>NC_081369.1:20314061-21514061 GCF_030684315.1 Stegostoma tigrinum
CCTAATGTTCTCTGGAATTCTTGGGATAACAGAAAGCGGGAGATGTAGGGGGAAATGGGTAGTAGCAGGTACAAGGGAACACCATCATCTGCAACTTCCCCCCCAAGTCACATACTATCCTCACTTTGAAACATATCACTGTTCCTTTCATGTTGCTGGGTCAAAATCCTGGAATTTCCTCTTAAGGGCATTGGCATCAACCGACAGCACATGGATTGCAGCAGTTCCTGAAGGCAGCTCACCATCACCTTCTCAAGGGCAACTAGGGATGGGCAAGAAATGCTGGCCCAGCCAGCGATGCCCTTATCTCACAAGTGAATAAAAAAACGTAGTGAAATATTTTCCACTTTACCTTACTAGAAAGACTGTTTCATGTCTAATCCTTTAATACACAGCACCCAAAGCAGGTTTAAAGCATTCCTCCTAAAAATATAGCTTGTTGCAAACAACTAAGTGGTGAGGAACACAAGGGCAAAATTATCCCACCACTTCTTCCCAGCTATGCAAACTAAACTGTTTTCTTTGTTTTTTTATTAAAACTGTGTTATAGTGCTTTTGCTGGAGGAGTTGTTCAGGGTCGTGTCCTTCACCCAAGCATCTTTAACAGCTTCACCTATGTCTATCCCTTCAACTTAAGATCAAAATGAGGGATAATAGGAACTGCAGATGCTGGAGAATCCATGATAACAAGATGTAGAGCTGGATGAACACAGCAGGCCAAGCAGCACCATAGGAGTAGGAAGGCTGATGTTTCAGGCCTAGACCATTCTCTGATGATTGTATATTGTCCAATACTATTGTTAATTCCACAGATAGTAAAACAGCCCTTGCCAGCATGAAGCAGGATGTGGTCACTATTCAAGTTTAGACTGACATATGTCAACCAACGAGAATGCCACGTATGTGCCAGGTAATGACTTTCTCTGATAAGAGAGAATCTAACCACATCCCCTTCACACTCAATGGGATTATTCTTGCTAAGCATCCCACCATCAACATCCTGGTGAACATCATTGACCACAGATGCACAGATGTTTACAACACTGTAGCAGGCCTATAGTGTCTGTGCCAATCAACAATGATCTAGCGACACTAATCCCAGCTTACAGATTTTGGTACATGTGGTAACACAAGTGAATTTCGAAATACTGCTCAAATGATGTACGAGTTTCTGGCTTAACTGTCTGGTCAAGCAAATAAGAAAGAATCGCAAATGCTGAAGATCTGAACCAACAGAAATTGCTGGAGAAACTCAAAAGATCTGTGGAGTGAGCAGAGTTGATGCTTCGAGTCCAGTGACTCGTCTTTCAAACAGTGAGTTCCTCTCTCTGAGTGAAAAAATATTTTCGTCAAGTCTCCTCTTAGCCACTATCTCTTACTGTGCCCATTGGTTATTGGTCCCTTCAAGAATGGAGACTGTGTTCTCCGATCTACCTTATTTATGCCCCACATGGAAACATAGAAGATAAGAGCAAGAAGAAGCCATTTGACCCCTTGAGCCTACTCTGCTTTTCATCGAACTCCACACCCCAAATCTCTCCCTCCCTCCGTACTCCTTGATTCCTTTAGCCACAAGAACTACATTTGCCTTTTTCTTGAAAACACAGTGTTTTGGCCTTAAAACCTTTGTGTCAGTGATGTCCACAGGATCGGTGGTCTCTGGGTGAAGAAAATTCTCCTCATCTTAGGCTACAAGGCTTAGCCCTGATCGTTAACCTATGACCCCTGGTTCTGGACTCCCTCACCAGCAGGAACGCCCTTCATGTATCTAACCTGTCTAGTCCTGTTAGAATTTTACAGGCTTCTATTGAGAACCTCCAGACTCCCCAACACCAATTCTTCTAAACTCCAGTCAATACAATCCTGATCGGCTCAAACTCTCCTCAGTCAGCCCGGACATCCTAGGAATCAAGTTTGGTAAACCTTTTCCGCATTCCCTCTGTAGCAAGAACATCCTACTCGGACGAGGAGACCAAAACTGCACACAATATTCCAGGTGTAGCCTCATGTGGTTGGAGCAAGACATCCTTGTTCATGTACTCAAATCCTCTCACTATGAAAGCTAACATGCAGTTTGCCACCTTTACTGCCATCTGCACCTGCACGCTTACTTTCAGTGACTGGCTCTGGAGGACACCCAGGTCTTATTGAACATTCCCCTCTCTCAATTAACAGCCATTCAAATAATAATCTGTCTTCCTATTTTTGCTTTCAAAGTGGATAACCTCACATTAATCCATGTTAGACTGCATTTGCCTTACATTTTCCAGCTTATTCAGCCTGTACTAGTTCCTTCCCAAAAATCTAAATATGAAATAGCCCTGGAAGTTCAGTTCCCATCCCTGGCCACCCTGCAGCCATGTCTCCTCAATCTCAACTATATCACATTGATTTTCAACTATTTGTGCAATTAATTCATTTTGTTTCATACGTTGTGTTTGTTCAGGTATGAAGCCTTAAGGCATGCCTTTTTAATCTTCCTTGTCTCTTTCCCGTTATCTTTTCCTCTGTCCTTGTTTTATTCTGGCCTTTGGTTCCTCTGCCTATCACTTCTCTTAATCCTGTCTTTTATTCTTGTCCATGATTCCCCTTGCTCTGACTCCTTGTGTAGGCTCCCATCCCCCTGACAATTTAGTTTAAACCCTCCAGAACACTCTAGAAAATGCACCCCCTGGAACATCAGTCTCTGCCCTGCCTAAATGTAACCTGGTCTAGTCTGTTCTGGTTCCACCTCCCGCAGACCCAGGTTCTAATCCCCAGGATTCTGAAACTCTCCCCCTCACACCATCGCTTTCGCCACGTGTTCATCTAATATATCCTGCTATGACCATGCTGCTTAGCATGAGGCATTGGTAGTAATCACGAGATCATTATTTTTGAGGGTCTACTTTTCATTTTGCCTCCCAACTCCCTATTTACTGCTTTTAGAACCTCATCCCTGTAGTGATTGTAATGAAGTCATCCAGGTGGATCTCATAGAGTATGAGTTCCCTGATTGGAGCTGTTAACCTGGTCCAGTCAGGAGGCTGTGACTGACAGATATAAACAGGAGTGTCAGAGGTTCTGTTCACTCTGAGAGCTGGCTTTGAGAGAGCTGGGTCAGTGTCAAAGGCTTTCCACCGACCTCTGTGGAGTTATTCCAATCCCATTTTTTATAAATACATTGTTGGTATCAATGTATACCACGATCACTTTCCCCCTTCAGAATGTCCTGTAGCTGCTCTGAGACATCATTGAGCCTAGCACCAGGAAGGTGACATATCGTGCTGGAGCCTTGTTTGCAGCCACAGAAACACCATCTGTTCCCCTTACAATTAAATTTCCTATGTCTATTGTGTTTCCACTCTTTGTGCTGCTCCTGTGCCATGTGGCGTTTTCCCCTGACAGGCCTTTCCCCCCGAGCAGTATCCAAAGCATTATGTCTGTTTTGCAGAAGAATGGCCGGGGTCGGGGTGGGGGTGAGGCGTGGTCCTGCACCACTTGGCTAGTTCTTTTACTCAGCCTGGTGGTCACCCATTCCTTTGCTGCATGTGGAGCCTTAGTGTGCAGAGTGACTACAATGTGTAGGTGCTATCCATGGTACTCTCCATCTCGCAGATGCAGTGCAATGTCCCCAGCTGTTGTTCCAGCTCCACAGCTTGGCGTTTCCAGGAGCTGCAACTAGAGATAATTTCCACACACATGCTGATGCCGGGCACTGGAAATGTGCCTGACTTTCTAGAGAGAGCAGGAGGAGCACACCACGGCCTTGAGTTCTCCTTCCACAACTTATCATCTTAAATTAAACTTTTAAATCATAATCTTACAGACCTCTACCAGGTTACCTTTCAACCTCTGCTGCTCTAAGATAAATAACCCCTGTCTCTCCTCACAGCTTAGACCTTCCAGCCCAGGCAGCGTCCTGGCAAATCTCCTTCTCTTGTGTAATCACATGCTTTATATAATGTGGTGACTAGAACATCACACTAGTTGTAGCCTAAACAAGTTTTAGACAGTCTCGTATTCAATGTCCAAGCTAATAAAGGCAAGTATGTCTTCTTAGCCACCTTATTTACCTGTCCTGCTACCTTCAGGGATCTATGGATGTGCACATCAAGCTCCCTCTGATCTTCAATACTTTCTAGTGTCCTACCATTTATAGTGTACTCCCTGGCCTTGTTAACCTGCCCCGAGTGCACCACCTTGCATTTTTGCAGGTTGAATTCCATTTGCCACTGCTGTGCGAAGCTGACCAACTCTTTGATATCCTCCTACAGTTTATGGATATTGCTTGACACTATTCACCATCCCATGAATTTTTGTGTCATTTGCAAACATATTAATTCATACCTCCTGCATTTAAGCCCAAATCATTAATGTATACCACAAACAGAGAAGGCCTGAGCACCAACGTCTGTAGAGTCCCACTGAAAACAGTCACACAACCAGGGTTTCCTGCCTTTCAAACAATTTTGGATCTAAGGTGCCACTTTGCCTTGGGTCTAATGGACTCTTGTTTTCTTGACTAGCTTGCCATAAGAGACTATACTGAAAGTCTTGCTAATGTCCATGTAGACTACATCAAATGCATCATTATTGGCGATGCTTTCTGTTACGCCATCAAGACATTTAAATAAATTAGGCAAATACAACTTACCTTATCAGATCCAGGTTGACTATTTCTGATTGATCTGTGTCTGTCCAAATGCAGATACATTCTATCTCTCCGAGTCTTTCTATTAGGTTCCTCAATACCAAGGTTAGATTGACTGGTCTGTAATTTCCTGGTCTAATCTTTCCTCTCTTTTATAATCATGGGACAACATTAATGGTCCTCCAGTCACATGTGGTCAAACGGGATTTGTAAATTATTTCCAAGGCCTCTAATATCTCCTGTTTTGAACACCCTCAACAGTCTGGGATAGATCTCACTCAGACCTGCAAACCCATCCGTGTTTAAAGCTGCTAAACTCACAGCTACCTCTTCTCTCTCTCTAACTACCTCTCTTTCTCTCTCTCTCTCTCTCTCTCCCTCTGTTAACTTATTCTAATATTTCACAGTCCTCCACCCTAGTGTCTATCTGCCTCATCGTCTTCCATTGTGAGGATTGCCTCAAAGTATTCATTGAGAACTGTGCCCATGTTTTCTGGGTTGGCACATGTGGTCGCTAATGGATCCCACTCTTTCTCTTGTAATTTTCTTGTTTTTTTCAAACTTTTTTTTAAAAGCCTTTGGGTTTTCCTCTATTCTACCTGACAATGCTTTCTCATGTACTCTTCTGGCTTTCCTAATTAAGATTCCAACACCCTCTCCCGCACATTTTCTGCTCCTCTCAGGAATCTGCCATATTGAGTCCTCTATATCTGCTGAAAATTTCCTTTTTTTTAAAAATGCTAACCTTCATGGCCCTTGAAATGTCAGGTTGTCCAATGTTTTGTCATTATAGGAACATATTTTCCCTGTATGTTACTATTTCCTCCTGCAGAAGGAGGTCCCTCAAGTCTGTACAGATCTCTCCCAAGAGCATCCCACTCTATCCCCATAACCCTACATTTCCCACAGCCAACCAATCTAGCCTGTATTTCTTTGGACTGTGGGAGAAAACTGGAGCACCAGGAGGAAACCCGCATAGACATGGGGAGAACATGTAAACTCTACACAGATAGTTGGCCAAGGTTGGTATTGAACCCAGGTCTCGGGCAAGGGATGAGGCAGCAATGTTAACCATTGTGCCACTGTGGCACCCACTGCTGACACAGGATTATCTAGAAAGAACTTCTCCCAACCCGCTTGGGCCAAATCATAAAATTCTCCTTTTCCCAGTTAGGAGCTTGTATTTCTGGCCCATCTTTATCTTTTCTGTAATTATTCCAATTCTATATATATTAATGATCTGGGACTTAACATGTGGGGGACAATTTCTATGTTTGCAGCTGACATTCAAATTGGAAGAATTGTAAACTGTGATGAGGTTGGTGTGCAACCCCAAAAGGGCATTGAGAAGTTGGCAGAGTGGGTGGGTTAGTGCCGCATGAGGTTCAATGCAGAGAAGTGTTAGGTGATGCACGTTGATATTTTTTGGACAGTAATAGTGTGCAGGAATGTGGGGCAAAAGCAGGAAATGAGTGCTTGATAATAGATCTGGAGTGGGTATGTTGGGCTGAACTACTTCCTTCTGCTCTGTAATCATTCTGTGATTCTAACTTGGTTATGGTCACTATGTCCAAAACTTACTGATGTGTTTTCCATTTCTGAAGAAGGGTCATGGGACCTAAAATGTTAACTCTGTTTTCTCTCCACACATGCTGCCAGACCTGCTGAGTTTTTCCAGCAATTTCTATTTTTGTCACTGCCTTCAATTTGTATGGGCTCAGTTCCAAACATTAAGTCTAAACCTGCACCCTCCCTTGTTGGGCTTTCTATACACTGACTAATAAGGTTTTACTGGGTGCAATTTTTTTTACCCTTCCAACTCTGCTCACTAAAACTATCCCAGTTAATGTTTGGTAGTTAAGAAACCTCTCCTGTTATTGACTTGTGTTTTTCCACATCTTTGAAATTTGATTACATATTTGATATTTATCTTTCGGTGTCTGTTTGGTGGCCTATGAACAGTGGGTTTGCCCCTTTTCTGTTTTTTCGCTTCTACCCATCCAGCCTAATTCGATAATTCTTCCAAGGTATTGTCCCTCCTCACTGCTCTAATTGATTCCTTGATTAATATTGCATCCTCACTTCATCTTCTGTGCTCCTCTATTTTGTCTGAATGCTGTGTATTCAGGAATGTTGACCTGCCAATCTGCCCATATTTCAGCCAAGACTCAGTCGTAGCTATGATGGCATACTGTCACAAGCCAATCAGTTCTCTCAATCATTTGCCTTACTCCTCAGGCTCCTTGAACTAAAAAAAAGATTTTGTTTAGCTTTGCGAAATTCACTTATTTCTCGTCCAGACTATGTTTCCTGTGCTTTTCATACTTTGTCACATTTTACGTTCTAATTCCATCCTAACTTCTCTCCTCTATGAACTACTTGTGAAGATCCTGCCCTCTACAAGTCTACTTTAATCCCACCCAATAGCATTAGCATTACTGTGGATGTTGGGCCTGTTACTGCTTCAGATGTAACACATGCAACCAGTACAGGTCCCTGTGCTTTTGAGAGCACCACTCCATCTCCATTGCAGGGAAAACCTTCAGGTGTATGACACTCTGCCTGTTGTAGTATATGGCGCAGGTCTGGCTCATTCCCAGAACCTGTGTTGCTGCAGTCACCCGAGCCATCTTCCATTTCGTCTGCAGGTCTAAGATGGACCAACTCTGCAGGGACGCAGTGTACAAAACTCTAGATAATGGGGGCGAAGAACGTACCCGACACCTCCCTCATCCTGATGGCAACAATTGTATGCAGCTGCATCAAGCTGTGTGTAGACCCACGGCATGCAAACACCAAGTGTCACTACATAGTGAGGTTCTACCTGACCCTGGTGTCACAAAGGATGGATCTGGCCTCATTGCTGCAGAAAGCTCCAAGTACGTAGACTGTTCTATGTCATTTTCCCTTTGTGGAAAAATTTGCAAAGAAAACCGCCTCTGTTAGCAACAAATGCTTGAGCATGTAAGGTCATACAGTCATACAGCATGGAAACAAACCCTTTGGTCTAAGCCAACTGTGCCAACAAACATCCCAATCTGACCTAATCCCACTTGCCAGCATCTCTAAACCCTTCATTTTCATGTATCCATCCAGATATCATTTCTGTTGGAATTTTGCCTGCCTCTACCAACTCCTCTGGTAGCTCGTTCCAGACACGTATGACCCTCTGTGAAAACATTATCCTTCAGGTTCTTTTTAAATCTTTCCCCTCTCACTTTAAAAATGTGCCCACTAGTTTAGGGCTCCCTGACCCTCGAAAAATGACCTTGGCTATTTACCTTATCCATGCCCTTCATGATTTTAGAAACCTCTATAAAGTCATTCATCAGTCTATGTCACTCCAGGGAATAATGTTCCAGCCTATTCAGTCTCTCAATATAACTCAAACTGTCCAGTTCTGGCTACATCCTTGTAAAGCTTTTCTGAGTCCTGTCAAGTTTAACACCATTCTTCCTGTAGCAGGGCAAGCAGAATTGTACACAGTATTCTAAAAGTGGCTTCACCAAAGTCCTGTCCACAACATGACCTCTTATACTCAATATTGTGACCAATGAAGGCAAGTGTGCCAAATGCTTTCTTCACCAGTCTGTTGACATGTGACTCCACTTTCAAGGAACTATGCACCTACACTCCTAGGTCTCTTTGTTTGGCAACATTCCCCACGGCCCTACCATGTACTGGATAAGTCTTGCCCTGATTGGCATTTTAAAAGTGCAACACTTCACAATTATTGAAGTTAAACTCCACCTGCCACTCCATTGGCCCATTTGATCAACATCCCATTGTATTCTGAGATAATCTTCACTGTTCACTACACCACTAACGTTGGTGTTACTTGCAAACTTCTAGCCGTACCTTCTACATTCACATCCAAATGATTTATGTAAATGATGAAAAGCAGTCAAACCAAGGGAGACCGCCTTCAGGCAAGGGGTCTTGGCACAGTAAGTCAAGGGCATCACTTGATATCAGTCTGGGGTTTGGGGCATGGTCAGCCACTTAATTAGGACAGTCAGGGTCAATGGTTCCACAGTCCAGAGACTGGGCCATGGCCACTCAGTGGCTCTGATGAAACCAGCTCAGGAAATGGCAGTACATTAGTAGGGGAGCAGCACAGAAAACAATCAGGGGTCTGGTCATTCATCAGCTGGGGTTGTCCATCCAAGTCAGTCTGGGAGTGGACCACGATCAATCCTGACAGTCAGCTGAATGAAAGTCAACAAAGGCCATCGGGGGCTATTGTTGTGGTAGGCGAGTGAGGGAAGTCAATCGTGGCAATTGGAGGCTGCGTACTGGGATCTAGAGGGGACAACAAATGTGATGGCAGCAGCTCAACATAAAAGGGGTGAGGGGGCAGATGACATGCATTGGAGGTTATGAGTTGCTATGGGACTGGAAGAGGGCTCTGAGGTTGGGTGAGGCTATGGATTGGTGACTGGTGTAGCTTGGTCCTCGAATAACATTACATTTATAACTATGTAATAGTATTTCCAATGAAGTATTAGCTGTGCCACCTATGTGTCTGGAGAAACATTTTTTTTGGTTGCCCTCCCACTACATGCACAGTGAAAGGCAACTCTGGCTGGCATCACAGATGGGTTGAAGAATGCCACTGAGCCAGGATGCCCTGGTAGTGATAAGTACTTCTGATTCCTGTGAGAAGTAAAATAGGATGGGAGGGGTACTACAGAGATATGGTGCGTAGTTAATGAGTCTAGAATGAGGAATCTTGTTAGGTTTCGCAGGGGGAAACCATCCATGAAACTTGCTAAAAATGATACTTGCATGACCAATTTTTGGTTTAATTTCAGCTCAATAGCACAATTTAACTGCAAATGGGATAATTCCATCTATAAATTTTAGAATTTCTGTGAATCAATATAATTGGGTTGAAAATGCTGTACTGACAAGCCATTTCACACATAGGTGTTATCTGAAACATATAACTTAGCTCCAGTAAGCAGAAATCATTATTTATTTGCAAACCATAGTCAACCTAAAAACAACCTGACCACATCAGATTGCAGTAGTATGGGAGGAACCACATCGCATGTTTCCTGGAAATTGGTATTTCTCTAGTCCCTTCCTCTGCTTAGTCAAATGGTGAATGATCAGCTGCTGCCATCTATGGTTGATTTATTTAGATACTAAACATTCTGGAAACCAGAAAAATTACCACCAGAAGATGAGCAATCGTTCTGAAAGGGTTTGCTACTCTAAAACATAAGCTGACCCAACGCAAACTCATGTAATTACACAAAAACACAATGGAACACAGATCTACGGAACTTACGCTTCTACCTATAACTCCAAAGATCTATCGGATCCAAAGATAGATTCAAAGTGTTGTTGGGTAGGTGGAGGTGAAATTTAAGGTGGGTACCTATTAGTAGTAACGTTGAGAAATGTGTTGAGATTGAAGGTCATTTTATCATGCAGTAGAATTACTCATAGTGGTGCACACATGAATAAGGTGTATTACACGTGCTGGGACATCACTTGGGCTAATGCAGGTCAATATGTCTGGAAAGCCTGTGACCTTTATGGCAGTTAGTCATAGCGTCACAGAGTCATAAGACATTTCAGTGCAACTGGTCCATGCTGACCACATGTACTAAATTAATCTACTCCCATTTGCCAGCATTTGGCCCATATCCCTCTAAACCCTTCCTATTCATAAACCCATCCAGATGCCTTTTAAATGTTGTAATTGTACCAGCCTCCACCACTTCCTCTGGCAGCTCATTCTATACATGCACCACCCTCTGCATGAAAAAGCTACCCATTAGGTCCCTTCTAAATCTTTCCCCTCTCAGCTTAAACCTATGCCATCTAGTTTTGGACTTACCCACCCCAGGGAAAAGGCCTTGACTATGTATCCTATGTATGCTCTTCATGAATTTAGAAACCTCAATAAGGTCATTCCTCAGCCTCTGACACTCCAGCGAAAATAGCTCCAGCCTATTCAACCTCTCCCTTTTGCTCTAACCCACCAACCCTGGCAATGTCCTTATAAATACTTTCTGAACCTTTTCAAGTTTTTCAATATCCTTCCTATAACAGGGATACCAGAAATGCATGCAATATTCCTAACTAATGGCCTAACTAATGTCCTGTACAGTCACAGCATGACTTCCTAACTCCTGTTCTCAATGCACTGACCAATAAAGGTAAGCATACCAAACATGTTCTTCATTATTCTATCAACCTGCAAATCCACTTTCAAGGAAATATGAATCTGCACTCCAAGGTCTCTTTGTTTATCAACACTTCCCAGGACATTACCATGAAGTGTATAACTCCTACCGTGATTTGCCTTTCCAAAATGCAGTCTCTCACATTAATCTAAACTGAACTCCATCTGCCACTCCTTAGCCCATTGGCCCACCTGATCAAGACTCTGTTGTACTCTATACATGAAATAATTGCCTGCAGTCATTCTTGAAATGTGTTCTTCTGCTGTGAGATTAACATTTTTGTTGGGGCCTGCTGATACTAGGCCCCATTTTAACACCAAACTCCTCCCTCACTGTTCCACTCTGTGACCAACAGACTGCAGGAATTCTAACAGTTAGGAGTTTCAGAAATCAATGGTTAGGAGCCCAACACTGCTGCTGCACCTGAGGAATGGTCACCAGGCCCAAAACTAACTCTGCTTTCTCTTCACACATGCTACCAGACCTGTTGAGTTTTTCCAGCAACTTCTGTTTTTGTCTCTGCTGTCATATCATTGGGTTTTCAGGCTTTCATAGCCAACTCTTTATCCAAGTCACACACCAACTTGACTTAGTACGGTATTGCTGTTCCGTCACTGTCACTGCATCAAAATCCTGGAATTCCCTGGCTAACACCACTTCCCATGGACTGTCGTGGTTTAAGAAGGTGACTCACCACCATGTTCTGAAGGGCAATTAGGGATGAATATTAAATGGATATTAATACTAGTGATGCCCAAATCCCACAAGTGAAAATGATCTCCGGCACTGTGAACATAAACTTATTGTGTATTGTGGTATCTTAACAAATCTCTTCAGAAATTCCAAACACACAACCTCTGCTGGTTGTTATTTATTCGCCCTGCTCGCTACCACCTCAAGTAATGTTCATACATTTGTCAAACACTATTTGTCCTTTATGAAAGCATGTTGAGTCTGTTTGATTGGTTTATAAGTATGTAGTTACTTGGTTGTACAGAACACAAAGTGTTGCTGAAAACAGATGTTTTGCCTTCTGCCCATCAGGTTAGATGCAAGAACCAAATTTCAAATTGATTAAAAGGTTATTTTGCATTAGCATGGAGAATACACCAGCAAACAGTTACCCCATGGCTAACCATCATCAACAAACCTGTGCTTGCAAAATTCAAAGCAAAGGTTGGCTTTTCCTACGGAGGCCAAGAGGTTTTAAGTGCTTATAATTTCTGCTATTGATACTTTAAATGGTCTAGATTGTTGACACTTCTAGTATCCTGTGTTAAATGGATTGTTACTTAACAAAATGGAAAGTGATGAATGAATGATCATTTAACTTTTTTTACATATCTTATTGTCACTGAATAATACATTAGTTCATTACAGTATCAATGCACTGATCAGTTTGGAAATACCATAGCTTGACCTGGTCTGGACTGGGTCATATACACAACGTACTTGTGGGTGGTTTATAGAACTATTGCGCGTGTGTGTGGGGACATTTTGAGCTCATCTTTCAAAACGTTGTCTTAAGACGATAGTTCACAAGACCTCTGAAGTACTCTGGACCAAAATTCTTCAAAAGGCATGACTTTTCATGTATAAAGTGGGCCCCATCATGTCACAATTACAGGGTCCGAGCTTATATCTTGAATTGACCGGCACCTTAAAGAAAACATTCCCAAACACTGTAAAATTTGGGAAAATGAGAATCGATATACTTGCCATTTTAAAGGGCTTCCAAATCTTTCCAAGTCAGCAAAAAATTCAGGTCCTAACTTCCAACATTAGATGTGATTCTACATTTAGATAGCACTTACTGATCAATCCGGATTGTGCTGAGAATTACATTTACAAGTAATTTAAGGTTATCAATACAGAATCATTTTTCTGGTGATTGCTGAATGGTTCCTATCTCACGAACTCAACCAACATGGTGGTGAAGCTGGATGAACACGGTAGGCCGAGCAGCATCAGAGGAGTATAAAAGCTTGACATTTCGGGTCGGGACCCTTCTTCAGAAAACAACATGGTGGTGAATTTGTCTCCTGGTTTATAGCAATCTTCAGGAATTTAGCAGAATGTTGTGAATTCAGACACAACTGAAATGATGTGATCTGTGACAGACTGGTGTGTTGTTTGAGATATGAAACAAGCTAGAAGAGATTACCGATGGAAAGGACTTTAGACTTAAATAAAGGACTGGAAAAAACAATCTTAAAGGAATTAGCCACCAAGGAAGCTAGACAGATAAGCTTGACCCGGAGAGTTCACAAAATGGCTGCTAAGAGCATTCACAAAATGGCGGTGCTTGACAAGCACCAACTCAGGCTCAAAACTGCCTTTTGTATGCAAAAACAAGTCATGCAACAACAAACTACTGGTATAAAGAACGAAGCAGAAACTGTGGAAGTAAAGGGCACACTTACATGGGTGTATTTGAGAAAGAAACATGAACAAAATGCAGCTAAAAAAAAACAGAAATTGAAGAGTAGGATAAAAGTCTGCATGGTACAAAAATGGCCTGTGAAAAACCCAGTCTCTTAGTCTGAAGAGAAGCTGTTATTAAGCATGCTGGCCATTGCTGGAGATGCTAACTGGTACTGGGTCACTCCCTTACTGAACAGCAAACTGGTAAGATTGGAGGTAGACACCTTGTCGAGGTAGATGCCGGAGTGTAGGTTTCATTGCGACCTGAAAGTGTGTATCAGACCAGCTGAGTCACATTGAGTTGCAACCTTCAAAAAGTGTACTAAGAATGTACATAGGTGCAGAGGTGCCTTTTAAGGGATTGTTTCAATGTGAACAGACAGTTATACAGTTAGTCTGAAGATTTGCCCTTACATGTTCCTAAAGGAAATCATGGTAACAGAAAATCAAACTCAACTAGGCTGAAGTAAATCATTTATTGGATGCTGGGACTGATCTGTCACAAGTTTAAAGAAACAACTCATTTGTGATAATGATCCATAGTTTATATCACAAAAGATTAACAACCATCTAAAGCAGAACAGAAATCAATATATCCGATCAGCTCCTCATTACCCAGCTACAAATGGTTTGACGGAAGGTATTGTTCAGATAATGGAACATTCCTTAAGGATAACTCGAAAACAAGAATCACTATCTAAATGACTGAGCTGATTTTTATTAACCTTCCGGAATGCAACCCACTCAAAGATTCAAAGTTCTCTGGCATTGCTCGAGGTAAAACATCAGTTGTGCAAGGCATTTGATTTGCTGAAACCACCCACAACAAAAGGCATGGTTGACAAGAAACAACAGAATCAGGACTTCCAATGAGAGTACGAGGCCAAACACCACACTTTCTGATAAGGTCAAGACGTGTTGGTGAGGAGTTACACCATTGGTGAGAACTGGGTACTAGCCATCATTGTAATATAGGCTGGACCAATTTCCTACACTGTGCAGTTGAGGGATAATATAGTGTGGAGAAAACTTGCAGATCAATTCTTGACAACCAGAACAAATGTGTCATTGATAGCATCAACTGAAGATCCACAAATAGAAACCTGAATATATTTGAGAACAGAGTAGTAACTGGAGCATTTGAAGGAGACAATACCTTCATGAAAAATGCCATGAAATCGTGCGAACCTTTGAACATTTAACTGTCTCAGGGAAAGACAACAACAGATGATCTTCCCAGTTCACCTAAACACTGGAGGTTAAAGCCAATGAGAAAAATAAGCAGACTCCAGAGGTATGTCCATATTAATAAAGGAATCGACGCCCTCTGGAACATCATATCAACTGCCTGCTGTATGTGATTGTGAATATTTTAAACATGTTTATTGCAGGAATCTCTGATGTCAAGGGGGAGATATGTATTTGTGTAACTGTAAGAGTCTGATCATGTTATGCTGCATCGTTGGCTCTAAGTTCACAGCTTGCAGAGTGAACACCTGTAGAATAAACCTCCTGCTGTTTAAAACTACAGCCTCCTGGTCCTTCCTGGACTGCAGCAAAAGGATGGTGATCATTGGATAATTCAAGCTTTTAGGTCTGAGATTAGCAGATTTTTTTTTAATCAAGCGATAATATAACACTTGAAGGAGCAGATCATCAATGATCTAATTAGCCAGACAAGAGGGACTGAATGGCTCACTCCTCATTATCCCTTTGATGCTTTTGTCACCAAAGGCCACCCATCCCCAGTTTCTTTGCCCTCACTGTATCTTGTCCGAGAAGCCTGGAAGATTGGGTACCCTGAGCCTGTATTGATTGGAATTTGGAAGAATGAGAGATGATTTTACTGCAACATAAGGTCCTGATGGGACTTGACAGGATGGATGCTAAAAAGATCTTTCCTCTTGTAGGACAGACTAGAACAAAGGAGCACAATAAACAGTCTTCCATCTAAAACAGAAATAAGTAGATTTTCCTTCTCTCTCAGGAGGTAGTGGGTGTGCGAATTTCTCTTCCTCAGAGATCAATGGAAACAGGGTCAGTGAATATGTCTAAATTAGAGGCAGATAGATATTTGATTAAAAAGGGAATCAAAGGCTATCCAGGATCATAGTAACAAATGTGAGGTGAAGCCACAATCAGATTCACCATAATCTTATTGAATGGTGGAACAGGCTTGAGGGTGAAACGGCCTACCCCTGCACCTATTTTGAGGGTTTGTTTAGTTAGGGGCAAGTTTGGGATGACATAAATTAAACGGTAAATCCAGATGAACTTTCAACTGGGATTACAATGAGGTAGAGGGTTTTAGTTAACTCCATAAGCAATAATCATATACATGATTTAAGATTCATTTTTCATTTATTCTTATTCAAGAAAACAGTCAGATTAGAAGAGGAAGTTATTAAGACTGCACAAACATGCTCAGATGCTGATGAAGCAGACAGACAGTTCCTGTGAAAATGCTATGTGGCTGAACCAGCATTAACCCTGAGGCCTAATTTGGAAATGGAATGTGATGATGACCCCGTACCATATCAAGAAAGACAAAGCAATGGGAATGAAGCAAAGAGGTGATAGAATATCACCAGGGAGGATAGCAAGTGGTGAGACCAAGAGTAACAAATGCTTTGTTATTATCAGAATAGGGACAAAATCAAAGTGCTTGTCTAATTTCAGAATTCAAGTAATGTACTATCTTTGTGTCCAACAATGTATAAATATCTGATAAATTCTTGTTGGGTTACGAGTGCTACATCAGAATCTTTTCTGGGTGGACTCTCTCAATTTTGGATAAATAAACAATTGCTCTCCAATACCTTGAGGCTCCTGAGATTATTTTGCAAATTAATCTATCACAACAGCTTATAGTACATTCTAGTATTCCAAGTTGTGAGTTCTCTGCTCGGCATGATTCAGCCCCTTTTAAAAAGTTATTGCTTTAACCAGTAGATGATAGTTTAAGATTATAAAACCCATAAGATATAGGAGCAAAAGCAGGCCATTTGGCCCACTGAGGCTGTTCCACCATTCAGTCATGGCTGATGAGATTCTTATTCTCCTGCCTTCACCCTGTAACCCTTGATTTCCTTACTAATCACGAATCTATCCATCTCTGTCATAAATACACACAATGACTTCGCCTCCACAGCCCTCTGCAGCAATGAGCTCCACAGACTGACTACTCTCTTGCTGAAGAAATTCCTCCTCGTCTCAGTTCTCAGGTGTTTGCCTCTCCTATCAGTGGAAACATCTTCTCCATGCCCACTCTATCTAGGATTCTCAGTATTTTGCAAGTTTAAATCAGACCCCTCCCTCATGCTTCTAAACTCCGAGTTCAGACTCAGAGTCCTCAACCTCTCCTCATATGACAAGCCTTTCATTCTTGCGTTCATTCTTGTAAACCTCACCTAGATCCCCTCCAATGCCAGCACATCCTTTCCAAGGTACAGGGCCCAAAACTGCTCACAATATTCAAAATGTGGTTCAACCACAGCCAGGGCAGCACAACCTTGCTCTTATGTTCTAGCCCTCTTGAATTAATTGCCAACTTTGCATTTGTCTTCCCAACTGCCAATCAAACCTGCATGTTAACCTTAAGAGAATCCTGAAGTGGGAGTCCTAAGCCCCTTCGTGCTTCAGATTTCTGAAGCCTTTCCCCATTTAGAACACAATCCATGACTCTATCATTGCTACCAAAATTCATTTTCCCATATTGTATATCGTCTGCCACTCCTTTTCACACTTGCCCAGCCTGACCAAGTTCTTTAGCAGCCTCCCTCCTTCTTCAACACTACCTTTATGTCATCAGCATGATGAAAAAGCAGTCATATGGTCCTGTGGGACTATGGTAACTTTGCATTCTGTAGAGGAAACTGCACATAATTCCTCACATTTTATAGCTTTCAAAGATGTTCTGAAGAAGATTCGTAACATTTCTTTCAAAAGAATTTCTGGGGCTCTTTTGACTTTTGACTGACTTGAACAATTCTGGCAGCTAGGTAATGAAAATACCACAAGCCTATTTGAAAAAGTTACAAATTGCACTTGATGTGCTTTGCATGATTCACTTTCAATAAGGAAGTAGCTCCTACAGGAAACTGTGAGAGTAGCTGTTCACTCAAACTTGAGAGGAACAGCAGACAGCTACCATGGAGTTAAATAACAACATGACAGAGCAATTGCCTCTCACTCAAAATACAGTGGCAAGCATCATCCTGGGACTGGCTTGCCTCGTGGGAGTCCCAGGGAACGCGCTGGTCATCTGGATTGTACTTTTTGCAGTGAAGAAACAAAGATCCCCCACTGTCATACTCATCCTGAATTTGGCGATAGCTGACGAGCTTGTTCTGATCACTTTGCCTCTGTGGATCTATGCCTTTGTGAACGGCTGGGCCTTTGGACAACCATTTTGCAAGTTCCTGAGCTACATCATCTACTGCAACATGTACGTAAGCATCTTTCTCATCACTGTGATGAGTATCGAACGCTTCATGGCCGTTATCTACCCACTTGCCAGCCAGCGATGGCGCCAGAACAAGGTTGTTGTGAAGGTGGTGTTCATTGTCTGGGTTTTGTCTTTGCTCTTTTCAGTTCCTGTCCTTCTATACCAGGTGGTGGGTGCTGATGACACTGGACAGCAGTACTGTCTGTACATGCAGTATGAAACCGATAAGGAGGAAATCTTTTGCATGGTGTTTCAAACATTGGTTTCTTTTGTCATTCCATTCGTGGTGCTGTCCATTTCTTACATTTGCATTGGGAGGAAGGTGAAAAGCATGAGGTTTAATACCAAAAACAGAACTGGGGTCGTGATTGGCAGCGTGGTGATTGTGTTTTTCATCTGCTGGATGCCTCACAATGTCTTAAATCTGATTTCAGTCGCAGCACTGATGACATCCAATGAAGCCATATCAGAAACATTAAATGATATTTATACTGGTGGCATCTTCATTGCTGGAGCTCTAGCTTTCATCAACAGCTGCATCAATCCTGTATTGTATGCATTTGCTGCCCGGAAAATTCGTAGTGGTTTTCAAATATCAGCCCTGACTAAGTTATTTGACCAGCTCACCCATTCTCATAAAGAAGAATCAAGAAAAGAATGCATGGACAACACCAGAAAAGACACAAGTATTACCATGGAAGAGAAGGACTGTTTACAGGATACCTAAAAGTATTTTTTTATCAGCGAAACAAATTTAGGTAAAGCTTCCTGTTTAATAGCTGCCAATCCCACAACTTCACGTCTACTTGGGTCTTTCCCGTTAACACTACTGCTGTCTACCATTGTAACAAGTGCTGTAAAAAGGAAGCTTCTGGACTTCCTTCTGTGCAGGACAAAAGAAAAGGGCCATGAGATAGCCCTCCCATCTAATCACCAAGCCCCTTTTGTTGAAGCCTCCATACAATATGACAGCTGAGGCAGAGAAATGGTCAATGTGGAATGCTTATTCTAAGGTCCCAGGCACTGGTGTGACATGGCATTGCTTCAAATCGTTCTCAAAAGTTCTTTCCCCTTACTTTATTTGCGGGAAATTACCATCAACAAAGTTAGATGGTTAGTGTGAAGATTGCAGCAGAATTTTAAATCTTTTGCTTCAAACTTTGACAGCTTGTTGAACTGCTGCAGATTATCATTCATCCACTTCTTGCTGGCAAAGTCGAAAATTTTCCTATGACTATTTAGCGCAAAAGTGTGATATTTCATAGATGCAGCAAAATGTTATGCCTTGTCTTTATGGGGACAAATTTCTCTTTGTCCATCTTGCCAATCAGTAGCCAAATCTTATCCATAGCGAGGGAGCCTGACCATCACCTGTTTGGAATTAGACATCTCAATCACTGATGCTGCCAAAATTCATCTGATAATTAAGAATAAAAACAATTTCTCTTTGGAAATTCCAAGATAATAAAATGTGAGGCTGGATGAACACAGCAGGCCAAGCAGCATCTCAGGAGCACAAAAGCTGACGTTTCGGGCCTAGACCCTTCATCAGAGAGGGGGATGGGGAGAGGGAGCTGGAATAAATAGGGAGAGAGGGGGAGGTGGACCGAAGATGGAGAGTAAAGAAGATAGGTGGAGAGAGTATAGGTGGGGAGGTAGGGAGGGGATAGGTCAGTCCAGGGAAGACGGACAGGTCAAGGAGGTGGGAACTAACCTCATCCCACCTCCTTGACCTGTCCGTCTTCCCTGGACTGACCTATCCCCTCCCTACCTCCCCACCTATACTCTCTCCACCTATCTTCTTTACTCTCCATCTTCGGTCCACCTCCCCCTCTCTCCCTATTTATTCCAGCTCCCTCTCCCCATCCCCCTCTCTGATGAAGGGTCTAGGCCCGAAACGTCAGCTTTTGTGCTCCTGAGATGCTGCTTGGCCTGCTGTGTTCATCCAGCCTCACATTTTATTATCTTGGAATTCTCCAGCGTCTGCAGTTCCCATTATCTATGATTCTCTTTGGAAATGCCATCATTACCAATGACAACACAGAACTTTGCCCTCTTGTTATTGATTGCGAGCATGCCTTTACTTCACTCAAGAGAATAGGAACAACCAGATCCATAGCTTTTCAACAGCAGCTACAATTACCAGATAACTGGGGTTTCTTAGTGACTGGGTACAGCTCTCACAGTTGTGTCCTGCCAGCTGTCTCACTGAGATGAATTCTGTTCAATAATAGGAAACTGGGGAAATCTGAACAGAAAGCAGACAAATTCTGAAAAATTTCTGAAATTCAAATTTCTGAATAAGGGTCCCGGCCCGAAGCGTCAAGCTTTCCTGCTCCTCTGATGCTGCTTGGCCTGTTGTGTTCATCCATCTTCACACCATGTTATCTCAGATGCTCCAGCATCAGCAGTTACTACTATCTTTATAGCAGACAATTTCAGTCAGGATTCAATTGCAGTCTGATGCTAAACAATGTAAACAGCCTGGCTAATGTGAATCACTTTCAAAGTGACATGAGCTTTTAGCATTATCTAAAACATTCATTTCTCACAGCAGAAACTATTTGCAATTTACATGAGGGAGAGTTTTATTGTTGAGTTGTAGAAATCTAAGTCAAAAAGAGGAAACATTGTGATTGTTCATTCCTTAAAAATGTTTTCTGCAATAACTTTAAAATTCCTGATTCCTCATTTTAGCCATTGCAGTACTGAAATAACATTGTAGTATAGAGTGAAACTGCTTATATTCTAGGATATTGAAGAGTAATAACTATGTACCACCACATAACTAGGTTACATTCAATTAACTGTTGCCCTATATTAAAGAAACTGTGAACACCTATAGGGAATTTTAATGCTTTGATAATGAAATCATTGTTTGAGCAGTTGTGCTTGCTTCTGTAACCGTTAGCGGTTTGGCCAGAATGATAAATAATGTTATTTGCTAATTAACTTTACTAATATTAATGAGAAAAGCAAATCATCCAAGTGCTGATTTTCTGTCATGTTGAAAGATTTCCTTTAAATGAAAGAATAAATGAATGAATAAAGTGAATGAATAAAGTAATGAGTTCTTATATTTCACCAATGGTTTATGAATACTCCAATGCAGCACTTTCAACACATCCTCCTAGCATCTAATGACACCAATGGGATAATTTGGGCAATTTACCCTTGAATGTGAGATGGTGGTTCAGTCGTACCACTCTCAGTGACGATTCAGAATGTGTAAGTCCAAAATCCCACACCTGAAATTTCAGCATGTAATCTAGGCTGATACCTCAGTACTGTACAGAGGGAAGATGGCATTATCAGAGATATCGTTTCTAAGATTACGTGACACTATTTTCTTTTCAGGTGGATATAACAGATGCTCTAGCACATTTTTGAAGAGATAGAGTAGAAAAGCGCTTATGGTAAATGTTTATGCAGCAAAATGTTATGCCTTGTCTTTATGAGGACAAATTTCTCTTTGTCCATCTTGTTAAAACACATTATCTGATCATTTATCCCGAGAACTATTTTGTCAGCTTGCTACGCAAAAAGTGGTTGATTCATTTCCTACACTGCAACAGTGGCTACATTTCATAACAGCTTATCAGATGTAAAGAGCTTTGGGACATTCTGAATATGTGAGAAACACTACATAAATGCAAATCTCCCTTTCTTTGAAATGGACAAATTACATATTGGGAAGAGTCAGTGCAAATTAAGAAAATTAAAATACTTTCTAATAGGAGGATGGTCTCAAAATATAAAGCCTTGCTTTGACAAATATCTTGTGAATTAAGATTTGTGTTTTATTTCAGTATATTTTATCCATGCTTTTATTTTAAGATAACGTGCTTTTACTAGAACTTAACCGTATGTTGTATTGCACAATTACCTTGAATATAATGACATTCACTGCAATAAGTGGATTACTTTTGTACGTATGTTGACATAGCGCCCAAGGAAGAGTTTACCTATCAAAGGTATTTCTTAATATTCCACATAATATTTGTGTTATGCTACAATAACAAATATTGCCCCATTTTAAAACATTCACGCAACGTTATGGTAATTACTGTTTCATATGTATATTTCATGTGTATGTATTGTCTCACAGCATAAAAATCAGACTAGATCCAGAGGATGTATCTGAAAGTTGAGTCACAAACTTCTGGTCTGTCCTTAATTCAGATTGGAAATAAACTTAATGCTTTCAGTTTAGTCAACAAACACTCCTCTCATATCTTGAGGTAGGACCCCAATGTTGGAACATAATGGGGTACTCAAATCTGCATTTTTTGGCAGTGGGGCTGGTTGAGCAATTTCCCCAGAGGCAGATTTCCAATTGGTTGTCTCATCACATTGTCCATTTGTGGAGGGATGAGCAGATTCCCGACCTTGTTGGTCCAATCAGAGGCCCAGCAGCTCTGGACCACTGACAGCTCCTCCGGATGGGAGAGGAGGCATCAGGGAACAAACATGAGCAGAGGTAAGTAGGAAAATAAAAGTCATAGAGGGCCAAACTTTCAGGTGGTCCCTTAACTGAGGGATGGAGCTTCCAACTCCAATGTACAGCTGCAGTGACACAGCATCCACAAAGTTATAAGTTTCCCCATGCCACTCTGCTGTACAGCAAGTTCTTTTCTGTTGCCATCAATCCTGATTGAATCCTTGAAAATTGTAATTGGCTTCATTCAGCTCTCACCTGGACCCACCACTGGGAAATATCCCAAATGCCTGCACTGTATCAGGGAGCTATTCAATCAATCAATCATAGAAGCCATGCAGTGTCGAAACAACTCCTTCAGCCCAACAAGTCCACACTGACCCTCAGAGCATACCACCCAGACCTATCCCCCTATAACCCACCAAATCTACACATTCCTGAACCATGTGGACAATTTAGCATGGTCAAACCACCTAGTTCAGACATCTTTAGACTGTGGGCTCTCAGATTCCAGGCTCGTCTGCCTCTCAACTCTACCTCTTCAGCGCCATTCCAATCCTGCCCAAGGCTCTTATGCTGCAAGCCCTTTCTGCACAGTGATATTTCCTGTCATAGGCCTTCATTGCATCACTACATGTCTGTGCGTCTGGTAGGAAACCACAGGAAAACCAATCCTGCAGCTGCTGACTCCACAGGAAACCAAATAGAAATGACCCCTCCAGACAATCCTGAAGAATTCAGGAAGATGCTTGAGCCCGGTTTGAAACTATCCAGTGTACGTATCAAACTTGTCGTTAAATAACTTTTTTGGACATTTAAACTGATCAACCTCTCCTCCTGCCTTTCACGTGTGAGCTCTAAAATGTGCATGTATGTGTCCCAGAAGTTTCATTATTTTTGTTAAGGTTGCCTTAAGTATTTAGTGCCATAAATACTATTTTCTTTTCTTCTAAAGTCTTAAAAGGGATCCTGTCTGTCTTTGTCAATAACAGCACTTAAATATTTAAAGGTTCACTGAACTGGCCTTTTGGAGTGGAAAGAAGAGAGGCGATGTATCCCTTCTTACCTAACCAGAATAACACGCAGTGCAAAACTCCATATATGCCACTGGGTGTGATCCCAGCAAAATGGTTTCCAACAATAGTACGGCTTATTGGCTCTGTCTGCTCACACTAGTGCATGTGTGCACTTCAACCCAGCTCACTTACAGTAAAAAGGAATATGCTTTTTGCCTTTCGAATTAGCTGCTGTTCCTGCTTGCTGTCTTTCATGGTTGAATGTAATCAACTTTCAACAAATATCAACATTTTAACAGTTTCAATATTTTTTAAAAAATCTGCTTTTTTGTTCTAATTATCAAATTATTGCAGGGCTGAAATGACATTGTAGTATAGAGTGAAACTGCTTATATTCTGGGATATTGAAGAGTAATAACTATGTACCACCACATAACTAGGTTACATTCAATTAACTGTTGCCCTATATTAAAGAAACTGTGAACACCTACAGGGAATTTTAATGTTTTGATAATGAAATTATTGTTTGAGAAGTTGTGCTTGCTTCTGTAATCGTTAGCGGTTTGGCCAGAATGATAAATAATGTTATTTGCTAATTAACTTTACTAATATTAATGAGAAAAGCAAATCATCCAAGTGCTGATTTTCTGTCATGTTGGAAGATTCCCTTTAAATGAAAGAATAATTGAATGAATAAAGTGAATGAATAAAATCACACTTGCCCACATTACAACACATCTATCACTTTGATGCCTGCTCTGTGGTTGCAGTTTGATGCCCTCAGAAGGCAAACTCAGCAGCAGGGGCATTTATTGAGATAGGAGAGAGGCAGGTCAAGAGTCCAGCACTTCCCTGTCTGTGCACCAATTAAGTCAAGGTCAGGAATGCCTCATGGATAGTTTTCCCATCCCAGAGCTAAGTGAAGCTATTAATGTACAGACAAGGACCTTATCCCACTGTTGCTGGTACTCCCACATCAGCAGACTGAGGATCCACCATGCAAACACTGTTGATGCAGCTGCATGTAAGAAATAAGGACCATTAATAAATATTTTAGGATACCATAGGATTATAGCTCTAGTTGTCAGACATGAAAAGAATGAGATTTTTCTTGTCTGTTCTTAAAAATAAGTAAGGCTAAAATAAACAGCAAGGGCCCATATTCTGTTTAATTAAACAAGTCTGGGGAGCACACACCAATGATTTGCACCTCCTGACCTACGTGGGTTATCCTAGAGGTTGAAAGGTTTGTGGATGGCACATTTCAGGATGTGGTCCCCCTACAGCTTAAGGAGTGGCCACCAGACTATTGTTTTGTGCCTGCAATATACTGGCTACATTGAGCTTCCAAGCATCAGTTTCTGTCCAGTAGCTTGGCAGTTCTGCACCTTTCTGCCTTGTCAAAGTGGCAAATGAAAATCCACTCTTGCAATTACTTCTTCCCGTGTGCTGGACAGCTTTCCTGTTAGCTTTATTTGAAAATTTAGACTTTTTGTTCTTAAACTTTAAGTTAATCTCCCTCAAAGTATTCAAAACAGCTTGAAATATGCAAGTGCTCAGAATTGAGGCCAAAGAGATACTGAATTGCTATAAGTGAACACGGTGAGTCCTAACAAATGCTGTTATTCAGAATCTAGAGTCTCCACTACCATTAAAAACTTAGGTGTACAACACTTTAAATTTGATTTAAACGTGTTTCAGACATGTTTAAGCCGTGATACATTTCGTGGCATGCATTGTGAAATCATAAGTTTCTTGAGTTGTGAAATACCTTAGATATAGTAACAACTGTCTTCACAGTTCTGCTTTCAGTATGTTTATCTTGTGACGAAGGACAGAACAACAAACATGAAGCTACAATATGATTGCTTCTTTTTTTCAAACTTAAAGCTTTGGAAAATCCAGTTTAGACAGTTGCATTAATACAAATTTTTATCAGTCAGGGGATTTTCAGAGAGGGTCACACATACCTGACAAGTTAAAGGAATTGAAGGCTAACAATGATCAGTGAAGTAAGTTGCAGATATCACTAGGTTCTAGAAGTGCCTAAGAAAAAAAATATGTCAAGCACTGGTTCATGTCAAGGAGAGGTCACTGGGCACTAGTGAGATCCCACAGCATCAAAGGCAAACAATGTGATACTTGATTTCAAGAAAAAGCAACAAAACTGACAAAATACATTCACAGTCACCTAATAACAACATAAGATGAATTAACAAAAACTACTTGTGGGATAATCTGCAAGAAATCCTGAAAATGAACAACTTGAAAAGAAACTGCCAGACTGGATACTCAAGAGGAAAATCCTGCTTAACAAGTTCCCTTGACCTTATTGAGAACATCAAATAAATCAGTAATGTTATTTTGGTTTTCAAAATGTGTTTGACAATTTCTCACATGAAGGAATCCACATCGAGCTCAATCTAAAGGATTCAGACCAAACTATTGGTAGGATCAGTAGCTGCTTTACAAAACTGTAGTCTGGGATGGTCTTATCAATCATGTCTGGCTCCTCCTTGATACACTGCATTGTAACCACACCTTTCAGGAATCAGTCTGCTTGTTGTCTGGAAAGTATTTTTTATGGTTTGTAATACAGCATACTTAATGGTCTCACTAAAAATGATAAATCTCCTAAATGATTCATCAAATGAATCATTGTCCTCCACCTGAGCTCCCATCCATTATAACCACAATTTAGTCAAGGTGTACTTCATACTTCCTCCTTTGCCCAGCACACAAAGCCACTGGTTGCAAAGACCATTACATGAGATAGTAATGGGAACACAATGGTATGAATTTCAGCTAGGCTTAGCTGTATGTGGAGTTTACTTATATACATTCAGTCTCCTATTGTTCTACCAGCAAACCAGTACAGCAGCGATGATTGAACGGCCTTCTCTTATGATGGTTATTACACTGACATCACGAAATACATTAAGAGGTTCACTGTTCTTTTGGAAGAAGCTAAGCATCTCACAGCAATTATATTAGCTATTTTCTTTGTTTGTGCAGGCTGCCAACATGTGGAGGTATCGTAATCCCCAAGATGAATTCTCTAACAAGCCAACAATATTTACAATTCTCTTGGTGAACGTATTCCAATGAATGTTACTCCCATGATTTCTGTTGAGGAAAATTAAGTGTTAATGTTCTTGCCTCCATCATCTCACAAGAAATGTCCAATGCCTTGAACAAAACATCAGTGTAAACAGGATTGGAGTTCACTCAGTATTTGACCTTTCCTTATAGGCCCAGGATATCCTGAGATTTTCTAGAGGTTGCAAAAGAGTCTCCAACTGCAGATGCCTCAGTCTTGATGTAATGGTTGTTCCCAGCTTCCCGGCTCATTTTTTGGGCTGTAAGTGGAGGGGAACCCAGGAAACTTGGTGCTCCTCAAATGAAGTATCCATGGCCAATTCTGGGGCCAGCTTGAAGAATGAAATCCAAGAAAATTTGACAATTTCAAAGCAAATTCAGTAAATTAGCAGTCACGCTCTTTTAAATGGTGGGAAGTTTGCAAAATTGCTTTTCAAGAGGTAAACAAAATATAGACAGTGGAGTGGTGCGAGTAATGCTAAATGTTACTCATGCCATTTCCTGAAATCACTGGGGTTTTAAAGCTTTATCACTGGAACAGGACTAGGACAACAGATCCATGGGAATCCCATCACCTGCATATTCCATTCTAAGGTGCTTACCATCCTGAATTGGAAATATATTACCATCTGTAACAGTCATGTGGGATTATTGATGCACTTGGAATATCATTCCATTTTAGCAAGCATTACTGAAGAAACTGTAAAGAGGAGCAAGACTGACAAGTTTGAAAGGGAATAAGTTATTTAAAACGTCAATGTTCTACTGTGAAGCAGTAGGAATTTCACTGATGTTTTGATGATCATGTATAATGAACCGGTAGTTTATTTAGATTAGGAGAACAAGACCAAGGGACATTAAAATTCCATCAATGAAAGAATACTAAATGTTTGCCACAATTTTTAAAAATCTGTTAATGGGATGTGGGTTTTTCTGCCTGGGCCAAAATGTATTGCCCATGCTCAATTACTCCTGAGAAGGTAATAGTGAGCTGCCTCATGAACCACTTCAGTCTAATTATTGTAGGTACACACAATGTTGATTGGGAGGGACTTCCAGGATTTTAACCCAACGACACTGAAAGAATGGTGAAATATTCCTGAGTTAGGATGGTGAATGGCTTGGAGGGAAATTTGAAGGTAGTGGTATTCCTGTATATCTGCTGCCCTTTCCCTTCTAGATGGAAGTGATGTAGGTTTGAAAGATGCTGGCTAAGGAGCCTTCATGAATTTCTATAGTGCATCTTGTCGCAAGCTGCTGCTATTGAGTATCAGGGTGGAATATTTGTGGCCAATCAAGAGGGCTATTTTCTCCTGGATGCTGTTAAGCCTCTTGAGTATTGTTGGATCTGTGAGTGGAGAGTGCTCCATTACACACCTAACCTGTAGCCTTGTAGATGATGGAAAAGCTTTGGGGAGTTATCAGGTGAGTTATGTTATAGAGAGGAAGTTGAATCTCTCTGATAGTGAAAACCAAAACACCCAGAGAAGCTCGCCTCACCTTGGCTCTTAATCTGTTAAAGGATTTGTCAAAAGTGTTATAACCTGCCTCTCACCTCCCAATCTGCTATAAAGGAAAAGTGAAATAAAATGAACTTCTGATGTTCACTCTACAATCAACAAGCAACAATTTATTTATTTAACTCTAACCGTGATTAAATTAACAGAACTCTTAACAAACCAAACAATTCCCCCAAACCGCTAACTATTCTCGAATAAGACAAAATTCTAATGGTATGCTGTTCCAATAAACACAAGTCCCACTTTTATAAACCATGGTAATAAGAAAAAAAATTAAAACCAAGACTGTCTAAATGACAGTCAGGATGCCAGAATGTTTTCGTGCCTTTTCCGCTATTCTTCAGTCAGGAATTTTTTCTTTGTTGAATCTTTGTGTCAGGAACATTAGCTAAGAGTGCCGTGGTACCTTTCAGATGGTGCTTAATCAGAGAGCTTAAAGATTTCTGTGAGAGCCAGAGTTTTACTCTTCCGATGGCAGTTTGTTCTCACACTAATAGTCAAAAATCCTCTTTTTATATACCCTTGATGACCCATCAATTTTCTTATAATAGGATTTTTCCTAGATTATCAACATCATCAGATTCAAATTAAGTTGGTTTTCAGTCTCTAAGTACCTGGTTTAAATTAATTGGCTGATATTCAAGCTGGTTGCCTTAACATCAAAATAAGCTTATGTTGCCAACCACACAGTGAATTGATACCTATGTTACAATTTCAGGATCGTCTGTACATCTGCAACTGTTTGCAGGCCTTTTTAAAATCTCCAATCTTAGAAAAAGACCATCACCTCTTAAAGGGACCACACACTCTTGCCCCCTGTAATTTTCACAAACAAATTCTAACATCCTGCCTTCTAATTCATAGGTAATCTACCCATCTTTGCAACACCGCCCCCCTTAACAAAAAAAGAGCCATCGTTATTGTAAGATGGCTTCATTTTTTTCTAAGTCTTAACACAATTATTATTAAATCCATAATACATTAGTATAGAGTTACTCATTTCATGCTAATTTTATATATCATGTGTAACATTCAACACTATCATTTCTACTTTATACACACATTTTCTTTTAAACCTGTGATAATGCATCTGCAATAACATTTTCATGACCCACAACATTTATAAGCTATAAATTAAATGCTAGTAACATAAGACTTCAATGAAAGAGTTTGGTGTTCTTGTCCTTAAATCTTTCCAAAAAGGTCAAAGTGTTGTGATCAGTATAGGTAAGCATCTCCGATTCTTTGTTTGCAGTATAAGTATTAAAACATTGCAAGGCCAGCACCAAACTCAATAATTCATTTTCAGCAGTTGAGTATTTTCTCTGGTGGATATTGGGTTTCTTTGAAAAAAAAACTGATTGGCCTTTCAATCCCACAATCATCCTGCAGTAACAATGCAACTCCAATTCCTACATCACTTGCATTGATACTGACTTTAAAGGGTTTCAAGAAATTTGGCGTAGCTAAAACTGGCCAGGTGGTTAATACAGCTTTTAAATTCTCAAATGCCTCCTGGCATGGTCTGTCCACCAGAATTTCATGTTTTTTTTTAACAAATCCATCTGGGTGCTACTAAACTTTGGGACAAATTTCCTTTAGAATTTGTTCAGTCCTAAAAACCTCAGCACTTCCTTCTTCAAGGATGGTCTTAGCAATTCCTCAATAGCCTACATCTTTATGTTCCTTGGTGTCATCTGTCTATGTCCGATGTTGCACCCTAAGAATGTCACTTCTGTCCTCATGAGTTCAGCTTTTGCTAAATTTATGACCGGTTTTGCCTGCCCTGATCTCTCAAAGAGCTCTGCCAAATGCATCAAGTGATATTTCCACAAATAGCTAAAGATCATTAAGTCATTTATATAGACGGCACAATTAGTCAATCCTGTCACAACTCTGTTTGTAAATCCTTGAAACTGCCTGGTGTGTTCTTCATTCTGAAGGCCATTGCTTTAAATTGATATGGCCCATTTGGAATTACAACCACAGAAACTTCTTTCGCTCTCTCCAACAAAGGTACTTGCTGTGTAACCATGAAATAGGCCCAATGTTTTGATGTAAATGGCTTGTCCAACATTTTCCACACAGTTTTTCAGCCTTGGAATTGGGTAAGAATCTGATTTAGGCACGGTGTTGACCTTCCAATAGTCTCTGCAGAATCATTAAGTGCCATCAGGTTTGGGAACCAACATGATCAACGAACTCTACACACTTTGACTCAGCTCAATGATGTCTTCTGGGACCATCACTTCCACTTCCTTCTGTACCTGTGCTGCTTTGACAGGATTAAGCCTGTAGGGGTGTTGTTTTATCGAAACAGCATTCTCTATGTCCACCTCATGTACTATAGTATTAGCCCTCCCCATTCTATTTCTACATAAGTCCTCGTGGTGCCGGAACAAGCCTTTCAATTCAGTTCTCTGTTCCTAAGACAGAAAGCTTATAACCCTATCCCATTCTTTCAGGACTTCCTCATTATTCAGTTTATTCTGGATTTGATTCTTCAGTCTGAGTGGCAGTAACTAATACCTGTTTCTTTGGTTCCCTTTCCCTGTTATCGTAACGTTTCAGTATATCCACCATGGCACACCCAATTAAGTTTTGTTCCTGTCTGGCATCTTTACCAGATAATTCACCTGACTCAACTTCTTCTCAGTCTGATAGGGACCACTAAACCTTGCTTTGAAGAGATCTCCTACCACTGGTAACAGCACCAATATTTATCCCCATGGGCCAACATACAAATTTTAGGTTTCTGATTTGACTCTTGCTTCATCAAATGCTGTGCCACCTACAAATGTTGTCTAGCTACTTCACCTACTCTGTTTAATCTTTCTCTCACCTCAAATACATAATCCAACTGTGCGATCTCTGACTTTGTACCTAATCAACTTTTCCTTAATTAATTTGAAAGGCCCTCTCACTTTGAGTCTGAATATCAATTCAAATGGAGTAAACTGAGTTGATTCATTTGGAGCATCTCTAATAGCTAACAATATATATGGGATACCTTTATCCCAATCTTTTGGGTAAACCTGGCAATAAGCCCTCAGTGATAATGGGAACTGCAGATGCTGGAGAATCCAAGTTAATAAAATGTGAGGCTGGATGAACACAGCAGGCCCAGCAGCATCTCAGGAGCACAAAAGCTATCGTTTTGAGCCTAGACCCTTTATCAGAGAGCTGATGAAGGGTCTAGGCCCGAAACGTCAGCTTTTGTGCTCCTGAGATGCGGCTGGGCCTGTTGTGTCCATTCAGCCTCACATTTTATTAATAAGCCCTCAGCATAGTATTTAGGGTCTGATGCCACCTTTTCAATACTCCCTGAGATTTAGAATGGTTTGATTCAAAGCATTTGATTTAAAGCATTGGATGCCTAAACTGTCCATGACCTCCTTAAACAATCTGACAGTAAAATTGGACCCTTCGTCTGATTGAATTTCTCTTTAGGTAGGCCATAACGGGTAAAGAAAGCAAGCAACTACTCCACAACCTTTTTAACCTTGACATTCCATAATGGAATTGTCTCTGGAATCTGGTAGACCCATCCACTATGGTTAGTAAATACTGGTTCCCACTTTTGGTTTTAGAGAGGGGACTTACACAATCAATCACAATCCGCATGAAAGGCTCTTCAAATGCAGGAATTGGCATCAAAGGAGCTGGTTTTATTACTACCAGTGGCTTTCCTACTGTCTGACACATATGACAGGTCCTGCAAAATTCATCCACATCTTTATATAATCCAGGCCAATAAGAATGCTTCTGCCTGAGACTTCCTCGCTCCTAGATGGCCTCCTACAGGTAATTTGTACTCGACCTTAAAATACCTCCTGTCTATATGCTACTGGCATCACAATCTGGTGAACTTCCACCCATTTCTCCTCTGCACTAACCCGCCACGATCTCCATTTCTGCCCTGGGATGTTTTCCTTAAGATAGTAACATTTGGGAATACATTCTGATTCCTTTTCTGAGTAGGCTTTATGATATAAATCTTTTATTATCTCATCCTTCTGTCATAAGTCCATTAGTCTTTCAGAACAAAACACTTCTGCCTGATCCTCTACCTGCTTAGGTTTTTCCTTGATTATTTTGTCAAACAGGGTGCCAGCTAACTGGACCTTAACTCCTTCCACTTTCTCTTTGGTTTTCCCATCTTGCTGTGAGATCTTGTCACCACACAGTCTGGAAAAATTCCAGGGCATTTTTCTTTTAACTCCTCAGTTTCCTGGTCTTCCTTAGGCTTCTCCACTATTAGGGCATTACTCCCACCTTTGATCCCTCTAGGTCTTTTCCATGAACAAACTGTATTCCTGAAAGGACACTTGCTCAATCACTCCCACTGTCACTTCCTCAGTCTTGATTTGACTTTCCAGCCTTAATTTACACAGGGGAACTCAAAATCTCTCTCCATTTATTCCACAGATTATCACTCTCTCGGCTAACTTTTCAGAAGGAGGGCAAATACTTCCAACTTTTACTATTAGAGACTGACCGGCTCCTGTATCTCTCAATATTTTAACTTCTTTACTTTCTTCCCCTGTTCTTCCTGAGCAAACCTCACCCTCAGAAGTGGAGTCTTAATAATGTTGTTGTTTATCTCAAGAGTGTTGGAATATAAAAACAGTGATATGCTTTTGAGACTTTGTAAAGCTCTAGTTAGGCCCCATTTAGAATACTGTGTCCAATTTTGGGCCCCACACCTCAGGCAGGACATAAAAGCACTGGAGCATGTCCAGCAGAGATTCACACGGATGATCCCTGGAATGGTAGGTTTAACGTACGATGAACGGCTAAGGATCCTGGGACTGTATTCATTAGAGTTTGGAAGGTTGAGGCGAGTTCCAATAGAAACTTACAAGATAATGTATGGTTTAGAAAGGGTAGACTCTGGGAAGTTGTTTCCATTAGGTGGGGAGACTAGGACCCATGGGCACAGCCTTAGAATTAGAGGGGGTAAATTTAAAATGGAAATGAGGAGACATTTCTTCAGCCAGAGAGTGGTGGGCCTGTGGAATTCATTGCCACGGAGCGCAGTGGAGGCCGGGACATTAAATGTCTTCAAGGCAGAGATTGATAAATTCTTGATCTCAGAAGGAATCAAGGGCTACAGGGAGAGTGCAGGGAAGTGGAGTTGAAATGCCCATCAGCCATGATTAAATGGCGAGTGGACTCAATGGGCCAAATGGCCTTATTTCCAGTCCTATGTCTTATGGCCTTATGCTCTTTGAAGAGATTGGGCACTATTTAACTATCCAGCCTGTGACTAGGCTGTGCACTCTTCTGTTGCTCCTCGACTTCTTTTGGGATTTCCTTCACCATCTCAAATAATCCCACTGGTTTAGCCTCTTTTGCCACACCCTAAGCGTGTCTTTTAGAGGAGGTAGAGTGGCCTACTTCTGCTCCTGGGGGCTCATGTCCAGACAGCGGCTGCTTAGCAAGCCCCTCCATACCTCAAAAAGACACAATGACAGAGAAGGAACATATACTTGGACAGGAGGCTGTCAGTATGCCAGAGTCCTTGAGGGCTCCACCTCAAGCACAAGAATTTCCCCATAGAGCCAGTAAAAGGATTAAGAAGAGCACCTGGATGACCCAGGTGTTCACAGCTGACTACAAGATTTAGATGTGAAGTCTCCGTTCCATCGTGTTACTCATTAAATCTTGCACTCACTCTTCCTGCTCCTCATTCCAATGCTTGGTGCCCTGAGAGACTTCAGCTACAACTTCAATTCTCCCTCAATGGATTTGAAGAGATGGGCTAAGCTGCACCCATTCAGTTCCTTGGCCTTGTATTATGCTCTATGCAGCTGTGCACTGGCCAATTAAGTGAAGGAGATGACAGCAAGACTGATTAAAGGTGACACTTTATAGCAAACTTTCTGAAAGAGCACACACCTTCTCTTTACTTTTCCAGTGCCCTTCTCTGCACAATGTGGTCCCACTTTTGATGTGGCAAATTCATTCCTAGCCAAATTTATGAATAAATTAGTTATTTGTAACAGATCATCCAACTTGTTCAAGTGTTGTAAATGACCCTCGCAGGTTCGGCCGAACACAGCTAAGTCATTGACATCAGGATGACTACATCTTTTTGGGCTGTGAAACTGAAGAGGATAATACTGCCTTAAACCAAAGAGGCAGTGCAAAAAAATGCCTACAGTTTTAGAAACTATTTTTACTGGAGCCCATCATGCGCAGTATATAATGTTACACTTTTTCTGAAACAGCGAGCAAGCAAAGCAGGCACTAAGGAACCTATGTTAAGGGCAAACTGCATGACAACAAGATTTGATTGGCTCCTGTGTGAGCATGGCTTGTATGGGGCAAGTGTGGCAGATAACCACTGAGCCTGCAAGGAGAAAGCATTGATAAAATCTCTTTCTCTGTGCCTTCCTGTCCTGGGTGGAAGTGTTGGCAAATCTGCGGTAATAGCGAGCTGACTTCCACTCAACTTTCTCAGAAAATTTCCTGTTGCAGAAGGGGAAATTATCTTCAGAGTTTCTGAAAGAGATGTCTTCTCAACTCATAAGTAAAAAACTGAACATTAGTGTATAAACAGTCTGACACCAACATCAGAGACCAAAAAGGAAGAGAAAGAAAACAACTAATTGAATCCTATAGACTAGATTGGTTCTTTCTAATTGTGTTCCCCTGAGTTTTCTTTCCCTTTTCCACCCTTAATATTCATGCCTTGTCTGTTTCTGAGTGTCTATCTGTTTGTGAATGGGGGAAGCAGGGTGATTGTAAGGAGGGGTAAAATTTAAGTTATAGAGAATGATGAGTTTAAAGTTTTTGCAAAGATTTGTAGCTCGGGTTGTGGGTGAGCTTGTTAACATGCTTGCCAAGCTGGCTTGCTTTCGTTCAGATATTTTGTCACCATACTGGGTAACATCACCAGTGAGGCCTTCAATGATGTGATGTTCCACTCCGCTTGGAATTTATACTGTCTGGTCCGTTATGGCGAGTAGTGTCATTTCTGGTTTTGATCTGTAGGAGTTTGTACATGGGGTCCAATTCTATATGTTTGTTGATTGCACTAAGGGTGGAGAGCCATGCCTCTAGGAGTTCCTGTGCATGTCTATGTTTGGCTTGGGCTACTATGGTTACGTTATCCCAGATAAACTGATGGCCTTCATTGTCCAAGTGTACTGATACTCAGGAAAATTTGTCATGTTGTTTTGCTGCTAGCTGATGTTCATGCATTCTAATGGTTAGTTTCCTTCCTGTCTGTCCAATGTAATGTTTGTGGCAGTTGTTGCATGGTATTTTGTAAAATACATTCATTCTGTATGTTGTGGGAATGGCGTCTCCAATCCTTGTAAGCGTTTGTCGTAGAGTGTCTGTGGGCTTGTGTGCCACCATGATTCCTAGTGGTCTTAGGAGTCTCATTGTCAGTTCTGATACGTTCTTGATGTAAGGCAGTGTGTTAGTGTGTACTGTGTCCTCTTGTTGTTGCTTGTTTAGTATGCACCTGCAGATGAAGTTGCAGGGATATCTGTTCATAGTGAAGATTTTGTATAGGTGCTCTTTCTCTTTCCTGCGTAGTTCTGATGTATTGCAGTGAGTGGTGGCCCGTTTAAATAGTGTCCTAATACAGCTTTGTTTGTGGACGTTGGGGTGGTTGATGTGGAAGTTGAGGACTTGGTCAGTATGGGTTGCCTTCCTGTATACTGAGGTTTGGAACTCCCCAGTGGTCATATGTTCAACTCTGATGTCCAAAAACGGAAGCTGGCTGTTTGTTTTTTTCATCTTTCGTGAGTCCAATCCCTGCAAATACATTGTTGTTGAGGTGGTGGGTCTCTTCTAGTTTGCTGCATTTAATGATGACAAATGTGTTGTCTATGTACAGGATCCACAATTCAGGTTGAATGAGGGGCAGGGTGGTGTGTTCTAATCTTTGAATGACTGCCTCTGCGATGAGGGCTAATGGTCAATATGGCGGCAGAGTAGCACCGAGCCTGGAGCATGTCTGCTCTGTCCACTTCTGCTTCTTTTTCTTCTTTTCTGTTTTTTTTTAACCTTTATTTACATTCTGTGGAGAGTTTGGGCAGCGTTGGTGGCATGGTTTGTTCCCAGCGGCGGCGGTGGATGGAGGCGAGTTTGGGTCCAGTGCCCAGCGTGGGACCTGGCAGCTTCAGCAGCGGCCACATTGCTGACATCAGCCCAGTGTGGACTCACGGTGGTGACATTGTTGGTAGAAGCAAGATGGCGCTAAAGAATGGTGACACGGTTCTGCGGTGGCAGGACAGTGAAGGAACTGAAGGGCAGCCAACTACTTCATTCTGGTGATGTATCAGTGTTGGGATGGAAGAGTCTGGATCCAGGTCCATGGCTAAGTTACTTAAGAAGGACTGTAATGGTGAACTTTTAACTTTATTGCCTTACTTTATGTCTAAGATTCTGCACCTGGGTACTTTTGTACCAGAGAATGGTGACTTTCTACACTTTTCACTCCATGCCTGGATCCCTGTACTTGAGTACACGTGACAATAAAACATAATTCTAACTCTACAACTGCTTTCATCACTGGGATGTCTCATTTCTCATATGAGTGTGACTGTCATCAGGTCTGACAGCAACAAAGAGACTAGAGCTAACCTTTTAAGAGCACAGTGAATGTGTAGTTATAAAGATGCAAGATTATTTGTGATGATGGGTTACCCGTGCCAGCCAAGTGCCCTCTGTACGTTTCCATCTTCCTTTCTCTCCTGTCTAAGGGTAGTCCTTATAGCCGCAGCTGGGGTTGCTTTGAAATTGGCCCTGTTGATCTGGATGCCTTGGTTGGTCAGCCTGGGGACTGTTGGCCTTAATGGGCCTAGGCTGTCCTGTGAGTACCTGGGTCAGATGCTGGCTTCCTACCCTTGTCTTGGAACCATGCAGACTTGGGCATCACAGGTAATGGGGACTGGGCATCTCTGAAGTGCCCTGACAGGAAGCTTCAGGGGATCTTATGTGTGGCTTCTCCTTCCTGTGAGTGCCTGATGGCACTAACCCGTCTCCCAGACAGGAAGGAGCATCTGGAGTGAGGCTTACGTCCCTAACCCCCTTTTTGCTTTGCCATTGGTGCTAAGCACTGTAACTAGAGCAATGAGTATGGTCCAAAGGTGTGAAGGTTAGGTGATTGGCCATGGGATACTCTTGGGGCAGTCAGTGTGGACGCAGCTGAATGAATGGCCTGTTTCCACACTGTAAGGATTTATCATTCTATGTGCAGGTCCTTGTGCAAATCTGGCAGGTACTGAGTGTCACTTGGATCTTCATGGTTATAGGCAGACTGTCCTTTGGGACAGTCAGATAGACACATACTAGTGCCAGTATGGTGTTGCTAATGTTGGTGGTCCTCCTCATCCTTTGATTCAGCTTACTGGCTGACCATGACAAACCTGCCTACTTTTGCTGAGTTTTTTTGCACTTTTTGATAAAATCAATAATGGACACACCATGGACTACTCTCCTGCCTGGGGCTGAGCAGGTACTTGATCTTTGACAGGGTTCCTTGAGCCAGATGCCTGGAGCATTTCTCCCTCAACCAGCTATGGAGAAGTGTCAGTGATGTACTCACAAGATTGTGCTCCTCAGTCTAATCTAGATAGATAACTCCTCGGAGTGGAAGACTCTGAGCTGCTAGGGGGTGCTAGGGAAAGACTTGCTGGTGCATTCCGTGAGGGTTGAGTTGTTTCCTCCTCGGAGCTGGAGACAAGTGTTTACCAGCTCTCAAATTCCTTCTTCTGAAGGTTCATTGAGAGGGAGTGAGTTGTGTAAAATGGCTCAAAGCTTGTGCATTACAGGAGTGAGTTCACACTATCAATAATGGGCCTGCAGCACAGCCCAATGAAAATTACTCACAGGGATGTCCATGGAAGTCTCTGCATCACCACATGTGATCGCTGTCTTATTCCAGCTGACTCTAGCAGGTTTTCCTTTATACGGGTTGAGGAGCCTATTGCCCACCACCCTGCCCATGATCTTCATCCATTCCATCCGGTTTTGAGACAATTATTCCTTCAATGGGAGGGATTGAGTGTGATAGAAGCGATTGGAGTGACGTCAGCTATGATGCAGGGGCAGGGCTGGTGGTGAGGTTTTGCCGGGGAGTGAGTAGGGAGAACACGGGGCAGGACAGGTTAGTAGTTTGGAAGGATGAGGTCACTGAGAACCATTGGGTATACATGATGCATGAGCCTTGGAGAGAGATCTGTGCAGTGGCAGAGTAATAGTCAGTGGTGGCCCAATGAGTGTGAGGTAGCAGAGAGAAAGTGGGCGCACTTTTCTCACAGAGAGCAGAAGGTCATTTATTTTCTTCCAGTTGCATGTTATGTTAAGCCCTAGACACTGCATATGCCCTGTCCAGGATCTGGTGATAAGGCGATAAGGATACGGTGATGTCCCTTCTTTCAACCACTTCACCCACCAGCTCTTCCAGGGGTCTGTCAACAGACCTATCTGTGCCATGTCCTCAGAGATGACAATTGAACAGTGGACTGTGAGGCCAGATCCTGGCCTCTAGCATTTGATGTGCTGAGCAGCTGGTGTTTAAATAGCGTGCTGGCAATGTCAACGTCACCAAGCGGTAAGCAATTCCACTGCTTCTGTTGTAAGATCCCATGAGTCAGACACCAGAGACCAATGCAGAACGAATGAGCCAAAAAAGTACAGAGTGAGGAAGTCACTACTGCCATTGTAGACCAGTCGCTGTGAACCTCAACCAAGAGAACTTTCAACAAAAATGGGAAAATTCAGCCCCAATTTTCCAAATAATAACGGAACTATTATAACACGTCCACTGAGACTCAACCAATGTGGCCTCTGCCACTGATTTGTAATTGGGTTGCAAATGGCACCTATTTGACTAGTTGAGCATGTGAAATCCCTGATGTAGATCAAAGATTAGTCTTGGAGTCATTTTACAGGTTCTTTTTGCTTTAAAGACTTCCCTCACCTGCTGAAACCATGAAAATATTTGTGTTCCAATCACCTTGCATGATATAGAACACAACACCCATCTTGTGGCTGGGACAATCTTCTGTGTTCTCATCCAAAATAATTGAGAAATCAAAACCAGGAATTCCTGTGCTCATTGATAAGCTGAATTGGCTAAGAGTGACTTCCCTTTATTGCCTGCTGCACTGAGCACCAACAATATTGAGCAATGCTCAATATCAAAGATGAAAAAATACATCAGCGGATCATAAACATTTTACTTAAACATAGACTAATTAGCAGATAAAGGGCTGAAATAAATGTGGGGCAAATTATTTTAAAAATTCATGAAACATCGTAGAAAGTTACAGAGGGTTATTTAGTTGCATATTCCTTGATCCCTCAGTCTCGAAATCCAGACATTAGCAGAAAGGATATTTTAACGCGGTTAGTATTGGCATTTTGTAATCTTAGCATGTGACATTGGAAATAGCAGTATTTGCTAACTTTGGCAAGTTGCGTTTAGGAACTGAATTCATACAAAATACCCTGAAGTGTTGGCTGGGCTCATAACAATTAGGATGGACTCAAACAATACAACAGGAGCAGCTCTTAAATCAGCAGCCAGCACCATCCTTGCATTGACATTTATTGTTGGGATTCCAGGGAATTCACTCGTCATCTGGGTCATCTTGCATAAGATGAGAGAACGCTCATCCAGCGTTATCCTGATCCTGAACCTGGCGCTTGCTGATCTGGTTGTGTTGATGACTTTGCCGCTGTGGATTTATTCCATTTGTAACAGTTGGGTTTTTGGAGAAATCTCTTGCAAAATCCTGGGCTATCTCATTTACTGCAACTTGTACGGCAGTGTGCTCTTTATTATGCTGATGAGTATAAACCGCTTCCTGGCTGTTATGTATCCATTTGCTTCACAGAGATGGCAGAGGACTGGGCGTGTTTGCAAAGTGGTCCTTATTGTTTGGTCCTTTGCGTTTTTGCTTTCATGTCCCAACTTATTAACCAGGAAAGTGGACATCATCGATGGCCAGGCTGGATGTTTCGGTGGTCAGTATGATTCCAAGGACCAGCAAATATTGTGCCTTGTGTTGGAAACTCTGTTTGGATTTGTAATACCTTTTACAGTTCTCGCAACCTGTTATGGATTGGTTGCAAAAAGGGTGGGTAAGATGACTTTTAAGAGCAAAAACAGATCCGAAACGTTAATTATCAGCATTATTGCAGCATTTCTAATCTGTTGGTTTCCGTACCATGTGTTCAACGTGATTGAATTGGCTTCCGTGATGCTGGACACGGACGCATTGGAAAGCGTTTCTCAGGTGGGATCTTATATCACAGCAACTTTAGCTTTCATCAGCAGCAGTGTTAACCCTCTACTTTACGCCTTTGCTGCACGGAATTTGCGGAATGGGTTTCGCTCGTCAGTGATGGCCAAGTTATTTGAACAAGTAGCTCAGTACACGAACGATGAAAGTAAACTAGAACGCGAAAATGCAACAAACATGCAAACTATAGAAGAACTGTAAATACCTGAAACATTATTAATGATGTCACTGTTAGAGAAGTATTTTGTGTCTGGTTTACTAATGCAATAGAAATAGTAGATCACTTGCTTTGCAACATAATGGATGCCATTTTTGCACACTATAGAAATTCGCGTTGCATGAACTGCCGTGTCTTAGAATCATTTGTCCATCGAATTTTTTACTGCCAGGTTTGTGCAAATTGATTTCGTGTGTTTCAATTACATTTAACACTGAATTACAAAGATGTTCAATTCAAGCAATTATTAAAATATGACATTTTATGCATTGCTTTCTGTGTATATTCTCGCAGTTTTGCATTTTCTTTGCTTCCACCAGTTGTTGTCCCAGCTAGAACCGATGCAGTTATATTCCATGGGTTTCGCTCATCCCTTAACGATTGCATATGTCACAGCATTGTCTCTGAACTGAAAGAGCAGAATTAATACCACGTCACTGGGAGATCATAACAAATAGGAACAGGAATAGGCCATTCGGCCCCCACCGTCTATTCTGCCATTCAGTAGGATCAAAATAGATTGATAAATCACCTTATCCTGGTGGGTCATATTTGTGCTGTTAACGGTACTGCTTACCTGTGGGAAGCCAGTCACAGAGACAAAACTGACTGCTGTCATTCTGCTGACCACTATGTATGGCAGGGGAAATAAACATAGAGCCATAGAGATATACAACACAGCAACAGACCTTTTGGTGCAACCTGTCCATTCCGACCAGAAAACCAACAAAAATCTAGTCCCATTTGCCAACATTTCGCCCATATCCCTCTTTATTCCAGTTCCCTCTCCCCATCCCCCTCTCTTTGATGAAGGGTCTAGGCCCGAAACGTCAGCTTTTGTGCTCCTGAGATGCTGCTTGGCCTGCTGTGTTCATCCAGCCTCGCATTTTATTATCTTGGAATTCTCCAGCATCTGCAGTTCCCATTATCTCTCCCTCTAAACCCTTCCTATTCATGTGACCATCCAGACACCTTTTAAATGCCGTAATTGTACCAGCCTCCACCACTTCCTCCGGCAGCTCATTCCATACACACACCACCCTCTGCGGAAAATGTTGCCCCGGGTGCCTTTTATGTTTTTCCCCATCACCTTAAATCTATGCCCTCTAGTTTCAGACTACCCCGCCCCAGGGAAAAGACCTTGCCTGTTTACCCTATCCATACCCTAAACGTCTATAAGGTCATCCCTTGGCCTTTGATACCCCAGAGAAAATAGCCCCAGTCTATTCAGCCTCTTACTATAGCTCAAACCCTCCAACCCTGGCAACATCCTTGTAAATCTTTTCTGAACCCTTTCTAGTTTCACAACATCCTTCCTATAGGAGGGCAACCAGAATTGTATGCAGTATTCCAAAAGTGGCCGAACCAATGTCCTGTACAGACACAACATAACCTCCTAACTCCTACACTCAATGCACTGACCAATAAAGGCAAGCATACCAAATGCCTTCTCCACTATCCTGTATACCTGCGATTCTACTTTCAAAGAACTATGAACCTGTGCTGCAAGATCTCCTTGTTCAGCAAAATTCCCGAGAAACCTTACCACAAAGTGTGTAAGCCCTGCCCTGATTTGCTTTTCCAAAATGTAGCTCCTCACACTTATCTAAATTAAACTTCACCTGCCACTCCTCAGCCCATAGGTCCATCCAATCAAGATTGTGTTGTACTCTGAGGTAACCTTTTTTGCTATCCACCACACCTCAAATATTAGTATTATCTGCAAACTTACTAACCGTACCTCCTCTCTTCACATCCAAATCATTTATATAAATGACAAAAAGAAGTGGACCCAGTACCAAACCTTATGGAACACCACTGGTCACAGGTCTCCAGACTGAAAAACAACCCTCCACCACCACATTCTGTCTGCTACCTTTGAGCCAGTTCTGTATCCAGATAGCTAGTTCTCCTGGTATTCTATGCAATCTAATCTTGCTAACCAGTCTACCATGAGGAACCTTGTTGAACGTCTTACTGAAGTCTGTATAGGTCACATCGATTGCTCTGCACTCATCAATCCTGTTTGTTTCTTCTTCGAAAAAACTCAATCACATCAGTAAGACACAATTTCCCACTCGCAAAGCCATGTTGACTATCCCTAATAAGCCCTTGCCTTTCCAAATACATGTAAATCCTGTCCCTCAGGATTCTCCCTAACAACTTGCCCACCACCGATGTCAGGCTCACCGCTCTATAGCTCCCTGGATTTTCCTTGCCAACTTTATTAAATAGTGGCACGACATTAACAAACCTCCAGTCTTCCGACACCTCACCTGTGGCTATCAATAATACAAATATCTCAGCAAGAGGGCCAGCAATCTCTTCCCTCACTTCCCACAGAGTTTTAGGGTACACCTGATCAGGGCCCAGGGATTTATCCATCTTTATGCGTTTTGAGTCAACCAGCACCTCCTCCCCTGTAATATGGACATTTTGGCGACATTGTTATTTGTTTTCCCACATTCTCTAGCTTCCATATTCTTCTCCACAGTAAACACGAATGCAAAATACTCATTTAGTATCTCACCCATCTCCCGTGGTTCCACATGTAGGTGGCCTTGCTGATCTTTAAGGGGTTCTATTCTGTCCCTGGTTACCTTTTTGTCCCTTACGTATTTAGAGAATCCCTTTGGATTTTTCTTAACCCTATTTGCCAAAGCTATCTCATGCCCATTTTCTGCCCTCCAGATTTCCCTCTTAACTATACCCTTCCTGCCTTTATATTCTTCGAAGGATTCACTCAATCTTTGCTGTCTATGCTTGACATATCCTTTTTCTTGACCAAAACCTCAAATTCTTTGATTATCCAACATCTCCTAAGCCTACCAGCCTTCTCCTTCACCATAACATGAATATCCTGTCTGTAGACTCTTGTTCTCTCATTTTTGAAGGCTTCCCATTTACCAGATGACCCTTTATTTGTGAACATCTGCCCCCAGTCAACTTTTGAAAGTTCTTGCCTTATACTGTCAAAATTGACCTTCCTCCAATTTAGAACTTTAAGTTTTAGATCCTTTCTATCCTTTTCCATTGCTTTTTTAAAACCAGTAGAATTATGGTCACTGACCCCAAAATGCACCCCCACTAATACCTCAGTCACCCTGTCCTGTCTTATTTCCCAACTGTATGTCATGTATTGCACCTTCTCAACCAGTTACATCCACATACTGAATGAGAAAATTTTCTTGTGCACACTTAACCAATTCCTCTCCCTTAACACTACGACAATTCCAGTCTATGTTTGGAAAGTTGAAGTCCCCTACCATATCCACCCTATTATGTTTGCAGATAATTGAGATCTCCCTACAAATTTGTATCTCAATTTCTGGCTGACTACCAGGGAGTTTACAGTACAATCCCAATAATGTGATCATTCCTTTCTTATTTCTCAGTTTCATCCAAATAACTTCCCTGGACATATTCTCAGGAATATCTGTCTTAAGTATAGCAGTAATATTATTCTCCAATTAAAGTGCCACTTCTCCTCCTCTCTTGCCTCCCTTTCGATCCTTGCTATAGCATCCATATCCTGGAACATTTAGCTGCCAGTCCTGTCCATCCCACTTCTGTAATTACTATAATATCCAGTCTCATGTCTCCAGCCATGACCTGAATTCATCTGCTTTAACTGTTCAGCCTCTTGCAATGAAATAAATGCAGTTTAATTTGTAAGTCTTACCTCATTCTCTGCTATGTTCCTGCATGGCCTGGCTGTTTGACTTACTCATTTTCCCAACTGTATCAATCTCAGACTGCTCTCTTTCCTACTTTACTAGTTACTAGTAGTAACTTACTAGTTTAAATCCTCTAGAGCAGCTCTAGCAAATCACCTGCCAGTATATTAGTCCCCTTCCAATTCAGGTACAATCTGTCTTTCTTATACAGGTCACTTCTACCCCAGAAGAAATTCCAATGATCCAAAAATGTGATCCTTCTCCCGTGCACCAGCTCTTCAGCCATGCTTTCGTCTGCTCCATCCTCCTGTACCTACCATCACTAGCTCATGGCATCAGGAGTAATCCAGATGTAACTACCCTTGAGGACTTCCTTTTTTAGTTCCTGTCTAACGTCCTATATCCTCTTCTCAGAATCTCATCCTTATCTCTTCCTATGTTGTTAGTTCCAATGTGTACAACAACCTTTTGCTGGCCCCTCTCACATTTGAGAATGTTTGGCACCGTCTCCGAGATAATCTTGATCACGGCACCGGGGAAACTACATATCATTCTGACACCTCGTTGTCAGCCGCAGAAGCATTGGTCTGTGCCTCTTGAGTTAATACTTTGCAAAGTACCAAATGTAAATGTTTCTGTACAGGTGACTGAAAGCTTGCTGAGATGCATCCAAGAAATTGGACCGCGTTGATGAACTGCACACTTTCATTCCTAACATCATATCTATTCTGTTACCTTGCAGAAGGAGATTTTTAATTACATCTCCAATATGGCCTGACCTATAGTTATTCTTTCCCTTTGGTATATTTATAAAATTCTTTTATGTTTTCTAATCCAATATACAAATGTTTCCGCACTGTTTCTTACCCTTTCTACTCAGCCTTTCTCTTTCCCTTAGATATTTCATGTTATAATAACTTTAAGTCATATCTGCCCTAGATTTGTCATATTTCTCTGATGTTACATTTTACTTTTTAGCTTATTCAAGAAAGTTGACTGGATCACCTCTCATTTATTATTAGTTATAAATAAATTAGTTATATTGTTGTTTATCATTAGTTTGAATCTTAATCCTCTCCTGTTGGACATTACCAATTATGTATCTACTGATTATCATAAGAACATAGGAAAGTGGAGGAGGAGTAGGTTCCTGTTCATCCCTGCCCCACCATTGAACAAAACCATGACAGATCTTCTCTTTTGTGCAGCTCATCATAACCCTATCCTCCTGGATATTTCATAAATCTATTGAATTTGCCTTGAACTATTTTCAGTGATCTAGCGTTCACAACTCTCCAGGGGAGAGAATTCAAGACATACAAAATTCTCCAGGAGAATAATTTACTTCACATTTGTGGCTGCATGGGCTTCGTCTGGGTGCTCTGGTTTCCTCCCACTGTCCAAATATGTGCAAGCTAGGTGGACTGGCCATGTTAAATTGCCTGTAGTGTTCAGGGATGTGTAGATTAGGTGGTTCGTAGGGGAATGGGTCTGGGTCGGATGCTCTGAAGGTCAGTGTGGACTTGTTGAGCTGAAGGGCCTGTTTCCACCCTGTAGGGATTCTATGAAAAGTCTGTTTTAAATCAGAGTTCCCTATTGTATGACTATGATCCTTTGTTAGAGATTCCTACACTAGGGACAAATGGACCCCATTGGTCTCATGGTGGACACAGAGGAAATTCATCAGACAAAAGAAGCTCAGGGAATTCTTGCACAAAACCCCAAGATGTCAGCAGCATGCCCAATGAGACAATCGACAAACCGGAACAGTCAACAGAGAGATCCATGGTGCAACAACCAAAGAGGAAGGAGTCGAATTGGACCCATCTGGAAAACTGCTACCCTAGGCTCAACAGGTATGGTCAAATTGTCAGGAGAAGTGTAAACACCAGATTCATCAGCTGTGCCCACAAGATAGCACAGAACATCACTCGAGCACAAAACAATGCCATCCATGCTCTCAAGACCAATCACAACATCATCATCGAAGCAGGAAAGGAGGTGCCATCGTCGTACCAAATAGAACAAACTACCGCAAAGACATATACAGACAACTGTACAAGCAGGAACACTATGGACGACTACCTGCTGACCCAACCAAAGAACACACCTGTCAACTCACCAGACTAATAAGACTTTTGATCCAGGCCTTCAGAGTATCCTAAGCACTCTCATCCCGTGTACTTCTCACATAGGGGACTTCTACTCCCGTTCAAAGCCAACACACCAGGACGTCGCATTGTATCAGGCAATGGGACCCTGTGTGAGAACCTCTCTGGCTATGTCAGGGCATCTTGAAACCCATTGTATAAGGAAGCACCCAGCTTCTGTCACGACACTACAGATTTCTTGCAGAAATTCAGCAGTCAGGGACCAGTTGAACCAGGAACATTCCCTATCATAATGGATGTTTCGACACTCTATACCAACACCTCCTGCAATAGCAACATCACTGCAACAGCCTCAGTACTCAATACCATCAGCTGCCAATTTCCAGCTGCCATACTACAACTAATCCACTTCATCCTCTACCACGTCTTCACTTTCAACAACTAGTTCTTCATCCAGGAACAATAGGAGATGATGCTCAACTCATCGATCACTAAGTCTAACATTCCACAGCGAAAAACCCCAATGACCTCTTCAGACGTCCGACACAGGATATGACCAATAGAGTACCCTTCATCGCCCAGCACTTCCCCCGAGCGGAGAAAGTATGCCATGTTCTTCACAGCCTACAACGTATCATCAATGATGATGAACATCTCGGCAAGATCTTCCCTATGCCTCCACTTCTTGCCTGTAAACAATCATCAAACCTTAAACAGACCATCGTTCACAGCAAACTACCCAGCCTTCAGGCCAACATCATCTAGAACACCACACAATCCTGCCATAGCAACCTCTGCAAGACTTGTCAGATCATCAACGTGGACACTACTATTACACATGGGAACACCACACATCATGTACATGGCAGATATGCATGTGATTTGGCCAATGCTGTCTATCTCATATGCTGCAGGGAAGGATGCCCTGGGGCATGGTGAATTGGAGAAACCATGCAGATGCTATGAAAATGGATGAATCGACATCACAGAACAATTGCCAGATATTAATGTCCCCTCCAAGCCAGGGAAATACTTCATCGATCAAGGGCATTCACCCTCCTTCCTTCAGATAAACATCCTCCAAGGTAGACTCCGAGAAACACAACAACGCCGAATCACTGAGCAGAGACTGACAGCCAAGTTGAAGTTGAACCCATGAAGATGGCCTCAACTGCGACCTTGGGTTCATGTCGCACTACACGTGACTTCACTGCACAGTTCTGTATCTGTAAAATCTTCCTTACCGTACTGTTTTGTCAACATCACCTTGGTAAATTGTTCTGCTCTTTCCACCTTAGTTTGTACAATTTTGCATTACTAATTACAGTTTATCACACACACTCTCTCACACAAACACACACACACTCACACACAGTTACACAAACCTTCTCTCACAAGTACTCTCTCACACACAGATATCCACACACTTGCTCTCACACACATATACTCTCTCACACTCACATTTTCTCTCAAGGGCGCATACACACACACACACACACACACACACACACACACACACATACACACACACACTCTCTCACTCTCTTTCACACACACACACACTCACAAACACACACACTCACAAACACACACACACACACACACACTCTCACTCTCTTTCACAGAGACACACACACACACACACACACACACACACACACACACACACAAGCCTGTGAGGTGAATCTTTTCATCCAAGATGTTTGCTTATTTGCATATACATTCTATTTTGTTCGAGAAACATACCATTTGCACTCACAGTCAGTCAGTGTGGCATTTTATAAAGTCCAGCTTTTGGAATAAAACCGGCCTGATTCCAGGTTGAAACTCAGAGACAGATTCTGAACAAAGCCTCACACCTACAATTCAGTGTGTTAACTGAGATGTCACCTCTTGTATATGCCTATCACTATGCCTGTTTGAAGTTTGGAAAATTAAGCAGACACTGATGAAATCTTTAATTATCTCGGGGCAGTTGACTTCAGACACATTCTGGAATTTGCATCTTAATTAATCGAAACTCCTGACAGAGTTCTCCATATCCTGCTTCGGCAATTTCTAGAATTCAGGAATAGATGACTGATTAAAGATTCAACAGGAGGCAGTCAGTCAGCTTATTTAGGTTTGTTCACTCCACCCACACCAGTTGTATGATCCTTTGACCTTTCTGCCCTTTATCTCAGCCTATAAACTCTGTGTCTGTGTGCTCTCTTGTCACTGCACCTGATGAAGGGGCTGCACTCTGAAAGCTTGTGATCTCAAACAAACCTGTTGGACTATAACCTGGTGTCATGCGATTTTTGACTTCCTCCACTAGTGGAAACATCTTCTCAACATCGATCCTGTGAAGCCCCCTCAGAATCTTGTATGTTTCAATAAGATCATCCCTCATTCTTCTAAACTCTCGTGAACAAAGACCTGACCTGTTCAGCTGGTTTTGATAAGTCAACTCCCTCATCTCAGGAATCAGCCGAGTGAATCTCTTTTGAGCTTTCTCCAATGCCAGTCCATAAAAAAAAAGAGACCAAAACCATACACAGTATTCCAGGTGTGGCCTCACCAACACCCTGTCCCTCGCCAGGGTCATCAGCTGGAAACCAAGCCTCACTATTCCCAGAGTCATCATGAAAGTTAATGATTTTAAAAATCATGCACAATTCTCCCAACTTACCTGTGTTTTACATCCAGACTGATTACCATTGCTGAACATAAAAATAATGACTAATTATTACAGTAAACAGACTCTAGCTGCAGGTAAACCATTATGCATTCACAATCAGCAGATAGCCTGACTGGGGACCGCTTTGCAGAACGCCTCCGCTCGGTTCACAATAAGCAACTGCACCTCCCAGTCGCAAACCATTTCCACTCCCCCTCCCATTCTCTAGATGACATGTCCATCATGGGCCTCCTGCACTGCCACAATGATGCCACCCGAAGGTTGCAGGAACAGCAACTCATATTCCGCCTGGGAACCCTGCAGCCTAATGGTATCAATGTGGACTTCACCAATTTCAAAATCTCCCCTTCCCCTACTGCATCCCTAAACCAGCCCAGTTCGTCCCCTCCCCCCACTGCACCACACAACCAGCCCAGCTCTTCCCCCCCACCCACTGCATCCCAAAACCAGTCCAACCTGTCTCTGCCTCCCTAACCTGTTCTTCCTCTCACCCATCCCTTCCTCCCACCCCAAGCCGCACCTCCATCTACCTACTAACCTCATCCCACCTGCTTGACCTGTCCGTCTTCCCTGGACTGACCTATCCCCTCCGTACCTCCCCACCTATACTCTCTCCACCTATCTTCTTTTCTCTCCATCTTCGGTCCGCCTCCCCCTCTCTCCCTATTTATTCCAGAACCCTCACCCCATCCCCCTCTCTGATGAAGGGTCTAGGCCCGAAACGTCAGCTTTTGTGCTCCTGAGATGCTGCGGGGCCTGCTGTGTTCATCCAGCCTCACATTTCGTTATCTTAGTTAAAACCCTAATGCCCTTTCAACTCTAATTCCCTATAAACTCTACTTTGGACACACATTCATCCAAAGAGTCATATTGGATTTGAAATGTTAACTCTGCTTTTCTCTCCAGTGATGTTGCCAGATCTGTTGAATTTCTCCAGCACTTTCTGGTTTTTGTTATGTAAGGAAGGTGATCTCACTGAAACATGTAAGATACCGAGAGGTCCTTTCCCCTGGCTGGAACTCCGTAGTAATAGGATAAGGGGGCAATATGGTACCCGGTCAGCCAATCTATTCAAAACTGGGCTCAATAGATTCTTGGAATCTATGGAAATCAAGGGATGTAGAATTTGGGTGAGTAGACTGTGACCTATCCTGTTCCTGTTTCTAATGTCTCCATGTGCATTATCTATGCCATTCACTTCTATATATCCATGGTTGTAGGTTTTCAGGCTGGTTGGCTGTCTGCAATTTTGTAGATTATTTGTGAGGCCTGACAGCTTGTCTGCCTTTACCCCAAATGAAGCCCTTAAGAGCATGAGGCCAATCATTGGTTGTTTAGGAGCAATTTCCAGCCTAGCATAACCTTAATGTTGAGGCTGATGGAAGGCATTCAGGGGCTGGCGGGAGGCCCCAGTGGGTCACCTCTGCTTGGCCTTTGGCATGAAAAGGTGGAGTGCTTGCCTCAGGGGCCCCTTTCGCCCCAACAGGCACCCTACCCATCTGCAAGATCTGCCCCTGCCATCCTGCTTATTTCTTCTTCCCACTATCCCCTGGCTTCTCCAGCAAGACTCACAGTCTCTTCCCAAGCCATACCACCCCATCCTGCCCGAAGACACATTTCCCCCTTCCCAACCCCTCAGCTACCTGGTACTAAATTTTGTGACTTTGTCTTCCCATAGTCTCTGTCTTGACTACTCCTGCACTAATGTTGCTGGGGCTACACAGCTCTGGGCCTATTGCTCAGGGTAAAATTTTGATTGTTCTCACTTTCTTCAGAGATAGGAACTAAAACAACATTATTTAATTTACAGATTTACTAATAGAATGATTGCTTGCTAATCATGGATTATATTAACACCTATCCATATTTTCAGATCAACCTCAGTTAAGCCACTCCCACCTCAGGATGCATTTAGCAGCCAATGCCCTCCATCAGGCATGTTCCGGATGCCTTGTCTACATTGGGTTTTCCAAGACTTGAGGTTCCTCTACTATGATAGGCCCTGGTCTGCCAGAAGGACCATTTTGGGTAAGAGTGGTCCCATTGATAGCCCAGATTTCTGAACAAAATAAAGCATTCAGCGATATGACTGAGTTTGAAAATTTTTATGCTGCTGGAAAGTGATAAATAAACGTGACAGCACAGGAGGGAGGCCCATTGAATATTATTTACACCAATTCGGTTTTGATTTGGAATGCACTGCCTGAAAAGCTGATGAAAGCAGATTATGATTTTATTGCTGAAAATCCCTCCTCAATTATATAGTGTCAGACAAAAATTTCCATTTTATGATATAAACCGGTAAATTGAACAGCTTATTATTTTTCTAGCTGAATTTATGATGTCATACCCATATTTGCTATTCTGAGGTAAATTTATTAAGCCTCATTTAATGTGCCTGTCAATCTAGGGTCACAGAGTTAATGAATTTGCTAATGGACGAAGACAGCAGGTCCAATGGATTATTCATTTCAGCCTCCTTGCAAGGTTTCTGTACACAGATGCCAGTCTTCAGCCAATTCCATTCACTTCATCTGATACAGATGACCATCTTGGGATTTGACAATGGCCATTGGCCCTGACAACATCCTGGCATAATGTGGAAGATTTATGCTGAATTCCTAGCTGAAGAGGTCCACCGAAGCTCAACACAAGTATCCATCTGACAATGTGGAAAGTTGTCTAGTTTCAAGGCTCGTTCAACAACAACTTTCAAACACACAAGTGTTTACCACATAAAAGGATAAGGTTTGCAGATGCATGAATGTAATACCACCTGCTACTTCCACTCCAGTTCACCATAATTTGAGATCTTTAAGCCATTGTTCCTTCATAGTCGCTGCGTCAAAATCCTGGACTCCTTCTCTAAATTACACCATAAAAATTGTTGAGGTTCAAGAAGGTGTCTCACCACCAACCTTTCAAGGGTAATGAAGCCGAGCTAGCGATGCCTACTTTGTCCTTAATGAATAACAAAAAAAATGCTAACATTCCATTTAAGATGGATAACAGACTTTTTACCCATCTGTGTCGATTGTTTGTCAACTGTGTGATAGTCTTTGCAAATATTCAGGCATAATGCATTGTTACTTACTTCTAATTAACATTGTTTTTCCAGCAGTGATGTCCAAGTGCTTTGTCACCAGTTATGCTTCTGCAATCCACAGTTAAGTATACTTGCTCTTGATCGTGTGACACCTTATTTGTAACTTGTGCTTCAGTTGCAAATACAAAGAATTTTGAAGGAATATTAAAAGGAATGTCTGGGATATGCAAATGATGTTGATGTGAATTCTTTCTCCTACTACTAGCATGTTCTTGCAAGCAGGCACATTTTTGATATACAAACAAATATTTTTCTGTCCGTGGATTTGTTTTTAGCCAGTATTGGCACTCAAAGCAGCTTTACTACATTTCTGGTGAGCAGTTCCTATTTTTAGTAGATCAGAGAGTCACTGGGTGAGTAAGAATGCTGAGGAAAGGCCATCGGAGCTGAAACATTAACTCTGTTTTTTCTTTCACAGATGCTGCCAGATCTGCTGGGCTTTTCCAGCAACTTTGTTTTTGTTCCTGAATAAGAATGCTGTCGTGGTTATTTACTGTGAGAATCTTAGTAAAGGACTCCAAGTGAGATAATAGTTAAGGTGAACAAAGGGTGTATATTGCAATTTCAGGGCTTCCAGAACTGGTTATTAAGCATCATAGTACACTCTAAAGAGATCTTGTGGTGCAGCAGTAGTGTTCTTACCTCTGGGCCAGAGAATCGGGACTTGAATCCCAAGACAAGATGTACTGGCCATCAAAGACATGATTAAATCTTTCCAATATGCTTGATGTCAGGTGGTTTGAGTTGTTTGCGTGCCTTCAGAAATCTTAAATTCTCCACTGCATGATACCTCTTGCTTATTTTCTCTATAACTGTTTGAGTCTTGGACAGTATTGCAGCGCATATAATAACAAGTGTTACAAACTGCCCCTGGGCAAGGGTTACCAATTCATTATGGTCCTAGGTGGGACACGCAAAAATTCTATCCTCCTGACTGAAGAGGGAAGAACTGGGGATAGAGATAATGGGAACTGCAGATGCTGGAGAATCCAAGATGATACAATGTGAGGCTGGATGAACACAGCAGGCCAAGCAGCATCTCAGGAGCATAAAAACTGACGTTTCGGGCCTAGACCCTTCATCAGAGAGGGGGATGGGGTGAGGGTTCTGGAATAAATAGGGAGAGAGGGGGAGGCGGACCGAAGATGGAGAGGAAAGAAGATAGGTGGAGAGAGTATAGGTGGGGAGGTAGGGAGGGGATAGGTCAGTCCAGGGAAGACGGACAGGTCAAGGAGGTGGGATGAGGTTAGTAGGTAGGAGATGGAGGTGCGGCTTGGGGTGGGAGGAAGGGATGGGTGAGAGGAAGAACAGGTTTCGGATGCAGAGACAGGTTGGACTGGTTTTGGGATGCAGTGGGTGGAGGGGAAGAGCTGGGCTGGTTTAGGGATGAGGTGGGGGAAGGGGAGATTTTGAAATTGGTGAAGTCCACATTGATACCATTGGGCTGCAGGGTTCCCAGGCGGAATATGAGTTGCTGTTCCTGCAACCTTCGGGTGGCATCATTGTGGCACTGTAGGAGGCCCATGATGGACATGTCATCTAAAGAATGGGAGGGGGAGTGGAAATGGTTTGCGACTGGGAGGTGCAGTTGTTTGTTGCGAACTGAGCGGAGGTGTTCTGCAAAGCGGTCTCCAAGCCTCCGCTTGGTTTCCCCAATGTAGAGGAAGCCACACCGGGTACAGTGGATGCAGTATACCACATTGGCAGATGTGCAGGTGAACCTCTGCTTAATGTGGAAAGTCATCTTGGGGCCTGGGATAGGGGTGAGGGAGGAGGTGTGGGGGCAAGTGTAGCATTTCCTGCGGTTGCAGGGGAAGGTGCTGGGTGTGGTGGGGTTGGAGGGCAGTGTGGAGCGAACAAGGGAGTCATGGAGAGAGTGGTCTCTCCGGAAGGCAGACAGGGGTGGGGATGGAAAAATGTCTTGGGTGGTGGGGTCGGATTGTAGATGGCGGAAGTGTCGGAGGATGATGCGTTGTATCCGGAGGTTGGTGGGATGGTGTGTGAGAACGAGGGGGATCCTCTTGGGGCGGTTGTGGCGGGGGTGGGGTGTGAGGGATGTGTTGCGGGAAATACGGGAGACGCGGTCAAGGGCGTTCTCGATCACTGTGGGGGGAAAGTTGCGGCCTTGAAGAACTTGGACATCTGGGATGTGCGGGAGTGGAATGTCTTATCGTGGGAGCAGATGCGGCGGAGGTGGAGGAATTGGGAATAGGGGATGGAATTTTTGCAGGAGGGTGGGTGGGAGGAGGTGTATTCTAGGTAGCTGTGGGAGTCGGTGGGCTTGAAATGGACATCAGTTACAAGCTGGTTGCCTGAGATGGAGACTGAGAGGTCCAGGAAGGTGAGGGATGTGCTGGAGATGGCCCAGGTGAACTGAAGGTTGGGGTGGAAGGTGTTGGTGAAGTGGATGAACTGTTCGAGCTCCTCTGGGGAGCAAGAGGCGGCGCCGATACAGTCATCAATGTACCGGAGGAAGAGGTGGGGTTTGGGGCCTGTGTAGGTGCGGAAGAGGGACTATTCCATGTAACCTACAAAGAGGCAGGCATAGCTGGGGCCCATGCGGGTGCCCATGGCCACCCCCTTAGTCTGTAGGAAGTGGGAGGAGTCAAAAGAGAAGTTGTTGAGGGTGAGGACGAGTTCGGCTAGGCGGATGAGGGTGTCGGTGGAGGGGGACTGGTCGGGCCTGCGGGACAGGAAGAAGCGGAGGGCCTTGAGGCCATCTGCATGCGGAATGCAGGTGTATAGGGACTGGATGTCCATGGTGAAGATGAAGTGTTGGGGGCCAGGGAATTGGACGTCCTGGAGGAGGTGGAGGGCGTGGGTGGTGTCACGGACGTAGGTAGGGAGTTCCTGGACCAAAGGGGAGAAAATGGAGTCCAGGTAGGTGGAGATGAGTTCGGTGGGGCAGGAGCAGGCTGGAAGAACTGGCTTCTCTTCATCTTGAGATAGTAGGAACTGCTGATGCTGGAGAATCTGAGATAATAAGGTGTACAGCTGGATGAACACAGCAGGCCAAGCAGCATCAGAGGAGCAGGAAAGCTGACGTTTCGGGTCTGAACCCTTCTTCAGGAAAAAGTGAAGAAAGGTCCAGACCCAAAACGTCAGCTTTCTTGCTCCTCTGATGCTGCTTGGCCTGCTGTGTTCATCCAGCTGTACACCTTGTTATCTTCTCTTTATCCTAAGCCCTTCACCTTTGTTGTTTGCAACAAAACACAAGGAATCTCTTTCCTCATGAATTCATTTCCCAGTACCATTGCATTTACATTTTAAAAGAAGACAACTTAACAAGGCTTAAAAAAGAGTTGTTTATTAGCTAGTGAAATGCAAGTAAGAACAACAAAATACAATACACATAAATTAAAAGTGAGTAATGAGGAAACACAAGAGTCAGAAAAAGAGGAATATAAGAATCAGTCTTTGGCTTGCTCATGAGGGGGAAATTTGCAATTGTTAAGTTGTGTAGTTCCATTTGTGCTAATGTTGTCTGCTGAATAGTTGCTCTGTAGATTCCTAGTTCTGTAGATTTGTTGAAAAGAATTGTCCTGTTTCCTTTTTGACAAAGGCTTTGCTAACTTACAAACTTGTTCCGGAAGCATGAGAGGAAGCTTTTCTTTTAGCTACAAGTGCAGGGTGTCCAATGGATGCTAATCACCTGTGGCCTTCAAACATACAACAGCCCTGTAGAACACCAGACTAGTACACTGAAACCTTAATTGCAGTTGTTTTTATAACTATGTCTCTTATATATCCCTAGAACGTAAAACACAAACATATCTCTCACCCAGAATTGCTCCAGTTACATCACATTTTGTCCACATTCTGGGATATAACTCATTGGTGATGGCTTCTGTTGAATTCAGTTTCTACATCACACCGCTTCCTTTGAAGCCTCTCTGTCTGAAGCTCTTTGAGACCTTCCCAGTGCAACATGTAATGGTCTTGAGACTGAGTATAGTCCACATATAAATTTTCCGGACTGTCACTGAATTATATTCTGAGATTTTATTCCTGGTCATCTTTGTCATCAATGTCCTTTTTTTGCCTCGAAAAATAAACTAGCATATTTAAATGTTTATGATGTCCATTCGGGTCTGTGATCTGTTGTCATGACGCAAGATTTATGATCTATATTCCTTCTGTAACTATTTTCACTTGTCATACACAATGCCAATAAGTAGCTCTGTCTCAGGGTGAGGCAAAGGGACATGTGAACAGTCCCCTGAGTGTTGAAGAAGTTGGCTTCGCTCGAGGACCTGCCACTGAAGGTCAGCTACTGTTAGATATCAGAGTAGCAATGTCTGCAAAATTCCTGCTTCTCCGAGGCTGTCACAAATCTTTATGCTGGGGCCTGAAAGAGAAATCTTGTGCCATGCTGCTTTCTCTGTTCCTATACCTTTTATTTCCCTTCTGCAAAAGCTGGGCTCACTCACATATGACCCTGGGCAGCTTCATAATTTGCTTTGTGTTCTATAAAACAGTGAAATATAATACAGAAGGAGCCAACCAAGTCAGCACTCGGCTTTTCTGAGAGAAATCCAGACAGTCAGTTTTACCTATACATTTCCATCAAATTTCCTTTGGCTGTTTGCTCTAAAAAGTATAATTCCAGTTTCTGTGTAATCCCCTAAACCTTCATTACTGGAGCTGTAAGGGCAGGAGCCTTAACAGCGTCAATGTACAGAAGGAACTTACGGCCCTAGTCCATAGTTCCCTGAAAGTTGGCACACAAGTGGACAGGGTGGTGAAGAAGGTGTATGGCATGCTTCCATTTATTGGTGGGAGCATTGAGTATGAGGGTCAGAATGTCATGTTGCAGCTCTGTAAAACTTTGGTCAGGCTACATTCAGAGAGTTGAATTCAATTCTGGTTGCCACATTACAGGAAGGACCTGGAGGCTTTGGACAGGGTGCAGAAGAGGTTTACCAGGATGCTGCCTGGTTAGAGGGAATGAGCTATAAGGAGATGCTGGACAAACTAGGTTTTCTCTGGAATGGGGGAGGTTGAGGGAGACCTGATAGAAGTTTCGAATTTTATGAGAGACATAGCTAGAGTTGACAGTCGGAAGCTTTTCCTCAGAATTGAAATATCTAATACTAGGAGCCATGCATTTAAGGTAAGAGGGAGAAAGTTCAAAGGAGATGTGAGGGGCAAGTTTTTTACACACTGTGTTAGGTGCCTGGAACACACTGCCAGGTAGAAGCAGATAAGACAGAGGCATTTAAGGGGCTTTCGGATAAGCACATGTATGAGCAAGGAATGGAGGGATCTGGACCATAGGCAGGCACAAGGGATTAGTATAATCAGGCATCATGTTCGGCACATCATAATGGGCCAATGGACCTGTTCCTGTATTGTTCTGTTCAATGTCCTATGTTCTCGAACCCTCTATAAACCCTTTACATCCTCATGGTATCCAGCAGTAAGATGAAACTGGTTTAGACAAGAACAGAAATTGTTTCTGATTTACAGCGACTACAATTCTTTCAGTTTTTACAAGATTGTTTTAAAAAGGTTCAATAAAACTTTGTACTCTTTACCTCTACTTTTACATTCTATCAAACTGTAGGTTTCAGTATGACACACTTTACAAATACTGCTTCGTCAGATAATTGCTTGCAATTTGATTGGTCATTGCAACACAAACAACTACTCTGAAGCTGGGGGTATGTGAGTGCTATATGCTATATATGTGCTATATGACCCCCCAAAGCTTGTCTCTCCTTCTACAAGGAGGTGCTAGAACACTCCCCATTTGCCTAGGTGAGTGCAGCTGATCATTTAACACTTAACACTCAAAACAAAGCTTGACACCATCCAGGACAAAGCAGCCCATGTGATTGGTATCACATTCACAAATATCCACATTCTCCACCACTGATGCTCAGTAGAAGCTGTGTGTACGATCTACAAGAAGTACTGCAATAATTCACCAAGGCTTCTAAGACAGCACTTTCCAAAACCTTGACCACTACCATCCAGAAGGACAAGGGTAGCAGATACTTGGGAACACAGCCACCTGCAGGTTCCCCTGCAAACTGCACACCATCCAACTTGGAAATATATTGCCATTTCTTCAGTGTTGCTGGGCCAAAATCCTGGCACTCCCCCCGTCACAACTTTGAGGGTCTACCTACAACATAGACTGCAGTGGTTCGAGAAGGCAGCTCACCACCGCCTTCTCAAAGACAATAAATACTGTCTCAGCCAGTGAAGCCCACGTCCGATGAGTGAATGAAGGAAACTTTAATTAGTAACAGAATCGACACCCACACTGTGACCTGTGCTGTCTCAATTAAATCTGATGCAGAATGTCTCTAATACAGTAAAATTGGTGCAGTGAGCAAAACATAGTTAGAGATACCTCTTACAAGTGTCAGTGATTCTGTGATCAGGTTTTCCAATGTTAAGTATTAACTAACTTTAGCTAATGCTGTGGCATCTCTTGGCTGGTTATTTTCTGTTAAAAATAATGCAGTTTAATATTACAGGTAGAGTGGAGAAGGAGCATCTTTCCAACTCTCATTTGCTGTTAGAACGGACTGCTACTGATAAAGTGTTGCTCGCAAAACAGCCTTTTGACATAATGCCCACTATGTTTTCACAACGCACCGATGTGACAGAATTTGAGTAACGAAGGGTTATGTATTTCACACTGCATTTTTGTAACCACCCTGAATGGGTATCTCTGTATGTTCCATGGTAGACACCTGAGCACTTTGTTGGCCCTCTACACTGGACTGGCCTCTCTCCTGCTCCTTTACTGCTGCCACACAGTCCTGCCCTGTCAATTTGAATACATCTTTCTTCGGGTGGCCAGGAATATAACCCCTTTCACTAGTTCTGGCTATTCATTTTGTGGCGTGTCTTCTCCCAACAGGGGCCAAAGCATGCAATGGTAGGATCAAGCCCCGAACTCCCACATGACTCACTGGGGTGACCAATCAGAGAATAGTTATGCTCGCAGTTAGGATAGAAGGGATTAGTAAGGAGCTGATCCTCCAATGACAGGCCAGTTCCCTCCCATATTTACTGCTGATTGGTTTCCTCATGACCCTTTCAGCAACAAATGTGGAACAGAAACAACCTGTGACTGGAGGAGCAGTGAAAGTCAGTGCTGCCATTGAGAAAGTCATAAGTGGAGCTTCTTCTTGAGAACCAACGTCTCGTCATTTGCAGCGTTGGGGTTTGAAAGCCAATGTCTGAGTCCTGACGGCAGAGAGCTGAGACACAAGAGCTGGGGCTGAGGTGCTAAGAGCCAGGCGTGGGCTGCTCAGAGCTGACCTGGTATCTAGGTCGAGGAACTGAAATCCAGGAGGAGGATACTGAGAGCTTGGGTTGTGGGGAAGAAGAAGAAATGGTATGTTGAGAGTTACCTTCAGTAGGGATGTGGGTCCTTTTACCAACTGCAAGAATTCCATTTAATAGGCTTGTCCGTCCAAGGAGGGCAGGGGCTGGGAGGAGGTGGCGGCTGCAGCAGCATTTGGAGGGAGAGAGGGAGACTGGCTACCATGGGTGCAAGTGGGGAGAAGGAGGCTGCAAAGGTGAAAGAACAGTTTTAAACCTGTCAACAAAAAGAGTCCTTTGCCAATTGGGATTCACGAAAAAGTTAAATTACTGAGGTGATTAATGCCTTGCAAATGTATGTGGAATCTCTAGTTTAAGGCTGGGTAACTTCAAGAGCTACTATAGTCGGAAAAAGAATCTACTCAATCTTATTGTTATGAGTATGGCCAATTCTGAAATTTAAATCTGAGATAGGTGTCCAAAATGTAGTCATTAGGGTTGTAGCTGTTTGGTTAGCATTTTGCGATGACCTTACTTATCTGGGAAAGTTATATTTAAGAGTGATGGCTTTTCATGTGGAGAAGTGGGAGTAAGTTATTTTGAGAAAAAAAAAATTAGCTTATGCTTGTTGTCTTATGTCAGTTTAACTGTAATGGTCTTCTAGAAATCTATTCTTTCCTTGTGTGTTCTGACTTTAATGGAGAATTGTTAATAACTGAGGATAATTCAGCTTCTGTGTAGGCCCTGCCAGTCAGCAGATATACAGAATGTACTGCTACCAAACAATGTCTAGGAGAAAATAATTACAATCTGAAAGATATATGGCCTAGTACCACATGATCCCACTTAGCACAAGTGTTTTCCAAACTTGCCAAAGCTGAGAATTGTTCCTCTGTTTGGAATGAAGCTACTGGTGCAATTGCATGAACAACTGAAAACTGGGAATCAGTGACTGTCACGCCAGTGCAAACTATAGAAAAGCTGTGTAATCCTATAGTCCTGTTGGTTCCAGGCACATTCAGTCTTCAAGGATTAATGGTCCTTTTGTGGCGCAGTGATAGGCTCCCTGTTGCTGAATCAGGACATTCAGTTTCAAGCCAAGAGGTGTGTAATAACATCTCAGCATGGTCATCAGAAAGTATAAGTAGATTGCTTTATTAACAAAAAACTTTTGGGAATACTCACATATGTCACCCAAGCATCTGAAGAGAGAGGTAGTGAGAGAGACAGAAAAATCCATGGCTAAGTCTAAGTTGTAAAAACTGAAAAAAAAACTGCGGATGCTGCAAATATGGAGGAAAAAACAGAAGTTGCTGGAAAAGCTCAGCAGGCCTGGCAACCTCTGTGAAGAAAAAAAATCAGGGTTAATGTTTCAGGTCCCTTCCCCAGAAGTTGTGTTGTTTCTTTGAAGTGTTTGGCCCGTGAAACCTAGTGAGTTCTCTTACTATTCCTAACCAAACTTGCCACATTGATTACCTATTGTGCTCCTGTGGCATCCCTCGTGTGCAATTCCAGTCCCATCCCACCATGTGCCATTCCCAGAGCTTGCCACCCAGCAGATATCTGCCAACAGGCTGGCATGTCCTGTGTCTGCATCATCTTTAAAAGGCCGCTGTATACCCAGATGACCTCTGGCGTTCTGAACCTGCCATCCTCCTCAAAGGACAGAATCAGAACATGGTGGAGAAGGGGAAGATGGGATCAGAATTTTGCGATAGGGACCTGGGGTCTAGCAGGGAGAGAGTGCAGCAAAGAAGAGGAACCGTCTTTCGAAGGACCAGCAGTAGAGGCTGGGCCACCAGATTCTGCCAGTCTGGACCAAGGTTGTCGCTTGGGTGGGTACTGAGTCCAGCAGATGAACAGCCAGCAGTGTCACAGGAAGGTCAATGACCTTTTCTGGTCTGCTGTAAGTGTCAGATGTCTCTCTGCTTCCTCACACTCACTTTATCTCTGCTCCTGAGGCCTTCTCCCATCAAGACTCACACTGTGCTATTTTCACTCCTGCCTGTAACATTTTCCCTCACTCATTCTCACCACTCTCCTACCTCCTGTGTCATTAACCCTGCATGCCCTATGCGCGATAACAAAGTTTGGAGCTGGATGAACACAGCAGGCCAAGCAGCACCTTAGGATCACAAAAGCTGACGTTTCGGGCCTAGAGGTTAGCTTTTGTGCTCCTAAGATGCTACTTGGCCTGCTGTGTTCATCCAGCTCCACACTTCGTTATCTCGGATTCTCCAGCATCTGCAGTTCCCATTATCTCTGAGCCCTATGCGCTGCCTCCTCAGTCCCTCAGAAATCCTCATCACTTTCCCCAACATGCACCAGCACTGACAGCTGTACCACCTCTCTATATTTCCCCTTTCTCCCTCTTTCTGTCATTATAGGAAAGGACAGTCCATTATAGGGTAGACAGAGCCCTGGTAAGGGTACCTGACATTTGCTACACACCCTCTAGAAGGAGAGAATCCTGGACCTCACTAGAGAAGACTGGGACCACTCCTAAGGGCAAACAGAGAGGTCTACGTCCAGCCAAATAATGAAGTACTTTTCTGTGTGCAATTGCCTCTCTGTGTGCTATCATTTCCACACCATTTCTAATCAGTGGTCACAATGCCTTCTTCCATGTGTGTCTTGCAGATACCACCAGCATCTCTGCCACCTTTGGGCAGATACCATTTGCTCCCCTATAGTCCTGCTCCTGCAAATGGGATAATGGCTGCATTTGACTGAGTGTGGTATCAAGGAACCTGAGCCAAACTGGACTCAATTGGAACCAGTGTAGGTTTGACGTGTCACTGCTATACAGAAGGTGGACATCGCCCTAACTGAGGTATGCTGACCAGCAAGGCAAGCTGCCTGGATGTGTGACTGCTCTAACTGATGTTGCAAGGCAAGGTAAGGATGCCCAGAGTAAATAGCCAGGTTCAGACTGTGGGCCTGGTTTGGTCTGCAAGCCCGGTCCTGTCTGCAATCTGGAGTTTGTCCTGTCTGCGAGCCCGACCCTGCCTGCGAGCCCCGCCCTGTCTGTGAGCCTGGCCCAGTCTGCGAGCACAGACGGTCTGCAAGTTGGTGCCTGTTCCCACTGCAGCCTCTCAATGCTCATGCCAGTGCATCCTGCAGTGCCAGTCTGTGTTTCCAGAGCATGCTACTAGTGCATTAGCGAGGTTACAGGATAATCACAACCGTAAGTCCCTGAAGTCAGAATTCACATGGCACCAGAGTTATCTTCCAACAAGTTTTGAAATCACAAGCTTTTGGAGTGCTGCTCCTTCGTCAGGTGAAGTCTGAAAGCTCATGATTTGGAATAAACCAGTTGGATGATAACCTGGTGTCATGTGAATTCTGAACAGTCCAACACTGGCACCTCCGCATCGTAAGACCGAAAGGCAGAGGAACATAAATAGGCCATTCAGCTCCACCACTCAATGACTAATCTGATAATCCTCAACTCCACTTCTCTAACCTATTTCCAATAAAGTTACTGTTTAAAAATCTGTTGCTCGGCAGCCTCGAACATAATCAATGGTCATAGCCTAAAATGCCCTCTATGTCTAAATAGCTCACAGATTCACAACCCTCTAAGACAAGAAATTCCTCCTCATCCTTGCCTTAAATGTGCAACTCCTTATCCTGGGATTATTCCTTCTTGTCTGGGGAAATGTTGTGAAGGGTGGCTGGTGTCATTCAATCATTCCCTTGGGTTGTGGGCAATGAGGAAATTGTTCAGAGCAAGCGGCAAGTTGAATGTGCCAGGTACCTGCTCTGGTTCCCAGGTGAAGTTTTCTCAATGGGTAACTTGTCAGGCAAGTTTATCTAAAATAGAGCACTGAATATTAATGAGGCAAGTTGGGATCAACGAGGTGTTAAAAAAGCAATAACACCCCCAAATTGGCAACTCACCGCTTCCCAGTGAGAAACCCACCTCGCTGCTTGTAAAAAGCACACATGATGAGGTGAGATGTTCAAGATAATCCTCACTGGACAACTCACAAGATTCTGTGAGACATTTTGCCATCGCCTACATCGTACAGATTTCCCTACCCAGAGTTATTGTTTCACAACAGGGACCTTTCTTCCGAACATTCTAGTTTACTTTGTCTAATAGTTATTCCACTTTTGTCTCTTGCACAGTATGTTGTAGATTGTAAATACTTAGAATCTGTCAGAGTAGAGATAAACAAAATAATAGGCACATCCATTCTGTTGAGGATTAACTTTCTCAAAGGTCAATGCAGACAGGAAGCTAAATTTAAAGTTTGGCCTGAGAGCCTTGCAGAACTGTGTGTTAAGTTTACATCGTTCCTCAAAGGTGTGCTGTTTATTCCTAGTATTTCTAAAGAACTAAGAGATGATGATGGGAACTCATGTTTTGAAACAGCTTTGAAATTGTTGATCGAATTCTTGTCTGCTGTTCCAGCAAAAGAACTGCTTTATGATGCACTAGCTTTCTGTAACACGGCCCCAGTCTGGTGGGAAGACTGGAGGAAATGTGGCCTATTATCCTCCTCTGTAGCTGGTATAATTATTGAATGTGATCTTCTGCAAGTGTTTGTCTATGGAGGACAGCTTGCTGAAACAGGCTCAACAGTGCAAATTAGCTTGTTTGCTTCTGGTATGGGATGTAACCTGTTTTACTGGCTGCTCATCAATCTTGATAGCCACAGCAAATTATTTTTTGTTTTATTCAAACATCTCATACCTCAATCCAAATTTCTCAACAAAACAAGAAAAAAACTCCACCCTAAAGTTTAGGCTACGAACTACAAGATCTCTGTTAGGAATGAACAGTGTGGCCATGGGCACCTGCATGGGCCCAAGCTATGCCTGCCTCTTCGTAGGATGCATGGAACAGTCCATTTTCCACTGTTAAACTGGCACTATCCCCCACCTCTTCTTCCATTACTTTGATACTGTATTGGCGCTGCCTCATGCTCCCACGAGGAGCTTGAACAGTTCATCAACTTTACTAACATCTTTCATCCTAACCTCAAGCTCACCTGGACAATCTCTGATACCTCTCTCTCCTTCCTGGACCTCTCTGTCTCCACCTCTCGTGACCGCCTTGAAACTGACATCTATTTCAAGCCCACCAATTCCCACAGCTACCTAGACTACACCTCCTCTCATCCACCTTCCTGCATTCCCTATTCCCAATTCCTCTTCCTCTGCCGTGTCTGCTTCTAAGGTGGGGCATTCCACTCCCGCACATCTCAGATGTCCTCCTATTTCAAGGGCCGTAACATCCCCACTCCGGTGATCGAAAATGCCCTCAACCACATCGCTTGCATTTCCTGCACTTTTTCCCTCAAATCCCCGTCCAGCCACCAAAAATAAAGACAGAATTCCCCTTGTCCTCAGATATCACCCCACTAACCTCTGTATCCAACATATCATTCTCTGCCACTTCCGCCACCTACAATCCGACCCCACGACCAAAGAGATATTTCCCTCCCCAACCCACCTGCCTTTTGTAGGAACCACTCTCTCCGCGACTCCCTCAAACACTTCTCACACCCCACAAGCCTCACCACCACCCCCCCCCCCGGCACCTTTCCCTGCAACCACAGAAGGTGCTACACCTGCCCCTACACCTCCCCTCTCCACTCCATTCAAGGCACAAAACAAACCTCCCACATCTGACAGGGGCTCACCTGTACATCCGTCAATGTGGTCTACTGCATCCACTGCTCCTGATGTGGCCTCCTGTATATCGGTGAGACCAAGCATAGACTTGGAGACCTTTTCATAGTGCTCTGTTCGCGACAGATGACAACACCTTCCGGTTGCCAACCATTTAACTCCCCCTCCCACTCCCTGGGTGACATGTCCGTCCTGGGCCTCCACCAGTGTTTCCCCAAACTGAAGGAGAAACTCCTCATATTGCACCTTGGGAACCTACAGCCTAAACATGGAACTCACCATTTTTAAAATCACCCTACACCAGCCTCATCCCATGTCCAACACTCTCTCTCTTCCCTGCCTCTGTGACCTGCAAACCTGTCCATCTTCTCTCCCAGAGATAGTAGGAACTGCAGATGCTGGATAATCTGAGATAACAAGGTGTAGAGCTGGATGAACACAGCAGGCCAAGTAGCATCAGAGGAGCAGTGTCTGAAGAAGTGTCTAGGCCCGAAATGTCAGCCTTTCTGCTCCTCTGGTGCTGCTTGGCCTGTTGTGTTCATCCAGCTCTACACCTTGTTATCTAATCTTCTCTCCCACCTATCCTCCCAAACCATCCCACTGACCAATCCCCAACACTCCCTATCCACACTCACCTATCACCATCCCACCTACATTCCCCAGCACCACCCCTCCTCTCTCTATTTATTTCAGTGCTCCCTTCCCCCTCCCCCATTTCTGAAGTGGGGTCTCTACATGGAACATCAGCTTTCCAGTTCCCCTGATGCTGTCTGGCCTGCTGTGTTTCTCCAGTTCTTGCTATCTCTGAGTGTTGTATAGTGTTGTGCTCTATGTTTTAAGATGATTTACTACATTAAGGGGGCTAACATAGTTATAAGTTGTTGTATGTTTTGTTTGCTCTAAGTGTTTTATTTTGATGTATTTACATACTTGGTGAGTAAAGGCCCTGATTGGTTGCACTAAATCAGAAACCGGAAGGGGTTCTGTTTTTTTGTCAGTTTGGGAATGAGTTGGCTGGTATCAACCTGGAGAGCATCAGTGATGGTTATGATAGCGACTTGTACTCCTAAACTCAGGGAACACATTGCACACTTATCCAGTATTTCAGTGACTTATCCAGCAATGTGCAGACGGATGAACAAGGATGATTGGGGACGACAAGGATTCACCTGTAAAGACGTTTCTTGATGTCATGTTGAGATCAGGGAGACATGTCCTAGAAATGGACCCTTAGTGGTTATTTCTACTTTTTAAATAGAGGGGCAAATTTGATTGTAAAGCCTAAACAGGGGGCATGACAGAGGAATTGTGCCTTGCATTGTAAACACCTTGCAATTCAAATAATCATCAAAAGGTTAATAATTTTATGGCAAATTTTTAATTAGAAGATAAGGCACAACAATTAACAATACAATCATGCGGTGTTTGCTCAAACAAGTACATTAGCTGTTAAGTGAATCAATGGCATAGTACAGGACTGCTGCTCCAAGCAGTTTTAGATATAGCAGTGTAAAGCCAGAACTATGTCAAGGATTCATGATATGGGTACAACAAGGTAAGGGCCATATCAATCAAAGGTGCTATCCTTTCTTTCTAACCAGCTCAAAACCACTTTGCAAATGTAGCCAAGCAATGACAGTTCAATTTTTTTTTTTCTGTAAGCTAGCAATCAAAATAAATTTCAGTATTTTCAGAAAACTCCTGATCATATTGACGTTCCTTATGCTTTTGGTTTGTTTCCAGTCCCAGATTTCTGACATCACTCAACAAGCTATAGAGTTTCAGGCTCTCAACTGGATGAAAACTATCCCCTTCAGAAGTGGCACATGTGAAGGAGATGTAAAGAAGCGTGGTTTAAATTTGTGCCACCACTGAGTTATCTTAGCCAGGGTTCCCATTGCTGCCGTATGGCTGAGCTACCAGTACTCTCTGTACCTACCATTAATCTGGTAATTCCAATGGGAGATGTCATGTGTCATTTATTCAGTTACTGGGGAACATCTTGACTTTAGGTCACTGCTTAAAATATGCAATGGGGAATTAGAAGTCTTTTTGAATGAGGGAGCATGTAAAATAGGTGTCAACTCATTTCCACTAGTTTTACATTGTCTCACAAAGTCAACAAAGGTGTTATGGCACAGAGAACTGGCACAAGGTAAACACACAGGTACTGCCAGGAATCTGGGCATGGTCCTTCCATCATGTGTTTTCACGTATTAGCGAACTTATTGGTGAAGTGGAATCCCTTTCCTTATATAAAAAGTCACCTGATTTCATAGCTGCTAAATCCATGCCTATATTTGTTCTGCAGATTTTCAACCTGCATGTGAGAACTTGAGAATGCATTCCACGACAGTGTCGAATGGGAACTATCTGCTTAATCCAATATTTAACACTGACTTTGCATTGATCTTTTATGGAGAGCTTGAAAAATTTTAACACCAATTTATAGAAATTTTGATATAGTTGTGGATCTTTGAATCAAAGCTAAACAAAATACTTTGACTTTAAAAGATTACTATTTAACCCTTAGTGTGCCTGCAGTTTTATTCCCCCAGACAGCACATTAATGACATTAGCTCCAATATTCTAAAAATACAGTTATCCAGATTTCAAATCTAGTGTGGATGTTAGTGCAATATTAGTCTGAGACATCTACATAACTTTGGACGTATTCACATTTCAGTTACTGGGCCCCTTTTAATCATAATACTCCTGTTAAACACATGGGATGTATTGTGACCCAAATAGTGCTACACAGTGAAAGTTATTGCTGTCCCTTCAGGGAGAAAGGAGTGTGTCTTCTCCACTGGTAATTATAGTGAAATACAGTAAGGATCTATTTATAATTTTAGGGCTGACCTTAACTTTTTTGAAAGTCAGTCTCGAGTTACATGATCCATATTAATCTGCCTTTGACAAAACTCATCACGCAGAAATGCCAGCGGGAATTCATTGTATAGTTCATACCTTTCAGTCTTAGGTGTCATTTATCAGTTCTGATAGTACTGTGAGCAAAAGAAGCCAGTGGAATACAAATATGCCTGAGCTTCTAGTTAGGAAAACCTGTGCTTGCACTAGTCCTGCCTTCAACAAAGCTGTTGTTCCCTGACATAATAAATGTAAATCACAATGCTGGAGCAAGTTCTATTTTGGAAAAATTTACATGGACACTGCAGATCTCACTATTGTAAATGGTATGCATTGGGAAAAATGTGTATTTCTACATACCTCTCATTTAAATTTGCATTCTTCCATTAGAGCACAGATACAGGAAACTGCTAAATTTTAAACAAAATGCCATTACAAATGAACAGGGTCTCCTGGAGAGAGAGATAATGGGAACTGCAGATGCTGGAGAATTCCAAGATAATAAAATGTGAGGCTGGATGAACACAGCAGGCCAAGCAGCATCTCAGGAGCACAAAAGCTGACATTTCGGGCCTAGACCCTTCATCAGAGAGCATCATCATGTCCATGGCATATTCCTGCTTTGGATCACACTAGCTATTGTGAACATGTTTAAGTTAATATCAGATGGATGAACAAGCAGGATCTTTCCCAGAGAGCTGTGAGTTGGATTAGCAATGGCCTAATATAATTTCTATTTAATTCTGACAAGTATTTTTATGTTTGGATTGTTCACATTTCTTGGCAACTTTTGGAGCTAATTTGTTCTGAGTCATGCAAAACACGGTTGCAACTTCTGAACAAAAGCCTTTTCATTTTACCCGTGGAGACTGATAGGTTAATAACTTTTCTTTGACTGACTAATGCCTTTTTAAATGGCTTGTTTTGTTGTTTTAATATATTGAATTTGCCTTTTCTTTTGCACATTTCATGGTTGTTACAGAGAAAGGCAGATGCAGAGACAACATGAAAAGATAGCAATAAACCTTAAAGACAGAAATGTTACATTTACCTTGTGAGGCTGCTTGATTTTCAAGCTGTGTTGCTGGGGGTGGATGTGGAAAGTGTAAAGCAGGTTAATATCACACGCCTCATTGGGTCCCACCCATTTTCAAAGCATCAATTCTATGTGATTCCTAAAAAGGCGTGAGAACTTAAATAAAGGTACAATGAGATGATGAGATCAATTGTCGTACTTTCCATCATTTATGATTTTGTGCTTAAATTGTGCTTGTGTAAAATTATATACAAATTTCTGCATAAATGTGAGAATAGATTGAATAGACTGATTGGTTTTTAATGTTTATAAGGGATTCTTTTGTCAGCTGTGTTTTTATTTTTGACAAATACTGCAAAGTGACTACTGTGAAATTTCCATTTCTCTTTTGCACTCCTAGGCCACTTTCAGAGTCTTTTTCCATTTGAAATATTATTATAGTTTTATACTTGGTACAAAACTCCTCCTATAGAGGGAAGGTAGTCTAGTCAAGTACCTTTGCAAGCACGTGGCCCCACGTACTTATATAGTTTTGAAACTAGGATGTAGTACTAACCCGTTGACTAAGTGGTAGCACTTGTATCAGCAAGTCAATGGTCGCGCTTTGAAATGCAGCTCTGAAGACTCAAACCTTTGGCAAATGCAATGCTAGAAGGCGATGTGTAGAAACATGAAGAAGTAAAAGAAAGATATACAGACGGAAAAATGAAGTATGGAATCACAGAGAAAAACACAAATACAAACAGCAATGGACAAGCATTATGACAAAGAATGTGTTGATCAGCACAAACAAAATGAACAGAGGCAACTGTATGTACATCCTGGTATGCATGTCATTATTATTTTTATTTTACCAGCTATTATTTTATCAGCTATTCTTGGGTATACCAGTCCTTTATGATTGAGTTGTCAGATATTCTGGGATCATTGAATCATTGTTCAAAAACATCTCCCTAACTTCTTAACAGTGTGGTATACATCACATTTAGCACATCTTTCATGTGGTGATATTTGTGCAGAAAGGGTGAGTCACATAACTTTGAAGAAAACTGGATGTTCTGGTTGGTGATAATGGGAACTGTGTTCATCCAGCTCCACACTTTGTTCTGGTTGGTGTTATTTAATGCAGGTGGTGACCTATTTGTTCATAGTTTTATGTTGTCATGCTGAATTATACAAGCTGTCAAAGACTGTCTTTTATTATTTCCCCCAAAACAGGTGATTCAAATGATTTTAAAGAATATCTAATTAAGACTAAGAAGATCTGATGATTGATATCTTCTATCCACTTGGAGTATGATCTGGAATAATATTTATGAAGTCGGAACTATTGTGGCTGATCCTACTTAAATTACTGGCTAGAAATTAAAACAGGCACGTTGGCTGCAATTGTCATCTTAGCTTGGAAAGAATCAAACTGGTCAATCTTGAGCCTCGATTCTCCAGCACTAAATCTCTGACAAACTTTGAACATAGGACCGAGAACAGCATAGCACAGGGCCTTTGGTCCACCATGTCTATGCTGACCATCATGCTAAACTAATCCCATCTGTCAGCATTTGATTAATCTTCCCCGAATTTAGCACTTTCACCTGATGACCATAGAACCCTTGCAGTGTGGATCAAGGACATTCAGCCCATCAAGTCCACACCAACCCTCCAAAGAGTGTCCCACCCTAAACCTGTAACCCCTGCATTGACCATAGCTAATCCACCTAGCCTGCACACTATGGGCAATTTAGCATGGCCATTCCTCCCTCTCCTGCATGTCTTTGGACTGCAGGAGGAAACCAGAGCACCCAGAGGAAACCCACGCAGGCACAGAGAGAATGTGCAAGCTCCACACAGACAGTCACCCAAAGGTGGGATTGAACCCGGGTCCCTGGTGCTGTGAGGCAGCTGTGCTAACCACTGAGCTGCCATGCCACTCAATCTTCTCCTTTTCCAAAACTGTCTTAAAACTCACTGTTTTCAAAATTCTGCCCCCCACAAAACTTCAGTCATTTGGCCAGGCGGATTCCCAAGTACAAGGTTTAATACCGCCCCTGTCCTCATTGCACTACCTAAGTAGTGTTTCAAGAATTCCTCCTGGACGCACCTAACAAATTCTGTTTCATCTAAGCCCCTGGCGATAAGGAAGTCCCTGTGAATATTGGTGAAATTAAAATCACCCATTACCACTACGCTGTTGTTTTTACATCTTTCCATGATCTACTTACATTCTGTTCCTCTAATACCTTCTGACTATAGTATAACACTATCTTGTGATTACATCTTTCTTATTCCTGAGTTCTACCATTATGGTTTCACTGGATGAGCCCTCCGAGATGTCGTCTCTTAGTGCAGCTGTGACTTTCTCATTAGTCAGTAACAAAACTCCTCCAGAGATAGTAAGAACTGCCCGATGCTGGAGTCAGAGATAACAAGGTGTGGAGCTGGAGGAACACAGCAGGCCAGGCAGCATCAGAGGAGCAGGAAAGCTGACGTTTTGGTTCGGGACCCTTCTTCCAGCTCTGCATTGTGTTAGTACAACTCGTCCTTTTTATATATCTCTCTATCACGCTTGAAATATCTAAACCTTGGAACATTGAGTTGCCAGCCCTGCCCTTCCCTGAATCAAGTTTCTGGAATGGCATTGTAGTCCCTGTATTGAAAACTGAAAACCTATAGCTGAAAACCTAATTAGAATATGCCACAGTGCGCAGGTGCTAACTCAGAAATTGTGCAGCCAATGGCTAAGGTAATAATCCCTTGTGAGGTGACATAATACAGCACAGGAAATATTCAGTTAGACTGTGGGCAGAAACAAACTCAAGTTCAAATTATAGATTGCTGATTCTTCTTAAAGATTCCTTTTAGATCGATCTGCTTGGTTCAGTAGAAGAATCACTGATCACATGCCTTTGCCAATGGTGGGTAATGGAATGTGGAAAGTAGAGCATTTTAATCTTGAATTGCCCAAGCAGGCTGCAACTATTTCTGAGTTAATACTTGTGTGTGTTGGCCCATCATTTGCTGTAGCAAGCTATCTAACAGCAATCTACCATGAGTTAGATGTAGCAATGCATTTTTTAAGTTACAGAACACTGTGCATGACAGTGTTCTAGAAGTGTCAGCAGATAGCATCACAACGAGAGAAACCAGCATTGGAGTGAGTAGACAAACATCTGGTCTTGCACTGCCTGTTTCACAATCCTTCACCAATCTGAGTGAAGGATTGTGAAATAGGCAGTGCAAGACCAGAAAAGGAAATATCGATTACAGTGCATGAATTCAATATGAAAGCGGACATAATAACAGCAAGGAGAGAAAGATCACATCAAGAGAATGGGTAAAAAGGTACAGAAAGGAAAACAAAAAATAATTTAAAAAAAAACAAGTTTTGGCCTTTACAGTCTTAAATTATCCTGCAAGAATTAAAACCTAAAGAAGTGAGTCACCATATCTACACCTGTAATTTTTTACGATCAGTTTGTCTATAAGACGTTAACAGGTATCACATCAGTAATTAGACACTTACACTGAAATGGACTAATATTAACTTCCTCTAATAAATGTTTCTATTTCCAAAGGTTAGCAGTCTCATGCCATTCAATGCATATCATTGAGGAAATGGACAACAAGATAGCACTTCCATAAAGCGATAGATGGAGTGGCACAACCCAGAGAGCAAATTGTGGATTTTTGAGTTCACAAGCCCCTCATCTGAAATTCCTACGGTGCTACACATCAATAACAGTAGCATTATTGCTGTATTAGTGGCGACTCTCTGAGTAGTACTGTTGCATCATAACTAAAATGTTATGGGTTTCAATCTTACTCCAAAGATTTGAGCACAAAGTTCTGGCTGACAGTAGAGTACTGCGGGATTGTTGCACTCCTGCACATGTCATCTTTTAGGTTAGATGTTATGCTGAGGACACACTTGCCCAATCAGGAGGATGTAAAAGATCCCAATGGCACGATTTCAAATGAAGAGAACTGGATTTAACGCAAGTGCCCCGGACAATGTATATCCTTCAATCAATATCACAAAAACAGATAGTCTGGGTCAGTATCACAATGCTGTTTATGGGGATTTTCTGTGTGAAAATTGCTGCTATATTTCTTACATTACAACAGCGACTATTTTTCAAAAGTATAAACCAAAAGAACCGTGGATGCTGTAAATCAGGAACAAAAATAAAGTTGCTGGAAAAGCTCAGCAGGTCTGGCAACATCTGTGAAGGAAAAATCAGAGCTAACATTTCAAGTCTGGTGACCCTTCCTCAGAACCTTCCTGATTGCTGATGGTCGCCGGACTCCAAATGTTAACACTCACTTTTTCTTCACAGATGCTGTCAGACCTGCTGGGTTTTTCCTGCAACGTTGTGTTTTTGTTCATTTTTCAAAAGTACTTTATTGCCCTAAAAGTGTTATGAGATAGCCAAATGTAATGAAACATAAAAGGGATGCAAATCTTCACTTACTTCTTTTGACAGCAAATTCTGGATCAATAAAGTCATAAAGGGGTCATTATTATGACCACAGCCATAATAAAGAGGATTGGTGGCAAGAATTACAATTTAAAAAGTTGAATTTTGATGATAAATTTAGGTGAGGGACTGGCCAGAGCTTCCTCTAGTTGACATATGAATTCTCTTGCTTTGCACGAGGGAGCCAAAACACTGTCAGAATTCAATACAAGCTCCTGAAACCATGATTGCTTAATTTATACAGTGAGCTAAAATCACACGATTTCACCAAATATGCTGAGCCCTGCAGTGGCATTCTGCAATGGTCTAAGTATTTATGGCGAATCTATAGCTTTGGTCCCACCACTGCTTTTATGGAGAGCGGGACTACAATAGTTGGCTACTCACCTTTCTCCTTAGGACAAATTGTGGAGTGGCATAAAACTCTCAGACCGTCGGTGATGTAAGTAACAGCTTGAAGTTAATGTTGCCAGAATTTACTGAGAGATTCTGCGCCATGAATAAGCTGGAATTACTCTATTATGTCTGGAAGACTCTTGGTCACTAATGCCAGAATTCACTATGATGGGGGTTTGGGGTGTGGCTGGGTGAAATCATGATCAGAAACATCCAGTCATTTGTCAAGTATGAATGGGGAGAGGGTGGGTGGAGTGTGGTTGGCGGATTAGTGTGATCACAGGGGAATAGAATCAGTTTAGGGGTGTTGGGGTGATCATGGAGTGTGGGGCGTAGCATCTGTGTCACACATTTACCAGGCACAGGTTCTGGATAAATATGAGTGGTGGAGCGTGGTTGAGTGAGCTAGGGTGAATATAGGGATGGGGGCTTAGAACTTGGTTGGGGATGTGGGAGGTCAGTGTGATTTTGGGAAATGGAGTATGGAGCATGGTTTAGAGACTCAAAGTGATGGGAGTAAGGCATTATGGATTGCAAACTCAGGGGGAGAGTTCAGAGATGTGGAGCAGGGAGGCAGAATGTGAAGTTAGGTGGCGTTTACAGGTTTAGTTTGCTTGTCTGAAGGGAAACATAAGATATCAGGGCCAGTGAAAACCTTAGAAAAATGTCAAAATTCCTAGAGAGGAAGAGCAGAAAATGCCTTGAATGTAGCCAGGAGATGACCCACCTGCCTTTGGGCCTAGTGAAGCCTTGGAAACCCATACGCAATTTCGGTCCCCACGTTTATGGAAGAAAAGGAGTGGCACTGGACACTGTTCAAAAGGGGTTTGCTCGGTTGATTCCTGTATTGCCTTATTGAAAATGGCTGAAGAGGTTAGCCATTAGAATCTAGAAGAATGAGGGATGACCTTATGAATCATGTGAGATCCTGAGAAATAGACATTGAGAATATGTTTCTAACAGTGGGGGGGAGTCTCAAAATAGGAGGCATGGTTATGGGGTTAGGGGTATACGTTACTAAAACTGAGTTGTGAAGGAATTGAATGTCTAGATTTCTTTATGCCAGAGAGTCGTGGAGGTTAGATCACTGGAAGTGTTTAAATTGGAGGGAGGTAGAGCTTTGAAATATTGGCAGTTGGGGCTATCATGAGCTGGCATGAAAAAAGAAGTTGAGACCTGTGGCAGATCTGTCACAATCAGGGAAAGGGCTGAATGGCCTATTTCTGCTTCTATTTTGTGTGAAGTTAAGTGGACAACTTTATTTGCCACTAATCATATCCACTCCTGGTGGAATTTTTTTCCCAGTGTGGGAGGAGAATCCAGGCTTTGCAGGAGATCTGGCAGTTTTAACTGTGTGGCTTTTCGGACAACGAGGCAGATCCCCTTCCACTACCCAGGGTAATTTCCTGTTTGAACCCTCTCTCAGCCTCTTGCACCACTGGTCCAAAACACACACACACACACACACACAAACACACACACACACACACCCCTGTTCGGCCTTGCCTGAGCTCATGATGTGTTGGGTCTGCCTGTAGTCCCAGTATTGGCCATTGCTCCTGGCTGGCACTGTTGTGATTGCAGAGTTGCCAGTCATTCTAACACAGGAATTCTGAGCATGATAAGGGCAGAAGTCTTGCTTTAACGCAGTTAACACTGCTTCCAGCATTAAAGCCCAGTGGAACTGATGACTATGCCATGAGTGGCCACCCATTTAGCTTGAGAAGGCAGGGACAGAAGCGCGTCATAATGTACAAAATATCAACTGCAGCAAAAATTTTCCTGACATTAGTGCGTGCATATCACTGAACTGATGGGAATGGGTGATGAAAAATCCTTTTCAAGAAAGAGTGCACCTGGCTTACATTTGTTCACAATCCAGAAAAAAGCTGTGCAAGCTAAATAATAGATTAAGACAGGTCTGGAGATGTTTTGCTCCATACTCATAAGCAGTAGATAGTGTCTTAATGAGAATGGCCCTGCAGCAGGGAAAATGTTCAGTTTATTTAATTGTACCTGGTGAGAAAAATATTTTTGTGACTGGCTGAGCAAACATTCCCTAACAACAAACATTATCATTTACAGAGTGTGCTTGAAGCAGCCTTCCCGTGGTAATCAAAGGGTTACAAAACAGAACCCTACAATTCATTTTTACATATGCACTTGAGATTTATGTTACTTCCTGTTAATAGCAACTGCACCATTAGCACTTTTTTCATTTAAATTTGATCTTTTAAGCAAATAAGTGCCATCACTAGGAGAATAGATTTGTCTAATCGTCACCTTGTCCATTAGTAAGTGTAATTTAATCCAATCAAATATTCTGCTCCCTCCTTAAAATCAACTCAAGCTTTTCAGTAATCCAAATCAGCTGGAGAAACCACCTCCTTTTCTATGAAAATGAGCCTCCAAGCCAACATTTCCATTCAGAAAATCTTGGGTTACAACAAAAAAATGAATCCGATATCGCACACTTTTTGTGAATAGTCTGTATTACAACCTTCTCCAACACCAAGAAGTTCACAAATAAGTTCAGAATTATAATTACCCCCAGCAGCTCATGTTCAGTCCTTGTATTTTCATCATTAAGTCAGAAGATTGCACAGTCAAGTCCTGCCACAGAGTCCTAACGTGAACAAGTGTTCAGACTGACACTCTGGGGCAATCCTGATGGAGTGTTCCACTATCGGAAATATTGTGTTTCAGATGAGAGGTTAAACTAAGATATTAGCAGATTCCATGCACTAATGTGAAGAGCAAGGAAGTTCACCTGGTGTCTAGTACTATGTATTTATATATAAATATATATCTTAACTAATATCACTGCATGAACAATAATCCACATTTTCTTGCCTCCTTGATGCAACACGATGCCCACTGAGTGTTATCAGATAAAATTTTACCATAAGCCACATACAGAGATACTAGGGTAGATGAGCAAAAGTTCAGTCAAATAACTAAGTTTTATAGAGAATTGGAAAGGAGATTTAAGGACAAAATTCTTGACCTTGTGGCCTGGCACAGAGGAAATTGAGGATACACAAGTGGTTAGAATCTGAGTGAATTCATTTCACTAAAGAGAACAACACTGACTTCTTGAAACTATTATACTAACTGAAGTTCCTCATTCCTAGAACCATTTTTACAAAACTTCTTTGCACCGTTTGCAAAGCCTTCTTGTGGTTCATGACCGTGGGGTTAGATTTGAACACCATACTTCAGGTGAATTCACTCAGAGAGAGTAGGAACTGCCCGTGCTGGGGTCCAGACCCGAAACGTCAGGTTTCCTGCTCCTCTGATGCTGCCTGGCCTGCTGTGTTCCTCCCGCTCTACACCTTGTTACTTCAGGTGAATTAATTCCTTTTGTACTTTATGGCTTATATAAACTTTAGAGTCCTATTTGACTTTTTTTAACCACGTTCCCAATTCCATATATCCCAGGTCTTTCTTTTTGTACCCCCTTTATATTTATACCTTTTAACATATTTTGACCTTGTTTATTCTTCCTACCATGATGTAAGTGGAAGGTGAGATAAACAGGTGATCAGAATGGCCTTATCTATGTTCACGCAATGGGAGGAGAAAAGCCATGTGAGATGTCAACATTGAGGTTGTGGCTAAGAAGATGGTTGATAAATTAATAATAATGGAGAGCTATGGGAGCATAGAACGATAGTGAAATGGAAGTAGAATTCACTTAATTCAGAGGACAATGGAGGAAATAAAACAATGAAGATATCTTGGTGAGAAACTGAGCATGGTAGCTAGATAGGCTGAAAAGAGCAAGGATATTAAAAAAGAGAGAGAGAGGGGAAATGAGTTGAGATGCTCAAACAAGGAGATAATGCCCTAGCATGGGGTATGTAGGTGAAAGCATAGTTCAATGATGTGGCCATGTCATCACATAATGGCCTGGGTGGGACCGGGAGGAGAATTTAAAGGCAAATGGGAAAGGCTTCATTTTGGGAAAGACGTCATCAGTCCTCAGCTAAATTCCCATCAATGTTATGCTGTTTATGCAGCCATCCATAAGTTCATGGTCACCAAAGTCTTTTTTCACAAGTGAGTGGGTTGATTACCTGGTCAGTTCTCACATTGCTGTTTGGACGTTGAAAATAAACATGTTTTTGCACTTCAAAAGAACTTTGATGGTTGTTAATTGTTTGAGAACACCCTGGAGTTGTGAAATGTACAACAGTACTTATATTTGTGTACTTTCTTTATTGTATTTTCCAGGCTTTGAGGTAAGAAAAAGAAAGTAATCTGAAAAGTTGGTGTAGTTGACAAACTACATATATTTAAATGTTGCATTATGGAAGGTTGATCGTTTCACATCTTTTTTAAAAAAAACAATCAAGAGAACTTCTCTCAATTATGAGGTATAACGAACATAGGGAGCTGATATTTAACCTACTGCAGTCTCCAAAGGGCATCAAAACTCAGATACACCTATAGAAACTGGGCAAGGCCTCCATACAATCAAACAGCTGCTGATCAAGTGACTCACTCATCAAACTTTGCTGAACTGTGTATTGTAGAAATTTTATTCTGACGCCTTGTGCTAAATAAATAACTTGTGTCATTAAGTCAGCCCAGTGAATACCAATAAAGTGTATACCTGGCGGATTGCTATTGGAAGTTGGCTGCTCACTGCAATTGCCAAGAAAGCAACACAATGACATAGCATTTTAAAAAGTATTGTAATTCCCATTATTTTCCGGGCTTCCATTTATAAACAATTATCAATGTCACAACTTGGAGTCAATCCAACATTTTTTAACTCTAGTTTGTTTCAAGTTTGAAAGTGGAAAAATACATCAGAATGAATTGTAGTCCCAATATTCTGTCACTAGATATCAGTAGCACACTTTGTAATTACTGCACCGTTGAAGTTTTTTTGCTGGTCAACTTATCCACCGTACAGAACTGAACTGTATTTGTGACTATGGATATATTTTTATCAAGTTTTTTTATGAATAAGGTGTATTTTGTAATAATAAGAACTTATCCATTAATAATAAATAATCCAGTTGTTTGTTGAATAAAAACTTTGATAGTAATATTATCATTAATGGAGTAAAACATACATCCATTTGTAAAGAACACATTTAGGATTTCATTGCATATCTTGAACAGAAGAGATTTCTGTTTTTTCTCCACCTGGTTTTCAAAATCATTGACAATAATGGAAATTTCTATTCTGTAATCAGTCACGACAAAATGACAATTACTAGATCTTAAGCAAGACTTGTAAGTAAATCTTAAAAGCATGAACATTCCTGCCTCTGCAAGGACCTAACTGAGACATTAGAATAATCAATGATAAAGTTATGGAGCCCCTTCCCCATAAGTATTGGATTGGGTTATGCTATAACAGTGATGAAACTATCAACATTAGCCCTTGTAAGAAGGTGAATGCATGAACAATCTCTAATATTCCACAAATACAGAATTAAATGTGGAGACCCAAGGAAGTATCCTGCTCAGCTCCATTTTGTTGTGGTCATTACTGATAGTCACAGCCTTGAAACTGATGTCACGAAGTGAACTTGCCATATTTACCCATTGCTTCCAACTAAAGAAGGCTGAAAATGTTAGGGGTTGTGCATTAAAAAGGAAGTAGGCTTTCAATGATGCAACATGTGATGCAACTGCTGAACAAGCTCTTTAACCCAGAGAAAAACTTTCGTAACTGTGGAGTTTTATCCCCTCAGAAGAAAATTTCTGTTCCAGACATTTTTTAAAACCTAGATGTCTCTTATCTTTGATAATTAATTCCTCTTTACGTACCAATTTTTATTTTGCTTCCTACCAATGGGTAAGTCAGGGAGGTCTAGTGGTATTATCGCTGGACTGTTAATCCAGAGACTCAGGTAATGTTCTGGAGACCTAGGTTCAAATCCTACAATGGCAGGTGGTGGAACGTGAATTCAATAAATATCTTGAATTAAGAATCTAGTGATGACGATTGTCAGGGGAAAACATTTGGTTCGCTAATTTCCTTTAGGGAAGGAAAACTGCCATCCTTACCTGGTCTGGCCTATATGTGGACAGCAATGTAATTGGCTCTTAGCTGCCCTGTGGGCACTAAATGCTGCCTGGCCAGCAATACCCTCATCCTACAACTGAATAAAAAGATGTTGTAATTTAAGTTCTCTGATTCTTACATTTCTCATTTGCAGTCTGTGTATCTCAGGGAAGATATTGCATTCTGATTTTTTTAAAATTCAGTTATGAGACTGGGCCAGCATTTCTTGCCCATCCCTAGTTGCCCTTGAGGAGATGGTGGTGAGCTGCCTTCTTGAACTGCTGTAGTCCACATGCTGTACTTTCACCCACAATGCCATTAGGAAAGGAATTCCTGGATTTTGACTCCGTGTCGGTGAAGAATGGCAATACATTTCCAAATGAGAATGGTGAGTAGATTGGAGGGGAGCTTGTAGGTGGTAGTTTTCCCGGTATCTGCTGCTCCTGTCCTAGATGGAAGTGGTTGTGGGTTTGGAAAATGCTGTCTAGGGAGCCTCGGTGAATTTCTGCAATGGCCCTTGTAGATAGGACACACTGCTGTCACTGAACATCGGTGGTAGAGGGAGTGGATGCTTGTAGATGTCATGCCAGACAAGCAGGCAGCTTTATCCTGTGGGTATCAAACTTCTTGAGTGTCGTTGGCGTTGTACCCATTCAGACAAGTGGGAAGTATTCCATCACACTCCTAACTTATGGCTTGTAAATAGTGGACAGGCTCTGGGGAGTCAGGAAGTAAATTACTCACCACAGTACTCCTAGCCTCTTACCTGCTATTAAAGCCATTGTATTTATGTAGCCAGTCTGGTTGAGTTTCTGGTCAATGGTAACCCCAAGGATGTTTACAGTGGAGGATTCAGTGATGGCAACACCTTTGTGTGTCAAGGGGAAATGGCGAGATTGTCTCTTACTGGAGATGGTCATTACCTGGCATTTGTGTGGCATGAATTTTACCTGCCATTTTTGAGTCTAAGCCTGGGTATTGTCCAGATCATGCTACATTTGAACATGGACTGCTTCAGTATCTGAAAGAGCTGTGAATGATGTTGAACATTGTGCAATCATCAGTCAACATCCCCACCTCTGACCTTATAATGGAGAGAAGGTCTTTAATGTAGCAGCTGAAGATGGTTGGGCCTAGGACACTACCCTGAGGAGCTTCTGCAGAGATGTCCTGGAGCTGAGATGACTGACATCCAACAACCACAACCATCTTCCTATGTGTCAGGTATGACTCCAATCACTGAAGAGTTCATCCCCAATACTCATTGATTCTACTGTTGCTGGGGCTCCTTATGACACACTCAGTCAAATGTGGCCTTGATGTCATGGACTGTCACTCTCACCTCACCTCTGGAATTTAGCTCTTTTGTCCATGTTTGAACCAAAGCTGTAATGAGGTCAGGATCTGCATGGCCCTAGTGGAACCCAAACAGGGCATCACTGAGCAGATTATTTCTGAGCAGGTGCTGCTTGATAATGCCGTTGGTCACACCTTCCATCACTTTACTGATGATTGAGAGGAGACTGATGGGGCGGTAATTGGCCGGGTTGAATTTGTCCTGCTTTGTGTGTACAGGACATACTTGGGCAAGTTTCCATATTGTCAGGTAGATGTCACCCCCTTAGCCAGATTTCCCCGCTTCACACCAATCGAATTTCCATTTCAATACCCTGTACACATGCCCAGTGTGGAAGTTCCGTGCAGTACAAAAGGGTGGAGAGTCTATAATTATATGCATGTGCCTTTCTGAGGGAGTGCTCAAATGTTTCTCGTGTCAACAGTAACTGCCTTTTCGAAAGCACACCTTAGAATAACTCTTTCAGACCCTAGACTACATAAGCCTCCAATGCAACACTGAGAGAGCACTGTCTGGACGCTGGTTAAACTCTGTCTGCTCAGATCGATGTGAAAACATTTCTATTTCGAGGAAGAGCTCATGGTCATAGAATCCCTACAGCGGGGAAACAGGCCTTTGGCCCAACAAGTCCACACCAACTCTCAGAACATTCCAGCCACACTCATTCCCTTATAACCCACCTAATCTACGCACCCCTCAACACAATGGGCAATTTTCCATGGACAATCCACCTACCTTGTGCATCTTTGGACTGTGGTAGGAAGCTGGAGCACCCTGAGGAACCCTACGCAGACACAGGGAGAATATGCAAACTCTACACAGACAGTCATCCGAGGATGGAATTGAATCTGGGCCCCTGACGTTGTGAGGCAGCAGTGCTAACCACTGAGCCACCGTGCCACCTATGATCTTTATTGTGGGACCATAATTACAAAATCCCACATAATCACCATCTTGGGTTGGGGAAAACAGGACTAGTCTCTTCTCACAACTTAACCCCTGAAGACCAGGTATCATGTTCACAAACCCACATTGTAGTCTCTCCAAGGACAATCTATCCTTCCTAAGGTGTGGTGCCCACATCTGCTCTCGGTATTCCAAGTGCAGTCCAAGATAGCTCACATTTAGTTAAGTCACATTTGGAGTATTGTGTATAGTTGTCTTATTATAGGAAGGATGCAGAGGCTTTGGACAGGGTGCAAAAGAGGTTTACCAGGATGTTGCTTGGGTTGGAGTATATTATTATGAGGAGGGATTGGGCAAACTTGGATTGTTTTCACAAAAGTGTCAGAAGCTGAGGGGTGACAAAACAGAAGTATGTGAAATTATGGCAAGAATATATAAAAATTGACAGCAGTATATAAAATTATGAACAAGGGAGCTGGAATTATCTTTGATGTTAGGGCAATTTTATCCCTTAATTCATATCATACAAAATAGCTTTTCTGGTCATTGTCAGATTAATCTGTGGGAAGTTGCTATGTGCAAATTTTCTGCCATTGTTTCAAAATTTAACAGTGGCAGCACTTTGGGAACAATATCAGTGACTGGAAAGCATTTTCTGATGTCCAATGGTTAGGAAAATCCTGATATAAATACAAGTCTTTCATTTATTTCAAAGTGAGCAGAATGCTCAAACCTTAATGGAAATACCGTGGTTATTGGAAATCTGAAACCAACACAGAGAAAGCTGGAGAAACTCGGGAGGCATGGACTTGAGAGGCAAGGACTCTATGTCTACCGCGACAGATGCAGCCAGACCTGCTGAGTTTCTCTGGCACTTTCTGTTTGTTTGCTTAACGTGACAAGATGGTTAAAGTGGTTACAGTGTTGAACACTTTCTTGAATGGGAGTTCACCAAAATTATCTAATTTATGGGAACAGAAAAAGATGCCAAATTTACTAGAAGCAAGGTAATTTATCCCCTTAGGTGAGCTAAGATGCCAGGAATTTTCTGTGGTATTTTGTTTATATTTAGTAACACTCATTATTGCAGCTGACATTTTTTGATTGACAATGAACTTTGAACAAGTTGGAGGAGAATGTCTCATGGAATCCTGAAGGCAGCAGCAAGTGGCATTTACTGGCAGCATGCCAATCGAGAGGCCTGGCTACCCTGGAGACTTGGCAGCCAGGCTGGGAAGGTGGACATTCCTGATGCAGGTCAGTAACCACAATGTTCCCTTAACATGAACATACTGCTGAGCGCTAGAGCTGGAAATCAGTGCCACTATGTTGTAAGTAACAATTATTACACTCGAAACACTAACTCTCTCCCTACTGATGCAGCCAGAGGGAAGTGCTGAGCATCTCCAGTACTCTGTGTCTTTATTCCTGCGAGATCATCATTGTGCAACCAGAAAATAATTGGCATCGGATCACAGGTCATCGCTGTGTTGCCGTGGATCACTCAACACCAGCCTACTCCCCCACTGTCTGCTTCATTCACTCAACTCACATGTTCACTTGCCATCCTCTCTCTTTCTAGCCCATTGGTCATCATTCTGATTGGCCAGCTCAGTCACTAACACAATAACTGTCCCAGCACTATTTCACTAACTGTCCACAATTACTACTGCGGTCCCTCAAACATTATCATACTGACCGCAACAGCCATTATCTTACTGTCCACCTCAGTCACTAACTCACCGTCCACCTCAATCACTATCTCACTGTCCACCTCAGTCACTATCTCACTGTCCACCTCAATCACTATCTCACTGTCCACCTCAGTCACTATCTCACTGTCCACCTCAATCACTATCTCACTGTCCACCTCAGTCACTATCTCACTGTCTACCTCAGTCGCTATCTCACTATCCACCTCAGTCACCATCTCATTGCCCACCTCAGTCACTATCTCACTGTCCACACCTCAGTCACCATCTCACTGTCCATCTCAGTCACTATCTCACTGTCTACCTCAGTCGCTAACTGACCGTCCACCTCAGTCACCATCTCATTGTCCACCTCAGTCACTATCTCACTGTCCACTTCAGTCACTATCTCACTGTCTGCCTCAGTCACTATCCCACTGTCCACCTCAGTCACTATCTCACTGTCCACCTCAGTCACTATCACACTGTATGCCTCAGTTGTGATCTCATTACATGTATGTCAATCACTATCTCACACTCTTAGTTATTATCTCAACATCTACCTCAATCACTATCTCACTGACTGTCCCGATCACTATCACATTGACTGTTCAGCTTGCTATGTCACTGGCCATCCTGGTCTGGACGTCACATTGCCTCCCTCACATGTGCTGCTCTGCTCTGTTTCTTGTGGTGAGCCGTAAGGTGCAAGAAATGGGGCTGTCTGCTGCAGAGAAACAGTGAGGAATGTGGTTCTGAACGGCCAGTATTGCAGTGAAGACACGAGTTGAGTGCAGTGTTGAGCCTGGCAACCGTTTGGCAAAGAACACATTATTGGTGCTGCTCCTTTGAAAATATCTTTGAATTGGTTAGTGTCACAGTTGGTCCTACTCTTTATTGCAGGCAGTTACTGGTTGCTGGAGATGATGTCAAATGCATTGTGACCCTAGTATGCTACTTGCGGCAAGTGGAACCTTTATATGAAACAAAATCCTTATGGGACAAAACCGTCCAGCCCATTGGAGTAGAAGGGAAAGCTCTCCTTTCCATTGTGGGTGCAGTATTCTGTACTAGATGCCACTTCTGTATAGCATGCAGCCCCAAATTCCAATGACCCCCTATTCCTCTGCAGTCACATCTCCTCCATTGAGCTGGCGGCTACCACGCAGCAGCAGGGTGCCACTCTGCCAGTGGACAAATGCCAGCTCACCAGTAAAACTGGACCCAATTGGGCCTATATCCACCCTGAGTTACTGCCAACCTCCAAGAGACTGTCCATGGCAAATCTTGGAAACTGCTTCAGGAAACTATTCCATTGTGACTCCTGCCTCTTTTCCTGGGGATTGCAAGCCCACCACCATGAGGCCAGAAAAATTCAGAACATTATTTTGATATGAATAAGTAAATCAACAGCTTATCATCAAATCAGTATGCAATAGAATAACTTGCAACACAACAGGATGCTGTTATCTTTTCCTTGATATGTAGGTAAAACGTGATTGAGCAACTGTTATGTATATATTGTTTGGGTCAGTTGCAGAGCAGTGCCCTCTGTCATAGATATACATTGTTTCTTAAAAGAACCTACCTGCTCAGACATAATGACAAAACTCATCTGGGGCTTAAATGCAGGACTTTGTGGCCAAGGTAGGGACACCAGCAATGCCCCTCAAGCCCCTCAGCTGTCAGTGTTACACAGTAAAGTTTAAATTGGTCTTTTAATATGTAGCAAATTGTTTGAGCATGCCCTGTCAACTGCATCATGCTTGATTGGAAAGTGTCGTGCATAGGAAAGCTATTCCTTTTTACCAGATTATTTCCTTTCTTCTGGTTTGGCAAACATTCAAGTATTTGAATAAAAAATTACATAAAGATGATTCCTGTTTTTTGTCCTTTACTGATCATTCTGAGTGTTATTTCTCTTCACATAATGCTGTACAACATTGTAATCTAACAGGAGGAGACTCCTTCCTCAAACAAAGCACAGTTTATTGCGCATTAGCAATCGGGATGTATGGCACCAAAACAGAAAATGCTGGTGATAATTAACAGGTCTGACAGCGTATGTGAGGAGAGATATGGAGTTAATGTTATTATAGTTGTGTTCATCATTCAGACAGAGACTCTGCCTTCTCCTCACAGATGCTGCCAGACCTGCTGAGTTTCGTCAGCAAATTCTGTTCTTGTTTCAGGTCTCCAGCATCTGCAGTTCTTCGTACCTCAAGTTGCACGGTAGGTCTGTCTCCTTCAGAATTCAAAGCTGTTCACCCACCCAAGTCCATATGACATCATTAGATGAGGTGGTGCTTAATGTACCTCTTATCCCTCCTTTCAGAGCCTAACACCATATTCAACAGCAAAGGAATTTGAGAATGATGTGGAGATGGCATGGTCAGGTGCCCTTCCAATTTCCCCACATTTTCCAATGCTAGACTACACAATTCAGAGTTGTTCACTGAAGAAAAATCTCAGCATTGATGCCATGCATTTGACATTCATACAAATTGCTTTCAACCGTGCTTGCCGAATTGTAATAAATATGAAACCAGAGTGATTGGTTTCCCAACCTGCCCTAGCATCTGGTCATTGAGGCTAATACAGCTGCATCACTGATATTCCAGCAGATATCAGCTACCTCAAAACAGATCTGAAATCAAACCTCTCCACTTCTTCCAAGTGCCCGAGGAGAGCTCAGCAGTTTGCAGACTGTTTATTTCAACTGAACCTAAGGCATCATTACTCACTGTGGCCATGATCACCAAAAGAAGTCGAGAACATGTCACAATCAAAACAAATATTGTTGATGGCTTTTATTTCCTGGTGTGTGTAAACTTTTAGGGAGGATGAAGGTTGAGAGACACAATAGTAATGGTAAGTTTATTGATGACCCAAAGCCATCGCATCTGACTGTACAATATGAATTTCTTGGCTAAATCTGAGGCCATCTGGTGTGTGCATGGTGCTGCAAGCAAAGGGGATTGATTAATCCCATTAAACCCAAATCATCAAATGCTTCATATCACATACAAAATGCAGTGGAACTGATAGGACTACCCAATTTTGCTGAAACTGTTCAGTTGAATGGCCAGTGACTAGGGAATCTTTCACATTTAATGGGTAAGCTCAGCACTGGTCTGGCAAGGCAAATCTTTTCCAGTCACTTACTTTGTTTGGGTTGTCTGTCAAATGACAACTTTGTATTTGCTGCAAGAAATCCAAATCCCAATAATGCTGGGTGGGGTCTGCTCCAGGTTACTGTCTGAATCACAATTCGTCAGTTGGCAGTTCAGGTCTCTCAGATCTCATTTGGTGTTTCCTGCGTTGAAACTAACCAAAAGCCCAAACCTACTTGTGTACTTTAGGTCATAGAGTTGTAGAATCCCCACAATGTGGAAGCAGGCCATTTACATCCCATCCCATTCACACCCATCTCACTATCTTGTCCCAGTAAACCTGCATTTCCTATGGCTAATCCACCTAGTCTGCACATGCTTGGATACTATGGACAATTTGGCATGGTCAATCCACCTAACCTGCACATCTTTGGATAGTGGGAGCAAGCCAGAGTACGCGGAAGAAACACATGCAGACAGGGAGAACATATAAATTTCACAGACAGTCACCAAAGGCTGGAAAGGAAGTTGAGTCCCTGGCACTATGAGGCAGCAGTGCTAACCACTGAGTCACTGTGATGCCCTTAGGTGAACTCATAGGTGACTGGAGGTAATTACCCATTGCTGCAACTCACTATGATCATCAACCCACAGTTTTCGATGAATTCATATTATGAGATAAAATAGCTTCCCTTGTGCATTTTTGAATTCCGATTACTGAGCTACTAATGTTCAAGTCATCAAGCGCTGGTTGGTTACATATTGCAGATGAGCTCGCTGTAATTGGCATGACGCTAGTTCGATAACAATGTTGTTGGTAACAGCTGTACAATATGCACAGTACAGATAACAGCATACCTGCAAGTGCACAAGGAAGTAGACAGCAATGTGAGATATTGGAGTGAAGAAACAGCCATTGCGGTAAACAATTACTTGTAAGTGCTTGATAGCCTGAGCAAACAGATTCAATTTAGAGATCATCAGCCGGCTGTTGTATACACCTTGTGGCATCTCCTGTCATTGTTAATTGGCAGGGTCACTGATAGTACATATATGCACCACATGTAAACGTGAAGAATTAGCATAATGTCCCCTAGGATTTTTGCAAGCCATTTGGTTTCAACCTTGTACTGTGTATAACTAATATTTACAGGAAATGTTTCCTGACTATTGAAAGCAGAAACCAAATTGCTTCTTTGATGTGCCCACAGAAAAATACCTCACAAAATTTAAGTTATGACAATGTACAGTGGTTTCAGGAAGTCTTTGTTTTTAGTACTGAACTTAGTGCTCCACGCTATAAATCAGATCAATGTTCCCTCTAAGCAGTGCGGTAAATGGAAGGGTTTCACACAAGTCACATTCCAAAGCAGTCCCTTGAAAGCACGTACCACACGAGCATAAATAATTTAATGCAGGCGACGTTTAAATTGCTCACTCACCAGTAAACACAAATTAGGGGAAACCTTGGTCCAGACACTAAACCTTCCAGCTGTGATTAATTGAATTGTTGGGTAGTTTTTCTACTTGTCTCTTCAGTGTAAAACTGGTCTCAGTGGATTAGTCACCTGCTTGAGAAACCAACTGAAATTAAAACCAAGAGGTTTGAAAGGGGGCTCAAGAGCGACAGGTTCGTATCCATTGCAAGGCATTTGAGTCGATTGTATCAAAGGACTGTGACTTTGATAACATTGCACTCCTAAAAAAGACATCCTGTCAACCACACAGATGAGTAATGAGCAATACGAATTTCATAACAGCAGAGTACTGACCATAATTATGCAACCGGTGCTTAAGGAGCTCAGAAAATAATGTGTAATGTTAGATTTGATTCCATGACTGGACAGCATTTGTTGAACAAACCTGATTGTGCTGAGAATTACACTAACAACCACTTTAAAATTATTGGTCAAGTGAGCAGTGTGGCTTACTTATTCGTGCCACAAACTACATATATTCACATGCAGGAATGTGTCTTTTTTAAACAGAAGGAATATGTCCACATAGAGTCATTAAGTCATACGACATGGAAACAGAACTTTGGCCATAATTAAGGGGGAACAGTTTCCAATAAAAGGAAAGTGAAATAAGTGTAGAGTCCTTGGGTTGTCTTTGAGGCATTAAGGTTTTAACCTAAGGATGATGTTGAATAATTGTTTTCTTGGATGCTGTCAGTTAGAGTGAGCAGATTTTGAAAATTCTCAGTTTTGAAGATTTTTTTTTCCTCTGTCGCTGTTTCAGTGGGACTGGTGCTATCTTCTTTAGAGACAGAATAGGGAGACAATAGCTTCTCTTCAATTTTGTGCCAAAAAGATCTTGGAAGCTCCTGTGAAATATTGTACAAAATGTGGAGGAAAAATTGTACAAAATGCGGAGGGATGGAATTATGGGAGATATAGCAGTTTGGATCGGAAATTGGCTTGCTGAAAGAAGACAGAGGGTGGTAGTTGATGGGAAATGTTCATCCTGGAGACCTGTTACTAGTGGTGTACCACAAGGGTCGGTGTTGGGTCCACTGCTGTTTGTCATTTTTATAAATGACCTTGATGAGGGCGTAGAAGGATGGGTTAGTAAATTTGCAGACAACATAAAGGTCGGTGGAGTTGTGGACAGTGACGAAGGATGCTGTAGGTTGCAGAGACACATAGATAAGCTGCAGAGCTGGGCTGAGAGGTGGCAAATGGAGTTTAATGCAGACAAGTGTGAGGTGATGCACTTTGGTAGGAGTAACTGGAATGCAAAGTACTGGGCTAATGGTAAGATTCTTAGAAGTGTAGATGAGCAGAGAGATCTCGGTGTCCATGTACACAGATCCTTGAAAGTTGCCACCCAGGTTGACAGGGCTGTTAAGAAGGCACACAGTGTTTTAGCTTTTATTAATAGAGGGATCGGGTTCCGGAACCAACAGGTTATGCTGCAGCTGTACAAAACTCTGGTGCGGCCGCACTTGGAGTATTGCGTACAGTTCTGGTCACCGCATTATAAGAAGGATGTGGAAGCTTTGGAAAGGGTGCAGAGGAGATTTACTAGAATGTTGCCTGGTATGGAGGGAAGGTCTTATGAGGAAAGGCTAAGGGACTTGAGGCTGTTTTCATTAGAGAGAAGAAGGTTGGGAGGTGACTTAATTGAAACATATAAAATAATCAGAGGGTTAGATAGGGTGGATAGGGAGAGCCTTTTTCCTAGGATGGTGACGGTGAGCACGAGGGGGTATAGCTTTAAATTGAGGGGTGAAAGATATAGGACAGATGTCAGAGGTAGTTTCTTTACTAGAGAGTAGTAAGAGAATGGAACGCTTTTCCTGCAACGGTAGTAGATTCGCCAACTTTAAGTACATTTAAGTCGTCATTGGATAAGCATATGGATGTACATGGAATAGTGTAGGTTAGATGGGCTTCAGATCGGTATGACAGGTCGGCACAACATCGAGGGCTGAAGGGCCTGTACTGTGCTGTAATGTTCTATGTTCTATAATGTTCTATATTGGTTTCAGTGTGATTTCCTAGACAGCCCTTTCCTAGAGGTTCATTCAGTGGCACTATCTGTGACTGCCATTGTGTCCCGTACTTTGTATCAATGTGCAGCAATTTTGATTTGTTAATATCTTCCTGAGTCTGTGAAAGGTTTTGATGAACATCTGGTCTGTAAGAAATATTTCTTTTCACACCTTCCTCACAGCAATCTATTTGTTTTCTCTCATTCACTTGGAAGATGGCCTTGGCAGTTTGTTTTGTCTCAATCTAATTTACAAAGGGTCCCACCATTTGAAAATTTTTAAGATCAGTTCATTATAAAAAAGAGACTGTAGATTCCTAACCCCTTTTCCTTACAAAAAGAAAAATGAAATTCGCTCACACTTCATTTCAAGGTATGAAAATTAAAAACAATATATTCACTTACATTTACTATGTTAGTTAGTCTAGGTTAATTTATCAGTTCTAACATGAACTCTTTACATTTTAGGCAAAGCATTCGCAATCTTAATGTTTTGGATCCAGTGACCCTTCCTCAGAACTGGGAACTCTGAGGAAGAGTCACCAGTCCTGAAACGTTAACTCTAGGTTTTTTTCTTTACAGATGCTGCCAGACCTGCTGAGCTTTTCCAGCAACTTTGTTTTTGTTCCTGATTTACAGCACACGCAGTTCTTTCAGCTTGCATTTACAATCATATTCAATTTCCCTGCAATTTTTTTTATTCTTGCATGCACTGTAAGCATCACTGGCAAGGCTGGCATTTGATGCCTATTCCTAATTAAACTCAATGTCTTGCACAGTCGTTTCTGCGGGTAGTTAACAGTCAACCACGTAGCTGTGTGTTCTAAGTCAAATGTAGGCTAGACCAGGGAATTAAGGAGGACTCATAGATGAAACTTCAGGTTTCTTTTTCTATCGTGCAATATCATTTCGGATGTTTGACTACTTTTTGGAGAGTATTGGTTTGATCTCCTCATTCCTAATTTGTTTTTCTGGAGAAGGACAGCCCTTTCCCTGAGGTCATTAGCAGCAATGCGTTGACCCTACAGATGATTTCAAATTCAGTATTGGCCTGGTCACTTTTCCTGTCTATTCTATATTTAGGTGGAGGGAGGTAATTTCCAGTTTCCTTGGAATTTCAGTTTTCCTTAACTGGACAGTTTAGGCCTCACTTACACTTCATCCCCACATTTCCTAAGTCTGTTACTATTGGGCAAACTGTTTGTTTCCCTTCTGCTACGATATTGTCTAATCACATTGACACGACCCAGACATGTTTTGTGCCTCCTTTCCCCATGGTACCTCGGTGGTGCCACTAACAAGAGAATCAGTGATCACTCCTTGGTTTGCTGGGGTCTGTAAGGGCTCTCTAATTTCACACTGACACCTCACTGTGCCTCCGGCCCAGCTTCGGTCTGCACTGCCTGAAGTCACATTTTCAACAAGGGAATGACTTTCTGAGCTGCAAGCACAGAAGCTCAGCTTATTCCCACTTTAGAGTGTTCACGACTCCTGGGAAAGGTTTCACATAACCATGCATGAGGGTCATTCTTCTGCGATGCCACTTTGGACTTCTCTGATGGAGTTTGTCCGACCATATACTGGGATCGGAAAACTCACCTTCACACGTTCAGGGAAAATGCACTTTTTCCGAAGTTCGGTTTCTCTAAATTATTCGAAATGTTATCAGCTTTAATTCCACCAAGTCATAGCCAAGGAACAGATTGACTCCAACTCCAGGTTAGCTGGGGCTGCCCACCAGCCCTGACACAAGATCGCACTCCAGACACAGTCAGTGTAAAGGTATAGCCACGTACCCTCCCTTCAAACCCTTTCTCAAAATCTCAACACTTTCTGATGGATAAGTCATCCGTCTCACCAGCAGTAGTGTTTGCCTAGCCTCTGTCTCCCTCAGTGACACTATGGGCTTACTTGCCCTGCTTTGAGGACTGTGATCACTCTTTCTTTTGGTGCAAAATCCTGGTAACGCCCCAGGATATTGTTACACTCACCTGCATTCACAGCTGGTGCACCTACCAATTGTTGCCGCTGCAGTCAGAGCTGTTGCCTTGTTTGCTATGCTCTCTGTTTGACTCCAGGGTTTTTGTGTTCCCACAAATTTCCCAGGTTTCCCCTGTAATCTGTAGCAATTAGCACAGAGATGTCCTGCTTGTGGCTGTTCAAACACACCATACCGCTTCCTGCCTTGCTCCTTTCTCCTCACGAGGCTGGAGAACGGTTCACTGTGTTTCCAGCAGCCCTTTCTCTCTCACGGGTGCTCAGTTTCCAGTCATTCTGCCACTGTCATCTTCTCACTTGGTTTAGCGTGATTAGCCAAGGGTTTCCTTTAGGATAATGGCTTGCACACAAGTTCGAGGTCATCAGCTAGGATTGCCGGTTTTTCCTGGCCCCGGTACACTCTGTTATTTTTGTGAGGTTGGATTGAGAAGAGTATGGAGTCTTTGAACTATTTCACAAAGGTTTTCATAGGTAGCCTCAGTTTTAAGCACCTGTGCCCACTGGTTCAAAATCAGCTACTTTAAAGCAGTTTCTAGGCATGTCTGATGTAGTCATCTCCTGAGCATACAAAGTTTTTGCTGGTACTTGCCTGTTGCACTCTTCAATATTATTGGTGCCCATAGCTGGTTACATTTTCCTTATGCAAGAGGAGGTGAACATTGTGAACTTTACCTGTCAGCTCACTTCACGTAGAAACATCCATTGTTGGACTATCCACTTTAACTGCCTTAAACAGTACACAAAAGAGATAGAGAAGACACCCATCTCTTCTTCATTAAACAGAGTGATTAACTGAATGAACTTGAACAGATCAGCCGTTATACTTGAGTTGGGGGATGTTCCCTCATAGGAAATGCCTTCAATGGACATGGTAGGATTCTCCATTCTTCTTTAAACTTCCTTTCTCCTCCTAAATCCTGCCTCTCTTTCTCCTTTTCCCTTTGTTGGAATTCTGCCTGCAATTTCCTGTGTTGTTTTTGTTTTGTCTCTCTTTTTTCTATTCCTGCCCTCTCTCTTTTTTTTATCACTTTTTTGGCTTTCTAGTCCCAGTTTACATTGATCGATTTTACCTGTTTCAGTGTCCTTAATTTCTCAAATGTCATGTGGTTTATGTCCTTTCCGTGAGTTTGGGTTCAAGGCAGATTGATTGAGGAGATGGCAAAGTCAGGAACTATCTTCAGGCATATGTTTCTTTACAATGTGATCTTTATTACATATTAATCTGAATACTATCAGAGATAAACCAGGCTCCAATAAGAACATCAGCGACAGGGAGAGGAGTAGCCATCTGGCCCCTTGAGCCAGCTCCACCGTTCAAAAAGGTCTATTTGTGCACTCAGCTCCACTTAGCTGCCTCCTCACCTTAACCCTTAATTCCATTACTGTTCATAAACCCATCTGCCTTTGTCTTAAAAACATTCAATAAGGTAGCCTCAACTGCTTCACTGGGCAGGGAGTTCCACACATTCACAATCCTTTGGGTGAAGAAGTTCCTCCTCCACTCAGTCCTAAATCTGGTCCCCCTGATTTTGAAACTATGCCCCCGGTTCTAGTTTCACCCATCAGTGGAAACAACCTCCCTGTTTCTACTTTATCTATTCCCTTCATAATTTTATATGTTTCTATTAGATCTGTCTTCATTGTTCTAAATTCCGATGAGCATAGTTCCAGTCACTTCAACCTCTCCTCTTAAGGCAACCCTCTCAGTTCAGAAATCAGCTTAGTGAACCTCCTCTGCACCCACTTCAGTGCCAGTACATCTTTTTTTCAAGTAGCCATGATGTCAAGATGCCAGTGTTGGACTGGGCTGGACCAAGTAAGAAGTCACATGATACTAGGTTATGATACTCCAGGTTTATTTTAAATCACAAGCTTTCAGAGAGCTGCTCCTTTTATACTACACCCGACAACAGGCCAGTGCTCTGAAAGCTTCTGATTTTGAATAAACCTGTTGTATTATAACCTGGTGTCATGTGATTTCTGACTTTCTCAAGTAAGGAAACCAAAACTGTACACAGGACTCCAGGTGTGACCTCACCAGCACCCTGTACAGCTGTAACATAACCTCCCTGCTTTTAAACTCCAACTCTCTAACGATGAAGGACAAAATTCCATTTGTCTTCTTAATTACCTGGTGCACCTGCAAACGAACTTTTTGTGATTCATTCACAAGGGCACACAGGCTCCTCTGCAATGCAGAATGCTGCAATTTTTCACCATTTAAAAAATAGTCCATTTTGCTGTTATTCCTACCAAAATGGATCACCTCAAATTTAGCAATGTTATACTCCATCTGTCAGACCCTTTCCCACTCATTTAACCTATCTTTATTCCTCTGCAGACTTTCCGTGTCCTCTACACATGTTGTTCCACCACTCGTCTGTGTGTCATCTATGAACATTGACACGATACACGTGGTCCCCGACTCTAAACCATCAACGTAAATTGTAAACAATAGCATCCCAACACTGATCCCTGAGGCACACCACTAGCCATTGATTGCCAACCAGAAAAACACCCATTTATCCCCTTTCTTTGCTTTCTGTTAGTTAACCAGCCTCTCTCCATGCTAATAACACTGTACACCTTTATTTTTTTGCAGCAGCCTTTTGTACAGCACCTTGTTGAATGCCTTCTGGAAATCCAGACACACCACATCCTCTGGTTCCCTGTTGTTTGCCATGCTCATAATGTTCTCAAAGAATTCCAGTAAATTAGTTAAATGTGACCCAGCCTTTCATAATTCCAGTAAATTAGTTAAACATGGCCTGCCTTTCAATCGCTGTTACGCTATGGAAAGACTCTTCCATAAATCCTCCATGCTTCTTTCTTTTTCCCAATGCCTTTAAGACAGTTCACACTGCTATTTAATGAGGAGTAGCTCTGTGACATCATTGCAAGGTTACTCCAAAATCCTAAAGCAATCTTACAAAACAATCAACACCTCTACATGTTTAATCACCCATTTTACAATTTCTATATTCCTGACTTTGGGTCAAAAATCCACCTCCAAGCGTCAAGCTACACCTTTAAATTCTTTCAAGCTCAGAGCCCATAACCTTACATAAACAATTTCAGCCCATTCCATGAAAGCAATTACATCTTTCCTTTAGTATTACAGACCAAATAAAAAAAGTACTGCTGTTTTTAGCTAGCTTTGGAAGGAAAGATATACTTTCCCTACTCCAATTTTTTCATTGGTCTGTAAGAACGGCTATATAAATGTGTAATTAGGATCGGAAAGGGTTAAAGCAGAGGTGTACATGAAATGCAAATATGATGACATCGTACGGACTCAGGTGGGGAAAGCAGTTTTGGATCTTGAAGGAATAAAATCTAACATTAAGGTCTTCGTCATCGTCCAAGTAACCACATCCATCATATCAATATAATGATGAACACAGCAGGCCAAGCAGCATCAGAGAAGCAGGAAGGCTGTCATTTCAGGCCTAGGCCCTTCTTCAGAAAAGAAGGCCTGAAACGCGAGCCTTCCTGCTCCTCTGATGCTGCTTGGCCTGCTGTGTTCATCCAGCTCTACTCCTTGTTATCTCAGATTCTCCAGCATCTGCAGTTCCTCCTATCTCTCATACACCATGATAAGCTCTGATGAGGATTCATCTCACAACAGGAACAATGGTCGATGAGCCCTCAGTTTGTGTCATGACCTAATGTCAAAGGGCGAACTCTGTGGTTAGTCATAACAAAGGTATACTTTTTTTTAATCAAAGCTAAAACTCTCTCCAGTTAAGAATGTAGTTAACTATTTTTCCTGTGAGCAATGAGGAGACAATCAAAAAGGCTTTTGTGTGTCAAGAAAGGCCAAATGTATTAACTGTTAAACTGAAGGGAAATGGATTAAAGTGCGATGTCCAGCATATAGCCTTTGTGCAGTTATTTGGGTTCCACCCCTTAAAGCACACATATAAAGTTGAAAGTGAACAGTATCTGATATAAAGGCACATAAAAGAGCATATGGCTTAGAGACCTTTGGTTGTCTTTGAAATGTAAGTTTTTAAGCTGAGACTGTTTCATTTTAGCTGAAAGCAGCCAATCATAGTGACGCGGCAACTAGTGAAAATCCTCTACTCTTGAAGATTGTTCACTGTTTCTGAGGGAACCCGGTACCATACTTATTCAGAGAGAGAAAACACAGACAGCAGTGTCACTGCAATTATCTGCCAAAAAGCTCCCAGAACCTCCCTTGAAATATTGGTTTCAGCATATAATTCCAAAGATTCCTTGGATGTTTGTGATAGCCATGGAGTTGATGATCAGTATTTTGTGTCTGTTGATGTTTTTCTGATGGGTTTCAATGAGTGTCTGGATTGTAGGAAGCCTCTCTTTTCATGTCCTCCCGGGAGCAATTTATTTGTTTTCTTGCCTCCACCTTGAATGGTGGCTTTGTATTTTTAAGCAGTTTGTCTTGCTTCGGCCCAATATGTATCAGTTCTAACCTCAAAAGTTTTGAAATCATAGCTTCGATACATTAAGGGGTTTAGGTTTGTGACACTAAATTTGAATCTAAAGAAAACTTTGGCAATTAAGGGTTCCTTGGCATATTCTCCATGGCAATTTCTATCCTAACCAGAATCCACTTGCAAACTAATCGGTAACCTCTATCATGCAGTTTAAATTGCAATTCCCTATGAGTTTTGATATTCTTGTGATTCTGTCCTGATGAGTACAAGATGAAAAGTTTCAACTGCCTGTCTCTGTTTCCACAGTACTTGATTCCTGTGCTGCCAAGGCACTATTCGATTCGCTGGTCTGAATTTGGCATTAAGGTGCCACTCATGCAGATGCTATTACTATGTCTACAACTGTTTGCTTCCCTCTTTTGGGATTATACTGAGCAATTAATTCTTTCATTAGTTCATGCCTGAATATTCACTATAAGACTTTCCCATCATCTTCTTGGTTATCTTCTTTCCACGCCTGCTGGAGGTGTTGCAATAGGTGACCTCTGCCTCTCATACTTTAGTCAAACTCATCACTTTGCACGTGTTGGTCTAGACAATGCACGGTAGTGGGTTATTTTAATCATGGACACCATCAAAGTCAAGCCTGACCTGGATTTCCAGCAGGGGTTGCTGGCTACTGCTCATGAGTGTCAATCCAGGCTATTTGGCCATTCAACAGTCAGCAGTGCGAGGGCAAATGCATCACCTGTTTCAATTTCACATTGAGTGAGACAGCTTAGACTGGGAATCAAGCCTGGGACACTCCCCAGAAGTCTGTCTGCTGCAGAAATAGACAAGCTAAATCACGTAAACTTTTGGGGTAGCATTGCAGTGGTGATAAAAGTCTTTTGAATTGAAATAAAGCAAGCTGTGCTGGAAAGGCTTTTAGTTCGGATGACTGCACCAGTGACTAAATGAAAGAATTTCCAGTAAAACAGCATTTTAGCATGCTCTCAGGAAGAATCCAAAATTATCCAAAAAACATGTCTCAGTTTTTTCTGAAGTGCAGTGTTGTCGTAAGCAAAGATGACAGCTAATTTAGACACAGAAGGATGCCAGAAATAATAAATTAGATAAATGGCCAGTTAGTCTGTGTTCTGCAAATTTGATGACAGCCAAAGCTCAGCTCTAGTACTTGCCTCTCAGCCAAAAGGTTTTAGTTCAAGTCCCACTTGAACACAAGCATCGATGTTGACTTTCCAGTGTAGTGTTGAAGGAGATCTGCACCGTCACGTTTCAGAGGAGGCATTGAATCAAAGCCCAACTCTGTCTGCTTGTGTAGCCGTGGGATGGTCTCATGGCACCATTTCAAAGATGAATAGAGATGTTGTCCTGAGTATAAGACAATGTTTATCCGTCAGACAGCATCACAGAAAAATAACAGATTACCTGGACATTATCATGTTGCTGTTTGTGGCAGTTCCTGTGTGCACATTGGCTGCTGCAGTTCCTCCATTACAAAAGAGACTGAGACTGGGATTTTATGAGGGCTACCTCCTGCAGAGGCAGAGGATGGTGGAACATTTGGGATGGGGCATCAGGAGGTTTAGGGATTGTTGTCTGTCCATCACTCCTGCACTTGACTGTTTGCTGGGAAAATAGTGGATGGCCCTCTGGCCCTGAGGTCAGTTGAAGCCCTTAGGTGGCCTCTCCCCATCAGCATTGTTGTTTTATCCAGCATGTCATTACTCCAGGCCTCCTGCAGCATCAGCAATAACCACCACTCCAGAGGCTCTGTCTGAAACTGGAGAGCTGTAGACATCTGATTTGCCAGAAGCTCTTGGAAGAGTGAGGCCTCTTTCTATAAGCTCTGATTGGAGGCTGTTAGTTGCCTGAGGCACAAGATGCAGTCAGGGCTTCAACGATTGACAGAAGTGGGGCTGACCCTGGCTTCTGGCCCATGGATGGACAACCACCACATAAAACCCTGGCCTACATATGAAAATTAAAAAAGTATCAGGCATCCAGTGGTTGTGAACGGCAGCTCTTTCTTTTACTTGTGTTGCATAAAGTACTGGCCAGTACACAGTTATCTCTCTGCTCCTCTTCAAATAAGATCATGGTATTTTTTTTACCTGTATCTAAATGCAGCAGACATGACCTCAACCTGTTTCCTCTTCTGAACAATGACATTTTCAGCAACGCATGGCTCCTTCAGTACTGCACTCTAGTGTCATAGACTGAAAGTATGAGCAACTAACTTTGTAGCCAATGTCTAAGCTACAGAACAGAACCTTTAATACAACAGCAAGAATACACCATCAACTATGTTATGTTGTCTTGAAATAGATATTCAAGTCTTACAGAATCAATTCAACATAATTCTCAATTTCTGAGAGATTTCTTCTGCACTCTTCCTCTCACAGTCTGGTAACTGCTAACCAGCTGTCTGCCCGTCCGTCCGGGTGAGAGTATTACCGGAGATCCTCTCTCTAGAATGAGCTTGACGAGTCTTCCAGCTTTATTTTAACTCTTAAGATTTTGGTCTTTTCAATCGAGTGCAATATTCCATCCGCATTCCTGCATGATAACCATGGTCCTTTGCTGCTCTCTCGCTCTCTCCCAGAAACTGGCAGACTAATTTGTCAATGACATTCAGGGATAGTTTAGGAAAGCCCACAAACCCAGTATCAAATGATTTCTTTTGAACTCTTTCCATCTCAAAGACCAATAACCATGGCAAAGTGCATCACTTGTCCCATCCAGGTTGAGATGCCAAATAGCTATTTTTGAAACCCTAGCTCTCTTTTATTATGCAAGTAAATGGATGATTTGAAGCACAGTTATTTATAACAGGATATTCTCAGTAATTTCCTGGCAATATATACTGATGGCAGACAGATTGCTATCCCCAAGTGTAAACACCTTGCTGCTTTTTTGCAGCATAACTATCTGGAAACCCCCTCCACCCCCAGCCCGGATCTTTTAATCTCAAGCAGTCAAACCACCTGGGTTTGTCATCAGGGAGCATTCAGAACAGGCCATGTAAGCTCCTTCATCTTCCCCTAATTGAAGTCACAGTCCCAAACAATCATCATTTTAAAGCCTATATTAATAACGATTCCACTCTAACAATAGAGATAATGGGAACTGCAGATGCTGAAGAATCCAAGATAACAAAGTGTGGAGCTGGATGAACACAGCAGGCCAAGCAGCATCTTAGGAGCACAAAAGCTGACATTTTGGGCCTAGACCCTTCATCTTGCGTGTGACTGTCAGAACCAGATCATGCAGGGAGATGTCATGTACTCATGTCCTTTTATTCTATGAAAAGAGGTTTAACATCAGCACAGTTCCATCCTTTGACAGGCTAAGATTGCCTGCTTACGCTATGGCTGATGATGTATGGAGTCCAAGAAATACAACAGGAAATAAACATGTAGCAAAACTCATATCTGTACAAAGATACACATTAGAGCAAAGCAAAGTAGGTCTAGTGGAACAAAGATTTCACTGTCTCAGTCGGCTGGGGGAGGGGAGATGGCGGAGTGCTGATTTACATCATGATGTTTGTGAAAGTTAGAGTCAGTGGGCCTGCTTGCTGTGAAATGCTGGGCTGGGTTTTGGAACTGCCTCAGGGACATGAGCAGTAACTCAAGAAGAACAGGTTTTATAATTGCACAGGTAACACACCCTGTCGAACTTAGTATTTCCATAGTAATATGTGGTGTGTCAAGTTAGGAAGGAGAGGCTACCTGAGTTTGTGACTGAGTAAAGGGAGGAAGAATAAGCACCAAAAGTGCCTCCTGAAATGTTTCAGTCTTAGCTCTCCTATAGAAGCCTTTCTGCTTGCCCAGAAACAGTGTCAGGTTGGGAGGACAACATTCAACTCTATTTCTAGTAGACATTTTCAAAGCACAGACATCAGGATGCAAATGATTACCCTTCCTTTCCGAAATATACATATGTCAATACACACTGCAGCATGCAAATAGCTGTTATCATAAATTATGTTTATGTGCCGGATTTTAGTTACAGGCACTAGATAATTTGAAGACTCCTTTGACCGCTAAGTGCTGAGAGAATTCAGCTTCTTGCTGTTTTCGACCAGAGCCTGGAGGCTGGGCTTGGTTGACATAATTAATTCACAGATACTGAAGTTAGAAAAATGTGTTTTAAGACAAGAACCTTGTGAAGTCTGCTGTGTCCTTTATACTATGCTTATGACACAAAGGCACAATTTTGAAATCTTGGCCTGCACACCAATGCCAAAGTCGTGAACATATTTCAGGAAGAGCAAGGGTCCCAGCACTGACCACCGGGGAACTCCAATATTTCCTCCATTTGACAAACTCCAATTCACCAATATTCCATCCCCATCACGCGGCCAATTTCAATCCGATATCATTTCTGTCCCCTGAGTACAATACGCTATAACTTTGCTGACAACTCAAGGACAAACGAGTAACTAGGGACGCCGTAAAGCACCTTAAAGATCAACACGGCCGTGGAACCACAGGAGATGGGAGTGTTTTTCATCAGCATTTACAGTGGAAAGGGATATGGATATTAGACAATGTGAAGAAATATACGGCGATATCTTGAAATGCGTCTATGTTACAGAGGAAGAAGTGCTGGACATTTTAAAACAGATAAAAGTGAATAAATCCCCAGGACAAGATCAGATTTCATGGAATTCCTGCAGTGTGGAAACAGCCCTTTTGGCCCAACAAGTCCACACTGACCCTCAGAGTATCCCACCCAGACTCATCCCCCTGTAACCCACTTAATCTACACATCCCTGAACACCATGGGCAATTTAGCATGGCCAATCCACCTAACCTGCACGTCTTTGGACTGTGGGAGAAAACCAGAGCACCCAGAGGAAACACATGCAGACACGGGGAGAATGTGCAAATTCCACACAGACAGTGACCTGATGGTGGAACAGAACCCTGGTCCCTGGTGCTGTGAGGCTGCACTGCTAACCACTGAGCCTAGAACATTGTGAGAAGCTAGGGAAGTGATTACTGGCTGTCTTGCTGAGTCATTTGTATCATCGATAGTCACAGGTGAGGTGCTGGAAGACCGCAGGTTGGCTAATGTGGTGCCACTATTTAAGAAAGATGGTAAGGAAAAGCCAGGGAACTATAGACTGGTGAGCCTGACATTAGTGGTGGGCAAGATGTATAAGGAGATTCTGAGGGACAGGATTTACATGCTTTCGAAAGGCAATGACTGATTATGGAAAGTCAACATGGCTTTGTGGGTGGGAAATTATGACTCATTTAACTTAATTGAGTTTTTTGATGAAGTGATGAAGAGCGTTGATGAAGGCGGAGCGATGAACGTTGTCAACGTAGATTTCAGTAAGGTGTTTGACAAGCTTCCTCATGGTAGACAAGTTAACATGGAATACGGGGATAACTAGTCATTTGAATACAAAATTGGCTGAAGGTAGGAGGCAGAGGGTGGTGGTGGAGGGTTGCTTTTTGCACTACAGACATATGGCTAGGGGTGTGCCACAAGGATTGGTGTTAGATCCATTGCTTTTCATCATTTATATAAATGATTTAGATGTGAATATAGGAGGTAAAGTTAGTAAGTTTGCAGATGACATCAAAGTGGAGATGGTTATCTCAGAGTACAATGGGACCTTTATCAGATGGGCTGACGGGGTGAGGGGTGGCAGATAGAGTTTTATTTAGATAAATGTGAAGTTGTTGCATTTTGGTAAGGCAAATCAGAGCAGAACTTATTATGGTTAATGATAGGTTCCTGGGGAGTGCTGCCAAACAAACAGGCCGAGGGGTATGGGTGCATACTTTCTTGAAAGTGGAGTTGCGGGTAGACAGGGTGGTGAAGGAGGCATTTGGCATGCCGGCCTTCGTTGGTCAGTGTACTGAGTATTGGAGTTGGGACGTCATGTTGCGGCCGTACAGGACTCGGTGAAGCCACTTTTAGAATATTGCGTTCAATTCTAGTTTCCCAGAGAATAGGCTGGGTCTATTTTCTCTGGAATGTTGGAGTTTGAGGGGCATGGATAGGGCGAATAGCCAAGGGTTTTTATCCAGAATGGGGAAGTCCATAACTAGAAGAGGTAAGTTTAAGGCGAGAAGGAAAAGATTTAAAAGGGACCTAAGGGATTACTTTTTCATGAGGAGTGTGGTCTGTGTATGCAACTAGCTGCCAGAGGAGGTGGTGGAGACTGGTAAAATCACAATATTTAAAACACTTATGGAAATGGGACTAGATTAATTTAGGATACCTGGTTGGTGTGGATGAGTTGGACCAAAGGGTCTGTTTCTATGCTGTACAATTCTATGATAGTATGAGTCTAGGCCAATAAGTATTTAGCCCATACTGACCACTTTAAAAGGTTGTGGTGATTTCAGCCAGTCATGGGTCTTTCAATTAACTTCTCATGTGTTAGCAATGTGGCTGTCCTTGTGACTGATTCAACATTGATTTTTGAGGCACTTGTAAAGTATTACTGGAGACTAAGGAGAAACTTCTTTCTTTTAAAAATGTGCTTTTTAGTTTTACTGTCCATACTATGTACTGGTTAAATTGCACTGTCATACCTTTGTATACTTAGACCTATACATACAGCATTGAAGCTGGAAGTACTGGAAATATTCTACCTTCATCAATCCTCTTCATCATTTCATCAAAAAGCTTAATCAAATCAATGAGTCACAATTTCCCACACATAAAGCTATGTTGACTATCCATAACGCTGTTGATGTAGAGCAGTTGGATCCAATTGTGGATTCTCTCCCCAAAGCCCATTTTGGAGAGCACATCCTATATATAGGTATGCAATGTCCTATCAAAGGCCTTCTCCTGGTCCAGGGTGATGACGCAGGAGTCCCCCACGCCCCACGCCCTTGTACTTAGGTGATTGTATCCCTGAAGAGTGTGAGGCTCTCAGAGATTGTCCTGTCTGGTACAGCACAGGTGTGGTTGGGATGAAACACTGATCTCAGAGTAGACCTGACCTGGTTGGGTTTGACTTTTGACAGGAGTCTGTAATCTGCATTCAGCACATAAAGTAATTGCCAATTTCTGATTTCCTTCCTGTTTCTCTTCCTCTTGTAGATGACAGAGGTGATATTTTTCCTCACGGATTTGCACATGCCACCTCCTAGAAGTGGTTACACAGCGACATAACCTTTCAAGAGGCAGCCTATGAGGATACTGCCTTCCTGCAGTTTTTATAGATTCAGTTCAATGTTCTCTCCTTTCTATGAGAGTGGGTGGCCCTCTCACAGCCCAATTCATCTTCATTGACTTCTGCTTTTGAAGCAGTAAGCCTATTCCTGTTGTGAAATTATGTAGAACACAGAAACCTACAGTGACCCATGAGATTGTCAGCTCTTATGTTTCAGGGTTCCAATAGATTCATTGGAGCGCCTAAACTATTGAGAGCAACCCAATCTAATTGTGAGTTGCCATCTATGCCAATTGATGTAGTAGGTGCCTCATTGCAATTGTCCCCCTAAGCCTGCCCAAGTTTCATTCTAATTAGCAACCATAACTGTATAGGATTCTCTGGTCACCAATAAACCATCTGAGTATGTGTGAAGTTGTGACTGCTGATACAGTTGATTGTTACATGTTGAATGCACCTTGAGTATGTGGCACTGACGTGCATAATAATAAGGTTATTACCAATGGATCCTGACATACTAAAATGAAAACTTTTGCAATGCATGAAATTCAATGCGTGGTCAAATGGGGTGTATTGTGCCATGTGCTTTTTATCAATTGTTCTTTGTATTGAGCTTTATTGTTTTGTTTTACTGCTTCCACTGAGAAAGATGTGGACTATGCGGTGCTAGAGTTTCAGTGATTCTCTCAAGCAAAGCTGAGCAGATGCCTGGCTAATGTGACTCGGAGCAGTTGCTCATGTCTGGAAAGACTCTGAGATGGAAAATCAAGCAAGTGGAGAGCTTGATGAGTGCAAGCAATGTTGTTCCCCTCAAGGAAGTGGATAGATGGTTACCAACATAAAGGTACCACCTCTCCTCAATAACCTCCATGTGAATTGCAGTCCTAGATGCCTCATCTTGTGCTGTGTGCTCCACGTGAGTCTGATCTGCTTCCCTTACATGCAATATTCAAATATACCAATTAGGAACAGGAGTAGGCCATTTGGCCCCTTGAGCCTGCTCCATTATTTGATAAGATCATAAGCATTTGGATTGTAGCCCAATTCCACTTTCCTGCCTGTCGCTTTGGGTCCCTTCCAAAGAAGGGTCACTGTTCTCTGGGGAAGAGAGTTACGCAGATTAATGATCCTCTTAAAGGGGAAATTCATTATTTTTAAATTCTGCTCCCTAGTTCCAGCCTCCCCAGAAGGGGTACCATCCTTTCAGAATTCATTTTGTCAAGCTCTTATATCTTTTAATTTCATCACCTTCTATTTTTCTAAACTTCAATTAAACCTGTCCAACCTTGCCTGAAAAGGAAATCCCCTCATAATAAGAATGAGCCCAGTAAATCTCTGTACATCTTCAAATGCAATTGTGGCTTTGCACAAATAAGGAGAAACTATACACAGTATTCCATATATATGGTCTCATGTTTGCCTTGTAGAACAGTAGCAAAGCTTCCTTACTTATATATTCCATTTCCTTGCAATAAACAATTTCAAATTTGCATTCCTAATCCACTTGCTGCAATTGCATTTTAACATATTGTGGTTTATGTACTCGGGCACTCAAATCCCCTGTACCTCAGAGTTCTGTAATCTCTCCCTATTTAAATAATGTATTGTTTCTCTGTTCATTCTGCCAAAGTGGACAAGTTCCCTTATTCTTACATTATGCTCTTTTATCTTAATTCATCTATATTGTTTTATAGGCTCCTTCATTTCATGTTCAAACTTACTCTCCTATCTTTGTATCATTCGCAAATTTATGCATTTGATACCTCAAAGAACTCTAGTAAATTGGTCAAACATGATTTTCCTTTCACAAAACCATGTTCACTCTGCTTGATTGCACTGAGATTCTCCAAGTGCCTTGGTCTAACCTCCTTAATAATAGATTGAAGCATTTTCCCTGAAATGGATGTCTAGCCATCTAGCCTGTAGTTTCCTACTTTCTGTCTCTCTCCTTTCTTGAACAGAAAAGTTAAAAATTGCTATTTTTCAATCTGGTGGGATCTTTCCAGAATCTCGGGATGTTTGGAATCTTAAAGCAATGCATCTGCTTTAAGATTCCAGCTGAAGTCTGTGAGGACCTCGGGACTTGTCAGGTTTTAGTTCAACTTATTTTCTCAGTATCTTCTTCTTGGTGGTTGTACCTGTTTTAAGGCCCTTCCTCCCTTTGAGCTTTTGGTTTGCAGCTATTTCTGAGATGTTCTTTGCATCCTCTACAGTGAAGTAACCTGGATATTAAGTTTCAGGAGAGTTTACAACAGTTTCTCAAAATGACAATTACTAGAACTCACCAGGATAATCTAGATATAAAACATCTATTCAATTAATCGGTTTATTTTCCATTACTAACTCCCTTGACTTTCAATCTGCAGGACTAATGCTCACTTAAGATTCTCTTTTCCCTTCAAAATATCAGTAGAAACTCTTATTACGTGTTTTATATTTCTAGTTATATTTATCTCAAACTCCAGTGTTACTGCTTTTCTACCTTTTAGTCATTATTTATATTTTTAGAAACATTCTTTCCAACCTTTAGACCTGCAGATTCTTTGCAAAATAGTAGACATTTTGTGATTTGATGCTATCGTCAAATGCCTTTGTTTCAGAATGTGTGGATTTTCAAACGAAAACTTTGCTGAATAACAGAAATTATTTCCTTAAATATCCACTCATGCATATCTACTGACCCATTCCTTATCCTAATTTCCCCGATAATGTTAGTCAGATCTGTTGCCATGCACTCATAACTGTCTTTATTTAAATTTAAACCACTATAGTCTGACACCTCTCTCTCAAACTGAATTAAATCATGGTCCGAACAATTGTACCTGAGGTGTTTATATTATGAGGTCATTAGTGGCCATAGTTTTAAGGTGAAGGGGGAAAGATTTAAAAAGGACCTAAGGGGCAACTTTTTCATGCAGAGGATGGTGCGGTTATGGAATAAGCTCCCTGAAGAAGTAGTGGAGATGGTATAATTACAACATTTAAAAGGCATCTGGCTGGGTATATGAACAGGAAGGGTTCAGTGGGATATGAGCCAAATGGTGGCAAATGGGACTAGATTTATCTAGGATATATGGGTGAGTTCGTCTGAAAGGTCTGTTTGTATGCTTTACATCTCTCTGACCTAACTGCACGTTGCGAGATCAAGAACAACCTGCTCTCTGGTTGATTTCAGAACATGCTGCTCTAAGGAACTGTCCTGAAAATGTCTCATGAACTCACCTTTCGCACTACCCTTGCTAATCTGATCATTTGATAAGATAATGATTCTTAAAGACTTGATATTGAAGTTGCATTAAATGCCACCTAATCTAATGATATCACATAGTCTTTAGTTGGAGGACAGACTAGCTGCAGTCCCAATGAAGATCGATGTGTCATCTCTGGCTGCTGATAGACATAAGACTAAACTAGCCAATGAAGTTTGTACATTAGTCTACCATGCAATAAATTACATCTTGTTGTTAAAACACGCACCTCTACTGATTAAGACATAATCTTTTACCCCTGCTAATTAGATAAGTCATTATTCTCATAGAAAGGATGTTTAATGGCACTTATAGTGCAGCTGTAGTGCCCCTATCTCTGAGCCAGGAGGCCTGGGGTCAAGACACAGCAGATCCAAATGTGTGTAGTAACATCTCTGAACAGGTTGATTAGAAAATATCAAGGGAGGGATTTTAAGGTTCTTGTGAAACAGTAGCACTGTCTATACTTCTGAGCCTGGAATGTAAGGGTTCAAGCTGATTTGAAAATATCCATATTTAGGAAGGAAGTTTGGTGGTTACACTATACCCCAACTACCATTTGGTGTTACAAAAATATGACAAAAAAATCATCCATGATTATCATAGTACCTTTTTCACAAGTACCCATTGTTTCTTCCTCCACGCTTTGTATGCTTAAGTGTTGTTAACATCGGAGGTCTACAAACTACTCCCACAAATTATCTCTCAGCTTTGCTGTTTCTTGTCCAGAGCCAAGCTGCTGCAATGTGTTGACCTCTGAAATGAAGAGTATCTTGCTCTCATGTACTAATGTCAGCCTTAAATAACAGAGCTACCCTCCACCTTTTCCTAGTTGCCGGTCCTTCAAAAATGTCATGAACCCTTGAGGCCCTAGTCATTGTTATCTGAGAGCTATGTCTCTGCAATGGCAATCAGACCATACATATTTATTTATTTTTACGCTGTCAGGTCATCTGTTTTATTATGAATGCTATATGCACCCAGATACCGGGCCTTTAGCTTGGTCTTTTTGCTGTTTGTTTCAATCTCTAGCTTTACCTTCTGGCACACTCTTAAGGTTGTACATTCTGTTCCGCCTCGTCACAGTCTGGTTCTCATTCCCCTTACTGTTATCTAGCCCTCTCCCTTTAAAGTATCACATCTTTCCTTGCCTTTGAAACTCTTCCCCAAATAGTTCAAATGGAACTAGAACCTTGTTTAAATGTAGTTACGATCTTACCTGTATGTCAAAGGCCTGACCCCAGGTGCCTGGAACTCCTGTGCTCTGTCTGCTTTTACCTTTCTCTTCTTTCTCGCTTTTTAAAAAAATTTAACCTTATTGACCTTCTTCGAAAGCTCAGAAGTCATCAAGACTTCCAATCTATTGGAGGAAACATTTGTTCCTGGCAGCAGTGAGGGCTGAGTTTGTGTTCCCACTGGTAGCCAATGGAGGTGAGTTTAGGCCCATTGCCCAGCCTGGGACCAGGCAGCTTCAGCAGTGGCTGCATTGCCAAGATCAGCCCAGCGTGGACTCACAGCAGTGTCAACATTGGTAGAGACAAAATGGTGCCTAAGAACGGCAACATGGTTTTGTGGCAGCAGCGCGACGAAGGGTTTCAAGGCTAGCCAACTGCTTCCTGCTGGTGATGGTCTCAGTGTCAGGTGGAAGAGCCCAGATCCAGGCCCATGGCTAAGCACTTAAGAAGGACTGTAATATTGAACTTTTAACCTTATTTCTTTATTTGTCTATATTATAGTTAAGGTTTTGCATTCAGGTACCTTTGTTGCTCAGATGGCACTGGAGAATGGCGACTTTGTATGCTTTTCACTGTACTCCTGTTTCCCAGTACTAGACTACACGTGATGATGAAACTTAATTCACATTCGAATAAAACCTAATTCACATTCGAATAAAACCTAATTCACATTCGAATTTGTATTTGGCTTGTAAACAAGATTCTCATAACTATTACTTACCATTTCCCTTGCAAATTCAACGTTCCGCAGCTGAATAAACAAATATACTACTTGTGTCAGAGTTAGTAGGAACTGCAGATGCTGGAGAATCTGAGATAACAAGTTGTGGAGCTGGATGAACACAGCAGGCCAAGCAGCATCGGAGGAGCAGGAACGCTGACGTTTTGGGCTAGATCCTTCTTCAGAAATGGGGCTTTCCTGCTCCTCTGATGCTGCTTGGCCTGCTGTGTTCATCCAGCTCTATACCCTGTTATCTACTACTTCTGTGTTGTGTTAGCTGCTTGAAGTCTGCTAAAGGTTCTTTCACAAAAAAAGGCATAAATCGACTGCAAACATCACCAAAAACAATGTCAAATTCTCCAAGTAACACGAAAGCTAAAGTTGTGAATGACAAGGAAACATTTTTCCTAGATACTATAACCCTTCAACAGGTGAAAAGCTTGTTTTATCCATACCAAAGCATTATTTTTGAAGAAATAAAGCCTTTCATATACATCCAAAATGAGATGTTTTCTTTGAGGAGGCTTCAAGACATTTGTTGTTCAGAGTGAGGCTCAGATCACTGCTGAGGTTCCTAATTGAAAGCAAAATCACAGCCAAAGAGAAAGCCACAAATATGGCAACACTTACAATTCTGAGAAGAAAAATATCAGAGATCTTTCAAACAAGAACAGGTTTGTATTTCCATGGCATCTGGTTAAAATTTGAATATGCAGGAGTTAAAGTTATTGTTCAGTGCATGTCTTCAATCAGATAAACTCTCCATCACTGATCAAAATGTGTTTCCACCTCAGGGATAATGAAATTTGTTAATTTGTCCACCCAGTCCCAGCAGAATCTGAGCAGGATACAAAAATATATCTGTCAGCACATGTTTAACATATTTCAAGCATGAGAGGATACACAGAATGTTATTACAATATACAGTAACATAAAGGTAGGGTCACCATAGTCCCACTCTCTCATTAGACAGAGAGGTGATTGGTGGTGAGCTTAACCTAAGGATCACTGTATGAGAAACAATGTTCAGATGGAAGGATCTCCAGGGTAATTTCAACCGGTGGAGGAATTGAGCCCATGCTGTTGGCACCACGCTGCAAACTGGCTATCTGGTCAAGTGAGCTAAACAACCCCTGCTACAACGTCTCAGTCTTAAATGGTAGATTTCTTATTTTTAAGTTGTGTCCCTTAGCGTTATTCTCTCCCATAAGGGTAAAGTTCCTCTCGGGATGCACACTGTTAAGTTCTCTCAGGGCTTTATATATTTCAATAAGGTCACATCTCAACAGATACAAACCCAAGCTGTCCAACATGTTCTCATACGATAGCCCTTCATCATGGGGATCAATCAAGCAAACCTTTTTTGAATGATTTCAAATCCAATAATGTCCTCGCTTCAGCAGGAGACTGAAACTTTAGATGTGATCCCACCAATTCTCTGTACAAGTGTAACAGAACATCCTGAATCATTTATTTCATTATTTTGCAATAAAATATAACATTCTATTTGCCCTCCTAATCACTTGCTGTGCCTGCATACTAACCTTTTGAGATCCAGCCTCCTCTGTATCTCAGAGCTCTACGATCTCCCTCCATTTAAATAACATGCTGTTTTTCTGTTTCTAATGCCTCATGTAAAGGGTGAGGAAAGGGATAGCAGCAGTACTGCCAGCAGGGGTCTCAACATTTAGAATGGGGCAGAAATGGTTCAGCCCCCTCCTTTACCTGCCTTATAATAATTAAGGCAGATTCCTGAAAAAAATCCCCAGCCTACTGTATCCAACAAGTAACCATAAGGATACCAGTGAAATTCAAACTAGGAGTGCCTGTAGTCTCATCTGGCAGTGGGAGGAGAAGGTGATCTTTAGGGAGCCCTAGTAACTCTCACAGCTGGTATAAACATCAGTGAAAAACTAAATCATATACCCAAATTAATCAAGCACTTCTTGTATTTAATTCCGTCATAATATCCTTCACCGTCAGTAATGCTGGAGTACAGGATTGAACCTGAATTCTATCTGATTTATATGGCTCAGAGCCACACCACAGGGAACTCATCAAAAGCCAACTTATTATTTAATCCTTTCAGGTTACAGAATTCAAAAATTGGTTAATTATCCAAAATCTCACAGTCTTTGAGCATAATTAGGAAAAAATCCTGTAACAATATGACCTGGGTGTTCTTTTCTCCCCACCGCCCCAATTGTCAACTGGATCAACATTTCGAATTTTTGACTGTGAGAAAGGTTAGACTTCACTTGACAATGAATCAGAACATGGGAGACCTGTGGGCTGTCGGACTCGCTGGTGGTTTTTAAACTAAGAACATTGGGCTCTTGAGGAGCTAAATATATTCAAACTTCTTCATTAGCCTGACCTTTCATGGTGTCCTGTCTCCTGGGGGCAGGACTGCAAGCACTTCCGGCTGTAAAATCAGGCGCTAGGTGAATAGTACCAATTAGGATGGGAAGAGCATCGTTTTTTGCTCCTGCGGAGAGTTTATCTGTAGTGGAGGAATGTCCATGTCTGGCTACCAGGCCATTTAGTAAAACCTGCAGGCAGGCTAGAGGAATGTGGCCTGCTGTGTTCATCCAGCTCCACACTTTGTTATCTAGGCTAGAGGAAGGTGTTGCTTCCTTGATGGACATTCCGATATCTATTGGAGACCCAGCACAAAGTGTGACTCATCTCCAAATTTGTCCCGTTTTTCCCTTTCCAATTATACCACCCATCCATCCCAGCCCACCCCACGACACACAGTTGCTCACCAGAGTCTGCCCACCTGGCCCCAGTGACATCCCAATCTTAGCTCACCATCTGGATGTATTGCCATACATTTCCCTCTGGGACTGACTGCAATTCCAGCAGTGCCCACCACTACCAGCAGCACTGTTGGGCCATGGGTCTGACTTGCCAGGAGCTCTCTAAGTTGTGATCTTCCTCTTGGTGATGGATGGGTGAGCCATCATAACCCATTTGAAGGGTGGCCAGTCATTGTGGACAGTTGTACAGAAAACCAACCAAACAGAGGTGGACTCGTCCCTGACCTCTATGCTGTGTAGTGTGGGGACCCAGACCCTGAGTTAAAACTCAGCCCTTTGTAAAAAAGAAACCAAACTGAAAACACTTTATATATGGTACAGGCATTCAAATTGATGATGAACTTTGATGGTTCGGGAGGATTGGTTTCTGCTGGGAGGAAGATCAGAAGTACAGATTTCAGTTAATTGGTAAAAAGTACTGAAGGTGGCCCAGAGATAGAGTGCGTGAGGATGGAGATGAGCACTTTTTTCCCTCAGCAAATTACTAGGGTCAGAAAAGTAGTGCTTGAAAGGGCAGAGAGAGAAAATATTTTAAAAAGGAACAGTTCGTAAGGCCTTGGGCAAAATGTACAGCAGTGAAATTAATTGGTAGCTCTGTCAACAAGCTAGTATAAGCTTAATGGGTGGAATGGTCTTTCTTTCTTTATTCCTACATGGGATTTGGCAATTGTTGGCAAGTGTTGCTATGTGTAATTGTCTGTGAACGGGTTAAAGTTGGGTAGGTCATTTCAGAGGATAGTTAGTAGAAACCCATAATTACTGTAGATGTAAGATAACAAAGTGTGAAGCTGGATGAACACAGCAGGCCAAGCACCATCTCAGGAGCGCAAAAACTGACGTTTTGGGCCTAGACCCTTCATCAGAGAGCTCTCTGATGAAGGGCCTAGGCCCGAAACGTCAGCTTTTGTGCTCCTGACATGATGCTTGGCCTGCTGTGTTCATCCAGCTTCACACTTTGTTATCTTGGATTCTCTAGCATCTGCAGTTCCCATTATCACCATTACTGTGGATTTGGAGATTTTACTACTCTTGCCCTTTAGGGTAGCAAGGAGGAACAGGGTTAGGAATGATGCAGTTTTGCCTCCAACAAGAAGATTTACCTGATGTGGCAGTCAATAATAACTGGTTGTGAATACTGGGGTATTGAAGATTCCAACAGGCATTTGCTATGGCTTTTTTTCTATTGAAACATTCATTTTCATTTGGTATGTAGGCGTCTGAATGCACATTAAGCTAATTATTTACGACAGGGAACAGGTTTCGATAGTCATGTTACAAGAGAATTGGGGTAAGAGGGATGGGAGATCTTTATACCCTCAGGTCACATGTTATGATACAGTTATGGCATCATGAGTGTGTCTCTTAAAGGTGCACTGCCTATGAGACATAACACAGTTGTATTTCTGCAATTTCTCTTGCCTGTTGTATACTCTGTAACCCTTGTGTACCAACAGTGAATTGTCAGAGTTTTGTGCAGGACCAATAATCCAGAAGATTTTGATGCAGCCAACTGGGTGAGTGGTAAGTATTTTGCCATATTTCTGCCTTGAACCTTTGTAAATAGTGAGGACATCTTTTCAGGGCAGGAATTGAAATGTTAAGTACTTAATCTCTGACCTGGTCTTATTGATAGACCTTGATATAGCGACAAAACAGAAATTGCTGGGAAAACTCAGCTGGTCTGCCAGCATCTGTGGCAAGAAAACAAAGTTAATGTTTTGGGTCCAGTGACTTCTCTTCAGGGCCGAAGTTAAAGTTTTGATCATTGGTAACTTGAAAAGTTTATTATGGTTGAGAAATTGCAATGCTGGTATTGCTGAATGTCAAAGGGAATTGTTTGGGCCTTCTCTTTTCGAAGATATTCATTGCCTAGTATATATATGCCAGGAGCTGTACCTGATTGACAGCTCAATCATAAACAATTCACTCAACGCAGTGCAAAAGTGACCTGGTATAAGTAACTTGTCTATTGGAGAAGCTAAACCCTATGGAATAATTGACAAACAACCCCATGCTCCTAATAGACGGCAAATTATTCATAACATGGCTGAAGGTGATGAGAGAAAGAAACTCCTGCAAGGGTGTTCTGGAGCTGCAATGATTAGCCTTCAAAAACCATAGTCATCTTCTGGGCTGTCAGCAATGCCTCCAAACACAGAGTTTTCTCTCTCACTTTCAGTTTTACTACAGCTGTACAAGTAAAATGCTATAAGCTATTCAAATCTGTTCTAGGTAGCTTATTTATGGTTAGTCCTGGAGGTTCGGTTAGGTGAGATAACTGGATAACCAGAGTGCATTACATAATCTAACCATCAGAATGGGTTCAATCCTCGGTCTGGCTGTGTTAGCTCATGGAGACTTGCTTCCTCACAGTATTTCACACTTGCACAGTGGTTACCTTTGGATATACTTAACCAATTGTCTTTCTCCAGTAGGGAGAGATAACTACATTCCCTTGTGGGCTATGGTTCCCCACTATGGTTAGTATTTCAGATAGAAAGCTCTTTTAGACATTAAGTAGCTTTGTAATTGTAATGTTTCAATTTGTTTCAGTATTACACTGAATTATTCTGAGAAATGGCTTTGATCTAATGAATGCCTTGGGTGTATTTTCAGCATTGTGTCCCATTGGTGCTTAACTTTAGGAACTCAATGCCGAGGACCCAATATACGCAAAGGTCTTTAGTTTAAATGGGATCAGGTATCTGGGACTGTCATCAATTTCTGATTTACCTGGTTTGCTTCTTGTTACTAACCATAGACCATCAGGACTAACCATAACATCAGGTTAGAAGAACTATTTATCACCGTTGCAAAAATTTTGATTTTTGTTCTATCTAAATGCAGGAAGTAATTTGAAGCTAATCCCTCATAAGTTCTTTGTTGTGTCCTTCCATGACAACTAAATACCTCTAACTCGTTAGTAGACATAGTCTCGAATTTAACTACTTTTGATCCTTAGGATCATTAACCCTCAGACAGATGCCATTCATTCTGTTATGCCCGTGCTGACACTTTGAAGAGCTGTTCAGAACATTGGCAAAAGATGGTGCCTGAGGATTGGCGACTTTGTCATCGGCTGGGTCCAGCACTGGTGATGGTAAAGTAGTAGCAGAGGAGAATTGGCCCAGAGGCAAAAGGTGGCATTTGAACATCAGTAACTTCAACTTTGGGTGGGTCTGGTGTAGATGGTGACAATGTGGTGGAGAAGGAATGGCAGGCAGGTGACATTGACGAAGAGCTGACTCAGGATTGTTGGAATTTCCTTAAGCAATATCCTTTTGTTCCTTACATTTAAATTATTCATACTGGTGCCAAGTTATAGTGACAAATGAGATGTGACCATTTGGTTGAAGCAAATGCAGTGTCTTCACTGTATAGGCTGTTGGTGTGAGATTGACAGAACATGAGCAATAATGAGATCTTAATGTATGCAAATATGCCTTGTGCTACTCATTACTAAGAATCCCATTTGCTATTCAAACCTTAATTGGAAAATGAGACTCATTGCTCTCAACTTTGAATAGCTCTTTGCTGGATATCTCATACAATTTTCTAGATTTTCATGCCGTGGCCCATGCTGTCTCGGGGCTGGTAATTTTCACTTTATGTATCGTAGGAGATGATTAGACCCTGTTCATCACAACTCTCATTTTTAATTACAGATATATATCCAGTTCCATCTTGAAAGTTATTCCATGCTTGCTTCCAACATTGTTTCAGGTGCATTCCATGTCATAATAACACACAGCATTAAAAAAAGTCCCCTAATCTTCCCTATAATAATTTTGCTGATTATCTGAAATCTGTGTTTTCTGGTTACCAATGGGCTGAAGTTTTAACCTTCAGAGCGCTACAGGTGAGTTTACATACCAAGCCTGCAGGATTCTGGAGCATATTTGTTTGGCAGAATCCACTCCTGCTCTGATGAGTTTTCATGCATTTGATGCTGACCCAGTTATAATTATCTTTTGAGCACATCAATCTGACAGCATGGACCGCTGGAAGATTTGCCTTTTATAAACAGAACGGATCAGGAAAAGAAAGAAAGATTTAAGTGAAAGATTTTCTGATCATTTTTCAGAGTTAGGATTGATTGATAGATTGAATTAATGTTAACGTAAAGAAGTAAAAGCTAAAATGAGCCAAGGGTAAAAAAGTTGGGGACACAGAGCCAGTAGAATTAAAGCCTAGGGTGAGCTGATGAAGCTGAGTTGATGAAGTTGGCATTCAGGTCACTGCAGATTTGAAACATGTTGGTATACAGGCCACTCTAGGTGTGTTGTCATTCTCCTGGATCTACTGGCATTATAAAAGTTAAATTGAAAAGCAAAATATAACCAGTATAGAGCTAAATAAGTTAATATTTGAGGAATTTGTTTCACAAGTGAGGGCATTTTAGTGGAGGCTGCTCAGAGTGACCAACAACTTCCAAATAATACCCTACTGCTTAATCTTTTAGGTACTTAATATTTTAATTGGTGACAGTTTTGAGAAGGATATGATTTAAATCGCTTGCAAAATATCAAAAGGTTCATCCACTTCTTTTTTGTAAATTTAATATGGTGGAAGTAAATGTTGTTTCTTATGCTTCACAAGTTCGCCACAAAATTATGTTTCGTTGCTCAATCCCATGGAAGAATTTATAGCAATTGCTTCACCTTTCCAGTATATGTGCAGCGCTTGAAGATGTTTCTTGATAGATTATAAGTACGATAAACTGCTGCCTCAAACGTTGTCTGACCACAGCACATTGTCACATTTACAGTCAAGAATTAACTTGCATGATAGGAACTGATTTGGTTTTAGTTTCTCAGTAACAGTCTGGATGAACCAGCCCAGCCTCACTGATGTAATATTTTCCATAAAAAGCCAGAACAGATAGGGGATAACTGGATGACTTGAGAATAAGGGCTGATACCGCCTTAAATCACTAAATGCAACACAGAGCTCAGTTTCATTGAAACCTCACGAGTTCATCCTGTTTTTGGTTTCTTTGCATTAGTTTGGATGGGTGCAGGTTGCACTGCACTCAATTATTCATTTTATTGATCTTACTCATCAAGGCATATACATTGTTGTTTCTCTTTACCTTGATTATTGAATGTGTGATTTTTGTCGGAGAGGTTTAAGTGTAGTTTGTAAGATATTGTGAAAAATTTGGATCTACTATTCATGGAGCATTTATTTTAAAATCGCAGACAGAATGAGCCATAAGATTTGAGTTATAAGGAGCGGCTGGATAGGCTGGAAGTTTTCCACTGGACTGTAGGAGGCTGAGGGGTGATCTTGTAAAGGGTTATAATGTCCTGAGGGGCATAGATAAGGCAAATAGCAAAGATCTTTTCTCTAAGTTGGGGGAGTTCAAAATGAGGGGGCATATTTTTACAGTGAGACAAGAAAGTTTTAAAACGGACTTGAGGGGCAATTTCTTACACAGGGAGTGGTTTATGTGTGGAATGAGCTTCGAGAGGTAGTGGCGGATGCAGGTACAGTTACAACATTTAAAGGACATTTGGAGGAGCACAAGAATAGAAAAGATTTGGGGAGATATGGGCCAAATGCAGGCAGTTGGGAACATCGTTGGGCGTGAACTAATTGCATTGAAGGGTCTGTTTCCATGCTATATGATTCTATGACTCTACAATAGTGAAAATGAAGAAATCAGTGGAGCATTGATTTATTTAAGGGAGGTTTGACACACATGAGACAGCAAAGAATTGAGGCTTATGGAAGGAGGCTCATAGTGTGAAGAGGTAATTTGAATGGATCATTCTTGTATGATACATACACAAAAACAAGAACCAATCTGGGAGGGAAATGGTCTGATTCTGCAGATTTTATGTATTTTTGTGTCTCTCCCTCTTTGGCCGGAAGGGGCAATAATTATACATTATATTAATGTATTTTTTATTTAAGAACGTGACAAGACTAATCGGATCACACAAATAATTTGAAAGCCTCTTTATATCTAATAGTCTTGGGGTTGTTCTGTGATTTAATGGTAGGCAAACGAATGATGCATTATTGCAGCAAACAGGTCAACGCCATGCCAAATTCAGCACCATCATCAATTTTCCAACTTTTTATTATTAATGATTTTGCAAATGAACTGGAATGAATCTTCCATTGCTCTGCATGTAAATTATAACTACAGATAGCTGTTCCTAACTGGGATGAAGCATTTCTGATTACAAGATAGTAATCATTTGCAGTAAATGTCAATTAGTAAAAGCTCCAAAAATTCTCATTTCTATCATTGATCTGAAAGTTACAATGTTTACAGTGAAATGCGTTGAAAACTAAAACCAAAGTGATCCTTCACTTATGCAATGTGCTGCACTGCACTGAGTTATGGAGATTAGGAGGATTCAAAATCAGTTCCCATTCATTTTTTAAAATCAGTATCCCGTTGATGCTCATCGTCTGTCTAAAAAGTTATTTGACAATTGAGAAGGCTACCACCCAGGTACAGCTACTGTTTTATGAATTCCTACTTCCAGGGGCAGAGGAGGAAGAAATATATCAAAATCACATAAAATTAGTGGTGTAACAAACCGTGAAGAAGGTTACCTCAGACTAAAACAGGACCTTGATCAGAGGGACCAATGGGCTGAGGAGTGGCAGATTGAGTCTAATCTAAATAAATTTGAGGTGATACATTTTGGTGCAGCAAATCAGGGCAGGACTTAGACACTCATGTCCTGGAGGGTGTTGCTGAACAACAGGACCTTGGAGTGCAGCTTCATAGTAGTCGACAGGGTAGTGAGGGAAGTACCTGATATGCTCATCTTTATTGGTCAGTGCATTGAGCATAGGAATTGGGAGGTTGTGTTATGACTGTACAGGACATTGATGAGGCCACTATTGGAAAGCTGCATTCAAACCTGGTCTCCTTGCTTCAGGAACGATGTTGTTAAACTTGAAAGGGTTCATAAAAGATTTATGAGGATGTTGCCAGGGTTGGAGGTTTTCAGCTATAGGGAGAAGCTGAATAGCTGCATCTTTTCTCTCTGGAGTGTTGGAGGTTGAGAGGTGACCTTGTGGAAGTTTATAAAATCATGAGGGGCATGGATAGAATAAACGTTTAAGGTCTTTTCCCCAGGTATGGGAGCCCAAAACTAGAGATTTAAGGTGAGAAGGGAAAGACTTAAAAGAGACCTAAGGTGCAACCTTTTCTTGCAGAGGGTGGTGCGTGTATGGGATGAACTGCCAGAGGAGGTTGTGGAGGCTGGTACAATTACAACATTTAAAAGGTATCTGGATGGGTACTTGAAAAGGAAGGGTTTAGAGGGATATAGGTCAAATGCTGGCAAATAGGACTAGATTAGTTTAGGATAGCTGGTCGGCATGGAAGAGTTGGACCAAAGGATCTGTTTCCATGCTATACAGCTGTATACTCTATCACTCTATCTGACAGAGAAAATACTAAAATGTATAGTTTGTGGGATGTGTTGAGAAGTACATGCTGCGTTTCAAACAGAGAAATTCCAGCTGTAGATTATATATAGCTAGTTAAGTGTCAGCAGAGAATGCTCAATAATGTGATGTTGAGAAAAACAGTTTTCTTGTTTGATCAGCTTGGTGGCAGATATGCCTAATTGCCCTTGTCTCCAAATTCAACTAATGAGGAATCCACACAGACACAACTTTCCCAAGAGTTTAACTGTGTTGCGCTCACAAAAAGCACTAGAAAGATTTCCTCTACTTGGCCAAGTTGGATCATTAATGCCTCAGCTTTCACAGCTATACTAAGTCAGGTGGCTGGAAGCCCAACTCCCAATGACCAGTGCACTGAAGAAGTCCCATTAACGGCCCAGATTGGCTGTTCACTTCTCAACCAGAGATCAATGGCAGGATTTCTCAGCTCAGGAATTAGATTACTGAGTCTGCCTGCGGTGACTGACTCAGCACCTGTCCTCAGCATGAGGTGCATCATTTATAAGCCAATGCGAATGGTCTTTATCTTTTGGTTTGAGTCCTCATAGATGGTAAATGGAAGTAAGATTTAATTAATAAGCCACATATTGAGTAATGCATCTCACTACAACATGTATGGTTTATTAGTATCATCTTCCTGATCATAATATGGACGAGTACCATACATATCAGAGAGTGGATCTTCTATTCAGAGATGTTAAATTTCCACCATCAATGGGTTACCTACGCAATAGTAGAAAACCAATGTAAGCATATATTCTCAAAGGCAGCTGGGAACTTGAGAGAATTGACCTTGCAGGCAATGGGGGTAATGCAGAGGTGTGGGACTTACTGGATTGATCAGCTGGGAGCTAGCAGTGAACAGATAGGCCAAATGTCTTCCTTGTGCGTGATAATGATTCTATGACTTTGGGTGGAAGAGACTATGGCTCCAAACCCTGTCAGCCTGCTTAGAGATAGCAACCCAGCTTAACGTAGAGTCCACTGCTGTGCTGAGAAACCATGAAGCAATGATCCATCCAAATCTTCCCTAGCGAACAGGTTCCTTTCACCCCAACTGCTGCTACATATAGTGGGAGGGCAAAGAGAAGGAAAAGCCTTTGAGGTCACATTGATGATATGGGTGATCCTGTGTTGCAAACAGAATCTCACATTTGTAAATATACTCTAGCAGACAACACAGTTCGATTATGGTGTCTCAGGATATCCTACATGTGCATCTGCCCTGAACTTTGGTCATCTGGAAGAAATGACAGTGAGGTTCATTGACTCTGGACTTCCTAAACTTCCTCTGCATCCTAGCAGGTGGGGAGGGGGGGGGGGGGGTAGTGGTGGGCCTTCTGTTTTGTCCCCACCATTTGTTATTCCTGGGACTGCTGGCATTTTCGATTCTCTTCAATGCTCCGACCCTGTCTGTATGATGATGTAACAGTGACAGCCTTTGCTGGATCCATTCGAGGTGGGTGCAATGAATTTCTGTAGGGAATATCAGAAATATAAAACCTTATCAGTGATGGTATTTCTCAGCTGGACCTAATGCAAACAACGCTTTAACGTGTTTCAGTGGGACATCGAGGCCCCTAAAGAGGAGGACATCCCCTAGAAATAATATACTTAATGTAGTTTTATGATTCACAAACCATATTGCACAAATACATAGCGATATTGTAATTGTGGTAGGTGTACATCTTTGTACCAAACAGGCCAATCTACAACATTAAATATAAGGACCTGTATTCTTACAGACCTACACTTCTCTTTGTGAACACAGGTCCTCCTCACCTTTGTACAGCTATGAGACCTTTGTAATGTGTGAGAATTGACGGATCTGCATTACTGACTGTCACCAATACACAGATTGCAGGGGCATGGATCCCTAGACCCTGATCGTACCAAGTTCCTAACAGACTGTGATCAAGTGCCTGGACTGAGATTGGACAATGCCTTTGACAGAGTGTGGTGCCACTCCCTGACTAACTGACCATAAAACCCTTCACTTGATTCACTTGACTATGATTTGCACACATGGTCATTTGGGTGCAGCACATGCCATGTGTTTACTGCTTTGGCAACTGGCACATCTATGACATTGATGTAGCAAAGTGCCATGCAGCAACATGTCCACCCCTCCGCCACTTCAGTGCTGATCAATATGTCTGGCTTTCTGCCTAAACTAAAATGCAAGACAAGACGGAATTACTGTGAGACTCCAAGTAAACACAAAGCAAGGGAGTGCTAGGAAACAAACCGAAGCCACCTGAGATACAGAAGAATATCAAAGGCCCATATGTGCAAAGCAATCTAGCATAAGCATTTAATATGAGGTACTAGTGAGATCCAAAGTGCAGCAGTGCCTTCAGAGTTAGTCCGAGATTGGCCATGATGACATGGTGAGAATGGTGTTTCATCAAGGCTGAATTCTCTGGACAGACAGTAGAGGTGGTCACTGCCCCTGGGGTGCGCCTAGAGATGTTGGAACATGTTGGCCAATGTACAGGCCTGGAGAAGAAAGCAGATGAGCTACTCCCACCGGGGGTTAATTGCACTGATGTTTAAGTCAGGAACTGGTCCTATCTGCTTTCTCACCAATACCTGGGAGAATTATGAACTGCAATAAAATGAGGCAAGACAGTGAATAATGAGATATTAATTTTTGAAAATAAGGTCCTCATGCATTCTCTTAAATTTTCTGGTATTACTTACACTGCTCAGGGGCTAGAGGGGCATTTCTGCCCTCTGACCTGCTCTTGTAGCCACTTTGTTTATGTGATGAATTCAGTTGAGTTTCTGGTCAATGATAACCCCAAGGATGTTGATAGTGGGGGATTCAGTGATGGTAACACCATTGAATGTCAAGATGTGTTTCTTAGATTGTCTCTCAATGGTGATGATCATAGCCCTGTATTTGTGTGACACAAATATTACTTGCCCAGATCTTATTGCATTTGAACGTGGACTGCTACAGTATCTGGGCAGTCACAAATTCTGCTGAATATTGTGAAATCATCAATGAATATGCCCACTTCTTATGATGGAGGGAAGGGCATTGATGAAACAGCTGAAGATAGTTGGTCCTAGGGCATTACTCTGAAGAATTCCTGCAGAGATGTCCTAGAGCTGAGATGACTGACCTCCAACAATTACAATCATCTTCCATGTGCTAGGTACGACTCCAGCCACCGGCGAGTTTGCCCCCCGTTACCCAGTTTTGTTCGGGCTCTTTGCTACCACACTTGGTCAAATGCAGCCTTGATGCACTCTCACCCTACTTCTGGAATTCAGCTTGTTTGTCCATGTTTGAACCAAGGCTGTAATAAGGTCAGGAGCTGAGTGAGCAGCCTGGCAGAACCTAAACTGGGCATCTCTGAGCATGTTATTGCTGAGCAGGTGCCACGTGGTAGCACTGTTGATGACACCTTTCATCACTTTGCTGCTGATCGGGAGCAGACAGAAGGGGCAGTATTTGGCTGAGTTGAATTTGCCCTGCTTTTTATCTACAGGACATACCTGGGCAATTTTCCACATTGCTGGGTGGATGTTAATGTTGAGGCTGTACAGAAAGAGCTCAGCCAGGGGAGCAGCAAGTTCTGGAGCACAAGTCTTCAGTACTACTGCTGGAACGTTGTCAGGTCCCATAGCCTTTGCACTATCCAGTGTCTCAAACTTTTTCTTAATGTCACATGGAGTGAATTGAGTTGCCTGAAGACTGGTATCTGTGATCCTGGGGACCACTGGAGGAGGCCGAGATAGATCAACCACTCAGCACTTCTGGCTGAAGATAGCCATGAATGCTTCTGCCTTATCTTTTACACTGATGTATTGGGCTCTCCCATCATTGAGGATGGGGATATTTGTGGAGCATCCTCCTCCAGTGAGTTGTGTAATTGTCCACCACCATTCATGACTGGATGTGGCAGGACTGCAGAGCTTAGATCTGAACTGTTGGTTGTGGGTTCGTTTAGGTCTTTCTATCACTTGTTGCTTATGCTGATTGGCGTGCAAGTAGTCCTGTTTGGTGGTTTCAGCAAGTTGATGCCTTATCTTCAGGTATGCCTGGGGCTGCTCCTGGCATGCCCTCCTGCACTCTCCATTGAATCAGGGTTGATCCCCTGACTTGATGGTAATGATTGAGTGGGAGGTATACTGGGACATGAGGTTACAGATTGCATTGGAGTACAATTCTGCTGCTGTTGATAGCCCACAGTGTCTCATGGATGGCCAGTAATGAGGTGCTAGATCTATTTGAAGTCTGTCCCTTTTAGCACAGTGATAGTGTCCACAACATGATGGAGGTTATTTTCATATGAAGGCGGGACTTCATCTGCACATGATCTTTACAGTGGTCACTCTTCTGAACCTGAGGGAGACTGTACCTCAGAAAATAATACCACTGGCCTTAAGTGTTTTGCCTCCTCTCAAATGTTTTGTTTAAGTGACAGCAACAGATGATGGTATTCAAACTGAGCACTCAAGTACATCTGTGGCTAGATTCCTCACCAGTTTCTGTTGCATCTGATTACTCACTTTCAATCTAGGGCCAATAGCAAAATCTACAATACAAGTAGGAAAAGTAGCTATATAATTACAACAATAAATTAAGGGAAATAAGCTTATGGTGACTGAAAGAAAATGGTAGAAACAGATGACCAAGCAATAATTTGAAGTTCTTTAATTAAATGAAATACTTTATTAACATAACTAACGCTGTTTTCAAAACAGATCACAGTTCATTGTAATGCAATCGACGTGTGCTACTTCTTTTCACGTTTAAACTAAAATACAGCATTATATACAATTCTGCTTGCCATGCAGTGCTTTGCATTGTTGTTGAAAAATATCAGATAGGGCAAGAAAATTGATGAATGAAAATTGAAATCGTGTTAGAAATAGATATAGCTGAAACCAAAGCATCTGAATGTATCTAATATTCTATAAGTTGCCATGAACTGAACTAAGTCAAGTTTATTTTAGTTGTATAATTTACATCAACTTTCCTTCCCAGGTAATGAATTACTGTTAGATTTATATTACATGCTCCTTCTGTTGCTGCCAAAATTGCATTTACTTTATTGTTTGCATTTTCTTACAGGCAACCCGAGTGTCAATCATTCCAGGCTTAGCAAGCCTTGTAGGAACTGACTCAATAGTGGTTTTAATCTGCTCACTCAGATAACAAGCACTATAATTTCATTTGAATACTGATTGCAGTTTTTTTTCCCAATTTATTTATCGCTTCCCTAATTTATGTCTTAATAAACATCATTTCATATTGTATTCAAATTTCGCCCTTTACTTTTTAATTGCTTAACATGTTTGAAACTCTTTTGCATTGTTTTCAACTGTTCCAGTTTCTCATGTTTTTTTGCAAAAGTCTAATAATTATCTTCCTGTTCATCAGCAAATGTTGTCTTTTCTTTCTACATTTAACATTTCTCAAGCTATTTTCTTAATGACCTTCATTTCCTCACACCCCAGTGTTTTAAATACACACCTGTGCATTCTGACAATTTACATCCTTTACGTGTACTAATCTTGCAACACATCCAGTTGAATTATGTCATGTTGAGCTAAAGTATTGTTACACCCTGAATTAATTGTTTTTGATTCATAGCTGAATACTAAATCTAACGTGACACCTTCATGATGCCTTGCTCCAGGTCCTGAATTTTATTTCATCCTTGAGCATTTAAATCTTTGTTGGGCCATTATGCGTAGGATTTCAAATGAGGGAAGTTCAAATAGATTTAATGGGTCAAAGACCTATTTAATGGCAAAAAAAACTTAGATGTGACACTCATTATGCCAGATGCACTGGAATTATTTCCAAGCACAAGGTTCAAATTGTTTTATGTAAGGCAAGTATGTTAAATGTAGGTTAATTTGTGAAGTGTCAACAAGTTAGTTGGGTGTTAGGGTTGGCAAGAGAATTATTCTATCAGTGTATTTCATGTAACTTTGTTCTTTTTTATAATTTAGTATAGTTATTGCTGGAAATACCAGCATTTCTTGCCCATTTCTTTTTGTTCTTGAGAAAGTGAGCTGCCACCTTCGACCCCTGCAGACTGTGCAATGAATATTCACCCACAAGACGGTAAGGAAGGAGTTTCAGAATTTTGACCCAGTAACAGTGAAGAAACAGCAAGACAATTTCTAGTCAGGATGTGTTTGAGGTGGAGAGGAGCTTACACATAGTGATTTTCCACGCAACCGCTACCCTTGTCTTTCTAAATGATTAAAAAAAGGTGATACATCATTCAAAGGTGTTGGAAGCTCATACTCTCCCTACATTTTAAAATGAACAACAGCACTGCACTGTGGATGCCAAGGCATAAACATCATGTGTCACACGTATGGAGAGGAGGATAGAATATGACACATCATTTGTAATCCACAGAAACAGTGTGCCTGAAATCAAACTGTTCTTATTGCAAATCAGCAGTTCCCTTTCCACGGTGTCGAATTCTCTTTATTGGTGAACACAAATAGTTGATGATTCCCCTTAGCCGAAAGTCAATTTCACCACTATACTGTACAACAAAGGCCATTTTCTAGATTAGTCATAGCAATTAAAACTTGCCTTTTGAGTCTTATAGAGTAATCTAGGGGCAGCTTATCAAATGCATTTATTTCACTCAATTGAAGCTCTTTTTCACAGGTTTTATTTCTGTGCTATTAAACCTGTCTAGGATCACAAGTTTACCTTTTCCAGCAATTGCCGCTAATGGTCCAAATATACCTAATGCCATTTTGTCCTCCTTGTTCCAGACATAATTTAAATGTTAACCACATTAACAATTTCAAAAGTAATGCAATTTACAAATGAGGTTTCTTCAAATAGGCACTGATATTTTTTCCTAAGTTCCTACTGGATGTTTAAAATGCAAACATTTCCTGACAACAAAAAACGTTACATTGAAGACATTATTAAAAAAGACAAATCATGTGAGAGCTAATTGTTGTTTCAGCCAATACACTGGACTGAATACAACTTCAAAATTAAACAGCAAATAGGATTAGAAACAAAAACAGAAATTGCTGGAGAAGTTCAGCAGGTCTGTCAATCTGTGAAGAGAAAGTAGATTTAACCTTTCAGGTCCAGTGACCCTTCATCAGAACCTCTGTAGAATTAATCATGCGTTCTACAGCTTTGTATAACATGTGTGTTTAATATATCAGACTGTGTTAAACAGTCTTTGCACTTTGTAAATAACTTCCTTAGTTTTCAAAATTAATCAAACATTAATTAATCTAGGAGGAAGAATAATTTCACAGGCAAGATCACACCTGCTCTCCTTCAAATGGAATTTATTGCTCCAATAATCCATGTACGTTCTCAAGTGCTCTTCCTTGATGAAAGTGGCCGGGATGAACAGAGATGAGGTAGAATAAACACTGCTAACTTAGCTTGCACAGGTCTCTGTGCAAAGTTAACTCATTTCAGTACTGAGGATAGTCTCCCTATCTCCGGGCCAGAAGACCCATGTTTACATTACCATCTGATCGAGGAGTGCTTAATAATATCTCTGAACAGGTTGATTGGGAAATATTTTTAAAAAGTGAAACAGAGGCAGTGGGTTGAAAGCCATGACACGCAGACAGCACCATGTTCTTGATCATTATCTATTGAGATCTCTTCATAAGTGTGGTGCCAGATGGGGTCAAAACTACTCATGGCTGTCTTGTCACTTTTTGTAACTGAAGAAGCTTAATAATGAGGGTTTTGTGCTGCAGTGGTAGTGTCCTTAACTGTGGACCAGGAGACTTAGGTTCAAGTGCCACCTACTCCAGAGATATGTGACGACAATATCAGTCCTTCAAGATTTTACTGTTGGCTATTTAAAAAGATGTTGAATTTAAATTTTCTTTTCTTTCGGTCCATTGGTTTAAGAAAGCAGGAAACAATCTATCTTCCCTTCTATTTTCTTTTTGTGCCTGATTTCACAACAATTCACCCATTCTCAGCCCAGTCTCAGTACCTGTGCAATTTCACAATCATTAACATGGCTGATTTAAGAAACACAAAATTGCCCACCTTACTTTCTTGGCTCAGAAATGTTTAATGTTCAGCTCAGGCTTTCAAAAATTGCTTAATTTTATTAAAAATAAACAAAAGCTTGCTGATACTTTAGATACGTAGAGTTCAATGTTTATCCCTCAGCGCTGAAGCAGATTCGCTTATTCTTGTTAGGTATGTGTGTGTGCGAATTGACTACTGTACTTCACTATAGAACAACAGCATTTACACCTGAAAAATATTTTACTGGTCCATAATTTGCTTGGGAAAGCCTAATGTTGCTTGGTGCTAGTTAAGCTTACCTTTGCCTGTTTCATTCTGATACTACTTCAGCCCTCAGGTTCCCGAAAGTGTGAGGTGAAATTTATAGAGTCAGGAAATTTGCAACACTTTAATCAACGACATGAATGGTTGTGAAACAGATAGCACAGGGATGAAGAGTGGGCTGAGAATGGGTACAAAAAGATGTTTGGTAAGCCTAACATATGATGAACGGCTGAGGATCCTGGGATTGTATTCATTAGAGTTTAGAAGGTTGAGGGGAGATCTATTGAAAACTTACAAGATGATGCATGGCTTAGAAAGGGTGGACGCTAGGAAGTTGTTTCTGTTAGGCGAGGAGACTAAGACCAGCCAAAATGAGGAGACTAAGGCACAGCCTTAGAATTAGAGAGGGCAAATTTAGAATGGAAATGAGGAGACATTTTTTCAGCCAGAGAGTGGTGGGCTTGTGGAATTCATTGCCATGGAGCGCAGTGGAGGCCGGGATGTTCAATGTCTACAAGGCAGAGATTGATAAATTCTTGATCTCGCAAGGAATTAAGAGCGACGGGGAGAGTGTGGGTAAGTGGAGTTGAAATGCCCATCAGCCGTGATTAAATGATGGAGTGGACTCGATGGGCCAAATGGCCTTACTTCCAGTCCTATGCCTTATTTTCTTATGGTCTTAAAATAGAGGGAAAGAAAGATTGTTTTAAGAAAGGAAGAAACATGGGCAGAAAGAAAATAAAAAAATAAAATTCAACGTCCTTTTAAATTTCCAACAATAAAATCTTGAAGGATTGCCATTGTCTACTTGTAGTGGATCATTTTCAATGCCGTAGAGATTCATCAGCAAAATTACCAATTAGCATATCATTCAAAAATTCTACTATTATACAATAATTTGATACACACTTGAAAAGCAGGTTGAATTAACTAAAATCAGACAAGCTACATCACACTGGAATCCAATTCAAGTTCAATTCTATAGTAAATATTAAATGTACATTACAGAAGACCTGTACAACATTCTATGATAAATCTAAAAGTTTCATGATAAATCCAAGTTATGACTTTAGTATCCATTGGATGTAGTTCTGTGTGTACTTGTAAAATGTAATGGAAAAGGAAATTTAAAGTCAGAGACTGATCTACCACTGAGGTACAGTGATGTGAGGCTCCTGATTTGAAATTACTCAATTCCTGGTCTTGGCTTGACTCCATGTAATTATTTGATGACAAGGTCAAGATGGTTGAGCTGGCATGAATCATCATGGGTAAATCAAATTGCTCTTTGCAGAACTGGAACAATATCAATGCATTTCAATATGGTTCCTCTAAGATACGCAAACATCCTAAGGTGATAATGGGAACTGCAGATGCTGGAGAATCCAAAATAACAAAGTGTGGAGCTGGATGAACACAGCAGGCCAAGCAGCATCTCAGGAGCACAAAAGCTGATGTTTCAGGCCTAGACCCTTCATCAGAGAGGGGGATGGGGAGAGGGAACTGGAATAAATCCGGAGAGAGGGGGAGGCGGACCGAAAATGGAGAGAAAACAAGATAGGTAGAGAGGAGAGTATAGGTGGGGAGGTAGGGAGGTGATAGGTCAGTACAGGGAAGATGGACAGGTCAAGGAGGCGGGATGAGGTGGTAGGTAGGAAATAGAGGTGTGGCTTGAAGTGGGAGGAAAGGGTGGGTGAGAGGAAGAACAGATTAGGGAAGCAGAGACAGGCTGGGTTGGTTTTGGGATGCTCCGGGGGGAGGGGGCGAGCGGAGCTGGTTTTGTGATGCAGTGGGGGGAGGGGAAGAACTGGGCTGGTTTTGGGATGCGGTGGGGGAAGGGGAGATTTTGAAGCTCGTGAAGTCCACGTTGAAACCATTGGGCTGCAGGGTTCCCAAGCGGAATATGAGTTGCTGTTCCTGCAACCTTCGGGTGGCATCATTGTGGCACTACAGGAGGCCCATGATGGACATGTCTTCTGAGGAATGGGAGGGGGAGTTGAAATGGTTTGCGACTGGGAGGTGCAGTTGTTTATTGTGAACCGAGCGGAGGTGTTCTGCAAAGCGGTCCCCAAGCCTCTGCTTGGTTTCTCCAATGTAGAGGAAGCCACATCCTAAGGTGTTTTGCAATGCCATATAATCAGGAGAAAAGTGGATCTTCTGCCAAATAAAGATGTTTTTGGGCAGGTGACAAAACATTTGCTGAATTTAGCAGACAGAGAAGAGGTTAGCGGACTTAGAAGAAATTTCACCTATTAGGACCAGAACAGCTGAAGGCTTGAGACCCAAAGATAGTGGGCTACACAAAAGGTCAGTTTAAGAATATCTCTAAGTGACATAAGCTTACTTTGAGAAGGTGGGGAGCCACATAAAAAATGAGGGTGAAAATCTGGGAAGACCTTGTGGGAACCAGGGGCCAATATTAGTTATAAGAACTGCAGGGTGACAAATAAATGGGATTGGTAGCATATGAACTTTACAAAAGTAATCCTCAGTATGATTGAAGGTTTTAAAGAAAGTCTTTGAAGAGGAAATGTGGTAGATAGATGGGAAAGTTAAAGGAAGGGCGTCCAAAAGTTAAAGCCTTAGCGACTAAAGGTATGGCCACTCATGCTGAACCAATTAAAATCGAGGATTTTAAAAAGGCCTGAATGGAAAGAGTGCGATATATCATCGGGTCGAGGGACTGGAAGAGATTACCCAGATAGGGAGGAGTAAGGCCATATAGGGATTTGAAAACAAGATGTTCCTTACCCAGAGCTAATGTAGTCAAGAAGCGCAGGGGTAATGGGATTGGTTGTATGTTATGTCGGAAGAAATTTTTAATAACCTCTGATTCATGGAGGGTGGAATGTGGTGTAACTTTGCCTCCAGCAGGGTGGCTTGCCTGATATGTTAATGTTTATGGTATCCTTTATAACATAAATAAACTGGGCATAGATACTGTGGTTATGAAGAATCCAAAAGACATTTATTACACCTAACTGTTATGTTCAAATGTTGCATTCACAGACAAATAGGTGTCTGAAACTAAATTAATCGGTTACACGAGGCAGCTTACTTTTCGTAGGGTCACACTTTAAGTGATTCCTGAGGTAGGATAGAGTATCAGATGTTTCAGCCCTCAGGTCACGTGCAATGAAATCATGAGCATTTCTCTTAAAGGTATGCTGACACACTAACTGTGCAACATTAACCAACAGCCCCCTTTTTTCCACAAGTGAGGATTTAGATTCAGTTAAACACATGTTGTTAAAAAGATAATATAAGTAGTGGTGACCATGTAACTATTATATTGTCATAAAACTGTACCTGGTTCATTAATAACATTTAGATAAGGAAATCTGCTGTCCTTACTTGATTTATCATAAATTTGTGAATCTTAAACTATAGCAATCTTTTACATCTTAGCTGACTCAACACGCCTCTTAGTGTTCAAGAAGGTCATCGACAACGGGAGATGAGGGATGGGTATTTAATATAGGCTTTGTCAGTGACCCCCAACACCCATTGAATTAAAAAAAAATGTTAATTAGAAGCATGCTTTGAGTCTGCAAAGGGTGTAGGGCAGGATAATGTTGGAATAGTCCATGTTGGGAGATTAGCAATGCATAGGAGAGAGCTTCAGCAGCAGGTAGAGAGAGGTCGGGTGGAGACCCAAGAAAAAGAAACTAATTTGATGATTGTGATGGAGCGTATGTATAATCAAAGCACAGCTCAGGATTGAATACGACGCCAAATTTGAGAACAGCATTGAGACAATAGTCAAGGAAAGTGATGGAAACGGTGGCAAGGACAATCTGAAATATTGGAAATAAATTTTCTGTTGTCCAGGAGAGGATGCCACTTGAATAATTTAGTCTTACCCTCCATGAGGAAACCATCTGAAAGTGGGGAAACAGGAGCTGAGGGACATGGGGTACAGGAATAGGCCATTTGGTCTTTTCAGCCTCCTCTGTCACTTAATACAGGCAACAACTGATCTGGTGGCTTCAACTTGGCTTTCCTGTTTGCCTCGTAACCCTTCACTCCCTTGTCTACCAAAAAACTGTCTAATTCAGCATTGAATTAATTCAATATTCCAGCCTCCTTTCTCTCTGGGGGAAAGAGAAATCCGTCAGATTTGATCTGAGGTCAGGCATCGGAGGGTGGGACTACAAGTGAACCATGAATAAGGATGCCGAAAGTCATACTGGGAGAACCTCCGCCTTTGCAATTGTTCAACAGGTATGAGCTTCGTGAAGTTTCATTGAACATAAACAAGACCCCACCTATTTCCTCCACTCTCCTAACTGGGACTCGCCACTCCTGCATTGTGAATAAATTATTCAAAGATGTGATCTCTTCCCTGGTATAATATCTGAAAATAAAAATAAAGTCTTAATGGTTATCTAATTGAAACAATATTACCATGCCATGCAACACCAAACAACAGAAACATCTGTTAACACACTTTATGCATAGATGAATATGTGAAGAAAAAGGATCGAGATTTTTATGGTACGCCGTTGTAATTGCTATATTTCTATTCAGATATAAAATTAATGTTTTTATCCTGAGGAGTTGAACAATTTGAAACTTGGAAATTCCTTAGGAAAACATAGAAAATACTTAGAATCCCAAATAAGCTTCCTTTGAGACTCAGTGAGGAAGCACAAATTTATTAAAGTAATCTGAATGTGTGGTTAGAGATGTTGAAATTCTCCCTCAGGTTAGAAATGGGTGTGGGTGCATAATTGAAGGATATACAATGTACAGTTAGTGCCAACATTACTTGCCTGAGGTAGGGAGCTAAATGAAAACTGAGGATTTGTCAAGTTTCAACTTGACAAGGCTTTTTTTTTGTTTGAAACAGCATTTTACCATAATCCTGGACCCATACATGGCAGTCATTTATAAACATCCAAACTGGACTTGGCGGTGTTTTGATATTGATAACCTGGCATAGTTTCTAAAAGATTGCAAAATAATAGAACATTTTAACATTAAATAAGATCATCTTTCTGGTTACAATGGCATTTAACCTTATTTGTCTGGCACCTGCTTTGGTCTCTTAAATTTGGGACTTTTTTCAAAATAAGTGGAAGCAGAAACTAAGCAATAACAGAATTCACCTTCTGTGGAGTGTCATTAATGAACACTGAATATTATGCTTAGTTGATTATTTTCTCTTTTTCTTAGTATTTTCAATGTCGTCAACTGTTGGTAGATAACAGTTATTAATTCTGAAGTCAGATGAAGTAGGAAACCAGACACCAACCTTTTACTTAACATTAGATTTATTTACAGAATGTCATATCAAGGTCTACCTCATCCCTAATGAACACTCAGAGTCCCACAAGTCTTTTTATATTCTTTTGATTAAATCAACTGCACAAATAAACTAATTACTATCCCTTAATGGGACACTGTAAGAAAAAGGAAGCTAACAGCAAATTTATATTAGTGTTGCTTTTTGAGGAAGGGGCCAGGCAGGGATAGTTATAATATGTTCCGGCCCCTTTGATACTCACCAGTTACAGCAGGCCTCAAGTGTACTTGTGGACACCTGGGTGAAGGCAAACACCGAAGAGATGCATCCAATCAGATCTAATGAGTCTCTCCATGGGTTAGTACATGGGCCTGTTAATGACCACTTTGGTCTGGCTCAGAAGCAGGATATCAAGGAGCTGTTCCGGTCTACCCATGCTTCTACTATGAGCAACCAAAGAACAGAATGCAAGGCTGAAGCACAACCAAAGGTTTAGGAGCAGCCTTTTAAACTAATAAAAGGGACACTTCAACCACACATATTCTTTGTGAACTTCTTAGCCCTACATAGCTAGGACTGCTGCGTGCAAAGTCCTCCAGCTAAATCCCCAATAAAAAGGGCTGGAATCTTGCATAAAGACCCTTCCACAGGGGGTTCAGCCACTGCCAGTGTTAGAGTGGAACACCATAGCATGTCCAGATATTTGACAAGGGCAAAGAAGATGGCTCTCTTTATAAAGAACATTAGTGAATCAGAAAATGTTTTCTGAAGTAGAACCCAACCCAAAATGAGAGCTTTCCTGTTCCTCTGATGCTGCCTAGCCTGCTGTCATCCACCATCACCACACTGTTTTATCTCTGACTCCAGCATCAGCAGTTCTTACTATCTCTTGGTGAACCAGTTGGGTTCTTCCAACATTCAACAGTGACCATTAAACTGGCTTTTCACTCCAGATTTCATTCATTTCAGATTACACCAGCTGCCATCATGGGATTCAAACCCATGTCTCCAGACTGTGGTTCTGGATTTATGATCCAATGACGTTATCACTTTGGCACTGCCTGCTCACATCGCTCTTTATAAGATCATATGATCTAGCAGCAGGAGTAGGCCATCTGGCCCATCAAGCCTGCTCTGCCATTTAATAAGATCATGGCTGATCTATTCATGGACTCAGCTCCACTTACCTGCCTGCTCACCATAACCCTTAATTCTTTTCCTGTTCAAAAATTTCTCTATCTTTGCCATAAAAATGTTCGTCGAGGTAGCCTCAACTGCTTCAGTGGCAGAGAATTCCACAGATTCACAACCCTTTGGGTGAAGAAGTTCCTCTTCAACTAAATCTGTTTCCATTCATTTTAAGGCTTTGCCCCGGGTTCTAGTTTCACCCATCAGTGGAAACCTCCCTGCTTCTATTGTATCTATTCCTTTCACAAGGTTCTATGTATCCATATGATGCCCCCTGCCATCTTCCAAAGTTCAATGAGTATAGTCCCAGTCTACTCAATCTCTCCTCATAAGCCAATCCTCTCAATTCTGCTTTGTGAAGCAATTAAATAAATAAACTAACTAATTATAAGACCTTTAAATTGATATTGTATCAAAGAACAAACCTTTCAATGGCAAAGGTAAAATAGAATTAAAATATCATTTTGGGAGAAGATTTTGGGGAGGCTTCACAGAACTTCTCTGATTCTGCTGCTAATCTTACTTAGCCCACGTCCTGTTATGGAGGAAAATACTAAAAACATACCAGAGAGAACGGAAAATATAAGGATCTAATCTAAATGATGAAATGCACAAAATTATTAGTCAGAAGTAATGAGAAAAATGAATGAGGTTTAAAGCAGATAAATACCACAGACCCTAATGAACAACATTCTAGAATGCTGAAAGAAGTAGCTGCAGAGATAATGGATGCATTAGTGACCATATTTCAAAATTCTACAGACTCTGCAAAGGTGCTGGCAGATTGAACAAAGGCAAATATAACCCTGTCCTTTAAGAAAAGCGGGACATGGTAAATGAGGACCTACAGGCCTAACATCAGTGGTAGTGAAAATCCGTAAATCTATAAAGAAACAAACGAGAGACAAAAGTAGGCATTAGGCCGTTCCAAATTGATGCTGGAAGGCTAGTGATGGGAGATAAGGAAATAGCTGAAGAGCTTAATAAGTACTTTGTGTCAGTCTTCACAGTGGAAGACATGAGTAGTATCCCAACAATTAAGGAGAGCCAGGGGGCAGAGTTGAGTATGGTGGGCATTACAAAAGAGAAAGTGCTAGAAAAGCTAAAGGGTCTAAAAATTGATAAATCTCCTGGCCCTGATGAGCTACATACTTGAGTTCTGAGGGAGGTGGCTGAGGAAATAGTGGAGGTGCTGGTTGTGATCTTTCAAAAGGCACTGGAGTCAGGGAAAGTCGCTGTTATAACCTCCTTGTTGAAGAAAGGATCAAGACAAAAGATGGAAAATTATAGGCCGATGAGCCTAACTTCAGTTGTTGGTAAAATTCTAGAATCCATCGCTAAGGATGAGATTTCTAAATTCTTGGAAGTGCAGGGTCGGATTAGAACAAGTCAGCATGGATTTAGTAAGGGGAGGTCGTGTCTGACAAACCTGTTAGAATTCTTTGAAGAGGTAACAAGTAGGTTAGACCAGGGAAACCCACTGGGTGTTATCTATCTAGACTTCCAAAAGACCTTTGATAAAGTGCCTCACGGGAGGCTGCTGAGCAAGGTGAGGGCCCATGGTGTTCAAGGTGAGCTACTGGCATGGTTGAGGATTGGCTGTCTGACAGAAGGCAGAGAGTTGGGATAAAAGGCTCATTTTCAGAACGGCAACCAGTGACAAGTGGTGTCACCCAGGATTCAGTGTTGGGGCCGCAGCTGTTCACCTTATATATTAATGATCTGGATGAAGGGACTGGGGGCATTCTGATGAGGTTTGCTGATGTTACAAAGTTAGGTGGACAGGCAGGTAGTACTGAGGAGGTGGGGAAGCTGCAGAAGGATTTAGACACTTTAGGAGAGTGGTCCAGGAAATGGCTGATGAAATTAAACGTGAGCAAATGCAAGATCTTGCACTTTGGAAAAAAAGAATACAGGTGTGGACTATTTTGTAAACGGTGAGAAAATTCATAAAGCAGAAGTACAAAGGGATCTGGGAGTGTTGGTCCAGGATTCTCTAAAGGTTAACTTGCAGATAGAGTCTGTGATTAAGAAAGTGAATGTAATGTTGTCGTTTATCTCAAGAGGATTGGAATATAAAAGCAGCAATGTGCTTCTGAGGCTTTATAAAGCTCTAGTTAGGCCCCACACCTCAGGAAGGACATACTGGCACTGGATCGTGTCCAGCGGAGATTCACACGGATGATCCCTGGAATGGTAGGCCTAACATATGATGAACGGCTGAGGATCCTGGGATTGTACTCATTAAAGTTTAGAAGGTTGGGGGGAGATCTAATAGAATCATATAAGATAATGCACAGCTTAGAAAGGGTGGATGCTGGCAAGTTGTTTCCATTCGGCGGGGAGACTAGGACCCGTGGGCACCGCCTTAGAATTAGAGGGGGTACATTTAGAACGGAAATGAGGGGACATTTCTTCAGCCAGAGAGTGGTGGGCTTGTGGAATTCATTGCCATGGAGTACAGTGGAGGCCGGGACGTTAAATGTCTTCAAGGCAGAGATTGATAATTTCTTGATCTTGCAAGGAATTAAGGGCTACGGGGAGAGTGCAGGGAAGTGGAGTTGAAATGCCCATCAGCCATGATTAAATGACGGAGTGGACTCGATGGGCCGAATGGCCTTACTTCCACTCCTATGCCTTATGGTCTTATGGTCAATAATAAATAATGCAATCACATGACACTTAGAAAGTAATGGTAGGATTTGGCAAAGTCAGGATTTATGAAGGGGAAATCAAATTTCACACCCTGTTTAGGTTATCTGAAATTACAAGGGGGCCTTGATTGATTGGGCAAATGGGCTAAGGAGTAGCTGATAGTGTTTAATTTGGGTAAATGTAACAGTATTGCATTTTGGCAAAATGAATAAGTGCCGGACTTGTGCAGTTAATGATAGGACCCTGGATAGTGTTGTTAAACAGAGACGTAGGAGGTTAGTGTATATTTATCTTTGAAAGTTGTGCCAAGGGTATACAGGGTGATTGAGAAGGCATTTAGCATGCTTGCCTTCATTGGTCAGACCATTGCGTATCGGAGTTAGGAGGTTGTACAGGATATTGGTGAGGTTGTTTTTGGAGTACTGTGTAGAGTTCTGGTTGCCATGTTACAGGAAGGATGTTAAAAAAAGTGCAGATGTTTGAGAAAAGATTCGCAAGGATTTTGCTGGGACTGGAAGGTTTGAATTAAAAGGAGAGACCGGGTAGGCTGCGACCGTTTTCCACTGGAGTGTAGGAGGTTATTGGGTGACCTTATAGAGGTTTATAATGTCATGGGAGGAACAGGTAAGGTGAATAGCCAAGGTCTTTTCTCTGTGGTTAGGGGAGTTCATAACTAGGGCGCATAGTTTTAAGGTGAGAGGAGAAACAATTAAAAAGGACCTGAGAAGCAACTCTTTTCGCACAGAAGGTGGTTCATAAGTGGAATGAACTGCCAGAGGAAGTGGTAGATACACATACAGTTACAACATTTAAAAGACTTTTGCACAGGTACATGAACAGGAAAGGTTTACAGGAATATGGGATAAATACAAGTAAATGAGACTAGTCTAGTTTGGGAAATTTGGTCAGCATGGATGAGTTGGGCCAAAGAGTCTGTTTCTATGCTGTAAGACTTTATGACTCCATGACCGAGGTAAAAGAGGTGTTCACTCAGCATGAAGGGGTAGTGGAGAAAAGTGGTATTGAAGTAAAAAAAAGGACTCATTCAATGGAGAGTGGGCTGAATGGCCTACTCCTTATGTTCTGATGCTACAAGCCACAAGGCAGCCATCACAAGTCATTTTCAAAAGATCCTTAGACAGGGAAACCGTACCCGCACTTATCAGCAAATTCTACAGAACCAAGTTACACTTCCCTAGGGACACGGTCAAGGATTTGAGTGACTCCTTGTACCAGTATCTGTAACCAATTTCCACAGCTTGCCTGTTTCAGGTCACTGCAGCCCTGAGTACCTATTCCTCTGGTCATCTCCTGCTGCTGGAGGGGATATCAGTAATAGTTGGTCAACAATTCTAGATAGTATTGGGTGATTGTTGACAGCTTGATAAAACCATTTCTTTACATGAATGTGCCCCATGGATAGCAATAGGATCAAAGAACACATGAACATAGGAATTAGGAGCAGGAGGAGTCAATTCAGCCCTTCGAGCCTGCTCCACCATTTAACGTGATTGTGGCTGATCTTATTCTGGTCTCAACTCCACTTTCCTGCCTGCTCCCCACTGCCCTTTATCTTGCTTTATATCAGAAATATATCTACTCCTTTCTTGAATCTGATGATTGATTCTCCCTCCAGGCAATGAGTTCCACAGATTCACAATCGTCTGAGAGAAATAATTTCTCCTCATCTCAGTTTTGAACCTACCTCCCCTCACTCTATGTCTATAACATCTTGGTCCAGACTATCCCAGAAGGGGAACATTTGTTCATCGTCCATCTTATCAATCCCCTTTAGCGTTTTATATACTACGATCAGATCCCACCTCATTCTTCTACACTCCAATGAGCACAAGCCCAAGCTATTCAACTGCTCCTTGTAATGACAACCCTTTCATCCCTGGAATCAATCTGGTGAACCTCCTCTGAACTGCATCCACTGCTACCACGTCCTTTCTCAAGTAAGGAGACCAAAACTGGACACAATACGCCAGTTGTGGTCTCACCAACACCTCATATAATGATAACAACACTTCTTTACTTTTATAATACTGTCCTTTTGCAATAAAATTCCAGGATTTGAAATAAATGCAGGGTGGCACAGTGGCTCAGTGGTTAGCACTGCTGCCTCACATCACCAGGAAACTGGGTTCAATCCCACCCTGGGCCAACCATCTGTGCAGAGTTTGCACATTCTCCAGGTGTCTGTGTGGGCTTTCTCCAGGTGCTCTGGCTTCCTTCCACAGTCCAAAGATGTGCAGGTTAGATGGATTGGTCATGTTAAATTGCCCATGGTGCTCAGGGATGTGTAGATTAGGGAGAGGGTCAGTGTGGACTTGTTGGGCCAAAGGGCCTGTTTCCACACTGTAGGGATTCTATGACTCAATTTCCCTTTCTTATTATATGCTGCACCTGCATACCCCCTCTTTGTGATTCATGCAGAGGTCTGGTATTTTTCTGAATTATAAACTGCTACCAAGACAACAGTCTTATTGATGGTTAGAGATAGTAGGAACTGCCGATGCTGCAGAATCTGTGATAACACGGTGTGAAGCTGGATGAACACAACCGGCCAAGCAGCATCAGAGGAGCAGGAAAGTTTGACGCTTCGGGTTCGGTGACCCTTCCTCTGAGGAAGGATCACCAGACCCAAAAAGTTAACTCTTGTTTTCTCTCCACAAGTGCTGCCAGACCTACTAAGCTTTTCCAGCAACTTTGTTTTTACTCCTCAGGACTCTACAATACCTCACACTTATCTGTATTCAATTGCGTTTGCCAATCCTCAGCCCACTTCCATATCTGATCAATATCCCTCTATAATTTATGATAATCTTCCTCGTTATCAACAATACCTCCTAATTCTGTATCATCTGTAACCTTACTAATCATACTTTGTACACTCACATTCAGATCAGTTACGTAAATAACAAATAACAAAGATTCCAGCACCAACCCCTTGGAACAGCACTAGTCACAGGCCTCTGGCCAGGGAAACAACCTTCAACCATCACCCTCTGCTTCCTACCATCGAGCAAAGGATGAATCCAATTAGCTAGCTGTCCCTAACCTTCATGACAAGTCTGTCTTGCGAGACCTTGCCAAACGCCTTCCTAAACTCCATCCAGGCAACATCCACTGCCCTACCCTCCTTTAGCCTCTTGGTTATCTCTTCGAAAAACTCTAAAAGATTTGTCAGACATGACTTTCCATGCACAAATCCATGCTGACTATCCTTAATCAGGCTTTCTGAGTTCTGAGGAAGGATCACCGGACCCGAAACTTTAACTCTCTTCCTTCCTCCACAGATGGGCCAGACCTGATGAGCTTTTCCAGCAACTTTGTTTTTGTTCTTGACTATCCAAATATTGGTTAACCCTGTTCCTCATTATCCTCTCCAAAACTTGCCTCTTACTGACATCACGCTCATTAGCCTATAGTTCCTTGGCTTGTCTTTGCTACCTTTCTTAAACAATGGAATAACATTAGCCACCCTCCAGTCTTCCGGAACTTCACCAGTGGCTAAAGACGAATGCTGTAATTCCCACTCTGCCCGTAAGCAGCCACTAAGAATTGCAGGCAGCTTTTAAGCTGAAAAGACAGTCCAACGTGCTTTCTTGCTGACCCTTTTGATGAACTGACTGCACTATTAGCACTGGGAGCTCATTAATTATGTTAAAGTGATTCCATCCATTGGAAATGGCATTATCAGACAAGTGAAGGAGATGCCTAACTCACCGCTAACATAATCAGCACTCTTCACGAACACCAATGGAATAAATCTGCTCTATCCGATTACAAACTAGTCTTACTACCTGCCAAATTCTGAATTTAGTTGGCATATATCTCTTGTGTGCAATAGTATGCAGTTGACAAGATTTTCCATTTTGAAGCTTCGAGTTATGGAACCTGAATCCTCATCTTATGATTGTTGGGCACTAAATATCAGTTGTGGGGATATCAGGATGAAAATACCAGGGCCTGTATCTTAGTGAGTCGGGAAACATACATTACACATTTCATCAGTGAGAGGGAAACAAATAGAAAAAGCAGCATAAAAGCAGATAAAGGCCAACCAAACATTGCAATTTTAATAGCAAATATCTCTGTGTTATCATAAGATTCTCTTCCCGGATGAGATAAACAAGTTGGTACTTTTATTTAAGAAGTAAATACAATTCCGTACAGACATAGTCAAAAATCCTTTACTTTTTAACAAGCACTAAACAGTGTGATTTTAATTCAAAAAAAGGAAGCAGCAGTTTGTTGTTGATTTCCCAAACAGCACATATGGTGTGTGTCAAAGATGTGTAGCCAGCAGATTCAGAACTGACAGCTGCAATCATCTCAACCAAAAGGCCTCATAAAATTAACCTTTCAAAAAAACTGCTTGAAGGAGTGCACGCACCCCAGTTGAATAGAACTTGATGGACAAGACTGCACTCAGGCAGGTATAGACTTGTCCTGATTGATTCAGGTACACACATTGCCAATGAAGTTACTGGTACTTGCCTTTTCAATAGTTTTTTTTAATAATTACATTCACAAGACCTTTTTGAATAACACACAAGCTATGAAATCAGATAGCATTCATTTTGCTCAGTGTCAATAGCAGGATGGTCGTGAATTTGACTCTCAGTTTGCTTTCCTTGCTGTTGGGTGGTTACATCTATTATTGTCCATTTATCAACCTGTTCAGTATGTATATTTCTGACTAAGGTGTTGACTTTATTCATACTTAATTTCACATCTAGATGAGTTATTTAATTACAAGGCCTCTGAAGCCCAAGGACGTGCTCTACCATTGATCCCGCAGTGGTGTCGGGCTCCTTGTCTGTGAACACCGAAGGTCACCGATCCTGTCTGAAAGCTTGGGATGGCGTTCTCTTAGAAGATCAAGGTGGGACACCAGATAAATGTACAGGTGGATCAGGATTACCCACCCTGATTGCTGTCTGGAATAATGGAATGTGAGTCTTAACAAACTTACCTGTCTATTGTTCTTGAAAAGACAACACAGGAAAGCTTTTACTAAATTCGCTTGTGCATCGTGGGCATTGCTGACTTGACCAGCATTTAGTGCCCATCCCTAGCTGTCCTTGGGTACAACTTGAGTGGCTTGTTATGCCAAAACAGTGGGCAGCTAAGTGTCAACCACATTGCCGTGAGTCTGGAGTCACATGTAGGCCAGAGCAGGTAAAGATGCCAGTTTCCCTTCCTAAAGGACATCAGTGAACCAGGATTTTCTTTTTCTGTCAATCAACAATGGTGTCATGATTATCATTATGCTTTAAATGCCAGGTGCTGTTTATTAAAATCTGAATTCAAACTCCTCTATTGTCTACAGTTTGTCTACAGTGGGAATTCAAGTCCAGGTCACAAGGACGTACTTGGGTTTCTGGATTACTAGTCTCTTGAAAGTACCACAAGGCCACAGCCTCCCCTAAAGTATTGATCCCCACTTGAGATTTATTAGCTGCCTCTAGCTGAAAAAATCCTTCAGGAAGGTGAAACAGGCTTAGGTTCAGATTTGGTGCAGGAACATTCCCCAGACACATCCACAATGAACACCTTTGATATCAGAGTCACTTTCAGAGGTCTTGCCTTGTTCCTCAATATCTGAAAATACAATGAATCCACATTTAGCCTGTTCTATACCTCACCTGACACCCCAGAATTGCAGGCCCAAACTTCATTTCGATACATTCATTAAATAATTGAACATGTATTTATTTCTTTTGCCTGAAGATGGCACTTGCAACACCGCAGAATTCCCTCAGCACTGCACTCAACTGTCAGCTTCGATTTTGTGCTCAAGTCTTTGCAAAGAGGCTTGAATTCATCACCTTCTGGCTCAGAGGTGTGATTGGTGGCAGTTGTTGCTAGAAATACAGAAGAGTTTGTGAAGGATTTTACATTGTCTGCTCAAGAATAGTGGTGGCTTTACACTGCCACGCTGGGGTCCTGTGAGATGAACAGATATGTCACCCCTTTTAGACATTCTGAGTATCAGGAATGGGATCCAAATGCATTTTCCTTTTTATTCCTTTTTTGAAGAGGAACAGAAGATTGAAGAGGAGCAGGACAGAAGTGACAAAACATGAGGAAATTTGAGAATGATATCTATACTTTGCTGATTATCTTCCTCTCTGCCAATGATTGAGCAAAACATCTTACTCCCAATTCAATGGGGGGTCCTTTGTATGGAATTAACACTCTCATAGCAGGAATGTTGTCTATGGAGTTCTGACTTTTACAAGCAGTGTGTAACAAAGTGAAGTGCTTTAGGTGCAAAATGGCATGTATCAGATATAACCTCCAGTACGATTGAGGAAGGCCATTCTATGCTTGTAACGATTTTTGTTTGGAGAACTACACACTGTCAGTCCTGAGCTTGTCTTTCTCTGGCCAAAGCCTGCATTCCTTTGCTACATTCTTGCAGTTTATATTGAAGTAATGTTCTGGATTTGTCTTTTCCATATTCCATTTAAGGTCAACTCTTGGACTGCTCCTTAATCAGGTGTGAAAAGCATATGCTTCTTTGGTAGTTCCTTATATTGCACAGTATGGATCTTCTCTTAACTTTCCCGTAACTCAGATTGTCTCTGATTTTGTACATTGTAGCTTTGTCATCTGAACTGAATGTAAGACTCATGGTTTGATCAAAACCCTATGCACATTTTGAATCAGATATCTTGTAGGCTTGTTTCTAGTATTTAATTTACACAGATCAACATTCAATTTGTTTAGTTTGATGCTTGGAATTGGTCGGATAGGTTCAGTGTAAATCCTCCTGGGACCCTTACGTATCTGTTCATTTCATAGTTTACAGTTTCAATGTCAGCCACAGAACATTAATATCCCTTTACTTCTTCCTATGTGAAGTGGCATTCACTTTTTAGACATCATTTCATAATCCATCTGTTATTGCTATTTATGGTAAAAGCGAATTAAATATCATCCCCCCAATTAATACAATCCATAGCTCCAAAATAAAGAAAGCAGTGTGGATGGCATTGTGAAAAATGAGCCACAATGGCAGGAAAATGCCAGGACGACAGATTTAACTTTGGGAAGTTCTTTCACTAGTCATCTGATTTGACCACCATAAATGATAGATTCAAATGTAAAGGATCTGAATCCTGGAGTTCAAAGAACCTTGGGCACCCATTTCTATTTTGCAGGCTTGGGGATCTGCCATACATCAGCTACCTAAGTGCACTATGAAATTCAGGAGCCTGTAAATTTCCCACATTGTTTTCCAGTGGACCCTGTTGAGGATGGTGCCATAAAAACTGAAAAATCAGCAATACAAAAGTGTAGCTACAGTGTTACTTTTCTGCAGCCACATCCATAAAGTGCAAATGAAAGAAAAGTTTTAAAAACCTGGGTATCAGATTGTTTAGGGGATGAAAGAGGTCAAATTGAATTGAGAAATTTTGTTACTTCAAAGCTTGCAGGGGTCTGCCATTTTTTGCCACTGCTTTAAGCCATTTTTATTGCTTGGATAATAGAGTAAGATGTTTAAATGTAAACTACACTCTAATCAAAAATACACTCTGGATGAAACAATACAAAAATGAGTCTAACATACTAAAGCCAATTTACATTTGAAAATTAGTTTTAAAACAAATGTGGATTTATTTAGATCTCAATTTCTTATTATCTGCAATTGTAGGATGTGGAAATCCTCCCATATTTAAACATTCACGTGTTCACAGGCTTTTGGCTGTTCTTGTATTTAACCAAGTCAAATGTTTCTTGGAAAATACACCCACCATTTTTCAGTCGCTTAGGTGCAGCTGAATGTGTTTTGCTGACAGAACAAACTTTTCCAAGCAAGGTGCTGATTAGGAAATATCTGACCAGTTTGACTGGAATCATAATCTGTGGAAGGCTTTGATGGACGGCAGCTGCTAGAAAAATAAGCGTAGGCTCTATATTATTAACCTAATATTTACTCTGGTGACTCGACAGAATCCTGTGCATCTGAAGAATTGAAGAAAGCTGCACTTGGAACATTTTAATGCAACTAAGGATAGCATGAGCTGTGGTCGTCGGGTTACCTTAGCCACAATGTCAAACAGGTTTGCTACAGTGGAAGATTCTATCCTTACAGCTGGAGGTAATGCAGGAAATGACATACCTTGGATAGTGTACTGCAAATTAGTTCATAGAAATCCTTCAACGTGGAAACAGGCCATTCAGCCCAACACGTCCACGCTGCCCCTCCAAAGAGCATCTCACCCTGACTCATTCCCCTACCACTGCATTTCCCCATGTCTAACACACCTAAGCCAAACATCCCTGGATGCTATGAGCAATTTAGCATGGCCAATCCACCTAGCCTGCACATCTCTGGATATTATTGGCAATTTAGCATGGCCAATCCAGCTAACCTGCACATCTTTGGACTGTGGGAGGAAACCGGAGCATCCGGAGGAAACCATGCAGACACAGGGAGAATGTGCCAACTCCACACAGACAGTTGCCCGAGGGTGGAATTGAACCCGGGTCCCTGGCACTGTGAGGCTGCAGTGCTAACCACCGAACCCAATTAGTTGTTAAAGTGTTTAACATTTTAGCACAATTAGTTTTTAAAGTGTTTTTTTAAAATTCTAATATTCTTTATATATTTTCCTTCTGAAAGCTCTGAATGATGCTAAAAAGTGCTTGAACACAGTACCTCTCCCATCTGGCTAGGTGTCACGTATATGTCTGGATGGTGAATTTTGGGTAGGCATCCTACAAAGCCCAATGACATTCTCATTTAATATGCACAGAGATTCTCCCTCACAACCCCACCATTTCAGCTTACAATGTGCCATATTTCACCAGGGATCCAGTGAGGGATTCTCCAATCCTATAGCAGAGCAAGGAGCATGTTGAAATTATGTATTGAATTTACCAGTGTCCGCATGATTTGGGCAATAGCAGAGAAGTTAGAAGAATATTTCAGAATGGGAGAAATGAGATTCTTGGCTGAGAGAAAAGACTCCAATTTCCTTCTTAATGGTTCAAAGGCAGAATGAAAATCTCACTATTCAGTGGTAAGCGCCCTATTTATATGCATTTACGTCTCGTTACCACCCAATCTCACCTTGTTTAATGCAGGTTGCTATTATCCAAGGTACTGCAGAGAAACCAGCCAATTCCTAACTTGAAAGTCAGTGCAGTTATTTGAAGGCTTCAACTCTGGAACTCTGAGCCTCCATGTTGGCCCAACATCATAGGGCACACTCCATGGATGCACTCCCCATCACGTAAGTCAATATTGGCAAAGCACCAGACTCACTACAGCATCATGGGCTAACTCATTACAGTTTAGCAACTTGCCATTGCATTTTGAAGCTTGCTGCCACCTTACATTGCAATTCTACTGCTAGGTCACTTTGCACACAAGGACAGGCGCACATCTCAGCTTGCTCTCGATGCTCACTCACTTTATGCTTGCTTAGACATTCACAGCATCTGCACCTTGTCTTGCAGCACAAAGTAGAAGCTTGGCAACTGGTCATCTTTGCCAGCATTGATCAGTCAATGGGGCCAACATGTCAGCGTGCAGCACCATCATACCTCAAAGTCACATCTGCAGTATTCACAAGCAACTTACATGGCAAGAACAATACTTGTGCTTCCACCAGATGGCCATGTCTCCAAATCTAAAGGCAGTGGTCCTCAGTACAATTAATGGGGCTACGTGGCTTCCACAGGTGTCTGCATAAGACAAGACAGGGAATGAGTTTTGCAGATGGAGTGGAGACATGTGAAGGGAGTACATTCACAGTTACATCAGCATGGTAACGGGAGCAGTGCAACACAATGCAATGAAACTTATTGCATTGTCCTTAATTCAAGGATCTCCACCTCCTTTGGGATGGAGAAATGAACGTCAGCCACCCCACTGCCCTTCATTGCACTCTGTGCCCAAATCTGGGCTGTTTCTTCCAGCAGAGACAAAACGATGGCATTGAGTGAGATCCAAGTAGCTGGTGCAGCTATTAGAGTTGGTGGAGGTCTTACAAAACTGGGTGAGGTGTCCTGAGTGAGTAAGGTGCAAGCACAGAGTGTAGAAAGACTTCATAAATTGGGAGGGTAGGGGTGGGTGAGGGCTATTGAGGGAAGGTACTGCATGTAGTGGTGAGTGTGGTCAACCATGTGTCTTGGTGGACATGGGTGCAGTTGCAGAGTAGGAGTGTGTTTGAGATAGCAGAGAAAAGATTGTGGCACTTAACCTTGCAAAGTGCAGGAGGTCATTAACCTTCTTGTGGCATCATTGCACCGGCCTCTGGATCATGGGGGTTGCGCAGATTTGACAGAACACAACTTCATTCCAGGCTGGCAGGGTTTGTTGCCACGGCTTCTTTGGATAGCCCTTGGGCAAGAAGACTGCCCTCATCTCCACCACCCAGACCACCAGAACGCCCAGGTCCCTGTTGGCAAAGCAAGGATGCCAGCAGCAGGAGTAGAGATGTCAGTGACCAGCAACCCAGTGCAGAGTGTGGTGGCAGCGGCTGGGCGCAAAAGCAGGTTAGCAGCCCAGTATGGAGTGCAGTGGTAGCCAGGGGTCAGACCATGTGGAAGCACCCTGCACTGGTCTGTTGTGGAGAACTTATGGAGAGAGACTCATGATGTTTGACATTTAAACTTTGCTTCTTGTTTTTTCTGACTTATGGTCATACTGTGTATACTTGTTTTGTAACCACCTTTTATCTACATTTCTCTGTTCTGTAAATAAGGATTGTATCTAAGCGCCTGTGTACCTCAGATGGCACTGTAAGCAGTGACATATAAATTTTTCACTATACACATTTGAGTACATGTGACAACAAAGCTAATTTAATTCAATTCAATTCGATTGACTTCTCTCCGTTGCATTAATAAACAGCAACACACTGAAGGACATGGACACTGGACCATTCTGGCACCCGCAAACACTAGCGCCTCCTGCTGATTGCAAGACTGCACTAGAGTGATGTAATGCAAGTAGGTTGCGGAATTAATGAGGTGAGCAGTGGGGAATTGAGAGAGGAAAGCTGCCAGCGCTGAAGGAGAGATAACCCTCCTTGAAATTCCCAAAACTGAGACTTGGCCAAAATATGAGAAGATGCAGCCCTATGTTTCTGTACTTGTCAGCTCAGGATTTTAAAGTTGTTCACTTTAGCAGAGAGAAAACACAGAACTGAAAACACAAGATAAAAGGGAACTCTTTGTACTTGGTGCCTTTATAATCACCTCAATGTGACTGATTTCCCCTCTCCACTTACACCAAACATAACAAGATTTTTATTATTCATCCACAGGATGTGGGCATCAATGGCTGGCCCAGCGTTTATTGCTCATTCCTACCCCAGAGGGCAGTTAAGAGCCGATCACATTTATGTGGGTTTGGAGTTACATATAACCCAGGTAAGGAGGGCAGTTTCCTTCCCTCAAGGAAAGCAGTAAAACCATATCAGCTTTAGCACAGGGAGAGCAGATTTAGGACTGACTTGGGGAAGAATATCTTCACCCGAAGTGTTGTGAATCTGTGGTATCCCCTGCCCAGTGAAGCAGTTGAGGTTACTTCATTGAATGTTTTTAAGGCAAAGATAGATAGGCTTTTGAACAGTAAAGGAATTAGGGGCTATGGTGAATGGGCAGGTGAGTGGAGCTGAGTCCACAAAAAGACCAACCATGATCTTATTGAATGGTAGAGCAGGCTTGACAGGCCAGATAGCACAGTCCTGCACCTTAGGTTCTTTTCTTGACAATAGGTTTAACATAGAATATAGAACATAGAACATAGAACAATACAGTGCAGAACAGGCCCTTCAGCCCTCGATGTTGCACTGACCTGTGAACTAATCTAAGCCCATTCCCCTACACTATCCCATCATCATCCATATGCTTATCCAAGGACTGCTTAAATGCCCCTAATGTGGCTGAGTTCACTACATTGGCAGGCAGGGCGCTCCACGCCCTTACCACTCTCTGAGTAAAGAACCTGCCTCTGACATCTGTCTTAAATCTATCACCCCTCAATTTGTAGCTATGCCCCCTTGTACAAGCTGAAGTCATTATCCTCGGAAAAAGACTCTCACTGTCCACTCTATCTAATCCTCTAATCATCTTGTACATCTCTATTAAATCCCCTCTTAGCCTTCTTCTCTCCAATGAGAACAGACCCAAGTCCTTCAGCCTTTCTTCATAAGGCCTTCGCTCCAGACCAGGGAATATCCTGGTAAATCTCCTCTGCACCTTTTCCAATGCTTCCACATCCTTCCTGTAATGGGGCGACCAGAACTGCACGCAATATTCCAAGTGAGGCCGCACTAGTGTTTTGTACAGTTGCAGCATGACATCACGGCTCCGGAACTCAATCCCTCTCCCAATAAAACCTAACACACCGTAAGCCTTCTTAACTGCACTATCAACCTGGGTGGCAACTCTCAGGGATCTATGTACATGGACACCAAGATCCCTCTGCACATCCACACTACCAAGAATCTTTCAATTGACCCAGTATTTTGCCTTCCTATTATTCTTCTCAAAGTGAATCACCTCACATTTATCTGCATTGAACTCCATTTGCCACCTTTCAGCCCCATTCTGCAGTTTATCCAAGTTTCCCTGCAACCTGCAACATTCTTCCACATTGTCCACCACTCCACTGACTTTAGTGTCATCTGCAAGCTCTCTAACCCATCCACCTATGCCTGCGTCCAAGTCATTTACAAAAATGACAAACAGCAGTGGTCCTAAAACAGATCCTTGAGGCACACCACTAGTAACTAGTCTACTATTTGACCCTTGCTTCTAGCTTTCCTTTCTTAAATTGAATTTATTGATCATGGTGGGATTTGAAACCAAGGCCCCAGAACATTACTGGGGTCACTAGATTAATAGGCCAACATAATACCATTAGACCATCACATTGACATGCACTGTTCAGTTAGCATCATGCTGTGAGAAAACAATGCCTGTCAACTCTCCATTTCTCTTCAACTATTTAGAGACAATAAAATGGTTATTCCTACATGAAAACCACATGGAGGCAACTGAAATTTGAGACAATTTTTGAGATATCTTTCCTATTTGTCTGTTTCCCAAAGCTCTTACCTGAAATATAGCAAATCTGATTTTGTTTTGGTGGTATTGAGGCACGAAAACAATAGCAACACTTGAATCTTTATATTGAGTTTATCAGACTTTCTGCAAGCTAAGGGACACAAGCAAAGCTTCTATTTTAACCTAAAGGGTTAAATCCTATTTTTTCTGACAAGTGCAATTGAGTGGGTTTGTTTAACTGGCCTTTGGGTGTGTCAGGGAGGACCTCATTGTGCATGACACAATAAATCTTGTGTAATGATAAATTTAGTTGAATTAATAAATCCACACACATGTTTTCAAATAACTTAAATGGGTTTAGCCTCTGTCAAGCCCACTGAGAGATAAGCGTCAGACAATTACGTTAATTATTTGTCTGTTCTTACTCATTGCAATTTTGGCTAACGCGTTTTGGAACACTAAGCTAATTCTTTATTTCCCACTGCTCTTTAAAGCATCTTAACTTTTTTCTAAAATACAGCTCTTCAAGGTTACGTGTATCACGCTCGTGAAAATTCAAATAAAAGACTTGCTGATGATTTTGCAACTTCTTGGGAATGCATTCAACAGCACGTTGTTTCTGCTCCTTCGGGCTCTTATCTTTCGAAAGGACTTTAAAATGTCAGCCACCACTCAGTGGTAATGCCCTTGGCTTTGAGTCAGAAAGTTGTGGATTCAAGCTTCACACCTGAGATTTGGAACATAATCTCAGGTTGACACTTCAGTGCTACTTAGGGACACTGAGAGACCAAGAGAGGCACTCTCTGCCTTCTCAAGAAGTTGTAAAGATCCCATGGCACTGTTTGAAAAATTTTGTCCCTTGTGTTAGGTTCAGTTATCCCTAAGCCAACAGTAGAAATAAACAAATCATCTAGTCAAGTATCTTACCGTTGCTTGCAGGGTTTGCTGTGCACAAATTAGAATGTTCTAAAGTGTAAGAGAATTTGTTATGTCTATGTTCTATTATGGAGGTGACCAGGCTTTAAAAGGCATTGGCTGTGGAACCCCCTTAGACCATAATTGACACTGGAGAAACATTAGACTTAGACTTCCTACACTGTGGGGACAGGCCCCTCAACTCAACTCTCAGATCATCCCATCCAGCCCTATTCCCCCATAATCTACACAGCCCTAAGCACTATGGGCAATTTAGCATGGCCATTCCACCCAAACTACACAACTTTGGACTGTAGGTGGGAACCAGCACAGACACAGGGAGATTGTGCAAACTCCACACAGACAGTCACTTGAGAGTGGAATCAAACCCATGCCCCTGATGCTGTGAGGCAGTAGTGCTACCCACTGAGCCACCATGTCACCCGCACTTTTTGATTTAATAATTACATTGCCTTTCCACGGCATTATACTGATGTACCAAAATTTAAGGTAAAAGATGTATTATTCTGAAGTTAACAGGTAAATGATATTCCTGTAGCATCTAGTTCATGTTGAACAGATATTCTGTTTAGGACTGGGAATATAGGGCTCCCCTTCAAACATTGAAAATGCAAAACGATCTTTTTACAAACACATGAAACGGAGATTGGAGTAATTTAAAGCTTAGAAGTGTTTACATAATTCTGACTATGGAAATACTTATAGTGGTTTCTGATATCCCATTGCAACAGACTCAGTTAATGTGCCATGAGCCTCGAAGGTAGGCAGCAGAGTGTACTAGATGCTGCAAAGGCTATGGGCCCTGACAACAAACTGGCGATTGTGCTAAACGCTTGTGCTCCAGAAATTGTTGCGTTCCGAGCCAAGCTGTTCCAGTACAATGACAAAATTGGCGTCTATCCGAGAATGTGGAAAATTGCCCAGGTATGCCCTGTACTTAAAAAAAGGACAATTCCAAGCTGATCAATTACTGGCCCATTCGTCTACCCTTGACCATCAGTAAAGTGATTGCGGGTTTTATCATCAGTGCTATCAAGCAGCACCAGCTAGCAATAATCTACTCACTGATGTTCAGTTTTGGTTCCATCAGGGCCACTCAGCTCCTGACCTCACACAGCCATGGTTCAAACATGGACAAAAGAGTTGAATTCCAGAGATGAGGTGAGAGTGACAGCCCTTGACATCGAGGCCATTTTTTCACTGAGTGTGGCAACAAGGAGCCCTAGCAAGACAGGAGACAATGGGGATCAGGGGAAAACTCTCCATTGGTTGGAGTCATCCCAACACAAAGATGATTATTATTGTTGGAAATCAGTAATATCACTGCAGGCGTTTCTCAGCGTCACGTCAGGCTCTTCAGGGTGGCACAGTGGCTAGCACTACTACCTCACAGCACTAGGGACCCAGGTTCATATCCCACCTTTGGGAGAGTGCCTGGAGTTTGCACATTCTCTATGTGTCTGTGTGGGTATCTCCCACAGTCCAAAGATGTGAGGGTTAGCTGAATTGGCCATGCTAAATTGTCCCACAGTGCCCAGGGATACATAGGTTATGTAGATTGCTCATGGGAAATGCAGGATTACAAGAAATAAGATTAAGGGGGGGATGGGTCTGGGTGGCAGAACCTGTGAAAGGTCAGTGCAGACTGAATGGCTTGCTTCTGCACTGTAGGGATTTTAAGTTCTAGGCCCAACCATCTTCAGTTGCTACAGAAATTATCTTCCATCCATTCCCACTTGATTAGCACCACATCCTCAGACGTTCACTCTGCCCACAAACAATGCATTGTAGTTGGGGTGAGTGCCATCTGCAAGTACACTGCAGAAATTTATACAGCTCCTTCCAAATCTCCTACCACTACCATTCTGAGGATGACAACAGCAGCAGATTCAGGGGCCACCATCTGCGAGATTGCCTCCAATCCACTCACCTTATATATGTATCAGTTGTGCTTTCACTATTGCCTGATCAAAAACCTGGAAGTTTCTCCCTAATGGCATGGTGGCTGCATCTACACCAAGAGATCCAAAATGGTTCAAGAACATCGTTCACCACCTTCCAGGGAAATTGCCCAGTGATGGGCAATAAATGCTGGCCCAACCAGTGATGCCCACACCCTCCGAATAAATAGAACATTAACTTTCACTGGCATTGCCAGTACTGTGATGGAGCCATGTTTCAGGTCCAATATTGTGATAATTTGTACAGTATCCATTTTCACTTTATTCCTATAATTCCTAATTTCCCTTGAGAAGGTGGTGCTGAGTAGTAAATTAATTCACAATCTTTACAGTGTGATGAAGCTGTGAAATTAGATTAGTAAGCTTGTTCCCTTCAAATAGTGAGAAAAAAACAAGAATATCCCTGGTGCAATGTCTTGGGTGATTATGACTATGCTGATTCAATTTGGAAATCCATGGGGATATCATAGCTGCATCCAACGCCCGGAGGATGGAAAGGAGAAAAACTGATCTGCCTCAATCAGTCCTAATGATTACCTGGTAACTTCTGCAGGAACAGCAATCTGGCCATCATAGGAGCCTCCTCCAGACCTTCTATGGTCAAACATGTTCTAGTTATGAAGAATAGCTTGGATGACTTACTGGAAGCTGTGTGACTGGAGCTTATTGTGACTCAGCACCTTCAGTGGAGGACAGAAAATGGACTGGTTTAAAAAAAACACTGCCAAAGCAAGCAGGAAAGATGGTGCAGAGATACAGGCAAATAGTGAGAAACAATTGTCAATAGGAGATTCACCACCAACCAGACTCAGTGGATTTTATGGGATCTTTTGAAATAAATGAAACAAAAGACTGACTTTTACCAATCCATGACAACTGAAAGGAAATGAATATGTTGGAGAAAGGAGTTAAACAAGAAGCTGCTTTCTTCCTGTTGATATGCCACATTACTAGAAGCTCAAAGGGCACTGCCAACTGTTGGACTGCTAATTGAGTGCCCAGTTAAAAGACATTTCCACTTAGACTGGCATCTTGTCTGTAATAGGAAGTCCCAGGAAAACTCTATGTGATAGTGAGGTAAACCCTGGCAGCCTCCTGCTGGGTTCCTGGAGAGGTTACTTCATGGTGCACTGTGGGTCAATGCCCATTCTTCCCTGGCTCAGATGCTGCCTCTGGAATATAACTCGCACATGATGCACATGATCACGGGATCCTGTCTGCCTAACCTCAACTTGCTAAAAGCAACTTATCCAGGTACAGCTATTAACAGTTTACCAGGTACAAGCAAAAGAAGGTTGGAAATGAGAGATAATGGGAACTGCAGATGCTGGAGAATCCGAGATAACAAAGTGTGAAGCTGGATGAACACAGCAGGACAAGCAGCATCTCAGGAGCACAAAAGCTGACGTTTCAGGCCTTTTCTGATGAAGAGTCTAGGCCCGAAACGTCAGCTTTTGTGCTCCGAAGATGGTTGGAAATGCTTTGCCTTTTAATCATTTTCACATATGGCTGAGTTCAGTAGTGTCTTGTGTACATTCCTGCTGTGATATAGGGACGTGTTTCACCACAAAATAAGTTTCAGTTCTAGTTATAACTGCTTCATGCGACTGTTTATGTTCAGATTTGACTAATACAGTTAATCTTGGGTGTAATGCGATAAATATTCGTTAATATTGCTGGCGTTACAGTGCCAGGTAATCCATCTCTAGAAACAATTAGCTCTGTCTTTAGCAAACAAAAAACTGGATTGCTAAAGTCATTTCCAGTGGGAGAGACACATAGTCTAAGGTGATCTTCCAAATGGACAGCTGTGCTTCCAGCAGCTCAATAGATTTTAATATAAAGTAATTCAGTTAAAAAAAATCACTAAGAAATTCTCTAGAGACATAAACAAGATCCGAAAGTCCTGGACTATTTTATACCCCGAATATACTGGATATATTGAAATGAATATTCCTCAAGCTCTACCATATAGAAAGAAACCAAGCTGAGATAAAATATAGTTTCATAACACATAAAACAATGTGCAAAACACACATCAAAGTAAGGCTGGAAGATTGTAAATATATACTGATGACAGAAATGACATTAATAAACTCTTCTTAAAAGTTAGTTAGTTATTATCTGCAATCTGGGGAGGTAATTTAAACAAAATCCAGCGATGCTGTAATAACATACCTGGCTAGTGTAATGTATCGAAATTTGCGTTGTACCTTTTGTCTATTTAAGGCTTCCATACTGACATGTACCAGTTGGGCATGTCTAGAAAGAAGTAATTAGAATCTATACAATACAATACAGCACAGGAACAGGCCCTTTGGCCCACCAAGCTGAATTAATTCCTACTCCATATTTAAACCCACTACCTACAGCCCCATAAGCAGTTTCTATCCCTCTGTTCACCTCTCATTCATGTGCCTATCTAGATAGGCAAGAAACATTGCCAACATGCCTGTTATTACCACCTCCACTGGCAGTGGGTTCCAGGCACCCACCACCCTCTTTGTGAAAACTTTATCCCATACTTCTCCCCTAAGCTTGCCCCCTCTCACCCTAAACATGTGCCCTCTTGTAGTTGGCCTTTGCACCTTGGGAAAACATCTCTGACTATCCTCCCTATCTGTGCTTCTCATAAATTTGTTGACCTCAATCAGGTCGCCCGCAGCCTCCATCTTTTTTGTACAAACAATCTGGGTTTATCCAACCTGTCCTTAGAACAAAAACTCTTCACACCAGGCAACATCTGGGTAAACCTTCTCTGCACCCTCTCCAAAGCATCCACGTCCTTCTGGTAAAGTGGCAACCGGAAGCTGGTGAATGACGTTCTTGAACTATTTTGGATCTCTTGGTGTAGATGCAGCCACCATGCCATTAGGAAGGAAGTTCCAGGGTTTTGATCAGGCAATAGTGAAAGCACAGCTGATAAATGTATAAGATGAGTGGGTTGGAGGCAATCTTGCAGAAGGTGGCCCCTGACGCTGTTGTCTTCCTCAAAATGGTAGTGGTAGGAGATTTGGAAGGAGTTGTATAAATTTCTGCAGTTCCAAATGTGGTCAACGGAAGTTTTATACAGCTGTAACATAACTTGTCAATTTTTATATTCAATGCTCTAGCCGAAAAAGGCAAGTGTGCTGTATGCCTTTTTGACCACTTTATCCCCATCAGGGATCTGTGGACCTGTACTTTGGATCCCTCTGCATGTCAGTGCTCCTAAAGGATCTGCCATTTACCGTGTAATTCATATGTGAATTTGATCTTCCAAAATGTATCACCCTGTATGCGTCATCTGCCGCATGAAGTTTAAACTTCATCTGCCATTTCTCTGCCCAAATCTATCTATATCCTGCATGTGCAATTCTGAAGTTAAATGCTGCTTAGTGAATACCTTACCATTTCCTCTCAGTAACTTCATAATGGCTACAAAGAAGGTGGAAAATAAAAGCATTGCTTTCAGGTATGAAAATTCTGGAAGGCATTTGTTCACATTCTGCAGCGAGGACATATTGAAGTTCTAGCCAGATAACCGCACACTGGATGCACTTAGATGTGGAATTAGTAAGAAGAGAATGTATATGTGCATGCGCACACACACACACACACACACACACACACACACACCTCTTGCAAAAATAACTAACTGTACAAAACAAAGCAAATCTCAGATAATTACTGAGGCACCTTTCATTTAAAGGAACCCAAATTCAGATACTTGATCACAGAGTGCCATTCTATTGCTGCCCAAAATGAACTTTCCCTTGCCCAAACTCCTACCGTTTGAGATATATTTGAAACCATTATCTGCATTCTTACATTTGCAAATGTGGCTGCCATGTGACATTGTCTTGCAGGCTTTGCAAACAACAATAGAGAGAAATGGCTTTACTTCTCCACTTAGAATGTGAAGATTTGAAAGATAATCTTAAGAAACTTATATCTAAGGAGCTGACTATATCTCAGCAAAATAGTGCACTAGCAGGATACTTGCAGTGTTAATTCACAAACTGTTTATGAAGTTGAGCTTTTATAACAGTCAGACAAAACAGAATAGGGACCACTAGTTCATTGAATTCAGTCCAGAAAAATAATTCCACTTAAAAGAAGAGCAGGTTAGTTGTGAAGCCTCCAAGCAGTAAGCATTTGTGTGGAAGTTATCAAGATGTCAGAACTGAAAACAAGTTTAGGCCATTGGAACTGGAAAGACAGCTGTCAGCCATCAAATTGGATAATTTGAAGACTTGCTGTAAGACTGAGTCCTCATCGGAATTGAGAATCTCTAAAAATTATTGCTCAGAAAAAAAAAGGTGGGAACTTTGTTTGAAAAGATCTTAATACAAATATCAAAATGATTCTATGTACGGCATTTTTTGTTTTACTGTGAATTAAACTTTTTTTTGTTAAAGAATATTGGCAACTTTGTTTAAATATGTTCAATGATTAACCGCCATAGGAACCAACTGTAAACGATAGAAACTCTGATCTATTAAGCCAGTTTTGACTCTGGGATCTAACCTGTCCAATATTACCATCAGCTAAACATCGTAACAGTGTGTCCCTTAACCAACAACTGAGCTAAGGGTCAAGCTGATGTGCACATGATGGAGAATGGAACCCTGAAATAAAAACAAATGCATGTTGTCATTTGAAACTTAAAGCTTCATCACAAAAGCCAGAACATAAAGTCTTTGTGAAATATAATGGTCATGTTGGAAATGCAGAGTGTTTATAGAGAGCTAAGAAAAAAGTTGATCTCCAGAATACTTCCAGTGCCATGAGTTAGTCAGTGTAAGGACAGAAAGATGAGGCAGATGAATGTGTGGCTAAATAATTGATGCAGGGGACAGGGATTCAGATTCCTGGGTCTTTGGGATCTTTTCTGAGGCAGAAGTGACCTGTTCAAGAGGGACAGGTTGCACCTGAACTGAAGGGGGACCAGTATCCTGGCAGGCAGATTCGCGAGTGCTACAAGTGAGGGTTTAAGTTAGATTTACAGGGAGCTGGGATCCTCAACAGCAGGGAGGGAAGTGAGAGCCTGGAAGGAGATGCAGTAATCAGAAATAGCAAGTTGAAGAGACAGGTCAGGCTGGAACAGGACAGGGATCGAGAAATGCCTGTTGGATTAAATTGCATCTATTTCAATGCAAGAGCGCTGACAGGTAAGGCCAATGAACTCAGGGCATTGATAACTACATGGGGCTGGGATATTATCGCCATTACAGAAACATGGCTAAGGAAGGGACAGGACTGGCAGCTTAATGTGCCAGGATATAGCTGCTTTAGGTGGGACAGAGGTGGAGGGAACAGGGGAGGAGGAGTTGCATTTTTGATTAAGGGGAGTATCACAGCAGGAGTCAGAGATGAAATAACTGGGGGACTATTCAGTGAAGCTTTGTGGGTGGAGCTAAGAAATAAGAAGGGGTCAGTGACATTATTGAGGTTATACTGTAGGCCCCCAAATAGTCAATGAGAATTACAGGAACAAATATGCAGGGAGATTGTGGAGGCTTGCAGAAGCAGCAGGATTGTCATGGTGGGGATTTTAACTTTCTAACATAGACTGTAACTGCCATCATATTAAGGGCTTAGATGGGGTGGAGTTTTTTAAGTGCGTTCAGGAAAGTTTCCTCAAGCAGTATATAGAGGGTCCTACTTGGGAAGGGACAAAACTCAGCCTATTCCTCGGAAAGAGGGCAGGACAGGTGACTGAGGTGACAGTGTGGGAGCACATTGTGACCAGTGACCATACCCCTATTAATTTTAAAATAGTGAGGTACAAAACTGGTCCACAGGTTCAAGTTCTAAATTTGGGCAATGTGAATATTGATGGCATTATACAGGAGCTTGCAGAATTTGAATGGAGTATTTTGTTTGCAGGCAAACAGGCCTCTGGCAAGTGCCAGGCCTTTAAAAGTTTGATAGCTAGAGTCAAGTTCTATATGTTCCTGTGAGGGTGAAGGGCAAAGTTGGCAGGAATAGGGAACTCTGGATGACAAGAGATATTGAGGCTTTGACCAGAAAAAGGAAGGAGGCATGGCTCAGCTACAGGCAGCTGGGATCAAGGGAATCCCCAGAGGTATACAGGGGATACATGAGGTTTCTGAAGGAGGAAATCTGGAGGGCAAAAAGGGAGCACAAGATAGCTTTGGCTGAGAAAATTAAAGTGAATCCAAAGAGATTCCTGAAGTAAATTAAAAGAAAAGAATAACTAGAGAGACAATAGAACCCCTCAAGGACCAGGTTGGACATGTATGAGTGTAACCACAGGAGATGGGCGAGGACCTCAATTAATATTTCTCCTCTGTGTTTACATTGGAGAAAGACATGATGACTTGGGGACTTGGGGAATTTAGAGGTGATTTCATTGGGACAGTCCATATCACAGTTGAGGTGGTGTTGGAAGTATTAGAAAGTATGAAGGTGGATAAATCTGCTCCTCCTGATCAGATATATTGAAGAACACTGCAAGAGGCTAGAGAGGAAATTGCGGAGGCCCTGGCTGATATATTTGCTTCATAGTTAGCCACAGGTGAGGTCCTGGAAGACTGGAGGGTAGCGAATGTCGTGCCCTTATTCAAGGTGAGCTGCCAGGAAAAACCTGGGAATAATTGACCAGTGAGCCTGTGTTAGGTAAGTTACTTGAGAAGATCCTGAGGGATAAGATATACATGCATTTGGAAAAGGTCTGATTAGGAGTATTCATTTGTGTGTGGGAGATCATGCCTCACAAATTTGTTAGAGGTATTTGCTGAAGTGACCAGGAACGTTGATGAGGGCAGGGTAGTAGATGTAGTCTATATGGATTTCAGTAAGGTCTTCGATAAGATTCCACATGGGAGGTTGCTATAGAAGGTTAGATCACATGGGATCCAGGGAGAGCTTGATGGTAGGAAACAGAGAGGAATGGTGGAAGGATGCTTATCAGACTGGAGGCCTATGACTTAGGGGTGTGCCTCAGGGACCAGTGCTGGGCCCATTGCTGTTTATTGTCTATAACAATGATTCGGATGAGAATGTATAAGGCATGATTAGTAAGTTTGCGGATGACACTAAAACAGGTAGTGTCATTGATAGTGAGGAAGGTTATCTGAAATTGCAGCGGGATCTTGATAAGATGGAGAAATGGACTGAGAAATGGCAAATGAAGTTCAATACAGAAATGGGTGAGGTGATGCATTTTGGAAAGTCAAATCAAGGTGGGAGTTTCATGGTGAATCGTAGGGCCTTGAGGAGTGTAGTGGAACAGAGGGACCTTGGAGGTCAGGAGCACAGTTCTCTGAAGGTAGAGTCACAGGTAGACAGGGCATGAAGAAGGCTTTTGGTACACTGTCCTTCATCAGTCAGGGCATTGAGTACAGGAGTTGGGAAGTTACGTTGCAGTTGTGCAGGATGTTGGTGAGGCTGCACTTGGAGTATTCTGTTCAGTTTTGGTCACCTTGCTATAGGAAGGGTGTTATTAAACTGGAAAGAGTGCAGAAGAAATTTATAAGAATATGGCCAGGACTGAAGGGACTGATTTATAGGGAGAGGTTGGATAAACTAGGGCTTTTTTCTTTTGAGAGAAGGAGACTGAGGTGGGGGAGGGGATATCTTATAGAAGTGTATATCATGAGAGACGCGGATAGGGTGAATGCACTCAGACTTTTTCCCAGGGTTGGGGAATCGAGGACTAGAGGCTGTCAGTTTAAGGTAAGAAGGGAAAGAATATATGGTAACCTAAGGGGCAACTTTTTTTGCACAGAGGGTTGTACACATAAGGAATGAGCTGCCAGCAGAAGAGTTGAGGTGGGGACATTAACAACATTTAGAACATAGAACATAGCACATAGAAAAGTAAGCACAGTACAGGTCCTTCGGCCCACGATGTTGTGCCGTGGAATATTCCTAATCCAAAACTAAAATGACCTAACCTAAATTCCCCTCAATTCACTGTTGTCCATGTGCATGTCCAGCAGTCGCTTAAATGTCACTAATGAGTCCGCTCCCACGACTATCACTGGTAAACTATTCCATGCACTCACAACTCTCTGGGTGAAGAACCTCCCTCTAACGTCTCCTCTATACCTTCCTCCTAACACCTTAAAACTATGACCCCTTGTGGCAGTCAATCCTGCCCTGGGGAAAAGTCTCTGGCTATCAACTCTATCCATGCCTCTCATTACCTTGTACACTTCAATCAGGTCACCTCTCTTCCTCCTTCTCTCCAGAGAGAAAAGTCCGAGCTCAGTCAACCTCTCCTCGTAAGACAAGCCCTCCAGTCCAGGCAGCATCCTGGTAAACCTCCTTTGCACCCTCTCCAAAGCCTCCACATCTTTCCTATAATAGGGCGACCAGAACTGGACACAATATTCCAAGTGTGGTCTCACCAGGGTTTTGTAGAGCTGCAGCATAACCTCGCGGCTCTTAAACTTGATCCCCTGGTTAATGAAAGCCAAAACACCACATGCTTTCTTAACAACCTTATCCACTTGTGTGGCAACTTTGCGGGAGCTATGCACTTGAACACCAAGATCCCGCTGCTCCTCCACACTGCCGAGAATCCTGCCTTTAATCCTATATTCAGCATTTAAGTTCGACCTTCCAAAATGCATCACTTCACATTTAAACAGGTTGAACTCCATCTGCCATTTCTCAGCCCAGCTCTGCATTCTGTCAATGTCTCGCTGAAGCCTGCAATAGCCCTCGATACTATTAATAGCACTTCCAACCTTTGTGTCATCAGCCAACATACTAACCCACCCCTCAACCTCCTCATCCAAGTCATTTATAAAAACTACAAAGAGCAGAGGCCCAAGAACAGAGCCCTGTGGGACACCACTCAGCACTGACCTCCAGGCAGAATACTTACCGCCTACAACCACTCTCTGCCTCCTGTCAGCCAACCAATTCTGAATCCAGACAGCCAAATCACCCTGTATCCCATACCTCCTGACTTTATGAATGAGCCTGCCGTGGGAAATCTTATCAAATGCCTTGCTGAAGTCCATGTACACCACATCCACTGCTCGACTCTTGTCAACCTGTCTCGTGACTTCCTCAAAGAACTCAATAAGATTTGTAAGGCATGACCTTTCCCTCACAAAGCCATGCTGACTCCCTTTAATCATGCTATGCTTTTCCAAATAGTCATAAATCCTATCCCTCAGAATTCTTTCCAAAACCTTGCTGACCACAGACGTAAGACTGACTGGTCTGTTATTTCCAGGGATTTCCCTATTTCCTTTCTTGAAAAGAGGAACAACATTTGCCTCCCTCCAATCTTCCGGTATGACTCCCATGGAGAGTGAGGAAACAAAGGTCTTTGCCGGCAGCTTAGCAACCTCCTTTCTCGCTTCCCGGAGCAACCTAGGATAAATCTGGTCTGGCCCTGGGGACTTATCAATCTTAATGTTTGCCAAAATTTCCAGCGCATCAACTTCTTCAAACTTGATCTGTTCAAGCCTGTTTTCCTGCTCCTCAAAGTTCTCATTCACAACAAGGTCCCTTTCCTTAGTGAAAACCGAAGCAAAAAACTCATTTAGGGCTTCCACTATCTGCTCAGACTCCACGCACAAGTTCCCTACGCTATCCCTGATTGGCCCTACCTTCTCCCTGATCATTCTCTTATTCCTCACGTATGAGTAAAATGCCTTCGGGTTCTCCCTAATCCTTCCTGCCAAGTCTTTTTTGTGCCCTCTCCTGGCCCTCCTCAGTCCACTTTTGAGCTTCTTCTGAGCAAGCCTGTAGTCCTCTGACGCTGTGCTAGACCCTTGCTTCCTCCACTGTACGTGCGCTGCCTTTTTCTTTTTGACAAGAAGCACCTCTGTACCCGTCATCCAAGGATCCTTAAAGTTACCCCTTACCTGTCTCAGAGGAACAAATTTATACATCACTCGCAACAACTGCACCTTAAACAGCCTCCACATGTCTGCTGTGCCCTTTCTGTGGAACAATTGCTCCCAATCTGTACTTCCCAACTCCTGTCTGATAGCGTCATAGTTTCCTTTACCCAAGTTAAATATCTTCCCCTGGTAACTGCTCCTTTCCATGGCTATGGTAAATGTGAGGCTGTTGTGGTCACTGTCACCAAAGTGTTCTCCCACCACGAGATCTGACACCTGTCCTGGCTCATTGCTGAGCACCAAATCCAAAATGACCTCTTCCCTCGTCGGCCTGTCCACATACTGAGTAAAGAAACCCTCCTGAACACACTGACAAAAATGGCTCCATCCAAACCATCTGCACTAAGGAGGTCAAAAGGCATTTGGACGAATACACGGATAGGAAAGGTTTGGAATGATATGGGCCAAGTGCAGGGACATGGGGTTAGCAAAAAAGGACATTTTGGATGAGTTTGGGCCGAAGGGCCTGTCTCTGTACTGTAGGCCTCTATGACTATATTAATCGACAACCACTATTTCACCCAACAATTTGCTGTGACCAACACCAAGGGATTAATTACCATTCCTGAGTATGGTTTGTGAATCAGCACATAAAATATACCATTCTTCAGAGCACTGAAACCTCTATTTATAGGCATTGAATCTTATACAAATATCAACACCTCAGATGCAAAGCATGAGTTATAGGGAAACACCTGATGCCTTACATGAGACAATCTCAGAGCTGGTATCATGTTCACTACACAGGCTACAGTCCCAAACACTGGCAAATTGTATCAAACAGCAATTGTATCCTTTCAGCTGTTCATAACAGGCGAGGTACTTACTACATCAAAACACATTTGTAAAACTCATTGCAAAAGAACAGCAACTGACATTAGATATGATTCTATGATTTAGACATCTGCTACATATTCTTGAGCATAAGAATTGCACTGATAACCATCTTAGGATTGTCAGTTGCAGAATGACACACATGGGTGTGCTGGTTGCCACATGTAATAATACACAGACGCCTGCTCTTTGCAGAGAAAAAGAACATATACACACCCTGCACTCATCTGAACTCAACAAAATACATGACAGCCATCCTCAGTTTCCTTTCTAAGGACAATACCTTGACCAGAGTCAACTTGGCTTGTTTAAAATTTAAATAAAGTTTGCAAGTTAACTATCAGTCATCATTAGTTAGTGCATTTCCCATGGCAAGGCCTCTATCAGAGCCCTCTCACACATCCCGCTCCCGTCTTCAGCATATATACCACCTTTTCGTATCTACTACTAGTTTTAAAGAGTAGTCACTGGTTCCAAAATGTTAATTCTACTTTCTTCTCACAGGTGCTGCCAGACGTGCTGAGTGTTCCAGAAATTTCAGTTTTTGTTTCAGATTTCCAGCACCTGCAATTCTTTAGTTTATTGTATCAGAATTTACCTGCCGAATGATCAGCACTCTCCTCGCGCACAGCATAAACACTGTCTTCCCTTTCACTTTGGCATTGCCAGGGATAGTGGACTGTCCTGATGATTACAGGTTGAAACATTTTGACAAGATCTGTGGTTTTTCCACAATATTGACAATGTAGTTTGTTGAATGATAACAACCTAACCAAGGGAAGCCTCCTGGTATTATCACCGATCAGTTAATCCAGAGTCCCAGGTAATGCGCTGGGGACCTGGGTTCGAATCCTGCCAAAGCAGATGGTGGAATTTATAATCAATAAATTTCTGGAATTAAGAGTCTAATGATGACCATGAATCTTTTGTTGGGGAAAAGACACATTTGGTTCACTAATGCCCTTTAGGGAAGGAAGCTGCCAACCTTACCTGGTCTGGCCTACATATGATTTCAGACCCACAGCAATGTTGTTGACTCTTAACTACCCTCTGCGCAATTAGGGATGGGCAATAAATGCTGGCCTAGCCAGCGACACCCTCATCCTGTGAATGAATAAAGGGAAAAAAACAGCAAGTTACAAGTTACATGAGTAAAATAGACATTTAACTTACTTTGGAGGGTTTTTGGTCACAAGACCGAATGGGTTTTCTCAACGTATCTTACCAAACTTATTTCATTAATCACCCACCCTGCCCCTATGGCACCCCCTCGCCTGATTCTAGACCCATCTTACCACATGCCATTCCCAGAACAACTCACCACTGCCAAGACAACCCAAAGTTGAGCCTAACATTCCTGACACTGATGCCATTTCTAAAAATCCCTTGGGCACCCATATAAGCACCATCAGTCCAGTTCTGCCCCGCACAACTCTTGACATTTGTCCTGTACATGGCAAACACATGAAATCTGGTGCCCTGTTTTAAGGGTAAGGGCCTGCGGATTCTTTTGGGGGGGTGTGAGGCACAGAAGCATGATATTCTCTTCCCCCAGGTCTGGCAGAGAAAATTACAACACCAGACCATGCCAGCCTGGTCGGAGGCTACCACCTGGCTCAATGCAGACTCAGCGGTCTGGAGAAACGACTAGCACTGTGTCAGAAGAAGCTCAATACCCTTCTCCATTCTACCAGGGTAAGTGCCATCATCTGCTTTGTGATATTTTGCACTCATTCTATTTCTGATGTCCCTATCTCCCACCAGAGCTCAAGCTCTACCACTCTCACTGTTGTCCAACCTCTCCCGCTTGCTGTCACCCATCTCAACAGCACTAATCCTGCATGCCATCTGTGTAGTCTACTCAATCCCTCAGGAAACCTGTCCACCTGCACCAACAGTGCCATCCACTTTCATCTCCCTTAAAACATCTTATTCCAGGAGGAAAACAAACCCCCACTAGGACTGAAGAATTCAAGACAGAGGGTGAGTTGTCTGGCAATAGGCTCTTCACCCCTAATGAGGAGACGATTCTGCTTCTGACCACCTAAGTTGGCGGACCATGTCCAAGACCCTGGACTAGTAATGCCCTTGACTGAAGGCTATCTCCACTGACTTGACTAAGGAATGGTCACAACCATCACATGCTTCCTGTATTTATGTCTGTACTACATTGCAAAGCAATACAAGAATACCAACAGCCTGGTTTCTCCAGCTGTCATGGCAAAGTGCAAAAAGTCCGTGAAAGTCAGGCATGCCACAAGCGTACAGGTAGGTTTAGGATGAGGAAGTGCTGTGACAGGAGATGGACAGCTTGGAGATGTAGCCTGGTCAAATCTGTGAACTTTCTTGCTGCAGAATTGCAATGAGAGTTACTGAGATGTAACTTTGAATCGTTGGAATGTGCTGTCAATGGAGATGTGCCATAAGAATTCCTGGAGCCTGGCATATGTTGAATGTTAGCTTCTGTTGATGTAGGATGCATGTGGCCAGTGCCCATGGAGTGTGCCCGGATGCCCCATGTCCAATATGAAGACTCCTCACAGCTAGCAGCAAGTTGAAGTCTTTAGGGTACATCTCTGACTTCCACGTCAAGAATTCTCTGCATCTAGTTTGGTCAGTACATTTGGCAAGATAGGAAGCTCCATATTCGTATGGTGAGATGTTCCATTGGTATGGCATTAACAAGCAATAATCCCCATTAAATTACCACTGCCGAGTGAGAAACATATCTAGGTAACATTGAATACAGGAGTTGAGAGGCCATGTTGCAGCTTTACAGCATGTTGGTGACGCTACTTTTGGAATACTCCATGCAATTCCGGTCATCCTTCTATAGGAGGGATGTTGTTAAACAGGAGAGAGTGCAGAAAGGATATTGCTGGGATTGGAGGGTTTGCGCTATAGAGAGAGGCTGAATAGGCTGGGGACTATTTCACTGGAGCATCGGAGGCTGAGGGGTAACCTTATCGAGGCTTATAAATATATCATGAGGGGCATAGATATGGTGAAAAGCCAATATTCCCAGGGTAGGGCTCCAAAATGAGGGGGAAAAAGTTAATGGTGAAAGGGTAAAGAATTGAAAAGGACTTGAGGGGTAACTTATTCGCGGAGAGATTGATGCATGTATGCAACGAGCTGCCACAGAAAGTGATAGAAGCAGGTACAATTACAACATTTAAAAGGCATCTGGATAGGTACATGAATAAAAAGGGTTTAGAAGGGTATGGGCCAAATGGGATCAGATCAGATTAGGATGTCCGGTCAATATGGATGATTTGGATCAAAGGGTCTGTTTCCATGCTGCATGACTCAATAAGCAGATGCATAAAAGATGCAGCAAGTCATTCTCAATGTCGAGATAGGCTGTGCAGACTTCTCCTATCATCCTGTTATAAATCTCACCATAGACTGTGTCATAAGATTCTGTCCCAATTCTTACAAGACGATGATGAGTCCTGGGATATGGGTCTTCACTCCACAAGATCCTGAGCTGCCCATCAAAGTCTAAATGATACCATTAGATTTGGTTGGAGATATTGCAGTCTCTAACATTAAAGTTACTGTAGTGGCAATATTATCATACCATTTAAGAAAGGGGAGAAAGAGAAAATGGGAAACTATAGATATGTTAGCTTACATCAGTCTCAATGTTAGAATCTGTAATAAAAGATGTGATAACAGGACAATTAAAAGGGTTCAGCAAAGGAATGGAATTATCATTGTGAAATCATATTTCATAAATTTGTTGGAGATTTTTGAGGATTTAACTGGCAGAATAGACTTGGAGGAACTAGCGGATACGGTATACTTAGTTTTTCAGCAAGGTCCCACATAAGTTAGAGGACATGGAATTAGGGAGTGACTAGAGAGGTTATATAATGATCGAGGACAGAGCTGTTCACAATCTATATCAATGATTTAGATGCAGGATTAAATGTGCTATTTCCAGGTTTGCAGAAGATGGAAGTAGGCAGGAGTAAGAGTTGCAAGAAGGAAACAAAATCTCCTACACTTAATGGTAAGGTGTGGGGAGTGTTCCTGAACAAAGAGACCTTGCAGTGCAAGTTCATAGTTCCTTGAAAGTGGAGTCACAGGTAAATAGGATAGTGAAGAAGGCATTTGGAATGCTTGCCTTTGTCGGAGAGTGCATTGAATATAGGAGTTGGGAGATCATATTGTGGCTGTACAGGACATCAGTTACGCCACTTTTGGAATACTGTGTGCAATTCTGGTCTCCCTGCTATAGGAAGGATGTTGTGAAAGGGTTCAGAAAAGATTTATAAGGTTATTGCCAGGGTTGGAGGTTTTGGGGTAAAGGGCGAGGCTGAATAGGCTGGGGTTGTTTTCCCCAGAGCATTGAAAGCTGAGGTGACTGTATAGAGGTTTATAAAATTTTAAGGGGCATGGATAGAGTAAATAGACAAGGTCATTTCTCCAGACTGGGGGAGTCCAAAGCCAGAGGCCGTATGTTTAAAGCGAGAGGGTAAAGATTTAAACGGGACTTAAGGGGCAACTTTTTCATGCAGAGGGTGGTGTATGTATGGAATGAGCTGCGAGAGGAAGTGGTGGAGGCTGGTACAATGACAACATTTAAAAGGCATCTGGATGGGTATATAAATAGGAAGGGTTGTGTGGGAGATAATAGGTTCAAGGCCGGAAACATCAACTTTCCTGCTCCTAAGATGCTGCTTGGCCTGTTGTGTTCTTCCAGCTCCACAACTTGTTATCTAGGGTTTAGCGGGATATGGGCCAAATGCTGGCAAATGGGACTAGTGTTATCTGGTCGGCATGGATGAGTTGGACCAAAGGGTCTACTTCTGTACATCTCAATGAGTCTATGACTTTATGTTTCAAAGGGATTTGGACAGGCTAAGGAAATAGTAAAAACAAAATGGCAGGTGGAATATAACATAAAGAAACGTGTATGCTTTGGTAGGAAAAACAGAAATGCAAAAGTATTTCTTAAATCATGAGATGATGAGAAGAGTTGAACTTCGAAGAAACTTTGGTAACCTTATTCATGAGTCACTGAAGGTCAACACACACATATAGCAAACAATTAAGAAAGCAAATGGTACATTGGCTTCTAATATAAATGAGTTTGATTATAGGAACAAAGCTATCTTACAATTAAGACAATAAGACCGTAAGACATAGGAGTGGAAGAAAAGCCATTCAGTCCAACAAGTCCACTCCACCATTTAAATCATGGCTGATGGGCATTTCCACTCCACTTTCCTGCACTCTCCCCGTAGCCCTTGATTCCCTCTGAGATCAAGAATTTGTCGATCTCTGTCTTGAGGGCATCTAACGTCCCGGCCTCCACTGCACTCTGTGGCAATGAATTCCACAAGCCCATCACTCTCTGGCTGAAGAAATGTCATCTCATTTCAGTTTTAAATTTACCCCTTCTAATTTTAATGCTGTGCCCACAGGTCCTAGTCTCCCCGCCTAATGGAAACAACTTCCTAGCGTCCACCCCTTCTAAACCATACATCATCTTGTAAGTTTCTATTAGCTCTCCCCTCAACCTTCTAAACTCTAATGAGTACAATCCCAGGATCCTTACCCATTCATCATACATTAAACATACCATTCCAGGGATCATCCGTGTGAATCTCCGCTGGACACGCTCCAGGGCTAGTATGTCCTTCCTGAGGTGTGGGGCCCAAAATTGGACACAGTATTCTAAATGGGGCCTAACTAGAGCTTTATAAAGCCTCAGAAGCACATCGCTGCTTTTATATTCCAACCCTCTTGAGATAAACGACAACATTACATTCGCTTACTTAATTATGGACTCTACCTGCAAGTTAACCTTTAGAGAATCCTGGGCCAACACTCCCAGATCCCTTTGTACTTCTGCTTTGTGAATTTTCTCACCATTTAGAAAACAGTCCATGCCTGTATTCTTTTCTCCAAAGTGCAAAACCTCACATTTACTCACATTGAATTTCATCAGCCATTTCCTGGACCACTCTCCTAAACTGTCTAAATCTTTTTGCAATTACATGGAGACGTAGTAAGACTTCATCAGAATTTGGTGAGACGTTTTGAGACATTTGGTCTGTTTACCAAAGGAAAACTATACTTGTCATTGAAGGATTGCAATAAAGATTCTCCAATATAATTCCTGTGATGGAGAGATTGCTTCAAGAGGAAATATTATGTAGACTTGGCCTTTATTCTTTGCATTTAGAAGAATGAGAGGTGATCTCATTCAAACATACAAAATTCTTAAACGGCTTGACAGGGTAGCCAGTAGAAAGATGCTTCCCTTGACTGGGTGTTTGAGAACCAGTGTGGAGAACCTCAGAATAAGGGACTGTTGTTTAGGAATGAGGTGACGAGGATCTTCTGCACGCATTGTTCTCAATCTGCCCCGACTCAGCAGTTCAAGACCAAATTGATAAATTTCTAAATATTATAAACAGCAAGTGATATGGGGATAGGACAAAAAAAGTGTGTTCTACAAGATGATCTGCTATGATCTTGTGGAATGGCACAGTGGGCTCAAAGAGCTAAATACTCCAGCTCCTATTTCTTGTGTTCTTTCAATAGGAGCATTGTAATGCAGCAATATTGTGGCAACGTAAATTGTTCTCAATCTGCACTTTTTGCATGTAAAATGTAGCTTCCTGTCAAGAACATTTGGCAGAAATGCAAGGAAAGGGGAGGAATGCATAACAGGCAGAGCTATTCAGTACCTGGTGTAACATGATAAAAAGTTATGAGTTATTTAAAACCATGTGTGAACATTTTATAATTATCTCTGTGCCTTTGTGTTACTGAGAAAGGACACGCTTGCTGCACTATCTGCATGAAAAGAACTGAATCGCAATATTGTTAAACAAACACAAGCCAAAGAGAAGGTGTGCAATGGTTCTTCATGTAACACTTAGCTGCTTTGTCATTAGCTACCAGCAATCAGCAAGAACAGAGGAGACAAGTAATGTAATACTGGAAATATTATATCTGCCTGGTCCTAATATGAACATTGGTCAAATGTCTGTTCATCATGATTCTGAATTATACATTCAGGCAATAATAGACATTATGTCAGAAAACCAAAGAAAAGTGCATTCAACCTTCTAATGTGCCTGTAATGTACGGCACAGTTTCGACTCAGAGCAAATCTCTGTCTAAATTGTCTCGTTCAAAATTCCCCAGACAGGTACAGAATGGGGATAGCAATTAGTTCAGCCATGCAAATTTTTCTCCAATGGTGCAATACAGGACATCATGGTCAATTTTGTTTATGGTGCTAGCCAGAGATTTTAGCTTATACCCAAAATTTTAAAAAGCTATTTAAAATTTCTTTAGTGGACATTATTTGGTATCATGAGCATCATGTTGGAATATTTATGCTCTCAGTAGTTTGGTGCTTGGGCTTTGTGATTCCAGACTTTCACCAGATATTTCATTGTGCCTAAAGTAAAAAGTTCATTCCAGTAAAACAGTCTCATCACTTACGATTTGGAATTCCTATAGAAGAAAGACATTTGATTTCTATAAGACTGCTTATAACCTTCAGGAATGTTGCCAAGCTCTTCATAATCAATGTCTCACTCTTGAAGTTCAATTGCAGTTCTGCAGGGAATAATGTTAGGACTACTGCACTTCCTGATACATAATAATGACATAGACCTTGATCTACAGAGCATCCAATTTCAAAGTGTGTGGCTGCTACCATACGTGGAAATACTGCAAACCATGAGGACATTCATTGGAGTTAAGAGAATCGGGGAAACATCTTTTGTAGATTGGAGCCATATCTAGCACAAAGCAATTGTTAAAGATCAACCATCTTTGTCCCAGGATATCACTGTAGAAGTTCCTCAGGGGAATATCCTAGGTCCAACCATCTTCAGCTGTTCCATCAATGATCTTCCCTCTACAATAAGAGCAGAGATAGGGATGTTCATTGATGACTGCACAATGTCATTTGTGGTTCCTCAGATACTGAAGCAGTTTACGTGGAAATGCAACAAGTTCTGGACAGTATCTAGGCTTGGACTGACAGATGACAAATAACATTCATGTAACACAAGTGCTAGAAAATGATTGGGTCCAATAAGACAGAATTGAACCAGTATTCCATAACATTCATTTACAATATCATGACCGAATTACCCCAAAATCAATTTCCTGGGCATACCACTGATCAGAAATTCAACTGGACCAGGCATATAAACACTGTGGCCAGCAGGAAAGTCAGAGGGTAGGAATGGTGCAGGTAGTAACTCACTTCCTGACTCCCTAAAGCCTATCCTCCATCTGAAAGGCATAAGTCAGGAGTGTGCTAGAATACGCCCCACTGACCTAGATGGGTGTAGCTTTGACAACACTCAGTAAACTCAACACCATCCAGGACTAAGCAGCCAACTTGACTGGTAGCCTCACAATACCGTCAAAACATGCTCCCTCCATCATGAATAGACAGTAGCAGCAGTGTATACTATTTACTAGATGTACTTAGCAAGGATCCTTGAAGAGTTCATTCTAAACCCAAAATCTTTACCAAAAAGATGGACAAGGGGATCGAAACATAGGACTTGTAAGTTCTCTCCAAGCCACTCACAATCCAGACTTGGAACTATATTACTGTTCCTTCACTGTTTTTGGGTCAAAATTTTAGAAATCCCTCACCAACTGCATGATGTGTACTACATGAACCACACTGGTTCAAGAAGGGGCCTAGCACCACCTTAAAAGAACACTGGGGAATAGGGAATAAATATTGTGCTATCCATTAATACACACTGCTGTGAATGAATAAAAATTTGTAGAACTTCAACACAAGGTAAGTTGGTGGAATGAGCAAATAAGTGGTAGATGAAATTTGACATGGAGCTGTATCAACTGAATCATTTTAGTGGGAAGCATTTAGAAAGGCAATACGAAATAAAATGTACAAATATCAACATCGTGCACGAGCAGACAGACCTGGATGCATATGTGAACAAATCAATGAAAGTGCAGCAACAGGTTGGGAGAATGGTTAGTGAAGCAGTAAGGATACTGCACTCTGTTAATAGGGCTTAGACTACAAAAGTAAGAAGTTATATTAAGCCTGCATAAAACAACTGTTCAGCCTCAATTGGAGCATTGTGGCACTTAGAACTAGTCACACTTTAGGGAGGATGAGACGGCAAAGGAAATTACATTCACAATGTTGGATAGTGTTGCATTGCCTAGAAGTCAAACTAAACCCCTTTCTTCGTTGTAATTCTCCTCTAGTTTTTAGTAACTAAGAGATTAAAATCTGTGATTCATGCTCCAATATATACTTCGCGGTCGTTTGCTGTTTTCTCACTTCTTCATCCACATCCGTTTTCCCGAACACTGATCTGGATATCTTGCTCAAACTACTATGTTACATGTTTGGGTTCAATTGATGACATCATTGGGTGCTGTGGACACCAATCCTGCCCTCAAGTACCTGTACCTGTGCACCTTCAAGGAAAGACCAGTGGTAAATGATCTCAAAGGGGACCACCGGCAGATCTTTGTTCTCTCTGACTTCGAAATGCTAATACTGAGATCGGCAAGTTCCCCAACAACTAGGGATTGTCTTGAATCTTTCTGATTTGAGCACAATTTTAAAAAAAAAACTACCTACATAAACTTCTACAATAAAACTATATTTGTTAAGTTTTAAAGCTTCGTATTGCCTATCTGGAATAGTAGAGGAGCATTTTTAGTAAAGTCGGCCAACTTTGAAACAAAAACAGAAAATGCTGGAGAAGTCAGCAGGTCTGACAACATCTGTGGAGAGAAAGCAGAGTTAATGTTTCAGGTCTCTTCTTCAGAATGAACCAATTTTGCAATTTTGTTTTGTATTGGCCACTCTTGCTGTTGCACAAGGAACACATTATCAAAACCTGGACAGTCAAGCAGTGAAATAAGGAACACTGAAGCCTGGTCATCATTCACTTCCAAGCTTCTGTTTATAGAGACATGCACTTCCAACCAAAACCCTGCTTTCAGACTGCTCATAGATATTCATATAGCCCCCAATTAATATCCAACACCAGAATAAAATTTACATTTAGATACTATTAGATAATGATGTCCTTTGTCGACGGTGGAGTCGTTGAGACTTGAACTCTTTGCTGCATTTGCATGTTTTTGTGTCTGCAAAGCAATGACTAATTGGCAGTGTTGAGAAGTAAATGTTTGGCTGGGGAGTTGGCTCTGATCCTAACTTAGTGAAAAAAGGCTGAGTGAGATCCCTGGAATAAGCCACAAAGTTTAGACATCTCATCAAGCTGCTGGGCAATCATAAACTTATTTAAAGGTATTCAGGGCCTTAATACTTACAGCTGTACTTTCCAAACCGTTTTAAAATTGAATGTTAACTATTGAAGCCTCTGCGCACAAATGCAAATAAATATCTCCTGGACACAGCCACCTTCAGGCAGGGGAAAGAGGCAAATGGGACTAGATTAATTTAGGACATGTGGTCCGCATGGACAATTTGGACCAAAGGGTCTGAGTTCATGCTGTATAAGTCCAAGACCCTATAACTGCTGGTTGAGAATTGAGCTATTATTATTGAGCAAGGTTATAAAGGGTCTGTTGACGCACTGGCTACATCCGTCTTCCTGAGCTGGTATATCTGGCCTCAAGTCTCACCAGGCATGCTATGGACAGGATGATCAAGTTGATTTTTTTCTAAAAATAATTTTGAACAAGGACAGTCAAGGATAGTGGAAATTTGGAAATCCCATCCACAAGAAAATTGAGGATGTCAGATTAATTGAGAATTTCAAAATTGGAATTAATATATTTTTGACTGGCAATGGTATTGAGGGTTACAATTAAGATACAGATCAGCCATGGTCTAATTGAATGCTGTAACATTGCTGCACAAGGGCCCATATAGCAAACTCCTGTTGCTGAAATTCTGGCTGCATTCATTTCATCATTGACAGCAATGTAACATTTATATCGCTGAGTTTTAGCTGAAATTTCAGGAGATTGGTGCCTCAGTTAGCTGGTTACCTCCATTTTGCAACTTGCTCCATTATCCCAGCAGAAGACTCATGAGAAACTGGGCGCCTGTTTTGATACTGAGATAAGAGAGCTGTATTTTGCACTAGAAAAAAAATCACAACATCTTTCTCTTCTTTTGTACTGCTTTGAAACCAGTGCAGCAGCATTAAAGAAATGACTTAGATCTCCAAATGTCAATCTGCACCTGAGTAATGGACAAGAAGGCACTGCGGCCAAAGTTGCACATTAAGCCAAAATGAACAGTTGACCCAGTTGTGCTGTTTGCCATCATGTTTTGTAATTTACAAGAGGGAGCTTTTATAAAAACAATGGAAATTTATTTTTCTTGTTTCTCTGTTGCTGTGGTTACAGGATAAATAAGTTTTTTTTTAAACAACAATCTGAAAAATAGTAATTCCCAAGTCAGAAGATAGAGAGGAGGTGTGTATATGTGCACATATTTGTGGTTTTCAGGAGGGTGGGTCTAAATAATGTGGTGTTTAAAACCGTCCAATGTCCAACAGTACATACTTCCAATATGCTTTCAAGTTCATTTCCTTTTTCTGCTTACTTGTACATTAGCAACAAAACAAATCTAAAGTTGCTATAGACGATTATTGACAAAGAAAACCAAAAAAAGGATGTGTTTTTTCGCTCATGAAATCCTACTTGTTAATCTCTTCCCCCTTAAAGACTAGAGACTTATTTTTCAAAAGCAGTTATCAGTATGTGACAATCTCTTTCAGTTCTAGCCTATCATCACAAAATCTGCCTCAGAGCTAATCTTCAAAAAACCTGGTGTGGGACGCTGAATGTCTTGTGGTATGGTTGCTGCAAGGTAATATACCTGCCGAGCAACATATCTAGATAGCAGCTGTGTGGAAAGCAGCCGATTCACAGCAATGCATTGAGCTATGAATCACCCTTTCACACTCGGAGAGAGGAGTCACTTGGAGAAACAACTTAATGGCTTTAATTACATCTTAAATTCTTCTTTTCTCTCCAAATAATGGAAATTGGAAACCTTCGTAAATCTCAACAAATGGGAGCTTCCCTGTAGGAACATTTGCTGCTTAATGTTCTTCTGTCGGCATTACAGGCTCATCCTCTATTATTGCCCCCGGGAAGTGCAGCCCCACCTGTTAACACGTAAATATGCCAGGTATGTTTCAATCATGGCATGCTAGATCTTTGACTCTATTCAGGGAATAACAACAAATGTAATCTTAGATTAATTGGATTCTCAATAGTTTTTCATTTTCTTCGCCTCAGTATAATAAACAGAAAGGTAAGTGAAATATTAAGTATTCAGGGAATAAGTGTCCTATCCATCTTTCTTGTGTTATGTCTGGCACTGGTGATCTCAACGTACACAGCCCAGGGACAGATTCCTGAAAGCAAAGGCTAGAGGTCAGGTGAAAGGCACCCGACAGACCTGGATACCTTTTTTTTCTTTTGATGTCACATTCCAGACGTACATAAAATCCAGCTGCGTTTGTGTTATCTTCTTTGTTACCTTTTTCCAAGGAGTGATCATGCACTAGAACTCAAACTGTGACCCTTACTTTCGGAAAGAAAATCATTGAACCTTTCTTCCTGAAGACAAGCAATGTTAAACATTTTTATTCAAATAACTCAGGGTAACTTTTTCAGGTTGGCACGGGTTTCCTGAAGTTTTGTCACCTGGCTGTTCATCTTGGCAAGTCATAAGTGCATTGTCCTCACATTAATTTTGGACACTGCACAAGTTGTATGAAGTTCCTAATGCTGGAGCACCCAATACTTTTACAAAGCAATTTGCAGTTCCAACAAAAGTAAAACATCTTTACAAACTTTCAGTTAAGTTTTCAGCAGGAAATATTGGATTCAGTGTATTAAGGTGGCCAGATGTTGGCATTGTGATACAGACGAGAGGGAGAAAAGTTCAACTGACAGTCTGTGCTTAACTTAATTGTTCTCAAGAAGAATCACCAGACCTGAAACATTAACCCTGATTTCTTTCCACAGATGCTGCCAGACTTACTGAGTTTTCCCAGCAATGTCTGTTTTTGTTGGTTGTTCACACTCAGGGTTACAGCTGTGATGCTGCAAGTAACCTCTGCATCACTCTACAAAGGTTGGAGGCTCCTGTTCTAGACTGCTATCCAGTGACCCCTATTGATATGTGCTGGTATACAAATGTTGTAATAGTACATGTTCATAGCTGCTTTGATGTCTCCTCTATGGAAAAATGAAAAACAAGAATTCAAATGTTAATAAATTTGCGAAAGGAAGGAAATACCAAATGCTGGAAAATCACAAGCTTTCTAAAGGATTTTAATAATAGAACTAACAGTGAGGTAGTGGAACATTAGTTGTGTCATCTGTTGTAAAGTACAGGGTTGAAATTCCAACCAATAGCAGATATAATTTGAGGTTTACACTTTGAAATGGATCTGCACTTTACCGGTTTCTACTCTTATATTCTCCCACACAGTTTATGCCCAGCCCAGTAACACTGAAAGCCAATGAAGGGTGAATTCTTTTGCAGTTCTTGGGAAAGCCAGTCAGAATGTACTGGCAAGCTGCCGAGTTCCTCCTGTGCTTTCTGCATTTGCATCAGAACTCCGTTCTGCATTTACTGGGTATGTTCAACTCTTGCTTTATGGAAGAAACCAGCACTGCAGCAGCAGGGATCATGACTTTAGCAAGTGCTCAATTACCAGAGAGAAATGAACTAAAAACAAAATATTTAACTACCCTTCTATAGCAAAAATCAGGCCTCAGATATTCCCTCTGGCACATAGGTTTCCACCTCTTCCATGGAGCTGGAGCTTAGTTCATAAATACATATGAGAGCATTTCAAAATGCATAATACAAGCAATCAGAGTCAGCATGGCTTCGTGAGGGAAAGTCAAATTTATGAGGATTCTTTGAGGAGGTAACAACAGGACACATAAAAAGGAAAGAGTGCATGTAATATATTTGGATTTTCAGAAGGCATTTGATCAGGTGCAACATGTTAGGCTACTTTATAAGTGTCATGATGTTGTATTGTATATTAGCATGAATAAAGGGTTTACTCACTAATACAGGGCAATTGAGAGAAGGAGGGCATTTTCACGCTGGCAATTTGTAACCAGTGGTGTGTCATAGGGATCAGTGCTGGGTCACTATTATTTACAATGTATATTAATTACTTAGATGAGGAAGTGAAATTACTCCAGCCTCGATTGATAGATCGGAGGGAAAGTGGTGATGATGACACAAAGAGTCTGCAGAGAGATAGGCACGTTAAGTGAGTGGGTAAAATCTTGGCAGATGGAATAAAATGTAGGGAAATGTGAAGTTGTGCATTTTGGTAGGAAGCATAGAGGAGCTGAATATTATTTAAATGGAGAAAGACTGCAGAAAGATATGGGACGGAGAGATTTTTGAAGTCTTCATCCATGAATCAAAACAATCCAAATTCAGGGACAGTGGAAACTGCCAATGCTGGAGAATCTGAGATAATAAAGTGTAGAGCTGGATGAACACAGCAAGCCAAGCAGCATCAGAGGAGCAGGAAAGCTGACATTGCGGGCCTGGACCCTTCTTCAGAAAATCCCAAATTCAGCAAGTATTAAAGCAGGCAATGGAATGTTACTGAATAAAATAGAATCCCTACAGTGTAGAAACAGGCCATTTGGCCCAACCAATTCACACTGACTCTCCAAACAGTATCCCACCTAGACTCATCCTTCTACCCTATCCCTGTAGTCCTGCATTTCCCATGGCTAATCCACTTAATCTATGCATTTTTGGATTGTGGGAGGAAACCAGAGCACCAAGGAGAAACCCACAGAGACACAGGGAGAATGTGCAAACTGCACAATGACAGTTGCCTGAGTCTGGAACTGAACCCAGGTCCTTGGCATTGTGAGGCAGCAGTGCCACCATGCCACCCCCAACTTCAGTTTGGCACAGTATTGGAGATTAACATACTTCTAAGCAGTGAGACTTAGATTATTTTATTAAAGAAGGGTCCCAACCTGAAACATCAGCTTTCCTGTTCCTCTGATGCTACCTGGGCTGCTGTGTTCATCCAGCTCCACACTGTGTTATCTGAGACTCCAGCATTGGCAGTTCTTACTATCTCTGAGACTAAGTTCTGTGTTTGACTTGTATCCAGCCATTCATATCCAAAGTACCCCCTGCTTTACAGTTAGTTATCACTTAACCACTTAGTTCTCTCTCCAGGCCAGGAGACAATCGACTGGTCAAAACTCACAGGCTAAATACAGTGAAAACTTTAAAACATATTTTCTGAAAAGTTGTCACCACTTAATATCTTATTTATAAATATATATCAATAGTAAAATTAAAGTGTTCCCAAGCATTGGCAGGCTTGCATGCAGTTTTGGTATTCGCACATTACAGAATTTAATGGAGAGTTGCCAATACTATAAATATTGGCTTTGATGTACCTCAGAATTTAAAGAGTCCTTAGATAATTTGTTTACATTCTTTTTATGTACAGTTGTTAAATTAAAAACCATCACTATTTCTGTTAACTCAACTCAACCATTTAATACATCATGTTCTAAAACAAGAAAGATAACATTCTAGACCGGACATCAGCTGTCCATCCTTGCCCTGGAGAATGTGTAGTGAGCTGGCTTCTTTAATTGCTTTTGTCCATGTAGTCCTGATGCTTCTCCACATCTGTCAGGAAGGAAGATCTGGGATTTTGCCCCAACAATAATGAAAGATTGGTCCTACAGTTCCAAGATAGGATGGCGTAAGGCTGGGAAGGGAACTCTCAAGTGCTTGTATACACACACATCTGCGCCCTTGTCCTTCTAGTTTGTGAACATTAAAGATTTGAAGGGTACTGGCAAAGGTACATTGATGGTGTGTTGCAATGCACGTGGTAGACAGCACAGACTGCTGCTACTACTCATGGTTGGTTGAGGGTCTGAATGTTGAAGATGTTGGCTAATCAAGCGGACAACTTTCGCTTGGAGGGTGTTGAATGTTTTGAGTGTTTTTGGAGACACATTCATTCAGGGAAATTGAGACAACTCCATTACAGTCATGAGTTGTGCCTTGTAGATGGTGGACAGAGTTGGGGACAGAGGTGAATAACTTGACAGTAAATTTATAGCCTCTATTGTTATTATCGCAGCATTTCTCTGCCTGGTCCAGTTCAGTTTCTGGTAACTGATAACCTTAAGATGTTGTTAGGAATTCAGTGATGACAATATCAAGGGGGTGATGATTAGAATTCGCACTTGTTAGGGTTGGTCATAGCACTTGGGCTGATAAAAAGCAAGTAGCATTTATGCCCTATAAGCCTAAACATTATCCAGGTCTTGGTGCATATGGGCGTGGACTGATTCAATAACTGAGGGATCATAAATGATGCTGAACATTGTGCAATCATCAGCAAAATTCAGACTTCACTTCTTATTCTCTATTAATTTCAATCACTCATGGGATGTGTGTTGCTGCCTAGGCCAGCATTTATTTCCCATCCCTAGCTTCCCTTGAGAAGAAGACGGTGGTGAGCTGCCTTCTTAAACTGCTGCAGCCTATGTGCTGTAGGTTTGACTCTATAATGTCTTTGGGGAGGGAATTCCAGGATTTTGAGTTTTTTTGGAATATTGTTGGAGCTACACTCATCCAGGCAAGTGTAGGAAAGGTAATCGATGGAGCAGCTGGAAGTCTGGCGACCTGGAACATGATCCTGAGCAACTTGTGCAGTAATACCTGGGATTAAGATGATCAGCCTCCAACAAACACAATCATCTTGCATTATACTAAGTATAGCTTCAATTATTGAAAAGTTTTCTTCAGATTCCCAATTATTCCAGTTTTGTTCAGGTTCATTGAGGTCACAATCAGTCAAGTGTTGCTTTGATGTCAAGGACAGTTGCTCTCATCTCATCACTGTTCAGCTCTTTTTGTAATGTTTGGACCAAGACTGGAGAAGGTCAGGAACTACGTGGCCCTAGAGGAATTCAGACTGAGTGTCACTATGCAGGTTATTCCTCAGTGATTGCCACTCGGTAGCACTGATGAGCCATTCCAACACCTTACTGATGATCAAAAAAGAACAATGGGGCTGTAATCAGCCATATTAGGCTTATCCTGCTTCCTGAACTGCAGACATACCTGGGCAATTTTCCACTTTTGTCAGTTAGAAGCCAAAGTTGTAGCTGTACTGGAACAGTTTGGCTAGGAAACGGCTATTTCTGAAACATATATGTTTAGTATTATTGCTGTAATATTGCTCGGGTCCATAGCTGTTGCAACATCTGGTGTCTTCAGCCATTTCTTGATATCACGTAGAGTGGGTCAAATTGGCTAAAGACTAGTATGTGATGATAAAGACCTCAAACCAAATTGAGGTGGATTATCCACTCGGCATTTCTGGCTGAAGGGGTTGAAAAGTCCTTCAGTCTTGTCTTTTGCATTAAAGCATTGGGCTCTCCATTACGGAAAATGGGAATATCGTGGAACCATTTCATCCTGTTAGCTGTTTCATTGTTCACAACCATTCAAGACTGGATGTGGTAGGCTGTAGAGCTTAGACCTGATCTGATGTTAATTGAATCACATAACCCAATCCTTCCACTGTTTAGTACACAAGCAATCCCATGTTGTTGCTTCAACAGGTTGACACCTCATTTTTAGGAATGCCTGATGCCCCTCCTGGCATGTCCTCCTGCACTCTTCAATGGGAATCAGGCTTGGACCCCAGCTTGATTGTCATGGTAATTGGGTGTACACTGGACCATGTGATTATAAATTATGGATCAATATAGTTTTGCTGATGACCCATACAACCCGATGGATGCCCAGTTTTGAGTTGCTAGATTGCTTGATATCTAATCTGTTTAGCACAGTGGTAGTGCCAAAACACGATTGAGCATCCTCAATCTGAGGGCACAACTTTGTTTCTGAAAGGATTGTGTGATGGTCATGGACAGATGCATCTACAATATATTGATTGGTGAGGATGAGGTCAAATATTTTTTGAGCTGCAATTTTAGGATTTGAAACTATGTCCACAGAACATTAGTCTGCATCTCTGGGTTACTAGGCTAGTGATATTACCACAGTGAAAGGGTTAATATGGAGAACCATAAAGACCACCCACAATGAAGATGTTGTATGGAGTAGGTGGGGGAATAGTTTAAGGGAGGAAAATGGATCTTCCTCATGGTCTCTGTAACAATATCCATCACATCAATGGAACTTGTACAAATATTTAAGACAAGAGGATCTTTTTTGTTAGACTGCCAAGTGGTCTTCCTCAACCACACTAGATAGAGCAGATCCTGTAGGTTGCCCTCGTTTGGGGAAGAGGATGGTGACAGCAAATCTACCAGTTGTACCATAAACCGTGATGAATGCTGTGTAACTCCTTTATGAGTTTTTGGCAACCTTGCAATAGTGTAAAGGAGCTGCTTCTCAATGGGCATCAAAAACAATCTGGGTGAAGTCAAGAGGAAGAAAGAAGCATTTGGATTAATCAGACTAGCATTAGGAGTTAGAGTGATGAAGTAGTCTTTCGATGATGCAATGGTAAGATTGGAGTCTTGTCCATTTTTGAATACCATGTTTTCTAGTGTTTAGTCTTAACATGTAATAAACAGAAATCCAAGTCTGAAAACAGTTTAAGATTGTATTATTGAGGAGTTTGACCTGAATGTAAATTGATGGATGTGGACACAAAATGACATGAAAAAGAACAGGCAGTGGTGAGGATTTCCCTTTCGACAGCTATGCCTCCTCTGAAGTCTTTGTTAAATACTTCCATTTTCAATTTTGTAAAAGACTTCCGCAATATGCAGTAATTCTCTGACTCCTACCTTTAGATTTTCATGTTGACTGCCCTGCTGCCAAGTGACTTCTCAGAAACATTGGACAGTGAGATGATGTTTAAATTGTTCCTGACCTTGCGAGGTGCACTGAGGAAATCAAACAGCTGATACAAAGTGAAAAGAAATTTTGTTTCCCCAGGCAGACTGACACTGTCGGACCCTCACCCCAAGTCAATGGGCAGTGTGCACCATTCTCAGCCTGAGGCCCGTTGCTAGGTGGAGTAGATGGAGTTTATTTTGTAACTGGTTGTGGTTGATCCTCGCCAAACTTTTACTCATTTGATTGCTCTTCATTGTTTGTTCACAGCAGCAGAGAGCTCAAAATCATAACATGTCAGGTAGAAAGGTGTAGCCTGTATTTCTTAAAGGAACACTGTATCATGGCTGGAATAAGCGTTGGCGTCCCTGCAAGAAATGAATCTAAATATTCAAGAATAACATAACATGACACATACAGACAAGAGAAAGAGCGGGGGGGGGGGGGTAGAGGGAGGGAGAGAGAGAGAGAGAGAGAGAGATTGAGATATTTTGCACTTGGGGCCTTGATGATGGAAGACTGTAGTATTCAATAGTTCAATTGTTGGAGGTTTTACTATGTGTGCCTGTTAACTCTTCCCTGTTCTGTGTCCTGTGTGTCAAGCCAAGGTGTGATTACTGAGAAAGAGAAACAAAACTGAAAGCAGGAGTTTGAAGCCTGAGAGTGCAGACATTTTAAAACAGCACTCGTCACTAAAGCTCCTGTCCATACACAGAAACTGATGTGATCTCTGCATAACTCTGAGTTTAAATGTCGGAAAGATGGCCTACTGTCCTCAGGAGACCCACCAGCCACAATGCCCAGAAAGCAGCAGAATGGAGGTCAATACGAGGAGACATGTCCTGAAGATCCCACGGTGCTGTCAAAAACTCAAATGTCCTCACATAAGCAATCAAGATTAGTGAATGCATCAACAAATATGACTTTCTATTAAACACAGCTTGGGCCTCATATACCATTCATTTAACCACAGGCCTATCATTTCCCTACCAATTATAACAACATAAGAAACAGGAGCAGGAGTAGGCATCTGGCCTGCCCAATGTGCTCTGCCATTCAATAAGATCATGGCTGATCTTTTCACGGACTCATCTTCACTTACCCGTTCGCTCACCATATTCTTTAATTCTTTTACTGTTCAAAAATCTCCTTGCCTTAAAAATGTTCAATGAGGTAGTCTCAACTGTTTCACTGGGCAGGGAATTTCACAGACTCACAACACTTTGGGTAAAAAAAGTTCCTCCTCAACTCAGTCCTAAATCTGCTTCACTTTATTTTGAGGCTATGCCCCCTAGTCCTAGTTTTACCCACCAGTGAAACCAACCTGCCTGCTTTTATCTTATCTATTGGTCATTGGTCCATATCCCCCATTCCTTGCATATTCATTTCCTTAACATTTTATTTCCAAAGGTACAGCACCTCATATTTGCCTGGATTAAAATCCATTTGCCATTTCTCTGCCCATATCTGCATCTGATCTGTACCTCACTGTATTCTTTGACAACCTTCTACACTATCCACAACTCCACTGATCTTTGTATCATCTGCAAACTTACTAACCCAACCTTCTACATTTTCATCCAACTCATTAGATCCCTGCAGAACACCACTAGCCATGGACCTCCAGTTAGAAAAGTAGCCTCCATCACTACCTTCTGCCTTCTACGGGCAAGCCAATTCTGAATCCATGCGGCCAGGTCACGTGGATCCCACACATCTTAAACCTCTGGATGAGCCTACCATGTGGGACGTTGTCGAAAGCCTCACTAAAATCTGAGCAGACAATGAATTAATGGAGTAAAGGCAAACAGCTCACCAGTAGCTGATGGCCTGTGTCTGAGTATTTTAAAAGAGGCGGCTGCCAAGACAGCGGAGACACCCTTCAAAATATTTCAGAGCTCTCCGGATTTCAGAAGTTTTCTGGCAGGTTGAAAAACCAATAAAGTATTGCCTCTGTCCAAGAAGGGAGATTCACTCAGCTGATTCCTGAGATGAAGGAGTTGACTTATCAAGAATGGCTGAATAGGTTAGCCCTTTATTCATTAGCGTTTAGAAGAATGAGCGGTGATATTATTGACACATACAGGATTCTGAGGGGATCTGACAAGGTAGGTGTTGAAAAAATGTTTTCACTGGAGGGAGAGTCTCAAGCTAGGGAATACAGTTACTGCATAAGGGAACATTCATTTAAAACCGTGACATAAAGTAATTTCTTTTCCCAGAGGTTAGCGAATGCCTAGAACTCTCTACCCCAGAGAGCTGTGGAGGCGAGATCACTGGATTACTTAAAGAGAGGTGGATAGATAGATTTTTGTAGTATTGGGCAGTTGACAGCCACAGGTAGCTGACACCAAAGAGGGATTGGGAATGTAAGCACATCTAGCCAAATGGTGGGGTAGGCCTGAGAGACCAAATAGCCCACTCCTATTAGTTATGTTTTTACATGTGCAAATAAAGCAGAAAACAGCCCTTGAAGACATTGTGAAATTCAAGTTTAGAGAATTTATTGGCATTGCAGATTTTACATGGGTCAAAGCATTGATTCTAAATGGGGCCCTGTCCGGAATTTAACACCAGAGGGGGAGAACAGATGAAAACATGCTTGAAGAGATCCTCCTAACGGAGTTTAAAGGTCCGGAACAAATTACCTGGAGGTCTTTGAGGAAGGTTATTTAAAAAAGACCTTTTTTGTCCAAGGAGGCAGTGACAGAGGTACATCACATCCTGCGAAAAGTGCCAGTACTGTACAATGGCCAACGTCGGATTATACAAGTCTGTGCTTATTTGCCTGGCAGCTGCCCCAATTTTTTTTCCCTGAGTGCATTAATTTACTCTCCCTTGCAACAAACATGCACCTCCCCTGCAAATAGTTGTTAAGAAGCCCTGCAGCAGTAACCAATTTCCCTCCTAATCAAGTAGAAACAATTGCAGAAATTAGGACAGGCCACATGCCAAAGCAGTAATTCCTGTCAGCAGTTATCGTTCTTACCTCGCCCACTTCTTAACCGGAACCAGCACAGAGCCTGTCCTGTAAATTGGTTTAAAGGTCAGACAGTCTGCAACCCCAATCACTCTTACAAAGCATTTCACCTTTACGTTATGTCTGAAACTATGCATTTTCTGGGCCCAATTCATTCAATTTGTCCAGCTCGCACTATTATTGGCTTATCGTGGCAACTATTGCGAATAGAGACAGCCAAAAGTGAAGCAACACAAGTCTGTTTTCCTAAAACGGTGCTAAATTCACTGCTAAACTAATAACTAGTTGGAATAGGAGGATTCTCATGATAGTGGCACAACGTATGGGGAGTGGGATGAGCAAGTACTAAGTTCAGCACATCTACAAAACAATCAGAATGACTGTAATATTACCGTGAGTCAAATGAAGCAACCGCCCCACCCTCCTATGTCAACATTACCTCTAGACAGCCTTAGAATATGCACGAACTTCACTGTGGAACATGCTGGTGTTATGATGCACCGCTTAGAGTAAATATCCAAATCTGACCTCTGCTGCAGTGTAAATGCAACATGGTTGCGATTCTTGTTTCTCCTGAGATAAATTTGCACCAATAGCTCTGTTTTTCACCTTACTAACTGATAATGCAGTTGTCAAATTCTGACAGAGATGTGGTCTGAGAAAGAAAGAATTTATATGGTAATCACAACATTAATTCATCACAATATGTCATTGAGTCACTGAACTGCAAATCCTATGTTATCCCTCATGATTGAGTCTCTTATTTATGTATCTTATCAGGACAGCCCATTTTATTTGTCAAGTTAGGTTCAACAGAAAGTTTCACCAAGGTTCACTGATGTTGTCCAACCTGCTGAGTTTTCCCAATAATTTCTATTTTGTTTTTGATTTCCTGATTCTGCAGTTCTTTGGGGTTTTTGTTCCATGTTTGACTGCTCTGCTTGTAATCATTGCCAGATTTGCAGGCTGCAGCGCATTGAAGTAAAGACAAAGTGGGCTGTTCAATAAAACCAGTCCCTTTCAGTAAAAGCCTCTAGACACCTCTATTGGTGGGTCACATTTTTTTTAATGTACTCATGGGACGTGGGCATCGCTGGCTAGGCCAGTATTAATTGCCCATCTCTAATTGGCTTTGGGAAGGTGATGGTGAGCTGCCTTCTTGAACCACTGCTGTCTCTGTGCTGTAGGCACCCACAATGACCTTAAGGAAGAGAAATGCAATAGTCTAGATTTCTGAAGCTGGTCCCAACTGAAGGATGATGCAAGAACTTCTAAAAAGTCAAAAAAAGATAAAGTTTTTAATATATCCTGAATGAGATCAAATACATAATTCCTAAAAAAAGTACATCATTTGGTGGTTTCATATTGTTACAGAAAGGGTAAAAAGGTATAGGGGAACCCCAATTCCTTTCTCTTCTGTTTGTAATCAGTTTGGTTCCATTTTGAATAGGTAGTGAAGTCAATTTTTAAAATTACCAGCATTGATCTTTTTTTTAACAACAGGAGGAATTATTTATTCAATCACTTACCTAGAGAGATCTAACATTACACAAGTCATACATTGTACGCTCAATAAAGATACAACTAAAGAAGACAGTACATCTATACAAATGTTAAACCAAAAGAATAAATAACATCTCATTTTTCTTTGAAAGTTCATTGAAGAAGGAAGGCCTTTTCCATTCTTTTCTACAACTGATTTCAGATCCACTTTGAAAACTGGGATCAAATATATGGAATAAGTGCACGGTTCCTTCGAAGGTCTAGTGGGTCATGTGAACAGGCACTCAAAACTGCTGCATCAGCAGGTCTAATTTATTAACAGGTAGACCTGGAGCTTTGAAATGGGCTGGGAGGCTTTTTAAAAGGCACTTGTTAATCTTAGTTCTTGCAGGACAATAATGACACAATCCTCTCTGCAGCTCATGTCTTGTAGTTTTCATGCCGCAAACTGCCCCAAGTCTCTCCTACATTTTGGGATTAAGGATTTTAAGTCAGAGAACCAATTCTGGTCTTATGGTCAATAGTCACCGATATTCAGTTTCAGTAAATGGTGATCTTTCAAGCTTCACTTGTGGATCACAAGTTTTGTCAGTTTGTATTCATTGTATTGCAAACTTGAAACAAACAGTTTAGACGTGCAAGGTCACTGTTTTGGGGTAATTTTCAACAAAATCGCTGTGACTTCCTCCAGACGGTGATAGTTAGGGATGTTCATTCAAGATGGATACACCACCTCTTCTACATATGAACAAAGAGTGAGAGAAGTCCATGAGGCCCTATGAGTATGTTCTGCCATTCAATAACTGGATGGCAGATTTGATTTTAACATCAAGTCTACCTTACTGCATATCCCTGATAATCTTTCATTTGTTTGGTAATCATGAATCTATATACCTTAAAAATATTTCATGATTCCGTATCCACTGCCTTTTGAAGAATTCCAAAGACTTATTCCAAATGCTTAGAGAGAAATCCTTTTTCATCTTCTGTCTTAAGTGGATGCTCCCTTTTTTTTAAGCTATGACCTCTAATTATGGACTCTCCTAAAGAGGAAACATCCTTTCTGCATCCAGCAAGTTGTGTTCCCTCATGGTCTAATATTTTTCAACTAAGTCCACATTTATAAAGGCCTAGCCTACCTAACTGGGGAGGCAATGATATAGAGGTATTATGGCTGGAGTGTTAATCCAGAGACCCAGATAATATTCTGGGAACCTGAGTTCAAATTCTGCCAGGGCAAATGGTGGAACGTGAATTCAATTCAAAACAAAATCTGGAATTAGAAGTCCATTAATGACCATGAATCAATTGCCATTGTTGGAAAAATCCATCTGGTTCACTTAGTTCCTTGATTGAAGGGAACTGCCATCCTTACCCGGTCTGGCCTACTTGTGACTCCAGACCCACAGCAATGTGGTTGACTGTTAACTGTCATCTGGGCAATTAGGGATGGGCAATAAATGCTGCCTAGGCAGCGATGCCCTTCTCCCATGAACGAATAACAGAAAAGCATTTCCTCACAAAGCAATCCACTTATTCCAAGTATTAGTCTAATAAACCTTCTTTGAACCACTTCTAGCACATTAACATCCTTCTGTATGCACAGTGACTAGTAGAGCACACAGTACTCCAGATGTAGTGTTCACAAATGTCTGATTCAACTCAGACCTTTCTAGAAGATTGATTGTCTGACTGAAGTTGCAATGTTCATTAAACTCTTTTGGCGGCCATCCTAATGGTCCATCATGTCCATTTAACATTAAAAAAAACTACGTTAAAATTTGTAATGTCTTTATCCCAGTTATGAGCATGACAATGTATATGTAAGTTTTTAAATTGCAGTTTTCATAACTTTTATAAACTATTGATAATATGCATAGACTCACAAGCATTATTCTCTACTATAATGCAGTATCTGATTCATCTACTGCCATCATGCCAAGTGATCCCAGCTGACAGCACTGCTGGACAAGTCAAATCCCAAAATGAAGCTGCTGTACCTGTATGATGTGGGAGCTGGCAGTGACCACCCCTGCAGTAAATGTTGGCTGCTGAAAAAACTTCAGCTCAGCGTTGACGAGCTAGAATCTGAGCTTCAAACACAGCAGCGCATCTGGGAGGGGGAGAAGTACCTGGATGCTTTGTTTCAGGAGGTGGTCACAACTGATAATTAAGTACTTCAAATTCAGTCAGTGGCCAGGGACAGCTGGGTGTGATTGCAAGTGAGGAGATCCTGAATTCAGGAATGGAGCAGCCTCAAATCCTGGCCTTGTCCAACAGTTATGAGGTACTTGCTTTCTGTGAGGATGAAGAAAAGGGCTACAGGGATGATGAAGTAGCTGACCACTGCACCATGGTACTGGAGGCCATTCAAGAAAAGAGAGCAAAATGACAAGTGGTAGTTGTAAGGGACACTGTAATTAGGGGAAATTGATGGTCCCTTTTGTAAGTCGGATCGAGAATTAATGGCACAAATCATCGCGAATGAGTATAATTTAATAGCCATTATGGAAACATGGTCGCAGGGCGGTCACGAATGGGAATTAAGTATCCAAGGGTAACAGACTACTTGGAAGGACAGACAGTAAGGTAAGGGAGGTGGTGTTGCTCCGATATTTAAGGATGCCATCAGAGCAGCAGTGAGAGATGATAATAGGTTCTATAGAGAATAAGGTTGAATCTGTTTGGGTGGAAGTTAGAAATTCAAAGGAGAAAATGTCATTGATAGGCGTAGTCAACAGGCCATCACATTGGGGCAGGCAATAAACAAAAATAACAAATGTCTTTAAAAATGGTACGGCAATTATCGTGGGGGAGTTTAATCTACGTGTTGATTGCTCGAACCATATCAGTCAAGACAGCCTTGAGGAGGAGTTCATTGAATGTATCCACAATAGTTTTCTTGAACAATATATAATGGAGCAAATGAGGGAGCAAGCTACCCCAGATCTGGTCCTGTGTAATGAGACAGAAATAATTAATGATCTTATAGTTAGGTATCCTCTTAGAAGGAGTAATCACAGTATGGTTGAATTTAGAATACAGATGAAAAGAGAGAAGATAAAATCCAAAACCAGGGTCCTGTGCTTAAACAAGGGAGACTACAATAGGATAAGGGAGGAGTTGGCTAAAGTACACTAGAAGCAAAGACTTTATGGTGGGACAGTTGAGGAACAGTGGAGGACTTTCAAAGCAATTTTTCAAAATGCTCAGGGAAGTATATACCAGTGAAAAGGAAGAACTGTAGGAAAAGGGGTAATCAGCCATGGATGTCTAAGGAAATAAGGGAGGCTATCAAATTGAAAGTTAAAGCATACTAAGTGGCTAACACCAGTGAGAAACTAGAGGTTGGGAAAACTTTAAAGGTCAACAGAAAGCTACAAAAAGTATATAAAGAAAAGTAAGATAGATTATGAGAGTAAACTAGCTCATACTATAAAGACAGATAGAAACTTCTGCTTTAAATATATAAAATGAAAAACAGAGACTAAGGTAGGCATTGGTCCTTTAGAGGATGAGAAGAGGTTTTAATAATGGGAAATGAGGAAATAGTTGAAGCATTAAACAGGTATTTTGTGTTGGTCTTCACAGTGGAGGACATTAACAACTTGCCAATAATTGATGACAAAGAGACAAAGTTAGGTGAGGACCTGAGCATGATGGTTATCATGAAAGAGGTCGTGTCAGGCAAGCTAATGGATCTAAAGGTAGACAAGTCTTCTGGCCCTGATGGAATGCATCTCAGGGTACTAACAAAAGATGGTGGGAGAAAACGTGCTCATGGAAATTTTTCAAAATTAGCTAGACTCTGGGGCAGTTCCAGCAGATTAGCAAATAGCTAATGTGATGCCACTGTTCAAAAAATAAGGTAGACAAATAAAAAAGGGAATCTTGGTCTGGTTAGCTTAACTTCTGTAGTGGGGAAAATGTTTGAATCTATTATCAGGGAAGAAATAGCAAGACATCTAGATAGAAATTGTCCCATTGGGCAGACACAACATGGATTCATGAAAGGCAGGTCATGCTTGACTAATTTGCTTGAATTCTATGAAGATATTATGAGTGAGGTGGACAATGGGGACCCAGTAGATGTGGTGTATCTGGATTTCCTAAAAGCATTCAACAAGGTGCCACACAAAAGGCTGCTGCATAAGATAAAGGTGCTCGGTGTAACAGGCAATGTATTAGCATGGATCAAGGATTAGTTAACTAAACATGAGGCAAATAGTGGGGATAAATGAGTGTTTTTCTGGGTGGTGACCAGTGACTAGTGATGTGCCTCAGGAATCAGTGTTGAGACTGCAATTCTTTATAATTTACATAGATGATTTGGAGTTGGGGACTACGTGAAGTGTGTCAATGTTTGCGGATGACACTAAGGTGAGTGGTAGAGCAAAGTGTGCTGACAGTTTGCAGAGGGATATAGATAGTTTAAGTGAGTGGGCGAAGGTCTGGTAGATGGAATTCAATGTTGATAAATGTGAAGTCATCTATTTTGGTTGGAATAACAGTAAAGGGGACTATTATTTGAACAGTAAAAAATGTAGCATGCTGCTAAGCAGAGGGATCTGGGTGTCCTTGTGCATGTATCACAGAAGGCTGGTTTGCAGGAACAACAGGTAAGAAGGCAAATGGAATTTTGTCCTTTGTTGTTAGAAGTATTGAGTTCAAAAACAAGGAGGTTATGTTACAGCTGTACAGAGTGCTGGTGAGGCCACAACTGGAGTACTGTGTGTAGGTTGTGTCTCCTTACTTGAGAAAGGATGTACTGGCATTGGAGACGGTGCAGAAGAGATACACTAGCTTGATTCCAGAGTTGACAGTGTTGGCTGATGAGGAGATGCTGAGTAGACTAGGATCATATCCATTGGAATTTAGAAGAATGAGGGTAGATCTTACAGAAACATACAACTTTGTGAAGGGAACAGATAAGATAAAAGCAGGGAGGATGTTTCCACTGGTGGGTGAAACTAGTATAAGGAGGCATGACCTCAAAATTAGGGGAACCAGATTTAGGACTAAATTGAGGAGGAATTTCTTCACCCAAAAGGTTGTGAATCTGTGGAATTCCCCACCCAAGGAAGTTGAGGCTTCCTCACTGAATGTTTTTAAAAGCCAAAATAGATAATCTTTTGCATAGGAAAGGAATTAAGGGTTATGGGTGAGAGCGTGGGTAAGTGGAACTGAGGCCATGAAAAGATCGGTGATGATCTTATTGAATGCTGGAGCTGGCTGGAAGGGCCAGACAACTTTCTCCTGTCCCTGGTTCTTACGTTCTTATGTTTCTACTTATTACCCCAAATCACCGCTTCATCTGCAACTTAAATCCACAAAAAACTACTTTTCTCTATCAAATTTCTCAGTTTCATATTGCTGATTCTACCTCATTCTTTCCTGTGAACTATGAAGTTTTCTGACATGAGCATTCACTAAACTGAGAGATTTCAGATTTCTAACCAAACTTCTGGGAGTTGCACTGAGGAAACTGCTCTATTTGAACTGTTCTATACTACTCTTTTTAAAGCAAAGAACCTATATTTGATTCTGACCTCACGCACGTTTCTTCTGAATTGCCCAAAAATCTCTTGGCTTTCTAAGCTAAAGTCAATCCTTGATTACCCTGTACCAGAAACAAGCCAATGGACCTCAGAGGCAGTAAAAACTCTCGATGCTGGAGTCAGGGAGAGCACAGTGTGGAGCCGGAGGAACACGGCAGGCCAGGCAGCATCAGAGGAGCAGGAAAATTGGTGTTTTGGGTCGAGACCTTTCTTCAGAAATGGACCTCAAAGTTTACACTCTATGTCATAAACCTGCAGCACACAAATGATCTTCCATTAACATTCAAAGGGTTCTTTCTGTTTGACACCTAATTTATTAGGTCACTGTATCAGAAAGACTGTCTGACCTAATTATATTTAACCATTCCGAAAAGTAACCAACCCTATTTTCCATGATTCTGAATTCAAACTCTAATGATGCAACACCTTTCATGACACCTTCCTGAAAGATGACTGAAAATGTATCCATAAAAAGCATTTTCGTTTCACATCACAAAAATTCTTTTTAATACTTTTGGTTTTCTATTAACAGTACTAATACATTGACATTAAATAAATATACAATGACTTTCATGGCAGCCATATTTTACATACATTGATTGGGTATGCAGTGTTCCATCTTCTTCATATGTGGTCTTGATACAGCGCAAGGATAATTTTAAATTGAAAAAGACACAGAAAAGAATTACATGATGTTACCAGAGTTTGAGATATAAGGAGATGCTGGATAGGCTGGGGCTTTTTTCACTGGACTGTAGAAGTTGAGGGTTGGCCTTAGAGGAGGCTTATAAAATCATGGGGGGCACATATAATGGTGAATAGCAATGATCTTTACCCTGGGATAGGGAAGTTCAAAACTAGACAGCATAAGTTTGAGGTGAGAAAGATTTAAAAAGGACCCAAGGGGCAACATTTTCACACAGAGGGTTGTTCATGTGTGGAAGGAACTACCAGGGGAAGTGACAGATGCAGGTACAGTACCAACATTTAAAAGACATTTGGATAGGTACATGAATAGGAAGTGTTTAGGGGGATTATGGGCCAAAAGCAGGCAAGTAAGACTAGCTAAATTTAGGAAATTTGGTTGGCTGCACGACTATTGCTAGAACATTGTCTTTTCCAGGCATATGTATGATTGGAGGATTAAACTTCACTGAAATAGCTGCACATCCCTGACCCACAGGTTCCCCAAAAAACATTAAAAGATTATGCTCTGAAGAAATGACAATGTTAGCGATGTATATTTTAAAAATTGTAGAAGAGCCAACACAAGACAAACTGTCTCTTCCTCTACCATTGAATATTTCTATTGGCACAGATTCAGGTCTAACTGACAGGCTATTTGATCCCCATTTCACTTTGTTTTAGTTAAACAACACCCACATTGATATTGCTAGCATTAACAGCCAATTTGAATGCCCTCTTACAATTTAGCACGGCTAAAATGATTCCTGTTGTTGGCACAGTTTTTTAGGCTGTTGTAAGCACACTGACATTCTTGTGTCCATTCAAAGTTTCTAACTTTCTTTTTAAAAAATTGGTCAAAAGCACAACTGCACTGCTGAAAGTCAGAGCAAACCTCTGAAAAAATACACCCATGTCAACATATTGCAAAATTTTGGGTTTCATCCTAGGAATTGGAAAATCTAGAACAGCCCTTACTTTCACTTCTCTAGGTGTTACTTGGTTTTTACCCACAGTGTGGTCCAAGTAAGTTACTTTTGTTTTGGCTAATTCAAGCCTAGCCACAAAAATCAGAAATTGCTGGAAAATCTCAGCAGGTCTAGCAGTATCTATGAAGAGAAATCAGAGCTAACATTTTGGGTCCAGTGACTCTTCCTCAGAGCTCAAATTGCCTCTTTGTAACTGATTAAACAGATTAGTGAAGAGGTTTAAATTTTATTCCCAAATTTCACTGACCACAACCAAGTCTGTGTTTTAATCATGCAATTTCATACTTTCTCAATGATTTAATCAAATAATGGTTAGAATTTTGCTGGTGCATCTTCCATTCAAAATGGCATGACATTGCTTTGATAAACTCCATCTGGTATTACAAAAGGTGATGTTACTTTGGTTCTATCAGTCTATTCAACCTGCCAATATCTATTAAACAAATTAATTTTGGTGACACATTGAGTATGTTCAGTTCTTTCAAGACAGTTCTCCAAGCTTGAAATATGACCTGAGTTCAATGCTGTCACTGCACTGAGTTTGCAATAACTAGTACAGGATCTTTGCAACTCATCCAGTTCAGTATCAATGTGGCATGTGATCTTTAGCTACTATGATTCCAACATTATTCCAGCTGATGTATAACCAAAATCTTGAATAGGTTCACCATGACCTCCCTGCTTTGATATACTTTGCCACTATTTATGCCCTTGAACCTCTGGAGGATTGTGTGCAATTCTGACTGCCCCCATATAGGAAGAATATTATTAAGCTGGAGAGGGTGCAGAAAAGATTTGCAACTATGTTGCCAAGACTGGAGGATTGGAGTTATGGGGAGAGGCTGGATAGGCTGGGACTTTTTTCATTGGAGTATAGGAAGTTGAGGGATGACCTTAGAGGTTTATAAAACTCATAAGGGGCTTGGACAGTGTGAACAGCAAAGGGTGTTTTCCCCAGGGTAGAAGGCAGAAGTAGAAAGCATATTTTTAAGGCGAAAGGAGAGAGATTTTTAAGGGACCCGAGGGGCAACATTTTCACACAGAGGGTGGTCGGTATCAGGGACAAAGGTGTGAATTTTGTAAAAAGCAATAACTAAAGCTTATGAGCTTGTCAGAGGAAGTGGTGGATGCAGGTACAGTTACAACATTTAAAAGACATTTGGACAGGTACATGAATAGAAAAGGTTTAGAGGGATTATGGGCCAATTGCAGGCTAAAGACACTGCTTCAGGAAATCTTGTGGAAACATCCATAATTGTTAACAATTCTGATTTGCACTCCTGGTTTTCAGTAGGGGTTCTACATAATCCGTTAAGATTCTGCTAAATGGTACTTTGGGAGCAGGTATTCGAATTAAACCTACAGGTCTAACTGACAATTGGGGGTTTTCCCAACTACCTCACATGTCTGGCAAAATTTGACCCTCTTGCTGTAATCCTCAACATTCAAAGAAGAATATTCTTGAACATTCAGGGTCATTTCTTCCTTCTGAGTGCATTCTAAGGAAACATGTTCTCTTTGCACTATTGCTACAGTTTTAATACTTGCTTCCTTTTCTGATGCCCCTTCTTGAACCCCCACAAGATGCTTCTACTACTGCAACCTCTCTCCAATTAAAATTCTAGCAATCAGCTTTAGTACACCCAAGTCTCATGACAGTGGAAGCATATTATATTCTTTATATCACTCCTTACTTCTAGTCTTCCTCCTTTATTACTTTGGTGCCCTTTTGTTGTTTTCTAATACTGATACCTCGCTCTGTAGATTTTCTATTCGCCTAATCTCCTGTGGCATCCCATATCACCCCACTTTGTAATGGTTTTTGAGAGATATCACAGGTATCTGACTGAATTTCTGCTTTCCTGACCTTTGATATTCTTGATGCTCATCTAAATGTTTTTAGGTTTGTAGGAATGCTATTTCTGAATTTTTCTCCAATCATAATTTCCTTTACACGCTCAAAGAATTTTTTTTCCAGCTTCAGTGATCAAAATCAGTGATCTAATAGAAATATTTTTTCTTGCAAATTTTATAAACAGTTTCTTCCTTGTAATTTTAAATTCCTTGATAAGCTTCAGAGACAAGTTCACACGCTTTGATTATTGGTTTTTACAAAATTCACACCTTTGTCTCTGACAAACTTGCATACACAGTCATAGCTGTACCTGTCACAATACTTTGTGATATTATGATCCAAAGCCTTTTGATCACTTTGTCTACTCAGCTACCTTTCAAAATGAGGTATAATATCTTTACCCCAACCTCAGCTAAGTTAGGTGCTAAGTATAGACTTTTATTTAAATCAAAGCCCTCAGTGGAATCAGAATCAATGAATTTCCACCACTTATTTTGTTCATTTCTCTCAGCTTTTCTCTAGCCAGTTCCTATTGTCTGAGTTCTTGATTAATTTTGAGTTCAGGCTTCTATAAGTTCTGTCTACTGTTCCAATTCAAGCTTTACTTCCACATCTCTTTTCGCTTGTCATTTCTCATTCCTCTTTTCCCCTCCAATTCGTGCTTTTCTCTTTCCCTGTCTATATCAAGCTTTTTTCCACTTCTAACCATATCTTAGATAGTCCTAGCCATAACATCCCAATTTCTGTTTTCTCTTCTTTTACCTCCAAAATATTTAATAATTGTTTTCAGCATTTACTCCTTGCAAGATTCCGCTTTTATTCCTATCTTCAATTGATCTGCTGTCTAATTTAGTCTCACTCAAGAGTTCTCAAAACTTCATTGCTTTTTCTTCTACTCCCAGAAATTTCTCAACAACACCCAATGCCACCTTAAAAATAAAATCTATGCAACAAGCTCTCACATGCTACCATTGTGTTAAAATTAATCTGCTGCATGTCATTCATTCGACCAGCCTGTCTACACCCCTCTTCTTAACAATTCACCATAATTCCAAATTTTATGCCTTCTGCAAATTTTGAAATTGTTACCCTTACACCCAAGTTATTAACATAAAAAAGGAAATACTGTGACACTGGTACTGGTCCCTGGGAATCACAACTGCATACCATTCTAGTGTTCAAAATAACAACATTTCCTACTAGAGATAAGTGGAACTGCAGATGCTGGAGAATCCAAGATAACAAAGTGTGAAGCTGGATGAACACAGCAGGCCAAGCAGCATCTAAGGAGCACAAAAGCTGACGTTTCAGCCCAGACCCTTCATCAGAAAAGCATTTCCTGCTAGCTTGTTTCCTGTCACTTAGTGATTGTACAGTCAGACAGCCTTTTACTCCCTTCAACTTTGCCAATAAATCTATTATGTGGCATTTTATGAAGACCTTAATGAAGTGCACATATACCATTATCCTCATCAACCCTCTCCCTTACCTCATCAAAAATAAAATCACCCCGGAGGGTAAACCCAATTTATATTTAAACAGATCCATGCTGAATTTCCTTAATTAATCCAACCTAGTGTAAGTGACAGTTAGCATTAACCCAGTTTCGCTGAGTTTTCTCACCACCGATATTAAGTTGGTTGGTCTGCACTGCTGGGTTTATAGGTCAATAAATGGAAATGGTAGCAATCTTCATGGTGCACCTACTGCTCAGAGTCAGTCAATGACTTAGAAGCCAGTGACACAGTTAATCAGTGGACTCTTTGCTGGGGGGGGGGGGGAAAACAGTGATCACACAGAAAAACGAGCATTTGACACTCTATTGTTAGGTATTCATTGATTACTTGCATTGTGGCCATGCTAATCTGAAAACAACAGATCTTGTAAACAAAGTAAACTCAAGTCTTGTTACTACTTGGATGAAAAACTGGTTAGAATTACCAGGTGCATTAGGCTGTAAGGATTTTATGGTGCCCTGGGTCAGGATAGTTCAGGTTCAAGTCCTGACTGCCTCAGGCGTGCATTTTACTATATCTGGACAGGTAGATTAAAAACATCAATAACAGTCCCAAGCTGAGTGTGACTCTATTGAAATTTGTAAGAGAATGTTGCAAACATGAGTGACTTTGAAAATGAAAATTGCATGAAGATTGCAGAATGTTATCATTACCAGCTAACAAACAAATTTGCAGCAATAGGGTACTGAGGACTAATGTTAGTACTGCTTGTTTCTCTTCAGTTTGTTACAGGCATACATAACTTCACATTGGAGGTACTTCATGATATTCAGGTACTTCTGACCAGAACCATATTGGCCTTATTCAATAAACCAAGTATGCATCTTTTGGTCATTTTGTCTGATTCCATGTTAGAGCCTTTGCTGCTAACCAATGCCACACACTTCATGAGTTCATCGAAGTATTGAAAGTGGTCAAAGTGTTGAAAGGTGGGTGATACAGAAATCTTCCGATTACTCAATAACAAATGAGCAGTGACCATATTGACCTCCAGCAGTCAGCAGCTAACCTGCACTTGCTGATTCCTCAACTTCATGTAGATTCCTTACAGACAGAAACGGGGGAATGTATAATAGGGGACAAAGAAATGCCTGAGGAATGGAATACGTACTTTGGTTCTGTCTTCACAAAAGAGGACTCAAATCAGATATCTGAATTGTTGGAGGATGCAAGGTTTAGTGAGAGGGAAGAACTGAGAGAGATCAATATTAGTGGGAAAATTGTTGGGATTGAAGGCTGATAAATCCCCAGGGCCTGATAATCCACGTCCCAGAGTACTTAAGGAAATAGCTCTGGAAATAACGGATGCATTGGTGGTCACCTTCCAGACTTCTACAGACTCTGGAACAGCCCTTGCAGATTGGAGGGTGGCTAATGTCACTCCAATATTCAAAACAGGAGGTAGAGAGAAAACAGGGAATTACAGACCGGTGAGTCTAACATCCGTAGTGGGAAAAATTCTCGAATCCATTGTCAAGGGTTTTATAGCAGAGCATCTAGAAAGTAGTGGCAGGATCAGACAGAGTCAGCATGGATTTATGAAGGGGAAATCATGCTTGATAAATCTGTTGGGATTCTACAAAGATGTAACTAGTAGAGTTAACAAGGGAAGCCAGTCAATGTAGTATATTTTGACTTTCAGAAAGCATTTGACAAAGTCCCGTGTAAGAGATAATGGGCAAGGTTAAAGCACGTGGGTTGGGGGGGAAGTCTGTTGAGATGGATAGGAAACTGGTTGGCAGAGACGAAATAAAGAGTAGGAATTAATAGTTCTTTTCAAATTGGCAAGCAATAACTAGTTGGTTGCCACAGGGAACAGTGCTGGGACCCCGGCTATTCACAATATATATTAGTGATTTGGATGAGGGAACAAAATGTAACATCTCAAAGTTTACAGATGATACTAAGTTGGGTGGGAGGGTGAACTGTGATGAGGATGCAGGGATCCTTCGGCACGATCTCGATAGGTTGGGTGAGTGAGTAAATCAATGCAGTATAATTTGGATAAATGTGAGGTTATTCACTTTGGAAGCAAAAACAAGGCGGCAGATTACTACCTGAATAGCTGTAAACTGGGAGAGGGGAGTATGCAGCAGGATCTGGGTGTCCTTGTGCACCAGTTGCTGAAGGTTAGCATGTAGATGCAGCAGGTGGTAAAGAAGGCTAATGGTATGTTGGCCTTCATTGCGAGAGGTTTCCAATACAGGAGCAGGGATGTGTTCTTGCAGTTATACAGGGCCTTGACGAGACTGCACCTGGAATATTATGTGCAGTTTTGGTCTCCTTTTCAGAGGATGAATGCTGTTGCTTGAGGGAGTGCAATGAAGGTTTATCAGGCTGATTCCGGAGATGGCAGGACAAACGTATGAGGAGAGATTGCCTAGGCTGGGATTATTTGCACCAGACTTCAGGGTGGGGGGCGGTGGAATCTCATAGAGACTTATAAAATTCAACAGGACTGGACAGGGTAGATGCAGGGAAAATGATGTTCTCGACGGTGGGTGTGTCCAGAACCAGGTGTATGAGGATTCAGGTAGATGATTTAGGACGGAGATGAGGATGTTTCTTCACCCAAAGAGTGGTGAGCCTGTGGAATTCATTTCCACAGGATGCACTTGATATTAAAACATTGAATGCATTCAAGAGGTGATTAGATATAGCACTTAGGATGAATGGAATCAAAGGTTAATAGGAGAAAGCCGGATTAGGCTATTGAATTGGACGATGATTGTGAAGAATGGCAAAGCAGGTTTGAAGGGCCGAATGGCCTCCTCCTGCTCCTATGTTTCAGGAGACTGTTAGCTGCTGAGTTTGAACACAATTAATACACTCTTGCCACAGATTGCAATTATCCAACATTCCCTCCATTCAATTTTTTTTGTTTCATTCCTTTGAATAAATCTTTTCATGCTGTGCATTCAATTCCATGTATTAGTCCATGAATTGCCTCCATGTGAAACATCCTCATTGCCAAGTGACTCTACCGCCTTACTTCCTATTGCAGCTGAATAGTGATTGACGCCTTGCTTCTGACTCCATATTTTAAGAAAATAAGAATAGTGAAGCCAATGTAACTGAGAATGATGGGAATCAATAAACCCCTCAATATGGAAAGAGGTCATTCAGCCAGCTAGGTCCACACCGAACCTCTGAACAGCATCCCACCCAGACCCATCCCAACCCTATTCCTGTAACTCTGCATTTCCCACGGCTAATCCACCTAACGTGCACATCCCTGGACACTACGGGCAATTTAGCATGGCCAGTCTACCTAACCTCCATAGTCTTTGGACTGTAGAAGGAAACCAGAGCACCCGACAGACATCCATGCAGAAACAGAGAGAACGTGCAAACTCCACAGAGATTGTCCATTACATCCCACCTCTGATTCTGAAACCCATAGAAAGGAATCAGATTGGTCATCCACGTACCTGCCATCACTGAATTCACCTCTGCTTAGAAATTGGTTGCACAGAAAAAGCCACTTTGTACCTGTACTAACTGTTTAAATGAGTTTAGACCCACTTCATCTGCCATTTCCCTACACCAATTCATATTATTTCTTTATGAAATATTCATTCATGTTCCCTGTAAAAATAATTACCATTGTAAATTTTGCTTCTGCTATTCTTTCTGGTAATCCTTGCTTTTAGTAATCACCATTAAATATTCCAGTTACTGATTCATCAACGAATGTAAATCGTATTCCTTGACTTACCTTATCACAATTGGATATTTTCCTGTCACACAGTTTTTATATTAATATATACTTTAAGTAGTAATCCAAAGGTTCTGTTTTAAAATGATCTGACACAGTGCAGTGCACCAAGGTAAGTTGCCAGGTAAGCCTGTTAAGTAAATGTCCCTAGTGACCTAACAACAGGTTCCACAACAGCTTCAGGGACAACAAGGTTGTGAAGCCTATTATTAGTTCACAAGCAGAGTCACCCAATCTGAAGCACTGCAATTACCTGCCCTCAAAAGCTCTGAATCATTGTTTGAAAATTACATGGTGTACACTTGCTGTTGGCTGATTTTCATTTACCCCACAGCCAATGTTTATCCCGGGATAAGTAAGAAGGCTTTTTGGTAATTTAAGAGAATTAATATGCATGGCAGATCTGTTAATTTCAGACTCTGAGACGTGCTATAAATGGAAGATTAAGATGGTCCGGGTTACTGAGTCCTTACAGCAAGAGCACTGGTGAAGTTACTAGGTAACATACAGTGACTATATCGTACTACATTATGGAAATGAAATGAATCTATATTTAAGGGAGAGACTGGTCTGAAACTAACTCCCTCCCTCCCACCCTCGCAGTTCTTGGATATTGAGAAAGAACACTGACATCCAGCTAATTACCAGCAATGCAGCAGCCGGCAGTCTTCATTATGCAAATATTAATAAGTAGAATGTCAGGTGCAACATCCAGTCTGGGGAGTTTTGTCTCGACTGGTTTCACAATTCACTGGCATCTTTCCTACATTTCAGTATTTCTTAGCTTGACGTACCATTAAAAAATTATCCACATTTCAGAAAATATACTATTACAGCAGAGGGAATGCAACAAAGGCTCAGCCAAGATGGCAGTTCTGTCTTTTGAAGAGAGTTTGGGGAAGCTGGGCCTGTATTATCCAGAGCTTCAAAGAATGAGAGGTGATTGCATTGAAACATACAAAATCTTTAAAAGGGATAGACAGGGAGGTGCAGGTAAGATGGGGAGTCAATAACCAAGTGGCACGATTTAAAAATAAGGAGGATGTCACTTACGACCAACTGAAGGAGAGTTTTTTTTTAAACTCAAGAGTTGTGAGCCATTTGGAATTGTCCACAACACAGGGCTGTGGAGGCTCAGTCTATCAGCATGTTTAAGCTGGAGGTTGATGGATTTCTGATTACGGTGTTATGGGGATAGTGTAATCTGTCTCTGAAGTGTACAATCAGCCATGATCATACTGAATGACAAGGCAGGCTGAATGGCCTATTTTTGTTCCTATATTCCTAAGTTCCAAAAGTTACTGATACGACTCAACTTTAATTATCATGTCCAACTCAACATGAAAGGCGCAAATGCTGAAAAACAACATATCTGATAATGACATAATTAATGCACAATTGCAGTATTTTCAGGAATCAGCTGTTTCTCTCTTTGCCCCTTTGATTTACTGCACCCTTGTTCCTCTTAAAATGTAAGTTTTGTTTTAATGTCTCTTAAACGTTGTGAAAGATGAGACAAGCAAATTGTTCATTTTGGTCCCATCACACATCAGCTCAATCCTGTCTTCATCCAGCATTCATGTACGCACTTTTCAGAAAGATGGTCACTAGATACTGGCCAAGTGTCAGAATATGGATTGATCTGCAACTTTCCCCCAAGGACAATGATACAGTTTGCAATACCCACATTGTTAGTCCAACAGACATCAAGATAACTTAAGTCAAACCTAAGGATTCCTTACGGCCTGTATAGCTAAGTATCGTACTACATGGTGCTATTAATCAATGGCCCATTAGAGGGTTAGGTATCATAAATGACCCAAATGATTGTCACTGAAAATTCATCTTCTCAGTTTTCTCTGCAAAAGTTTACAAACCACTTACAAAATTAAACTAAATTCTTATACCATTGAATTCACCACCGTCAACCTCTATTAATTGTGCAGATAACACTGTGGCTGAGTAAATTTGCAGTTACAGATATAAATGGATTCCCAAGTCAGACTGACATTACGGAACTGATGCTCTTCTCTTGATCATGTGCCCTATTATAAACAAAAACTTCACAGCACATGCATAAACTGCCTGTGGCTCATATTACAAGCAGTTTTAATTGTAAGTTTAAAACACCATTAAAATAGAAGCAGACAAAATGCTACCAATCAATGCATCTGATTTAAAATTGGTAAGTAAACACAGAGCTTGAGACAGAGTACTTTTTTTTAGGTCCTGTAATAATAAAAAAAAGCAATGAACAGTTGCACACTCAGATCTTCTACAATCTCACTCGCATCTTAGTTTCAAAGCTACTAATGCTGCCAAAGGTACAGTTTTTTTATTCAGGAAAGGCTAACAATCTGTGGCTGAGAAGGAGGTCTCCTTACAGTCAAACACAGAACAAGGCACTGATGATCATTCAATCATGTGATGCTGAAAGCCATTCAGCCTATGGTGTCAGTGCTGCCTCTTTGAAAGAGCTATTTAATTTGATACACATTCCAGAGCTATCCCTGCAACCTAGAAAAAAATTGTTCTTTTCAAGTTAACATCCACTTACCTTGTAAAAATTCTTATTCAATCTGCTTCCACCACCCTTTCATTTAGTGCATTCTAGATAATAGCAGTCAGAAGATATCAAGTTGAGTTTAAAGCAGTGAGGAAGCGTGCTATACTGAAGTTCGGTAATGCACATGAAATTTGATAGGAACTGTTTTTGAAGGATTAGCAAGTAGTCTCAGTCCGAGTGTAACAGGTTGAGATGTTCTTTGTGCAATCTATAATTTACCCATCTATTTGGTATACTGAATTATTGCCTTGTCCTGCGAAACCCCCTGAGGCTACTACCTTGATTATTTGGGTTTTTGACACAGCATTTACTCTGTTCATCACCCAAGTACAGTGTGCTGCGTCCTGTGCGAAGAAGCTCTGCAATGGCAAATAGGACAATCTACCTTTAATGCAAAAAACACCTTCAAAGCAACACCTTTGTTGCTCTTTCTTTAATAACTGCTTCCCACTTTCTGCCCAGCAACATTCAAATCACCCATTTAAGTAGCCCTCCAGTTATATCTTGATGGTTTTCTCCTTGCTGACTGAGCTCCCACACACTGAGCCTGCTGCAAATATTTATTGAGACCTGTTCTGAGGGTGTGGTACATGCAAATTCACCATTTCCTCTGACAATTTACAACATGGATTAACAAAGAGAATCCCATGCCAATACTAAAAACGCAGAGTGCAAAATTGCTTGATTTCTTGTAGCAGAGAGTTAAGAAGTGGTCACTATTTTAACTGCAAATCACAAATAAACTAGCGTCTATCATGCTTTGGTGGCCCACATTTGGTAAACACTCCAAGTAACTCAATCTGCTCTGCCTTTGCTGCCTTTAGTCAGATCTGCATTACACTAACTAGGTATCTAAGGTCTTTCTGCCAAAGTTCAACAAGGGTCCATTCAGTTATCAGACCTTCTTGTTGCCTCAATGTATGTAAATAGTGTCCCTGCATGAGTAAGAAATGCCTTTGATTTTTGCAACTGTAAAGAATGCGAAGAATTACAGTACTGCTTCAGTACCTATCATTGTACACAAACATTTTGATGAACACATATTTTTGCAATAAAAAACTAGATGTAGATCTCAGTAGACTGGTCTACCGTATCTGAGTTACCCAGAGTTATAATCGTTTTGAACAAAATAAATTGGTATGCAGAGTACTGAAAGTTCTGATTGATATCAGAGTGCAAATAACATTGAACAAGTAAATATTAAGTGGTGCTGTATGAACAGTTCCCTTGCACCAGTCCTTCAGAATTTGAAAATAGGTCTTAGAGGGAATTATTACAAGTCACCACGTCAGTCTCTGGCACTTTGTAATAATTCAAAATCTAAACAGGTTGACCTACCTTCAACTGTTCTAAGGAGTTACGTGGAGATTCATTTCAAGAAACAGTCAAGTGTTCAAGTTTCTCATTTCTTATTGGTCCTCCCTGACCCCAGCTTATGGGTTGTGATCTGTAATTTCACATGTAAAGCAGCAGGAGATCTGAGTATACAAACTGCCTAGCTTCGTAGACTTGCATTTTTTCAGATCAGACGCAATATTTGACTGAGTCAGGTTCCTTTTTGACAAGGGAAATCATGACTTCTCTCTGGAGCTCAAATTCCTTTTTTAAAAATTCTTTATTTTCAGTTTTATATTATCATCATTACACACAAGCAGGTGACATGCATAAGCAGACAACTATTGGAGAGAGTGCTTTTAGATAAGATAATATATTTAATTAGAAGTGGTGAAAAATCAGGTGATTAAATTTCATTCATATTAATACTCTACATGCAAAAGGAGCAACAATGTATAAAAAGTGACAACTTGGCATACAGGATGTTACAATATGTTCCAATTGGAAGAGGTTTAACTTAGACTCATAGTCCTTCAGCATGGTGACTGGCCCTTCGCTCCAAATGGGTCCATGCCGACCAAAACTTATTGTTTCTTTTGCTATTACATCGACACAGTTTGTCTTGCTGATGCTTGTAAATTTCTCCTGAAAAATGCATAGATTGTGGATTTATGAAACTGGTCTCAGATAGATCTGCAAGTCAGAAGAATAAAAGGATCCTCTCTATAGTACTTTAGGGTTTTGTCTCTGTTGATCATTTCATTTCCAGCATGTCACACCTTGTAGACACATCATTAATAAATTACTTGGATAACAGGTGGTGTTTAACTAAATGACTGTTGGGTGATTTGCTTCAAGCGATTCTGAAGTATGAATTATTAAAACAAAGCTGGAAACCATGTAAAGGTACACAAATATTAGACTCCATTGTGTAAAGCCTAAGCTTTTCATAATCATGCTACCCTTCCAAAGTGGGAAAACGTCAAATAGCAACATCAGTGTTAACATCCATAATGTTTCAGAGGGACCTGGGCACCGATGATCTACATGGTCCACGTAAACCTTTACAATCCATCTCCCATCTCTACAAATTGGTTTTTTCCTTGTAGTGGGTTTTCAAAAAATGGCCTCTGCTAGGGAAGGAAATAAGAATCAGCCCCGAGTTGCTGTCTTAGAGATTTTCCAATCCATCTGTTCAGAGATGTTAGTGCACACCTCTAGTGCAGATGGGTCTTGAACCTGAGTCTCCTGACTCAGAGATAGGGACACTTCTATCGTGCCACAAGAGCCATATCTGATGAGCCCCACCTTATGAGCTAGCTAGGAAGTACTTGCATGGTTAGCTGTTGCCTACAAGACAACATGAATGTAAACAAGCAGCAATGGTCTAGCCTCTATGGCCCTGTGCAGTAAATAATTCCACAGATTCACTACCAGCTGAGAGATAAAACTCCTCCTTATCACTGTCTAAGCTTGCAGTGCTGCTACATTTGGTTGTGAATAGCAGTGGATAATTGAACAATTCACTAGCAGTCGAGGCTCCGGAAAATCCCCATCCTGAATGACGGGGTATTCAGCAGTATGAAACAACTCTTAAGTACTTGTGTCTTCAGTTAAGGGTGTCAAGTGGATGATCCATCTCACCTCCTCCAGGGGACCCCAGCATCTCAGATGTCAGTCTTCAAACCAGTTGAATATACTCCACTTGATATCAAGAAACAGCCAAACGCACTAAATACTACAAAAAATGTATGAGTTCTGACAACATTCTGGCAAAATTACAAAAGACATGTGCTCCAAAACTAGCCATATCCTTGTCTGGTAGTGCCAGTACAGCTACAACACTGGCATCAACTTGACCAAGTTTAAAATTGCCCAGTTAGGTCCTTTACAAACAGCAGGACAAATCCAACCTGGCCAATTACTGCCCATCAGTCCACACTCCACCATCAATAAAGCAGTGGAAGTTATCATCAACAGTGTTATCAAACAGCACTGGCTTGGCAATAACCTACTCAGTGACATCCAACTGGGTTCTGCCTGCGCTACTCAGCTCCTAACCCTCAATACAGCTTTGATCCCAATGTGAACAAACAAGCTGAACTCCAGAAGTGAGGGGAAGTGACTGACCTTAATATCAATGCAGCATTTGACTGAGTGTGACATTAAGGAGCCCTAGCATAACTAAAGTCAATGGAAATCACGGGGAAAACACTGCTGGTTGGAGTCATGCCTGGCAAGTGGGAGATGTTTGTGATTGTTGGAGGTCATTCATATCAACTCCAAGGCATCTCAGTAGGAGCTCCTACTGTATGTACTGCTCATGTAGTGACCAAGGCCCAGTCATCTTCAGATATATCATCAATGACTTTCCTTCCATCATAAGTGCAGAAGTGGATATGCTTTGGTGAGAATTAAAGCAGTCCATGACCAAATACAGCAAGACCTGGACCATATACAGGGTTGGGCTTTCACGTAGTAAGAGACACTTGCGATACAGAAGTGCCAAGCAATGATCATCTGAAATAAGAATGAATTCTAGCCATGGTGCCTTGGTATTACCATTGCCAAGTAGTCACTGTCAACATCCTGGCAGATCTCCATTCCTCAGAAGCTGAACTGGATTAGCCAAGAGACGGTCAGAGACTAGAAATTTTGTGACAGGTAACTCGATTACTGTCTCTCCAATGCCAGTCCACCATTGCCAAGGCATAATTCAGGAATAATCTTCAGCTCTCTGGAATTTGAGGAGGGTTGCAGGAATCCTTCATTTTAGCTACAGGCCATTTTAGCTACAGGCATTAACACTGCTATAACTGTACAATAAAACTCCTTTAAGGAAGGAAAATAAATAATCATAATAGGAAGACATGACAACAGAACTAATGTTGTCAGGAAGATTTAATTTCAGAGATTAGCATGGAATTGGACACCTCGAAAAAAATCAGTTCTTAAGATCCACATAGCTTCAGAACTAAATACTGGACTGAAAAGCTGAGAACGTTAACACATTTTATATGACATTCAGAATAAAGCTGATGGTGTTATGGCCCACCAAAAAAGTAGCAGCAGATATTTTGAAGTAGTACTGAAAGACATTGTTTTTAAAAGCAAAACAAATAAAACTAGTGAAAGGGCAAGATTTAACAAAAGCATTCTGCTTCCAGGGAAGTCCATGAGTAATTTCATTAATGATCTCTATGAATTTGTGGGAAAATGTTACCTTGCTAACTTATAGTCAGAACTTATAACAGACAGAATTGTTGTGGTATAACAAGGTGTAGAACTGGATGAACACGCCAGGCCAAGCAACATTAGAGGACCACGAAAGCTGACGTTTTGGTTCTGGACCCTTCTTCAGAAATAGACCTGGCACGATGGCTCAATGGTTAGCACTGCAGCCTCACAGCGCCAGGGACCCAGCTTTGATTCCAGCCTCGGGTGACTGTCTGTGTGGAGTTTGCACATTCTCCCCGTATTTGCGTGGGTTTCCTACGGGTGCTCCGGTTTCCTCCCACAGTCCAAAGATGTGCAGGCTCGGTGGATTGGCCATGCTAAATTGCTCAGGGGTGTGTGGGTTATAGGGGGATGGGTCTGGGTAGGATGCTTCAAGGGGTGGTGTGGACTTGTTGGGCCGAAGGGCCTGTTTCTACACTATAGGTAATCTAATGTCAGCTTTCCTGCTCCTTTGATGCTGCTTGGCCTGCTGTGTTCATCCAGCTCTGCACCTTGTTATCTCAGATTCTCCAGCATCAGCAGCTCCCACTATCCCTGAATTGTTGTGGTAATTGCTGATGAGTCTTTTTCAGATTTATTACTGTCCAAAGCAGGCATAACTCTTCAGAAAGCCATTCAAATGTTGAGTGAAGCAAACATCCAGAAGCAACACTGATCAATGGATATGAGTTTGCTCGCTGAGCTGGAAGGTTAGTTTTCAGACGTTTCGTCACCATTCTAGGTAACATCATCAGTGAGCCTCCGACGAAGCGCTGGTGTTATGTCCCGCTTTCTATTTGTCAGACAGAATCCCAGAAAAACAAGAAGCTACCTAAAGAGGTTAATGAAATAGAACGGTCTACAAAATCTAAAGTACTCAAGGGGCATTCAGTGGCCCCAACTTTCCATTTTGGTAAGCTGATATTTATATCAATGATCACCTCAAAAATTTCAAGTTGGACATCATGTGCAAGTTTCATTGCATTATTGCAGAGTGAGCTACAGTAAAGAAAACATTGTCTGCAGCTGACAACAGTGCAACTGACATGAGCCAGAAGAAATAGCACTTAGGATTAAAAGCATGTCATAACCAACTCTACAGTACTGGGATACAATTAGTCAAAAGCTTATTTCATGAACAAGAATTCACATTGTTCAGCAGGAACGTATGTCATGATCTCAAACCTCCTCAAAAAGCAACTGGTCATTCCTTGATCAGTCAACGGACCACTGGTGGAAGATTTCATTGGGCTTCCCAGACTCATGGCAGAAACAAATAGAAAACAGAATGTATGGTAATGAGATGTGGGCCTGTGACTGCGCTAGTTTAGTGGAATTATTTTGCATTTCTATCAACAAGGAAGAGAGTTAAGACTCCAAGAATCACTAAGGCTGATAAGGAAGGACCATGCAATGTTTTTTCTTATTTATTCAAGGGGTGAGGAATTTGCTGGCCAGGTAGCATTTATTGCCCATTCATATTTGCCCAGAGGGCAGTTCAGAATCAACCACATTGCTGTGGGTCTGGAGTCACATGTAGGCCAGACCAGGTAAGGATGGCAGTTTCCTTCCTTAAAGGACATTAGTGAACCAGATGGGTTTTTACAACAATCAGCAATGGATTCATGGTCATCATTAGATTCTTAATTCCAGATTTTTTTTTGAATTCAAGTTCCGCCATCTGTTGTGGTGGGATTCGGACCCTGGTCCCCAGAATGTTATCTGGGCCCCTGGATCAACAGTCCAGCGATAATACCACTAGGCTATCACCTCCCACCAATGTCATAGCAAATGAGCAGAAAACTTCACTTGAGCCAAAAGATAGATGTTCAACTGATATAACTTGGAATGAAACAAAGATGGGGAACAAATAGCTAGTACAGATGCATATTCAATGCTAAACGCTGAGGTGATGTAGGAGAGACATGTTCAAAGCAATATTTGACTTCTTTGTCTTCCCAGGAAATATCTTCAGTAACTGAGACAGAGATCAAACCAAGCAAGAAGCAATCCCTAAATACCAGAACTCAGGATAGAAATATTTGGATTTCATTGATAAAGCAGATACAGAGCATGAATAAGAAAGTTTAAATTAAATCAATAAAACTGAGGTGAATGTTCTATAGAGTAAAACAGATATACTGGCAAATTGAGAATAAATATCTGCTGACACAGATTGAAAATGCAGTATATTCAATTCCCTGGAAGCCACCACTATGAAGGATAGCCAATATTGAATGATACTCCAAGGAAGTAGTTGTCTGTTTCAGAGATTAAGGATGACGTAGAGAAGCTATTTCCTGTTTTATCAGTAAAGATGTTTCTTGCAAAGGAAATCCAAGAGATTAAAGATCCTCCAGTTAAAAGGGATATCAGATGTCAGGAAGAGAATCAAAGACACCAGTCTTTCACTGCACACTAGCAGTCTCACAAGTCTGGGAGAATATTGAAACTCCAGCTCACCTGAATTTGTAAAATTTAAGATCTGGGGTCAGATATATACTGGTGAATGTAATTACATATATACATGTCTAATAGTTAGAATATGAAAACATCCTTGGGGTAGATATTGAAATGGGTCTAAATGGTTTAAGATTAAGAATAGCAACTTGATGGCCCAGTGGTTAGCACTGCTGCCTCAAAGTGGCAGGGACCTGGGTTCAGTTCCACCCTCAGGTGACTGTGTGGAATTTGCACATTCTCCCTGTATCTATGTGGCTTTCCTCCAGGTGCTCCACTTTCCTTCCACTGTCAAAAGATGTGCAGGTTAGGTGGATTGGCCATGCCAAATTGCTCATAGTGTCTGGGGTGTGTAGAGTAGGTGGATTAGCCATGGGAAATGCAGCATTACTGGCGTAGAGTCTTCAGAGGTTCAGTGTGGACTCAGTGGGCTGAATGGCATGTTTCCACACTGTAACTATTCTGTGCTGTAAAACTAGGATGTTGTTACATGGACACTTAGGCAAAACAGCTTCAGGTCTCTGAGGTTGAGACCTAACATTCAGGACCTTTTCCTCCTTGTAGTTTCTGTAACAATGTCCATCATATCAATATAATCTGCAGCTGGTCAGCAACATGCAATAAATTACTTCTTATTCAGTACCAGAATCTCTTCTAGATAGACTAAAAAGTGGTTTTCCTGTCGTAAACTAGACAAAGCAGGCCCTGTGGATCTCCATGAAGAGGATGGAGGCAGCAAATCTACCATTTGATGAGGTGCAGTCTCAGTTTAGTTGCACAAACAACACTTCCCTGTCAGGCTGTACCTCCAAAGGGGACAGTAATCAAAATATTGCATCAGGATTTGTTATGAATATAGTGCATATTTAGTATTGTTCAAACACATGTTTTGAAGGAAATGTGAAAAAAAGCAAATTAATTTCAAGTTTTGTGGAAATATCTGGAGTGATTTTCCACAAGAGATTATTGAAGGAATATGGACAGTGAAAAACATCAGAGCAGTAGGCTTTGGAATATTCTACACATTATCTGTTTGCCTTTAAGAATAATCTATTATCCAAGCTTTTTTCTTCCAGAAAACCAATTTCTGAGGAGAAATCTGTTTTTATTTCTGAGTGTGCGCACCTGGGGTTATTTAGATAAACATTGATATTTCTATATTTCTGACTGGTCATCAACTACTTACTGAAATTTAATTGAATAAAGTTTGTTTTGATAATACACCCATAATTGTGTTCATTAACAAACCTAGTTAATACCTCTTGTTTAAATCTGACACAAATATGGTATCTAGTTGGTAATACTGGTAACGGGAAGAAGTTTTTTTATTTTATGTTGCAAACCATGGAGAGGTGGGAATAGGGTGACAAAACACTCCTCTAGCTTTGGTTATAAAACGTAACAATGACTTTCCAATCATTTGTATTTAATGTCATACTGATACATAGACAAAATCTAAGACCATCTTATCATTCAGGCTACAGCTAAGTGTTGCTAAAGACTTGGATTTCAAAATAGCTATCAGTGGCTTATGATTAGTTTCACGACAACTACACGGGTGTTTATAGAATCATCCAACTCTAAAACTTGAGAAAAACATGTCATTCACTGGCACTGAGGGTCCCCTCATCATTATCCAACATGAGAGTTCACAGCTCCTACTATGTCTGGAGAGGGATCACATGCTAGCTCAATCTTTTCAGATACATGCAACATGTAAGCATTGGTTGATGGAACAATCTACTTTGACACAACTTTGAATATTTTGTCACAATCCTTTTCCCAATTCCATGTAACACCAATAACAAAGAGTTCACTCAATGGATGGTATGAATTTACCAAAAATTATTCACTAAGGCAAACCCAATCTGAGCTCAGAGATATATAGATTGTGTGGCCTCTTTCTTAGTGTTTTAACCATACTCTGTGTGGGATATGACTCATATCAAAAACACTACAGAATTCTGAAACATTTCACATTTTGACTGCCTCTTCCTAAACTCCATCTTTTTCCCCAAATATGAGAGAACTTTATTCAGCATGTCATTTGCTCTGTAGTAAATATGTCATCAAAACAGCACACCACTCCCCGAATTCCTTGCAAAATTTGGCTCATTACCCCTTGTAAAATTCTGAGGCTGAAAAAACATCAAATTACAGCCTGACAAACTAAATTAGACTCATGTGGGTATTAGTAGTTAAATACAACTTAAATTCATCATCTAACTCAAGTTGCATGTAGGCATTTGTCAGATCTAACTTTGAAAAAAATCTGGCTTACTGACAACATTGTGACTGATCCTCTACACTTGGCAAATTATCGGGTGGATTACATCTTAGGATCTGATTTACATTTACCTTATATTTCTGACACAATCATACATCAACATCTGACTTTGGAATCATCAATATGGGAGTAACCCAGTATTTCTACTTTAGTGATTTTTTTTCCGGTTTCAACTCTTTACAGCTCTTGCTCCATTTTCTTTCATAACAGCATAGGGTCCTGGACAAGGCTTGCAATAAACTGGTCTTGTATTCCTCTGAACTCACACATTTGCCTATACTCTTCAATCAGTTTGCTAGTTTCATGAAACACCTGAGTGTCCATTGCAATAATGTCATCTTGCATTTTAAATATTGATTCAATGGGAAAAGCTTGATCTTTCTATGGGAAAGATCTCAATCAGCCCTTCATCCAACTGTAAGCTGTGACTTCTCTTTCATTTAACTTGTACTTTCTCAGTGCACCATTGCATTTCTTCTATTTACTCTTATTTTTGACAGACCTTTATAAAATAACCCTTCTTTCTGCAGCTGTAGCACACAGCCTTCATCAATTCTTCACCCAATTTTGGCTCTAACTCTGCTAACTGGACCTTGTCGTACCTCAGCTCCTACGGACTGCTGCCGCTATGGTCTGGTGCCTCAGCTAAAGCGGATGTATTACAGCAGATGACTGATGGGTGTTAACTCAACTTCATCTCAAGTAGCATTCCGCCATATCCATGAATAATTCTGTTCAACAAGCTACTCCCAAAGTTCATCAATGTCAACATCTTTTCCTGAATCTACTCAGTTTAGACGCCGTACACAAAACTTCCCTGCAATGCTGTGGCTTGAATACCTCCAAAATTACCATGGGCAGTTTTCTCAATGTCACAAGAAACTCGCTTAATACCTCACTCAGCAACTGATTCCTCATTCCAACTTGACAACTTTGGTCTGGGAGCATAGTGCTGCTCAAGCTCCAATAAAATGTCCAATGGCAGCAAAACCGAGCAACTTCTTCAGTGTTTCTCACACTTCTGTGTCAGCTCCCACCAAAAAATCTACACTTTTCCTTTCTCTCAATCATATGTTAATATCTAGATGAGAAGGATAAGGCCACAGGACCATGAGAAAGAGGAACAGAGTACGGTGTTCAGTGCCTCCAGCCTGATCCGCCATTCAATAGAATCATACATAGAACACAGAACAGTACAGTACAGGCCCTTCAGCCCACGATGTTGTGCCAACTTATTACTCTACCAAGATCAAACTACCCGGCATACCCTACATTTTACTATCTTCTATGTGCCTATTCAAGAGTCATTTAAAAGTCTCTAAGGTATCTGACCCCACTATCACTGCCGGCAGTGCATTCCACACGCCCATCACTCTCTGTGTAAAGAATCTACCTCTGACATCTCTCCTAAACCTTCTTCCAATCACCTTAAAATTATGTCCCCTCAAAATAGTCATTTCCGCTTATCCAAGACTCCTCATGTCATGCCTTTTCTGTGTAACTTTCGATTCCCCAATTTTGCCGACTTACTTAACCTATCACCACCTCTCTGTAAACTATTTGAATTCCTCTCACAACCTGCTATTTGCATCATCATGAATTTGGCTATAGTGCGCTCACTTCCTTCCTCCAAGTCATTAATATGTATTACAAACAGTTGTAGTCCCAACACTGATCCCTCTAGAACCCCACTGTTCATGGGTCACTAACCTGAAAATGAACTCCTTATCCCTACTTACTGTTTATAGCCGATGAACCAATTCTCAATCCATGCCAATATATTCCCTCTGACACCAGTGGCTCTTATCTCATGACTTAACCTTTTGAGAGATACCTTGTTGAACACCTTCTGGAAGTCCAAATACAAAACATTACTGGTTCCCCTCTATTCACTCTGGCTGAGATTTCCTCAGAAAAAACTTCTAATAATCAGACATAATTGCCCTTTCATGAAGGCGTGCTGACTGTGCTCGATTAGATTATGGCCTTCCAAATGCTCTGGTATTATTTCCTTAATAATTGTTCCAATACTTTTACAATAATAGAGCTAGGCTATGTTAACCTGATTTTTGCCTTTGTCCCTTTTTGAACAGGGACGCCACATTAGCAGTTTTCTAATTCTCTGACACTTCACCAGAATTCAAAGAAGTTTGGAAAATTACAACCTGCATCCATTATCTCTGCTGCTACCTCGACAAGGACCCTAGAATGCAAGCCATCAGGGCCAGGGGAACTTACATGCTTTTAGCCCCATTTGTTTGTCTAATACAATTTCTCTAGTAATGCTGATGGTGTTTAATACTAAAGAATACAGGGCAGGAATGAATGGATATTTGGGGTATCTCCCACAAAGACTAATGCAAAATATCAGTTTAATGCCTCTGCCATTTCCTTGTTCCCATAAGCATCTCCCCAGATTTATTTTCTAAGGACCCTATGTTCACTGTGACCTCTTTTTTCCTTTCTACATATTTGAAGAAGCTCTGTTGTCAATTTTAATAATCCTTGCTAGCTGGCCCTCGTACATTATTTTCTGTCTCTACTATCTTTTTATTCCTCTTCTCACAGATTCTGAATTTAGCCCAGTCTTTAGGGCTATCACTGACTTTCATCTCCTTATATGCTTTCTCTTTCAACTTAATGCTTACGTAATATTCACTCACTTGGTTAGCCATGGTCGGTTTACAGGTCGTAGAGCTTTCTTTCCTCACTGATCATATCAACAACGTGAAATATCATGAGCCATTTCACTCATGGAGGCACAGACTCTCCTTTAAAGGTGTACTCTCCCAGTCATTCAATAAGCGCTTCTGATGCAGCCTTCGAAGATCAGTCCAGCCACATGATTGTGTAATTGGCGAGGCAACTGCAGCCCTTTCCTCATGGCCACACTGTCATACCCTTGTAGGATAGAAACATGGAGCTCCAATACAGAACTGAAACTGGTCTACCTCAGTTGGCTCATATTGCAACTATAGCCTAGCCAGTCCTCAGGAGAGTGGCATGAAGGCAGATGGACAAGCTCACTGGATCACACAGCTCAGGATTAAATTATTGTTGGGTCGCAATAGCATCAATTGACATTGACTTCACATTGTGGGATGGGCACGTTGGCCAAAAAGTGTCCGTAGAGCTGATGCTTGGCACCGAGTGGGGTAAACCCAGTGAGTAAGACACTGCTCTGATTTCAACTGAGCTCCCAAATTGGGGCACACAGTGTTCCCCTTGGAGTGGGGTTTAAATTTGGGCCTAGTAACTTTGCTTCATATCAATATTCTTCAGAAATTATGAACAATTGATTTGGGCTCTAGTTCCTTAACTCAATGAATTAAATGGAGATTTTGCTGCCAGAAAACTAAGATTTTCTTTCAAATAATAACTAAAGTACAAAACAAAGATGTATATTACTTGAATGCCAAACATTTTTGAACAGAAGTAAGAGTGAAATACTTTGCATGGATGTATTTGAACAATTTATACATTTTGCTCAAATTCCGCCATCACTGAAATCGGCAGTGATTTAGAGGAGGATTTGAAAGGATTAAGCTTGGTGTCGTGAAAGGAAACAAAGAGCAGGTCAAGGTGGAAGTTCTAAACAATTTCAGGACTTTTGCGTCTTGAACTAAGAGTAGTCAGAATGGCTTAAAATCCTGAAATGAACAGTATTAATTCACAAGCCAATTCAATGCTGCTGGGACAATCAGCACAGGTGTGCTAAGAGAGTGCACTGCTCAATTATTTTAAGTTTAGTTCCTAGATTCATTCTAACAGGGGGGAAATGCCAGAAATGACTAAATGCTTTGAGGAGATATAGTAGATGAAGCAATTTCGAAAAACACCAAGATTCAGTGATACAGAATGATAAATCTGGGCCTAGACACAGTATCTCCCATGCCGCTGAGTATGTCACCTCAGCTCTGTTACAATGTCAAAAGGTCCAAACAGAAAACAGAACATTCCACAACAAAGAAAAAAATTTCTATAGAGACACAACAAACTCAGTGGCAGCAGTAATGACCTGGGAGTGGATCAGCTGTCACAGTCAGAACATTGACTGCCTGGGAGAGCCTTTATTGTTGAGGTCAATGCATGAAAGCTATTCCTGAAGATGCCCGTTGGTTTGGCAAGTGCTGAATGCCTCTGCATACTGTAAGAATGTTGAGGCTGCAGAGTGTCTTCACAAAGGAACATCCTTCAGTTCATAGCAGGGCACAAGAGATTAACAGTCACTTGTTTTGAAGCTAGGAAAGACAGTTCTGAAGTCTTCACTTCCATTTTCCTTGCATTTCCTGTGTTCAATTACTCACCAAAGCCGGTTCATCATCAAAACTGTGGTTTTGATTCTTAATAAGGCTTACTGGATTGGTGGGTGAAAATGAGGCTTTGGATGATTCAGAATGGGCAAGGTTACGTTAGGAGGAGAACCATATGAAGCATTGTATATTTTGGCAAATTGATAAGTACATTCCAAAATATGGAGGGCATGGAGCTGCTCTTGAAGGGTATCAGCAGGAAGTGCTCGCACTTATCTTTGCTGACCTTTCCAGCTCATTAAATTTCTGCCACGATTACAAGGGTTACAGAGGTGCTACAATGTGCAATTGTCTCTTCCTTCCACACTTTTAGGTTCCTGTTTTGGCAGGCTCACTTGACAGAGCTGTCACCTTTCCTTGTGAAATCTCCTCTAATTCTGTGGCAACGTCATCCTACTACAGCCCCTCAAATGAGGACTTTATCCCAGCAATTCTTCCAACCTTTCCCCACCCCTTGCAACTTTCTGGGCCCCTTTGGGCATAATTGCTGATGCTGTCTCATTTCTGTTCAACCCGTTGATGAGGATTTTGATGAGTTGGCATCTTTCATTGTGGAAACCTAGAAATCCTACCACCAGTAGAATTTTACCAGTACCAGGAGAAGTTCAGACGTTTCAGAGCCATTCACTTTAAACAATTCACACGCATAATTTTCAGTTTGATTTTAACCCATTCAAAACCCATCCACCTGAATTAAGTTAAAATGGGGCCAATTAAAGTTTTGGATTATCTTCAGTTGTTATAGTCAAATATATTCAAGATCTCAGAAGGATGTGAATTAAGGATTAAGATCTAATCCTTCACATAAATATACTGCATTAACAAAAGCGGTCATAATTTTGTTTTAAAAAGATCTTCCTTGTCAAAATTGGAATGCTGACTGCCCAAGGAGCCTTCATTGTGGTCATCTTTCAGAAGATATCTGCTTGTAATAGAGTGGAAGAAAGGTATATTTCACTTGGCTTTGCCTTTCTCTGACTACTTTTAAAACTAGCTGTACATTCTTCTGTGTAAATGTGACTGATGACAGGATAATCCATTTCATTGTGATGTGAATCCATGTAGGGTTAATGTGAATGGTGATATTATTTGCTTAGTAGCATGCAATTGCTTGAATTGTTTGAAATGGAAACAAACTGGAGTTGCAAAATGAAGGATAGGAATATGTATTTACTATCACTTCAATAGTTGCTGCTTGATCAAGATTTTTTTCTCTCACCCAATTTTCTCATCAGACGAAGGGCTAGTTCCACAGATCCTGGGAATTCTCTGGTACCTTGTTCAGTTGACTATTTTTCACGAATGTTCTTTTCTGCCAGGCTCAAACTCTTCTAACTTTAGTGTCAAAATACTGGATCAAAGCAATGGGGGTGGGGGAAATCTTTCTTGGATCTCTTTATGTAGTCACTTAACACATTAAAAGAACGCAGTCATTTGCCTTTGATTTTAGTCAAGTTAAACATTGAATGAATTAAACCTTTCAGAACTATTATCAATGCAAATTATCTTTCTTCTTCTTTTCCTCTTTCCCCTTTATTGATCAAGAAGCTCTCAGCTGAAGACTCTGGCAATGCTTTTTATTGCCAGACATTGAAACAATAGCTTTCCCAAAGTTAATCCCATTACTAAACGTGTTTGTAAGAAAGTGAGAGTAATGGAGGAATGGCAGAATAGTCATCTCTAGCAGAGGCGAACTATGGTCACCTGCAACCACTGTCCACCCACACTGACAGTCAATGTCTGCCTAGTATAAGTTGGCGGATGGTCAAATAGAGCTGTCCGTACAATTACAATGTCACTGCGGCTAACCACAGGTTGGCACTGTCAGTGACTAATCAATCCTTGTCTTCTTCTCCTTTCAAACTCACTGCCATCCTGCCCTAGAAAGTTGCTTGATGTGACAAGGAAAACCTCTCTGCGATCACCATATTCTGCACCATCTGTCCTCAGTCGACCATCAGGTAGGAAGTTGCATTGTGATGTCACTCCATCACTTGGCTATCCATGTTGTTCCCTGCCTCTTCATTTACAGCGTTTCCAGAATTGAAAAAGCTGACATTTCTCAACAGCCTTTATCCTGCTAGTTGCCACACTTTATAATTTATTGTTACTTTCCTTGAGCACCCGAATCAAGTGTGAAATGCTTGAGGACAGTCTACGTAAGAAGATTATAAACAAGGATTAATCTTTGTCGCACTGAATGAATATTGCCCAGCCCTAACAATTAACCTCAATTATGGTAAACTGTAAACTGAAAAGAGGTCCCAAAGTCTCTTGTGTCATTTCAAAGCAGAAAACATTCCCTTGCTATATCAATTTGTATAGATCAACTGAATGAGGAAGAAAGACCTAGTGTGAATGCTAAAAAGATTGTAATTTACACCACATGCAACTACAATGACAGTTTGAAATTCTTCTCTCAAGTGAAGTCTTGGAAAATAGGCAATTGGGTGATGAACAGAACATGAACATTGTGATTTAAGACTATTTCTTCCCTTGAAGTTTAAGCAGTTCCTTTGCTGAACAGAGGTCAACAAAATATCAACTGTCTTGACAAATTATTCAGCAACTGATTAATGGGCTGCAACTGAGTGAATTTCCTTTCTTGGCAAATATCTTACTTCCCATCTAATAATAAATGGAAGCTATGCATTCTATTTGTTTGAATATCGCTCTGAACAATCAGGTGAACTGTCAATCAGTGGTCATTTCAGTTTCACTGAAATATTTGTAGCCTGTATTGGAAGTAGATTTCCACCTGCTATTAAAAAAATTCAAACAAAATGTGCAAATTCTGTTCCTATCAATGCCAGTCTTTTGCAGTTACTAGTTTACTTAAGTTTTTCCACAATCCTAACTACACTTTGTTAGCTTGTGCACCACCTCCTGTTAACAGCATCACTTACTATGTTGTTTTGCATCTCGTCTTCTGAAACTAAAGCTTCTTCCTTCCTATTGTCTAGGCTCTGTTGACAGGTCCCCATCTTCCCTGTAGAATGGTCTTAAAGAATACAGCTTGGAGCCAAACTCATTCAAACCTGCACTACTACAACAAGCTCAACTGTACCACATAATAGACAGGGATGGGAATATGGCAAAAACAGCCTTTGTAAACCTGAGGTAACACGGTGTGGAGCTGGATGAACACAGCAGGCCAGGCAGCATCAGAGGGGCAGGAAGGCTTGACGTTTCTGAAGAAGGGTCCTGACCCGAAATATCAAGCCTTCCTGCTCCTCTGATGCTGCTTGGCCTGCTGTGTTCATCCAGCTCTACACCTTGTTATCTCAGATTCTCCAGCATCGGCAGTTCCTACTATCTCTTTTGTAAACTTGTCTTGCTCTATAGTTGTGTTTAGATTTAAGAAGGTTAGATTTCCATCCATTCATAATGATTAGGTAGAAGATCAAGATCAAGATTCCCATTTCTGGGATGTTTGATGGACATAGACAGTCGTTATCTCTATGATACCCAAAACATGTCAAACCTAGTGAATTATTTTTGACTTCTAATCACTATTTTAATATAGGAAGCTTGGTGCATTGGACAGACCCACAAGCAGAAGGGAAACAATTAGTCAGAAAATTCTATTTTGAAGGGTATTTGTTGAAGCAGGATATTAGCTGAAACAGCAGAAATCACTGCAATGGAACATATAAACCCAACCATGAGAGCAGAAGGAATCTTTGTTTAATATCTCATCTATGTAAAAATCTTGTGGCAGTCTACCAGTGGAATTAATTTAGAACTTGCAATCATCTTCATATACAACTACAAATTAAATGATCCATCTCAGCTTCCTTGGGAGGACTGTCGAATGACAGATGCCAGTCTTCAGCCAATTCTAATCACACCGCGTGGGAAGAAACAGTTGAAGACACTGGATACTAAATAAATCATTACCATTCCGCATTGAAGATGTGTGCCTCAGAATTAGCTGCTCTCATAGCTAAGCTATTCCAGAACAGCTACAACACTACATCTTCCTAACCCAGAGAGAAAACTGCCCAAGTATGTCCTATGCACAAAACCCAGAATAAATTCAACCTGGCCAGTCACTATCCCATACTACTACTCTTGATCATTTCCTTGGGAGTGTGGTGGAGGCAGGTTTAACTGAGGCACTCAAGAGGATACAAGATAATTATTTGAATAAAAACAACATGCAAGCATATGGGGAAAAGGCAGGAGAATGGCACTAAGTCATGATGCTTATTTGGAGAGTTGGTGCAGAGACAATAAGGTGAATGGCTCCATTCTGAACTGTAACACTTCCATAATTATCAATGTGATAACTTGTAGTCGTAGCAAGCAGCACTCACTCTGCAAAACCCTGCCCAGTAGCCTTCAATTTGGGCCAGCTCCTGACCTCATTACAATCTTGGATCAAAACCGGTCAAAAAACTGAGCTCCAAGGTAAGGGAAGAGTGACAGCCCTTAATGTCAAGGCAACATTTGACTGAGTATGGCATCAAGGAAGTCTAGCCAAACTGAAGCCATTGGGAATCATGGTAAATTTCTCCATTGGTTTGAGCACAAAAGAACATAGTTATGGTTGTTGAAGGTCAATCAGCCTCAGGACATCTCTGTAGGAGATCCTCAGGAGCCCAACTATCTCCAGCTGTGTCATCATCGACTTTCCCTCCACCAAAAGGTCAGATGTGTGAATGTTTGCTGAAGATTGCACAATGTTCAGCACTGTTCTCCACAGATCCTGAAGCACTCTAAGTCCATATGTTGCAAGACCTGAGCAATACTGATGCTTGGGTTAGTGGCATATGGCAAGTAACATCGGCACCACACAACTACTGGATAAAAATAAACTCCAATCGAAGAATCTAACTATCTGTCTTGACGGTCAGTGGCATTACCATCTTACTCCCTAACTATCAACATCCAGCGGGTATTCATTGCCCAGAAACCGAATTGGATAGAGCAGGGACAGGAATGGTTGTCATGGATAGAGCAGGGACAGGAATGATTGTTGCAGGTTCTGGGATTTAGATGTTTCAGTAAGAACAGAGAAGATGGTAAAAGGGGTGGAGGTGTGGCATTGTTGGTCAAGGACGGTATTACAGTTGCAGAAAGGACGTTTGGGGACTCGTCAACTGAGGTAGTATGGGCGGAGGTTAGAAACAGGAAAGGAGGTCACCCTGTTGGGAGTTTTCTATAGGCCTCCGAATAGTTCCAGAGATGTAGAGGAAAGGATAGCAAAGACGTTTCTCGATAGGAGTGAGAGAGACAGGCTAGTTGTCATGGGGGACTTCAACTTTCCAGATATTGACTGGGAACACTATAGTTCGAGTACTATAGATGGGTCAGTTTTTGTCCAGAGTGTGCAGGAGGGCTTCCTGACACAGTATGTAGATAGGTCAACAAGGGGCGAAGCCACATTAGATTTGGTACTGGGTAATGAGCCTGGCCAGGTGTTAGATTTGGAAGTAGGTGAGCACTTAGGCGATAGCGATCACAATTCTGTTATGTTTACTTTAGTGATGGAAAGGGATAGGTGTATACCACTGGGCAAGAGTTATAGCTGGGGGAAAGGCAAATACGATGAGATTAGGCAAGATTTAGGGAGCATAGAATGGGGAAGGAAACTGCAGAGGATGGGCACATTAGAAATGTGGAGCTTATTCAAGGAAAAGCTCCTGTGTGTCCTAGATAAATATGTACTTGTCAGGCAGGGAGGAAGCTGTAGAGTGCGGGAGCCGTGGTTTATGAAGGAGGTGGAATCTCTCTTCAAGAGGAAGAAGAAGGTTTATGTTAGGATGAGATGTGAAGGCTCAGTTAGGGCACTTGAGGGCTACGAGGTAGCCAGGAAAGACCTAAAGAGAGAGCTCAGAAGAGCCAGGAGGAGACATGAAAAGTTGTTGGCGGATAGGATCAGGGTAAACCCTAAGGCTTTCTATAGGTATTTAAGGAATAAAAGAATGACGAAAGTAAGATTAGGCCCAATCAAGGATAGTAGTGGTAAGTCGTGTGTGGAGTCAGATGAGATAGGGGAAGCGCTAAATGAATATTTTTCAACAGTATTCACTCTAGAAAATGACAATGTTATTGAGGAGAATACTGAGATACAGGCTACTAGACTAGGTGGGATTGAGGTTCACAAGGAAGAGGTATTAGAAATCCTTCAGAAGGTGAAGATAGGTAAGTCCCCTGGGCCGGATGGGATTTATCTTAGGATCCTCTGGGAAGCCAGGGAGGAGATTGCCGAGCCTTTGGCACTGATCTTTAACTCGTCATTGTCTACAGGAGTAGTGCCAGATGACTGGAGGATAGCAAATATGGTTCCCCTGTTCAAGAAGGGGAGTAGAGACAACCCTGGTAATTATAGACCTGTGAGCCTTACCTCGGTTGTTGGTAAAGTGTTGGAAAAGGTTATAAGGGATAGGATTTATAATCATCTAGAAAAGAATAAATTGATTAGGGATAGTCAGCACGGTTTTGTGAAGGGAAGGTCATGCCTCACAAACCTTATTGAGTTCTTTGAGAAGGTGACCAAACAGGTAGATGAGAGTAAACTGGTTGATGTGGTGTATATGGATTTCAGCAAGGCGTTCAATAAGGTTCCCCACAATAGGCTATTGTACAAAATGCAGAGGAATGGAATTGTGTGAGATATAACAGTTTGGATCGGAAATTGGCTTGCTGAAAGAAGACAGAGGGTGGTAGTTGATGGGAAATGTTCATCCTGGAGACCAGTTACTAGTGGTGTACCACAAGGGTCGGTGTTGGGTCCACTGCTGTTTGTCATTTTTATAAATGACCTGGATGAGGGCGTAGAAGGATTGGTTAGTAAATTTGCAGACGACACTAAGGTCGGTGGAGTTGTGGATAGTGACGAAGGATGCTGTAGGTTGCAGAGAGACATAGACAAGCTGCAGAGCTGGGCTGAGAGGTGGCAAATGGAGTTTAATGCAGACAAATGTGAGGTGATGCACTGGTAGGAGTAACCGGAAGGCAAAGTACAGGGCTAATGGTAAGATTCTTAGCAGTGTAGATGAGCAGAGCGATCTCGGTGTCCATGTACACAGATCCTTGAAAGTTGCCACCCAGGTTGACAGGGCTGTTAAGAAGGCATACAGTGTTTTAGCTTTTATTAATAGAGGGATCGAGTTCCAGAACCAAGAGGTTATGGTGAACCTGTACAAAACTCTGGTGCGGCCGCACTTGAGAGTATTGTGTACAGTTCTGGTCACCGCGTTATAAGAAGGATGTGGAAGCTCTGGAAAGGGTGCAGAGGAGCTTTACTAGGATGTTGCCTGGTATGGAGGGAAGGTCTTACGAGGAAAGGCTGAGGGACTTGAGGCTGTTGTCATTAGAGAGAAGAAGGTTCAGAGGTGACTTAATTGAGACATATAAGATAATCAGAGGGTTAGATAGGGCGGATCGGGAGAGCCTTTTTCCTAGGATGGTGACGGCGAGCACGAGGGGGCATAGCTTTAAATTGAGGGGTGAAAGATATAGGACAGATGTCAGAGGTAGTTTCTTTACTCAGAGAGTAGTAAGGGAATGGAACGCTTTGCCTGCAACAGTAGTAGATTCACCAACTTTAGGTACATTTAAGTCGTCATTGGACAAGCATATGGACATACATAGAAGAGTGTAGGTTAGATGGGCTTGAGATCGGTATGACAGGTCAGCACAACATCGAGGGCCGAAGGGCCTGTACCGTGCTGTAATGTTCTATGTTCTATAGCTACCATCCATTAAGTATTCTATTATACCAATCACAGAAGAAACAACATATTTTCTTGATGTCCATGTCAGCCCTCATTCTGCAACCAACACCATCAAAATCAAATTTCTGATTCTGGCATTAATGAGGTCTTATTTTATGTCAAGTGGTCACCACATTTATTGTGACAATAAATCTAATTCTAACACATACTTACCAAACAGCCAGTGTATTTAAAAGTAATTTATTTGTATGTAAAAGCATTTCTTTACTTTATGAAGAGCCATACTTTATACCTGTGTGCAATTAAACATGGAATATTTTAGTTTGAATGTTTAACATTATCACCAACTAGTCAGCATTACAATCAAATCAAGATTGCCTTTCCCAGCATTACACTCTGAATAACTCCATGTTCTAAGTTAGAAATGAAAATGAAGTCAAGCTGTATTTAATAAATTATGAAGATTGCGTTTAATAGTTTTACTCTTCTAATTGCACAGAAATACAACAGTTCATACATCATGCTTATATAGCATACATGATGAAACAGATATGCATTTACAGGAATAAAGTCACCCAACACAACTGTCAGAACTAAAATGTCATGTCTGGTGTCAGTCTGTTATAACGTAGTGTCTTAAAATTTTGCTTAGTGAGTCCCTGATGCGTTGACATGTTACGGCTACATACGCTTTTACATGCATTTTACAGAGAATAGCAATGGTAGATACCCCAAACTTTTTTTCTGTCAGATAGCGGACTAGGAAATTCTCCCACCTTGACTTTCTGTCAACAGGTTATGATGGAAGGATTTTGCAGATTGATATTCAATCTGTTTAGACATATTATGAATGCACCTTCTTTGGTCAACAAGTCTTAGTGGGGTACTTGAATTTGGAGCTTCTGGCTCAGAGGCAGATCACCACCGTCTACATTACAATACCACCTCTCATGATGTGCACATCATCGAAATTTAATGGGCATGCTTGAATACATCTGGCTGTATCATGATCACTGAAATCTTTATGTTACAAAACTAATTCAGCATTCATGACAGTTAAGTACAATGATCTCATGGTTATAAGGTAGCTCTATCTAGTGAGAATACATGGAATAAAAGTCTGTTTTAAATGGTCTGCACTGAAGAGCTAATAATGTACTGCAAACAAAACAGGTGGGCATGGTGACATATTATGATGCCCAGCATTTTACAGTACCAGAAACACACTTTGTAAATGTATTTGTAAAGTTACAATTCTATTTTTAAAAAATTGTTTTGTGTATTCCAACATGTTCTATTTTGTATGTTGGAAACTGTAATAAAACTGGAAAAGTGCTAAATTGGTCTGCTCTTTATTACTAATGAAAGGAGTTGCAAAAACGTGTACAATTATGTGATTAATCTGAAAACTATGCTCTACTTTGCATGCCATAAAAGTTTGGGAAAGTTGGCTTCAAGCAAATAAAGCATGAATAGTCCTTGTTTTTAAAAGAATACAATGTTAAAATACAAACGTAAGAATTTTCACTCCCTATTTGGTAAAGTAAGTTGATAATTTATGATTAAAAGAATGATGGCATAATACATTCCAGACAATACTCATTATTATCGTTAACTTCACACCTGAAATGAATACAACGAATTATAATAAAACTGAAAAACAGATTGTAACAAAATTAAAATAGGCATGCTCTCATCTCCCATTGGATTAGTAGTTCACTATCAAGTATTGTAAGACACTTGCTGCATTGATAGGATTTAGGTGGACACCTCTCCACTATCACCAAGAACATAAATTCACTAAAAATGCATGCATGAAATTGAATCTTAAAACATGAACAGAAAATCTGTTACCTGTAGGAAAGATGAAAGAGGCATAAATACTGTAATTAGTAACCAACAGTGATACAACTAACTCACATTCAAGACTGATTGAGTAACCAAATTCATCGATTCTTCCTGATACCATTCTCTCTTGAAAGATACTTTGTAAAAACATTTAGATTTTGTACTTGTATACAGTATGCATTGTGTAGTCAATATATTGTGATTTGAATTAATACAGCAAGTAGTTGGTGATTGGGTTTAATTTGATTGAATTAATTAATGTTAAGGCTGACCAAGTTCAAGTTCAAGTCACACTTATTCCAGAGGTGTGTAATAACATTTCTGAACAGGTTGATTAGAAAATATTACAAATTGATATTAAGGTGGAAACAGGCAGGACTAATGCATGGAAGAAGCTGTAAGACTAAACAAGAAACAATCCAAAAAGAAAGGTGACTTGGGTTCTGTTTCATTGACAGGCTTGGATCCTATTGGGACGGCAGAAGATGGTTGCCTATAAACAAAGTTTGGAAATCAAGAATTCTTCACAGACAATGTGTTGTAAATCATGTTACTGCCAGAAGAATGGCTGAGACCGACTGCAAAATGTAATATGATTTCCCACTATTGTTCTGTGAAGCTGAACTGTATTATCAACGGGAAAATGAAGTAGAGACAGAGACACTGATTAAGTCTTTACCAGAGCAGAAGCAAAACAGGGCCTTGATACTATCACTTCCTACTAGATGCTGGATCACAAATAAAGGATTTTTTTCTCCAAGTCAGGAAAACAAGTTTTGAATAAGTATCTCATTTTAATACTTTGATACTTTGAAATGTGCTACCTGAAGAATCAGCAATTAATACACAGATATTGTAATTAGGTCTCAATTAGTTATAGTCCAACGGGTGAAAAGATATCCCTCCCCATTGGAGAGAGACAATGGGTTATCTAAGGTTTGAGAGGCCCCACTCTGCAGGGATGAGATAAGACAAAGAGAGAGATCTCCATGAAGTACCATAGATATTGCAGGATTCAACCGGGGCCTTTGTTATCATTCTGCCTCATACTGTAGCCTAACCAACTTCCATACATACAGAAAAGGAGAGTTCATGCATAAAATGTCACTTTTTTTTGCAGAAAACCAGTTAAAAGTTAGAAAGTTGTTGATTAGTTGTGACTTTGCAGTGTTCTGGTGTTGTGTTAACTGGAATGAAGAAAATGATACAAATTAAGAAAAATAAATTTTTAATCCCCCATTCATATCTAGGTCAGCAACCCGGGGTAGTTACTTTTACACGTTAAGGATATTCTAAATGTTCATTGGACAACATTATATTAATGGTCATGATTATACTTCACTTCCTCAATATCCTTTATTGCCTTATAGATTGCAACCTACCAGAGACAGGGAAACAAGTTTGCATTTTGTATGAGGCGAGAAAAATTGATTTTGTCCATTTAAAATAACGCGAACTTCAAACCAGTGTCTGCCTCTGAGAGGAGGAAATGTACGGAATTAAATCGATCGTAAAATACAAAACGAACAATCATCGGTCCTTGGCTCTGGGACTGTAAAAGTTTACTGGAACGGCGGCAACTTTTTGAAGGTTTTTTTTCACTGAAAAGACATTCGACATCGCGACTTTCACTTTCGACTAGAGGACTTAGCCCCTGTGATTAATTTTCAACAGAGACGCACAAAAGGTGGAGTTATAAACATAGCGACAGTCTCATGGACAAGTCGTAGGTTTCCCTGCAGAGCTTCCATGTGTCCTGCCTGCATCACAATTCTGTTAGTAACAAGGTTTATCAGAAAACCAAGTGTTGTTCTGTTGCCATTATACACTCTGAAATGGCGGAATCAATTGAAAGATGTACCCAGAAACGGAGAACAACCGTTGTATTTACATTATCACATCAGTTACTCTCTAACTAAAGTTTGCCCACTGTGCTGGTCCCAGTTGTTGTCCCAGACACCGTCCAGCTTACGTGAATTTGAAATGGCTTCAAACAGAAGCTTGTTTTTAACTAAAGAATCGTCAAGTTTAGACTGATTAATCATTATTTGTACCAACCGCCCTTGAGCTCAAAAGAATGGATTAGGAATCCCCAGCAAACACACGTTCAGTTCTTACCAGGAGTTAGACTTGGTAAAATAGCAATAAACCAATGTAATAGATATTTCAAGCCAGTTTTACTGAAGGTGTTACTGGAGTTCATACTGTAAGGGTCATACAAATGAGCTCTTTTGCAAAAACTGCTACTGTACACAGGATTGCTCTGAAGGCGTGGCACCGTTTCTATGGGAATCCCATGGTGACCTGGGCGGTTGCAATCAAATTCTTTAAAACAAACAAACCTGCCGAGTGCTTGAAAGCTGCTAATTTAAGGTTCACAGGTGCAGGCACCTCTCTAACAAGATAGTCGCTGGAGGAGTCTTGCTTTTGCTAGTTTCTAACGAGCCTCGAAGTGAGTTTCTACTGGGAGGTTGTACTACTGCCCTCCCATCCGTGTTTACAGTAGCAAGTCCGTAGTGTGTTTGTCTGTGGGGAATCGCAAATAGACCTGGTTATTGTTTAACTGAACCAGCCAGGGGCCGGAGCACGTGTTCAGCACTCACTATGCGGAAGTAAGTCCTTCTGACTGATTCCATTGCAAAAGAACGCCAGCTTCGTGCAGTTAGAATCAGGACAACAATGACCAAACTTCGTTCTCCAATTCAACCTCAAAACCATTAATGCAAAACGCCCATATAAATATATTGTAACGAAAACACAACAAAAAAGTTCGATAAACCGAGCGTTATGGTTGGAGAGATCATCAGACACTTCATTTAGGGAAATGTGTCGTCTGTGTTAAATGGTTAAGTTCTATACTAATATAAATGCATTAGGTGCAAATGCACGTGTAGAATTTTGAAGATATAATATTAGGAACTACTTTCTCAGTTTCGATAACATTTCCAAAATACAACTCTATAATATTTATAAAGTATTTCTTGTTAAATGTGTTGAGACCCAAAGCTAATTTTGCAAAAATGCTGACTTGCAGCTGTCTTTATGACAAACACATCTTTACGACTACTTGCTCCGTTTTTTCGTTAGGGATAGTGGATCCTGGGATTAAACTGAACACGTGTGTGTTTGACAATCAGGGAGGCGTAAGCTTGAAAATAACTGGTCTTGAGGCAAAAGGTGCATTGCTTCACGGATCCCACCTCAGACTGGGACCTGCAGTGTGGCTGGATTGGTCACGCTGGGATGCAACCGGTTTTAATCTCGGGGCCGTCAAAGAATTCAATCAGTAAAACTGCCTGCTTTGAATTTAGAGAGTTGCGGCCTAATTTCATTTTCAGCACAGCAAATTCACAATATCCACCAAACGAAAGTTACCCAAATTAATTAAAACGTCGGGAATTTCCGAAGAAACCGGTTCGAAATTAGGCCAAAAAAAGTACAATGTTTGTAACAGAATACTGATAGTTAAACAGGTTAATGACCGAAATACTGCTTTCCCATTGGTGGATAAGCACTTCCCTTGGCACAGGAACGTGTAGAAAGTGTGGGTCAATGTATTACTTTTGAGTCTAGTTCCAGTGAATCTGCTGATGGGTGCGAAAATGTTAAAGAGAACTCCATGAACATTTCCTGTCCTTACAACACCACCCCGGAATCGTGAGCCGACTTTACGAAACTTGGAATCTGTTAGCTTACTGTTTTGTTAGAAAGGTGGACGCTTTGGACAGTGGAGAGTCAGCCTACGGTATCATTTAAACCCACAGCCCTGAGTCAGTGCCAACACTCGGCCTGTGATTTAAACAACAGTTTGGTATGTTAGTACCTTCTAGCATTTGAAATAAACACATGGAACTCAGCCGTGAAACTTCTAAAGTTTGTTGACTTTAGAGATTCTAAAATATGTGACACTATAAAAATGAGCTTGAGGATGCTGCAAAAAAACGAGACAACTATCTCTTAGATACTTTGAGCAACAAGGTGTCTAGCATGTATGCTACCATTTTAAATATAAAGGAAAAATGGCCTGCTCTTCTAGGCACACCCTGCCTATAAGACGTTCCCAGTGATTAAGGTGATGTGTTTAGCTATCTTTTGATTGCACAGCCAGTAAAAGGTGAAACGCCGGATTGGGCTGTTCCATTGCATGCAATGCCACGTTCCAGTTTTTTTTGTTTGCAATAAGCCAATGGAATCTGCCTGGCGATTGCTGCTTTGCTTGTCACATGGTCTGATCTGTAGGCAGGTAAATGAGGACAGAAAGCAGCCATCGCTTTTCCCTATGTCACAGTGAAAGAGATCAAGCTTTGTCAGTTTCGCCTCGTGAATGAGCAAATCCACCAACACCCGAGGACCAGGTAGACTTAGAGGAGACACTTTGGCTGTTTGTGAGAGAGAGAGAGGGAAAAAAAAGACTTTCTTATCTTCCTTTCCTTTTTTAAAAAAATTCTTCCTTTAAGTCCGGTAGAGGTGATCACTGGAAAGGTGAACACTTTTTTTTTGTTTTTTTTCTCCTGTGTTTGAACCTTTTGCTTGTAGTCGTTCTCCGTCATGACGGCTTCGCACGATTCTCTGGTGGTTTTGTTTGGGGCAACAGCTGGTGCAAATGGGGCTAAACTTGGTTCGGATGAAAGGGAACTAGTTCTCTTGGTGTGGCAAGTTGTGGATCTACACAACAAGAAGGTATGCAATCGACCTGTTTTTTCCAAACGCCTCCCTCCCTCCTCCCGTCCCCTCTCTCTCTCTCTTCTCCCCCCCCCCCCCCCCTCTCTCTCTCTCTCTCTCTCTCTCTGTGTGTCTTCTGCCTTTCTATTTGTACACAGACCTGTCCGCACATACTTTGCTCCTTGTGGAAGTGTTGCTTGTGAACGGCTTGTTTCACGGAATCTTGCTGCCCCTGTTTGTTATCCCTCCTCTCCCAACCCCCCACACAAACCTCCCCGGCTCTAACAGGTGGGAGAAGTCCATAAAGTGCTGGTGAAAGCCGACAGCCTAGAGTTAAGCGAGCAGTGTAAAGGAGAGGTCAGCATTAGCCTGGAGGAGATCGCCAAGGCGGAGCGGCTCGATCAGGTCCTGGAACAGGTGAGTTCCCGTGGGCAGGAGGCAGGGGAGGGGGCTGGTGGCAGAGAGAGAGAGTTGGGAAAACAAGTGAGTTTTTTGGTGGGGGGGAGTTTCGAGTGCAAGGACGTAGTGTGAGGTCTGTTAAGGGGGAAGGGGAAGGATAAATGTCGGATCACCATCGCAAAGGCGCAGTTACCCAAACCCAGGAAGAGGCGCCGCTCCCGGCAGCCACTCACCTGAATCCTTCCGGAACCTTGTCTCCTTTTACCGTCGAGCCTTAATACAGCAATACAGGGTCTTTTAAAATCAGACTCCAGCTGAAGTGGATCGTAAGTGTGGACTTGAGTGTTTATGGTGTTTTGCCGGGAAGCTTCAATAGTTTGTATCAGAACTTTGATTTTTAAGACCCTAAACTATTTGGATCAAACTGGAGACCTCTCCTCTCTGAACATGGTTCAACTCTGTGACAGACCGAGAATTTTAAGTTGCAAATGTTTTCGAATCCACCTGATCAGAGATGCTATGACAGCTCCAGAGCAGGCGGGACTTGAACTCTGGTCTCATGCTTCAGAGGTAGGGACATGACCGACCACTGCACCACAAAAGCCCCTTCTAGAGGGAAAACTGCATTGCCTAATGGCTGAACTGTGTTTGCCCGAGCCTGATCTAATCAGAACCCAGCTGCCTGGAAAATAAGGGCTCTTTCCAGCTTAACAGTACTTTTGTATTTTGCATAATAGGAGACAGAATTAAATAGTTCCCATCTTTGAGAATTTGTTTACCATAATGTTAGTTTTTGAAAATCATGTTTATAAATTTTTTAAAAATAATTTTTATATATGGATGAAAACTTTGCAGTCATGGAGGTGGGAGATGAGATGGTGGTGTGGCCCTCAAAGTTAATCTGTAAATGTAACGAATCTAACAAAAAGTCCTTCTCATTCATGTCTCGGCTGGTGAGCCATCGGCCAGTTTCTGTGTGAAGTTGTTAGAAAGGATTGTAAACAGCCCATAATCTTTGAACTCATAACAAACCCCCCCCCCCCCCCATTTTCAGATTTAAAATTGAAATGTTTAATTAGCACAGAGTACAGCTCATTCTGTAATGCGAGTACCAGGTTTTGCTCTCTCGTTATATGTACAGACTGCATGTGTTTGTGGATGCCAATGTGTCATTCAGTGGTCATGAATTATGCTGCTTTCAATAAATAGATCTGCTGTTAATCTCTCTTTAATTAATTGCTATTAATTCCCTTCTCTTCTTCCCTCCGAACCACCTCTACACCCAAAAAAAGTGTTCCCTTTCTTGTAATGCAACAAACAAACTGATACTTGACAGAATGGGAGTGATGAGTTCAAGTTTATCGAATGAGCTAAAATGAACTCACATATTTATGTAGTACTGTGATGCTGTTGTGGCTTGCCAATTTTTTAAGGCTGAAGATTAGGAAAGTCTGCCCCTATGATCAAGACACTGAGGTGTCCTCAGCTGAATGTCTGAAAGTAAGTGTTGGCTAGTTTAAGGAATGATAATGTCATAGTGTCCACTGAAACAACCAGGCATGTTGACAATTCTTGCAGTCTGGAGGGTTTAGTTTCGGAAAGAAATCTCTTCCCTTACACAGCCTCTGGGATCCTTGTGTGGAAGTCTGGGATGAGTAACCTATCAAAGAATGGATGAGAGATTTTAGAAATAGGTTCAAGCTTCGGTACGTTTTCATCCATCCGAACTGGTCTTCAATTAAAGACCTTCAAAAATAGCATTTTTGAAGTGTGGCTAAATTAACTTGTGGTAAAGGATGGAATGGTCGCCTCACTTCCCTGTAGGCAATGCCCATCAGATTTGGCAGCAGCTGTATTGAAATGAATGGTTTTGATGTCACGAGTTGAGGTCTGTTGTGAAAGCCTTGCAGTCCAAACACTAGCCTAGTTTTATATTTTCTGAAACCCAGTTACCTTTTCTTGATCAAATCACCCCTGTCCCTGATTGTTCCAACATTTTTTGATTCTCCTCTTCCACCTGTTTGTGGTTCTTGTTTTTGCTGTGTAACAAAGCAACTCAGTGGCATTAGCCACATGCAAGTGGCAAACAAGTAATCACCTCATGGGTCTAATTGCCCGCTCTTTACCTTTTTTGCGAATCTTCATCATAATATTTTAGTTCCGACAGGATTCTTTTTCCCTTGTTTCCTGACTGCCCTCTAAATGGCTATTGTTGGACAAAATCATTTGCAGCAATTGTAGAGTTTTCAACAGAATCTATTGAATGATTAACCTTGGAATTTTTTCAACCTATTGACAAGTTATTTAGTGGAATTATTCCCTTGTCCATAGACATTTCTCACATTTTTATTATGTAAGAAATAAGGGAAAATTGAAGCGTTTTACCTATGTTAGTTTAGTTTCCCTGTAATCTCAGCTAATTCATTTTAAACAAGTGTTGGAGACTTTCTTTGTTTCCCCTCTTCCTCACCATGGTTCTGTTGAAATCAACAAGAGATTAATGTTTAGTTCTTTCTTTACAAGTTTGACCACTGCATATCCATTTAGTGAACTTAATATTTTATTTTATTGTAGTTTTATTGTAGTTTTCAGCCCCTAACCTAGAAATAGACAAGATCCTGTTTCATGCCTAAAACAAAGAATTAAATTTATACAGCACTCTTTATGACTTTGGGTGATCTCAAGGTCACAGTGCTATACAGTCAATTAAAAAAAACTTTGAAGCAGTCACTTTTGTAGGGGAGGAAATAGAAATAAATTTGTCTGTGCCAAACTGACAAACAGCACTCATCATAACTGGATAATCTGCTTCAGTGATGTTGTGTGAGTGACAGATATTAGCCAGGACACTTGGGGTAACGCCTCTGCACTTTTTTTTTGATGTTACGTGATCTTTTACAACTAGCATGGAAAATAGTGGCTTAATATCCAATCCAAAAGGTGGCAACTCTGCAGTGCACTCTCGGTTCTCCAATGGAATATTGCCCCGGATTTTTGTGTTCAAATCCTGGAATGAGCCTTAAACACACTATTTCTTGATTCGGAGGCTAGTTCAATCAACCGGACTTGAGCTAGAACGAAGGTTGCTGTTGCTAGGGGTATATATTGAAGTGGATGATATATTGAGAATGCGTTTTAACCAGATGGTTTGTTAAGATGCATTAAAATATTGAAGTGTATTTGAATGTTCAACTGTGCTGAGTATTTTCAATTAATGATGCTATTTTCTAACATTCTGCTTGTTTGTAACAAGACTTTGTTCGTACAGAAGTGTTTTGAACTGGAAGTAATTGCAGCATTTGTGATGTTGGATTGTGATGTGAATTGTTGATGGGAGATTAGTTGTCTTTAAGCGGTCGAACGTGTTAGTCTGCTTTGTGGTCCAAGTAATGACAAAGTTGCCGAACTAGTATTTCCACCTGGAAAGCCTTGCGTTTCCTTTTAACCCTTCCCCACCCAGATTGCCTGTACAAAGCTCCCGTTACAAACTTAAAAACCTATAAACAGTAGACTTGAAATGGTTGAGAACGTGTTTCTTTTAAAACAAATCTGAGTTTAATTGTTTTGTGAAGAGTTTCATTTGCTGAAATCAGTGACATTTAAGGTGTGGTGTTCCTGATGCAGGTGACTGTCATTTTGATGCTGCCATCAGTGCAAACCACTTGACGTTTGCAGACTTGATGGAGCCACTCGTAATTGTTAGGGGAGGGCACTTCGGGTTCAGTGCTTTTGTTGGCAAAGATGTAATGAAAGGGATGACATGACTTTTGCGGATGTTAGAGCAAATTCAAAATTGAAAACTTGATAAATCTTGAGGTGCATTTAAAGGTATTGATTCTTTTTTAATATTAGGAGTTTAGTATCCTTCAGTGATGAAATCTCAGTCTTCGATTTCAAGACTAACAGTTTTGTGTAATACTACTGTGCAAAGCTGAGTAGGCAGGTGATTTAGACTGAGTCATAGAGATAAAGAGCATGGAAAAGACCCTTCGATCCAACTCGACCATGCTGTCCAGGTTTCCTAAATAAATCTAGTTCCATTTGCCAGCATTTGGCCCATGTCCCTCTAAACCCTTCCTAGTCATATGCCTATCCAGATAAAATCACTGCAGAGTACCAGATTTAAAGTGTTAAACTGAATTTAACTACAGGTGATGCCTCTTAGCTGTTGAAAATTTTGTTCCACTTTATTTCAAAATTGAATTTCTGTGGGTATTCTAGATGTCTCACCTGCCTACAGTGAACAAATTCCCAATATACCATTAAAGTACTGCAGTTGAATATTTGAGATTTAGGAAGTGAAAATTTGAATGTTGGCCAGTGCAACTTTTTATGGTTTAAATGTTGTCAAGCTATCAGGACTCCTCCCACGTTGTTCAAAAAGGTGTGAACAAATGATTGCAAATGTACGAAATAAATACATGAATCATTTCTTTCTTTTCAGTTCAACCAGGTTTTATCGAGTGAATTGAAAGCACTTGGGAGGAGTTCTTATTGTCTTTGTACTGATGGCCAATTACTCATTCGCCAGGTCCTACACCCAGAAGCATCCAAAAAGGTAAAGAAATTTGACAGCTGTAATGTTGTACATGATTATCATTAATCAAACTACAAAATCTTTAGGTAAGAAATTGGCGTGAACGTAATCTCTACTGAACCAAATGTGAAGTTTTCAGTTTGGATGTCTCATAAATTGCACTCATCCAGAAACTAAAGTAATGCAATTAGCCTGATAGAAGGTACAGTGTCAAAACTGTGGTTGTGCTGCATTTTGGGTCAGCCACTTTGGGCAGGTTGGGCTGACACAGTTTTGGTGGATTGAGAGTCACTTGAAGTTTGAGCAGACAGATGCACAAATGGCGAGACATGTCAGTCCTGTGCTGTGCAGCATTTAGCCAAATTTCTGGGTAAGGTCATTTTAATATTTCAAAATAGAAAATAAATGCCGGATTTATTTTTATACCTTTTTTATTTGTTTTGAACCATTGCAGCTTTTGTCCAGTTTTGACAGTGCCCATATTTATTAAATCCATAGATCCAAGCTTCCATTCCTTGAATTGCCTAATATCACTATTGTTTTTACTCTGACGTGATATTCTGGAGTACAGGGTTCCTTAAAAACTAATGAGAGAGCATATCACCTGGAAGTCAGTTGACTTGCTGCTCCAAGAATTGGATTTAGTGTGTTTTGATTGGTCATAGCATTGGATTGTGCCTGGCAGGTTATGGTTTCTTTAAGAAAAGTAAATCCTGTTCGTACGCTTGTATCCTTTCGGAGTAAACTTAGTTAACCTGCAATGCCTAAACCTCTGAGATCATGGATAAAATTAGGGTCAGTCATTCAGTAGTGCTCATAGTTCCAGTATTCTGATCAAGCTCAGTAGCTGATGACCTCAATATGTTTGACATCTCTCATCATAGCTGGTAGAAAATACCAAACGTTTTTCCAGCCTTAGCAAAGATTTTTTGCTTTCTTAATTTATTTACCTCCTCAATTCCTGGGTTAATTACTGTGCTATAATACTCTTGGCTCACTTTGTAGAAATATGTTAAATAGCACTTTTTAGCACCTTTTTTTATGTAATAAAGAGGTGCCCAGGCATTTCGCAGGAATGTTACATTATAAAATGATGCCAAGCCTTGTGCAATATCAGGGCAAATGTCCATAAGCTGTTTCTCTCAAGAGGTAGGTTTTTTACAGAATTGTGACAGCCCAGAAGAAGGCTCTTTGGCCTGCATTTGCACCAGCTTTCTGAAATAATAAGAAGTAACTTTAAAGGAGGAAAACAAGCAGCAGCAGAGATGCTGAAGGGAATTCAGAAGCTTGTTTCGGCGGCTGATGGCATGACCGTAAATGGTGAAGCACCTAAAATTGGTAATGCTCATAATGCTGGAATTGGAGTGCTGATTTCTTGAGAGGAATTTAGGACCTGAGGAGATTAGAGCTACAGAAGGGCCGGGTATCAGTAAAGTTCTTGAACCTCAGCTGACTTTGTGTTTGGTAGAATGTGAACTTTGCTCATATTTACTTCCAGGATTGTTCTTGTATTTCATATAATTCCTTCCTAATCTTGCTTTTGATATTAAGACTAGTCTAACCAATGCATTTTAAAAGGAAGCATTATATGGAGAAACTGAGATGTTCTGATTGCAGTGTTCTGTTCTATTGGTAACGCTTAAGATAATGAAATACTCTCTGTCACATGTAGCAAGACCTGGACAGCGTTCTGGGTTCGGGCTGATAAGTGGCAACCAGCATTCGTGCAGCATTAGTGTCAGGCAATGGACATCTTCAAATCAAGAAGCTGACCATTTCTTCATAACATTTCACGGCATTGCCGTTGCTGAATCCCTGACCCTAATATTCCTGGGAGTCTTCAATGATCCTTCATGGGCTTGGAGTTCTGAGGCAGGCAACTCTCTCCCTTTGACTCTCAGATCTGTCCACTATTGTGATGGAATTACCTGAATGAGGACAGCTCTAACAAAGCTTGATACCATTCAGGATACAGCAGCCTGCTTTATTGACATCCCGTTCACTGCCTTTGTGCACAAATGGCAATAGTGCAATAACTTGTCAAGGACCATTCTACTGACCTTTTCAAACCTCTGAACATCTGTACATAGAAGAAGAGCAGTAGATGGGTCACCTGCAAGTTCTCCTCCAATTCACTAGATTGCGATTCTGTTATTGCCACTGGGTTAGAAGCCTGTAACTGCACAAGGGTTGCAGCAGTAGTCCTCTCTCTTGAGGGCAATATGTACACAAAATCCTTTCTTGTTGAGAAAGGGTCGTGGAGACTGGTGATGGTGTTGCCATGGTGTAAAAGGTAGAGATAGGCAGACAATCAATCGGTCTTATGGCCAGGCCTGAGGTTAATCGGGTAATTATGATTGACTGACTGTTATCAGATCCTGCTGCATCTCCATGCCAATCCTGGTTGTACAAATCAGCACCCTGTTTCAGTGCTGCATAAATTGGGTGTTTCCTTTCACAGTTTGGGTTTCTTCTGTCCCAGTTCTGATCCAAGAAGAAAAGTTTCTTTTTGACTTTGCCTCTTTTTTTTTAAAAGCAATGTTTTGTACTTTTTTTTAAATTGTAAATTTAAACATTCCACCGTTCTTGGAACCACACTTTGTAAGAAGGATGCTAAGTTTGTGGAATAGATAGAGAAGAGATATACCACAGATGACGCTTCAGTTATAGGTTGAGATTGAGGGTACTAGGTTTGCTCTCCTTAGAAATGAGGAGCTTGAGCAGAAATTTGCTAAAAGGTGTTCAATTTGCTGGAATGTTTTTGGAGTGAAAAAGCAGAAACTATTGCCATGACAGAAGGACCAGTAATGGATTTCGGATGCTTTTCAAAAGTGCAAGTGCCAGCATGATTTTTAAAATAACAATTATTGTAATCTCAGATGCTTTGACTAAAAAGGTTGTGGAAGCAGATTTGGTGATAACTTGCAAAAGGAACTTGGATACTTATTTGAATGGAAAGCAATTTTTGTAGGGTTGTTAGAAAAGAGTGGGCTCTTGGGATTAATGTTATGGTCTACAGAAGAGCATGCAGAAAAGCAAGATAAAGGGTCTCCTTATCATTCCTGGTTTTTGACTAGACTTAGTAAATCATTGAAGGCTTTTCTGGAAGTCCAAACAATAATACAGTTATTACATGATTATTCTCTTTAACAGTGTGGAACATTTTACGCATGGGACCTCTCCGTTCCAGCCCTATTGATTTCCTTCAGCTCTGCCTAGGATAATACCCTATTCCCTATAGTTTTGGTATATTTTTTGATTAAGGTGACTCTTGTAATTACCTGAGTTACCTTTATCTCAATTTATTAAGAGTTTTTACTGCAATGTGGTCATGTCCAACCCTGCCATTTGATAAAGGAATATGAATACATCAAGAAAAGTGAAACTATATATTATACATTGCCTTCTGTAATCTTCAGGCATCCCAGATTGAAGGGTTATATTAACTCAATGTTCTGTGGGGACTTTCTGGAAATCTGGGGTGGTTCAAAATAGGAAGTGCTGGAGAAACAGCAGTTCTAGCAGCATCTGTTGAGAGAAATGGTTAACATTTTGAGTCCAGACTGACTCTTTAGAATGCCTGGAACTGATTGTTTAGTAAATGAATAATTAGTTATTGTTTCTGTAGTCCTCAGAATTTATTATTATTTGTCCTAAAGGAGGACAAAAATACAATTCATTAACTTCACATTGTAATTGGTGAATTCTATAATCCATTTGTTATCTCAATCCTTTGTTTGTAGGCAATAATTTGTGTATTTTTGGGTTTTAGTTGAGTGTACTGGAGTTTTGTCTATACTTGTTACTTGCTAAATTATTGAGTCAACTGTGATAGTTTAATATTCCTGGTACTTAATTACAACTGTAACATCTAGGATTGCTACCCCATGCTTTCAGTTGTGACTTGCTGCAGTCTTGTTACTCTTGAGCTGAGTTAGTATTTAGTGTTACTTTAGTGCTGATTTTGCAAAAAAACTGTGCATCTGATTTCAACCATCTATCTTCGATGTTTTGAAATATAAACTGCATTATTTTTGAAATCCTTAGCCATAAATTTTTGTGTGCCTTAAACTTAGTCAGTTTTCATTTTATCTTTTATAGAATTTGGTGCTTCCTGACTGTTTCTACTCGTTTTATGACCTGCAGAAGGAATTTCACAAATGCTGTCCAAACTCAGCCTCCATAAACTCCATCAGTTCAATGGCCGAATGTATCCTTCCTCCCTGCTAACCATTTGTCCTGTGCCTGGGCACTTGTCGAGAAATGTATCTGCCTCGGTGTTTGCAGTTCTGATTCTAGATCACTGATCTAGCAGTGGATGCACGTTTACTGTGCTCCAAAATAACACACTTCAATATAGGAGCGATGCTGGCCGAGTGGTATTATTGTCTGTTAATCCAGAGACCAAAGTCATGCTCCATGGACCTGGTTTTGAAACCTGCCAAGGCAGGTGGTGGAGTTTGAGATCAGTGGAAAAAAAAATCTGGAATTGAGAGTCTAATGCTGACCATGAATCCGTTGGTTGATAGTTGGAAAAATACCTCCGGTTCACAAAGGTCATGTAGAGAAGGAAACTGTCATCCTTAGCTGGTCTGGCCTACATGTGACTCCAGATCGTGTGCAGTAAGGGGATGGACGGTAAATGTTGGCCTAGCCTGTTATGCCCTCATCCCACAAAGGCACCAAAGAAAAGCACTTCTATTGTCATAGACAATTGCAAGGCACTTGCAGGCAGCATTTATCAAATAAGATTTGACCCTGAGATATGTGTAAAGTTGGGGAAGATGATACTAGCTTGACCAGAAGTTGTTTTATACAGAGCCTTAAAGGAAGAGAGGGAAGCGGAGAGTTTTAAGCATCCAGATCCCAGGCTTTAGCAACTGAATATCTTTTGTCTGGTTTTGCATATATGATGCAGCTAAATCCTACGGGCATGACTGAAGACCAAAATAATACAAGAAGTAAAATCAATGTTCACAACTTGTATGCAAAAGGATGTTGGAAGTTTCAGTGCAGCAGTTTAGGGATCTTGATTGATGTACTGATCAAGGATTTGTAACCAACATCTCTCATTGTTCTTTGTGCTTTTGTCCCTTAAAAGGGATATTTGACCAATGTTTTATAGTAGCATGCTCTGATGAAGCCCATTTATCCTATTCTTCACCGCAAGCAATGGATGATTGATTTCACTTAAGAAAATCAAACAGGATGCAAGTTTATGGGAAGTTGGGAGGATTCTGACAATATAACTTCCTTAATGCTGTGTACAGACTTGGAATTAAGCACAGAAAATACAGCCAATGAATATGGTGTATTTGAAGTTATTAACATGGGTGCAGTTATTTTAAGATTAATAAGCGAACCTTACAGTAAGACTTTTTTTAAAAATTCAATATTCAAAGTCTTTCAACAGCAATCATTTGCCATATAGTTAACTTCATTTTCTCTTTTAGATCATGTGTTCAAAAACTTTGAAACTGTCAAGTACAAATTTGAAACGGGTCCCTGGTAAGTGGTCCTTTGGTATTTAGACAATATTGTATTGTTCAGGAATGATAAGTGAAAAATAATACCTATGTATTGAGTAATAAAGTTTTTTAACTTATGTTTAGTACTGCCTGGGTAAAATAAAAAAATGGCCTTCAATGAAGCAGTTAGGCTTTTTGAACTGTTGCACAGGTCACTTTTAACAAAAAAGTGATGGATAAAATCTTAAATATTCCCTTACAGTAGCAAGGCTGAAGGAGTAAATGGTGAAACTGTCATTAGAGCAAGAGGTCTACCGTGGCAATCGTCTGACCAAGATATTGCGAGATTTTTTAAAGGACTAAACATAGCCAAGTAAGTGTTCTTTAGAATAAGAACCTAGGCCTGTGAATGCATTGTGGATTTAAATTAAAATGAGTGCATCACTCAGCTCAGTTTGCCAAATGTAATTATCATCAAATACCCTTAATAAGATTTCCCTCCAATTATACTGTTCTCCACCTTGAATACAAGTGAAACTGTTAAGTGGGTCATAATATCATGATCTGGTGGTCCCACTTGTTATGGAGGAAATATCCAGTTGAAGTTAGTGCTGGACAAGTTGAATCCTTGCCAATGTAGATAATTTATTTTGGTAAGCAAAGTGATCTTTTATTAAAACATAAGCAGACTATATTGCGGTGTTTGTTTGAATGATAAAACAAAACAAAGGCTTATTAATGACAGGAACATCTTTACCTAAACTAAAAAGGGGTGAAATTCCACTGTAACACAGATACAAACTCTTCGGGTGTGTTTCCTCAGAGACAGCAGTTGTACCTGGATGCACATTTGCCTTTTGTGATGCCTGCTGTTTACTCCCGGCCATGGACGGGTTGCTGTTTTCTCAGTTTATTGACTGTTGTAGAAAGGGTACTGTCAGACATCCCAAGACTTCAAAATTTTTCAGGATAGGATAGAAGTAAGGCCCATTGGATTAAATAGACCGAATTGTGTCGATAGAAAATGGCCCAAGAGGCAAAAAGCAAGAGAGTGCAGGTCTTTTTTTTGTGGTTCGAAGAGAGTGCATTCAAAGCAAAATCAAGAACTGTCTTCAGTACTGGTTTTGAGAGAGTTCTTTATTGTGTTTTTAAAGTTTCCTTCCCGGGATGTGGACACCACTATCTGGATCAGCATTTATTGCCTGTCCCTTGAAAAGTCATGATGAACTACTGCCTTGAACAGCAGGATTGACTTGATGGGTGATCTGGGATCTCTGTGTGGGACAGAGAGGTACAGAAGGTGCTCAAAATGTAGAGGTTACGGTCAGCTGTTACTTATGAGATTAGGTCAAGACGGAACATTCCTTCAGGTGGAGGAGAAGCTGATACTTTCAGACCTGATATGCAAAATACGTAGAAATGTGTTCTTTGCTAGGAAGTTTTTGTTTGATAACAGAACACACAAGATAAATAAGCTGCATCCTACTTTAATTTTTTTTTGGTGGGCGGGGGGGAGCGTGGAGCAATGGCATGAGTTACCTCCCTAGGCCATTACTGCCAGCCTATACAAGCAGTGAACTAAGAATACTTCTCCCCCCAGTTCTATTGGCCTGCCACCTTGTTTGTGTAACGATTCTCTCGTGTCTGAACAGCCATGATTCTCTCGTTCTCCGTCAAAAACAATACGCATGCCATTTTTAACACTCTGTGTCAACAACCCTTTAAAGGGAAGCAGTAAAACTTAGTTACCCCCACCAGTGTTACATGTAGGTTTCTCAGAACAAGGAATGCCCTGAAAGAGTTGCATATTGTAAAGGCGGATCAAAGTAGAGCCCTGAATTTTGTTTTTTTTAGACTGCCTATTAAAGATGCAAGGTGTCAATAGGGTTTAAATATTGAGTGGATTGAGAGCTCAGATTTGTGGTTGGTACTAATGGATGCACGAGTGAGTGTTCATAATGGAAGTTCCCTGGTTTTATTGTAGAGGAGGAGTGGCACTGTGCCTCAATTCCCAAGGAAGAAGAAATGGCGAAGCACTTGTCAGGTTCATCAATCCCGAACATCGGGATCTCGCCCTTGAGAGGCACAAACACCACATGGGGAGTAGATACATTGAGGTGGGTAGAAATGTGAAGCACCTTCTTAAAGTTTCACTTAAAATGGCAAATCTTAAAGAAAATGAATAGGTAATTCTGTGAAAATTAATTTTCATTCAGGTATACAAGGCTACTGGAGAAGAATTCTTAAAAATTGCTGGAGGTAAGTATGTCTTTTTTTAAAAGAAAAGTATCCAGTGGAGAATTTAGAATATGCTGTTAAACAGAATCAAGCTCAGGAGATCAATGGTATCTAGATCACATTGCCCTTACCACCATCCCTGAATTTGTTCTGAAGATTGTACAGGCTGGTGCATGCTGTTAATGATTAATGGCCTGTTACAACTGTGCTTCATGAATTCCATGACCCTAGAAATCTGCAGCCGTGCCACATCACTATAAACCATGGCTGAGTGAGGCGTCCTTTCTAATTTCAGAGCAAAGGTCCCTATCCTGCCTGAATTCTTGGATCAGGAGCATCTCCATTGAATGAGTTTCTGTTTCTGCCAGCAGTGGTGATATCACTTGTCACCTACTTGTGAGGGTGGGGTGGGTGAAGAGTTAATGAGAGCAGCACATGAGGGAAGCTGAAGCCAGATCTGAATAAAAATGAAGTATTTAACTCCATTGTAGGCACTTGCCTTTAGTGGAACCTGACCATAGAGACTGGTTCTGCTAAGCAGAACACCATTCAACACCTTGTGTGCCTCACTTCTGTGGTTCTGGTAACTGGAAGTGTAGAGGTCACTTGCAGAGAGAACTGGATGGAATTCTAATGCCATGCCAATTAGTCATGCCTCCTGAAGACTCTGCCAATTTGGGTAAGCATCAGAAACATCTAACCTCTCTTCCTGAGGAAACCCATTGCATTTCTGCACTGTGTGGATAACAGAGTCCAAGTCTTAAAACATGCTTGCCAGCCCAGAATACAACTTGAAGGGCTTTTGCAGAATGAACCCCCTCTCCACTCTAGTATAATCATGGAGTGTGTATTGCTGCCATAATGATATTCAGTACCTTCTGTCCTAAAGTGCTTAAAATTGTGCACATTGACTTAGTTCCAGATCATCTGTAGTTTTGCAAAATTTATCGTAAGGGTTCTCAAAATGGCAGCTATCGGTTTGTTTTTAATGCTCTGCTTTCAGCTGAAGTAGGTGACTGGCAATGAATATGCTGCTCACCTCGTTTGTAAAATGATCTAGGCATTGTAGGAAGAGAGAAGGAATAGTTAATTCCTGATTTGGTGAAATGATCAAATAAAATCAATCCTTAATACAGTAAGAGCACCCAAGTTGTTCATTCCTGCAAGTACTCGGTAGATATCCTGGTCTGAGAATTTTTTTGGCCTTTCCAATCTTTTGCCATAATAGACACTCCTAAGAGACTAAATTTATGAAGCAGGAGCCAATTTAATACAATTCTAGCAGTCGCTGCTTTGCCTGACTTTCCTGATAAGTGACTCATTATGATTTAAATCCATTCTCATTGGATAGCTACCTTCATTAAATCCCTGTCAGTAAACTCATTTTGAGGTGAAGGAATATAAAATTTAGTTTGAGATGTAAATGACCATTGTAATCTGCTGTAGGGTTTGTTCTTTCAGGTTTGTTATTCATTATTGAACTTCATGCACGTGTATTTAACTGATCTCTGGTCATTGCTTTGTTTGTTGACATTTTCTGTTTTAGAGAATGAGAGGATGGTTGCTTAGTCAATGTACTATTTTGAAAGATTACTTTTAAATGCAGGTACTTCGAATGAAGTGGCACAATTCTTGTCAAAGGAGAACCAAGTTATAATACGAATGCGTGGACTACCTTTCACAGCTACAGTCGATGATGTCCTGGGCTTCTTTGGAAATGAGTGCCCTGTTACAGGTGGCAAGGAAGGGCTCCTCTTTGTTAAATACCCTGATGGGAGACCAACTGGGGATGCGTTTGTGTTGTTTGCCTGTGAAGAATTTGCACAAAATGCACTTAAAAAACACAAGGAGATATTGGGGAAGCGTTACATTGAACTGTTCAGGAGTACTGCAGCAGAAGTACAGCAGGTTGGTGTTACTATGTCATGTAGTACACTTGACTGAATATTATGTGGCATTTGTGCAGGGTACTGCTGTTGATTTGAATGAGTAATTGTCATTTTATAGCTCTTTTCTTTTCCCCAGTTCATCCTGCTTTTCTTGCTCCAAATTCTTCAGTCCTGGTACTGACTTTCCTTGGTTTGAAGTCCTGAGAATCTTCAGGCACAACAGGCTGCTTAATCATGCCTATGCCTGATTGAAGGCCTTACGAGGAAAGGCTGAGGGACTTGAGGCTGTTTTCATTAGTGAGAAGAAGGTTGAGAGGTGACTTAATTGAAACATATCAAATAATCAGAGGGTTAGATAGGGTGACTAGGGAGAGCCTTTTTCCTAGGATGGTGACGGCGAGCACGAGGGGGCATAGCTTTAAATTGAGGGGTGAAAGATATAGGACAGATGTCAGAGGTAGTTTCTTTACTCAGAGTGTAGTAAGGGAATGGAACGCTTTGCCTGCAACGGTAGTAGATTTGCCAACTTTAGGTACATTCAAGTCATCATTGGACAAGCATATGGATGTACATGGAATAGTGTAGGTTAGATGGGCTTCGGATTGGTATGACAAGTCGGCACAACATCGAGGTCCGAAGGGCCTGTACTGTGCTGTAATGTTCTATGTTCTATGCCATTCCTTTCAAAGAATTACCTAGTTAGTCCCACAATCGATGAACCTTTTTTGAAATTGATCTGTTGTAAAATGTTACTTGAAGGCTTAGTGTTTAATGTCAGCTGAACAGTACAAATCAGGTTCAACGCTTCCAGAAAAAGCATTTGTAAAGTTGTCTTTTAATGTAGAGTTTTAAACTGGGAATCCCAACAAGCCGCCTTTTTAAATAGGATTACCTTAATGCTGTAAAAACAGCCAAATTGTTCATTCGTGTAATAATGGCTGTTCTTAGTAGACTGTAGCTGTGTTATGAAACCTCTGTTTTCATCTTATGCCAAGATAGTACTTAACCTTCTGGCCCAGAGGTAGGGACACTGCCACTGTGCCACAAGACCTTGTAAACCCAGTTATAGCCTACTAGTAGTGATTAACCAATTCTGGGTCACCTTTTTTTGTTTCTTGTGGAGAAAACATTTAAAAAGTTTTCAAATAATTAGACTGATTTTTAAAGCAAAAATCAATATCTTGAGGCGTGGTCTGTTGATTCTGCCAGATTGTTCTGTCTGTGGTAGATTTTTATATTTCAATCTTGATCTCTGGATTGGATTTTTTCTTTCACCTTAATATTTAATACAAAGACAATACCTGCTTGAATTATGGGGTATGAATGGTTTAAGTAAGAAATGTGATGCCTGCTATTAATATAACAGAATTATGAAATCTGCATAGTGCTAATCTGTCTGATATCATAAGAGCTAAGTACTTCCTTGTACTCATTAACCAGCCCTCTGGGGCTGCATTTATAACCCAGTTGTAACATTAGGATGAGGTACTGGGAAGTTGATGTTAAGTTTGGAACAAAGACTCAGTGGGAGCACTTAGCAAAGTGGATGTTACAGCCTGAAGGGAGGCTCTGTCACTGATTCCAGGTTGTCTGTTATTCCTTGCACTGCAACATCTTAGCTTGTTTCATAGTAGAAGTTGCTAAATGTGATTTTAATGTCCCTGTGAGTGACTGTTGGAGCAAATTACAATGATGCTATGTCTTCGCGAAATTGGCATCCGTTAATACTTCTACTGTTTTCTTCCGATGCTCTAGGTATTAAATAGATATATGTCGACCCCACTAATATCAACACTCCCAGCTCCTATCATCCCAGTGATACCTCAGCCGTTCATTGCCACTGGACACACAAGAGACTGTGTACGTCTAAGGGGCCTTCCCTACACAGCAACCATTGAAGATATTTTGGACTTCATGGGAGAATTTACGATTGATATAAAACCTCATGGAGTTCACATGGTGCTAAATCAGCAGGTAACTTGCAGTCTGCTGCTTCTAATACAAGGTCCTTGTCCTCTTGGGAATGCAAACCTTTGGTTAGAATCGGATGGAAAAGACATTTGTGAAGCTACCATTCAGTTCAAATGCTATTAAGTTCTTGGGGCTTCTGGCATGATTAGCATGCATATAAACACCAAACTGTAATTCAGACCCTCATTTCAGGTGTGCTAACTGAGTTATGACCAAAAAGTTTGAATCTATTTTAATTTGTTTATTTGGCAAGTTGACCTTCACTATAGTTGTAATATGATGTAGATTGCTAGCTTTTGTTTGGTTTATGGACAATGCCTGCTGTTTGGGCAGGAGGTTGGGAGGGAGTAAGGTGGGACAGTGATATTACTATCTTCAACAAACACCCCTGTTGTGATTCCTGTTCAGCTTAGCTTTGGCATTTTGAAAGGTGTGTGTGCCTGTGTGTGTGTGTGCCTGTGTGTGTGTGTGCCTGTGTGTGTGTGTGCCTGTGTGTGTGTGTGCCTGTGTGTGTGTGTGCCTGTGTGTGTGTGTGTCTGTGTGAGAGAAGCCTCTAGTGCTGGGTCTCCTTTTGAAGCTCTACAGTTTTCTGTAATTCAGATCTGAATGATATTTTGTGTAATATCTGCTCGCATTGTGAGATTATTCAATCTGGATTTCAACCCTCTTGGTTTTTTTAGTTGTTACAAATTAATATTTTTGCATTAATGTGCACTTGGGATTGCTGTTAATTACTATTGCAGAAGCTGAAGTGAGCCAATCATGTGGTGAAACTGCACTTGAAAGGCATCACTGGCTGTTTTCCACCTTGTCTTTCTCATGGCTGAGCTTTGTTGATGTTCACCATTCTATGTGGAAATATGTGTCATGTTAAAAACCCAGTCAGACCTCCTCCTTTCTTAAGACCAAGCATGAAGATATATGACTCAGTAACGTGGAACTTTTTAAAAACTTCTCTCTGTTTTAAACTTTGCTGTTCTGGTTTCAGAACAAACATCCTTTTGCAATGAAATTACTTTTTTCCATCTCTTGTGTTAAGATTTCCATTTTTAAATATGTCTCAGGATTAATGAATTAGGCACTGAGCAAAACAAATTATGTTTGTAGGATCTAACCTGAGCCCAAACATGTTTAGGCAAGTAATAAATTAGGCTGGTCTCTTGTTTTCTATTCCTACTTTAGCTGTAGGCACCTTACTGCTTCTTGCCAGGAGCAAGGATTTGAACTTGAGGTTTCATACAGCTTGTTACACTCACCCTGCTTGCTGTTCAGTGGATCCAAACTCCCATGTTCACATTAAGTCCATTATAAAGTTGGCAAGTCACTCAATAGCATGAACTCAGATACCAAAAAGTGTTAAGGAGTGCTGTCATTAGCTCAGATTTTAGTTAAATGGCTAAAGCTAGCAGCTGCTTAAGATTTCAAAATAATTGTTCAAATTGCAATTTTAGAAATAATTGGAACAAACCGGGGGCACTTCATAGGAAACAACAGCCTGTACATTATATCAATGATAATGGGAACTGCAGATGCTGGAGAATCCAAGATAACAAAGTGTGGAGCTGGATGAACACAGCAGGCCAAGTAGCATCTCAGGAGCACAAAAGCTGACGTTTCGGGCCTAGACCCTTCTTCAGAGAGCGGGATGGGGAGAGGGAACTGGAATAAATAGGGAGAAAGGGGGAGGCGGACCGAAGATGGAGAGAAAGCAAGATAGGTAGAGGGGAGGGGATAGGTCAGTCCAGGGAAGATGGACAGGTCAAGGAGGTGGGTTGAGGTGGTAGGTAGGAAATGGAGGTGCGGCTTGAGGTGGGAGGAAGCGATGGGTAAGAGGAAGAACAAGTTAGGGAAGTAGAGACAGGCTGGGCTGGTTTTGGGATGCAGTAGGGGAAGGGGAGATTTTGAAGCTTGTGAAGTCCACGTTGATACCATTGGGCTACAAGGTTCCCAAGCGGAATATGAGTTGCTGTTCCTGCAACCTTTGGGTGGCATCATTGTGGCACTGCAGGAGGCCCGTGATGGACATGTCGTCTGAGGAATGGGAGGGGGAGTTGAAATGGTTCACGAATGGGAGGTGCAGTTGTTTGTTGCGAACCGAGCGGAGGAGTTCTGCAAAGCAGTCCCCAAGCCTCCGCTTGGTTTCCCCAATGTAGAGGAAGCCACACAGTGTGCAGTGGATACAATATACCACATATAACCAGCCCAGCCTGTCTCTGCTTCCCTAACCTGTTCTTCCTCTCACCCATCCCTTCCTCCCACCTCAAGCCGCACCTCCATTTCCTACCTACTAACCTCAATCCGCCTCCTTGACCTGTCTGTCTTCCCTGGACTGACCTATCCCCTCCCTACCTCCCCACCTATACTCTCCTCTCTACCTATCTTGTTTTTCTCCATCTTTGGTCCGCCTCCCCCTCTCTCCCTATTTATTCCAGAACCCTCACCCCATCCCCCTCTCTGATGAAGGGTCTAGGCCCGAAATGTCAGCTTTTGTGCTCCTGAGATGCTGCTTGGCCTGCTGTGTTCATCCAGCTCTACACTTTGTTAGTCTGTACGTTATAAGCATTTTGTTTCGTCAAATGGAGGGAATTAAGCTTGGTTAATACTCAAGATTTCAGATGTCTTTTTTTGAATCAACTTTGTGTCTGTCGTATAACAAGTTTTGAATCAACAATTTAGATATGAATTGGTTTAACTAGTGTTTGATAAATCTGACCAAGCATTTTGCAGTCAGTAAGTGGGGATAAGAAGAAGCCACAAGCACCTGAACAAATGATATTGTCTTGTGACTTTTTTCCCCTTGCATGTGCCTTGAGGTGCAGCTTCTCAATAAAGGGAGATGAAAGTCATCTTCAAATATAAATTCCCAGTGATTTGGCAATAAGTTTTTAATTTTGCTGAATTTGTTTTTTAACTGTGACTTGTAGATGGGCAACTGTTTTTGTTTGCCCTGCCTTCAAGTTGGTCAGTATTAAATGTGGCTTAAAACTAAGCCGATTGATTTGATTTGTCATGTGTACCCAAGTACAGTGAAAAGATTTGTTTGCAAGGAGTGCAGGCAGATCGTAGCAAGCAAGGATACACAGACCAAAGGCTGAAAAAGTCTTTGGACAGAGTGAGGCATATACAGGTTATACCATGCAAGACATGCGTGAGGCAAGAACAAAATTATCAAGATCAACATGAGCCCCGTTCATCAGTCTAATAATGGCAAAGAAGAAGCTGTTCTGAAACCTGCTGGTGCATGTGTTCAAACTTCTGCTTGACAGAAAAGGTGGTAGGAGAGCATTTCTGGGATGGGATGGGTCTTTGTTGGCAGCCTTTCTGCGGCAACTCGAGGTGTGAATGAGAAATCCATGGATGGGAAGTTGACTTCTGTGACGGTCTGGATTGTGCACACAACCTCCTGTAGTTTCCAACCAATTGAGTATGGTATTGCATGTTTAGTCCTTTTAGAAAAGGTTCTAAGACTTGAAAGTTTGTCCCTAATTAAGTGCATTTGCTTTCTTTAAAATATTTTGAATTTGCAATAATGTTTTTTTCTGCCCACGCTGTCTTCCTTTTTGTCCATGAACCGCGCCCCCCCCCCCCTGCCAGGGCCGGCCTTCTGGTGATGCCTTTATTCAGATGAAGTCTGCAGACCGTGCTTTCTTGGTTGCACAGAAATGTCACAAGAAGACGATGAAGGACAGATATGTGGAAGTGTTTCAGTGTTCTGGAGATGAAATGAGCTATGTTTTAATGGGTGGCACTTTAAATCGTAGTGGCTTGTCTCCGCCACCATGTAAGTTACCATGTAAGTTTTGACTTCTGACGCTCTCTTGCTGCTAAAGGCTGAAATTGTGGTAGGTGGAGGCTGGGGCTTTGATATCTCTTCATCCTTTACTTGGTTTGCTGTGATCAGTAATTCATTAATCAAGGCTTGAGATTGAATGAGGGTTTTGATTTTTTTTTTATTATTATTTCTTTTTCTCTCCACTGCCCGTTCTTCCCCCTTCACCAAACGGCAAAATTGGACATTTGCACTGGGCATTTTGTTTTTGCTTTTTTGCGTACTTTCTGGAGCTCTGCATTAGGTCTGTCTGGTAATCGGATTTTCCAACTTTGGAAATGGTTTTCATGGAGATGCCAGTGGAGGTTGAAGACTACGTGGCCATTCAATGGGGTGTCTCTGCTTAACATCCAAGATGTCGTACACATTCAGATGGCACTTGTGCAGTTATGAACTTGCACGGTTTTTAAAACTGATAAGAAATGTGCCGAGTCAATTTGAAGAAAATGCATGAAGGCAGAGTGAAGGTGTTTATTGGCAGCAGTGCAAATTGGCTGCCTATAGCCTTCAGGGACCATGAGCACCTTTGAATGCTAATTATGCATTCGGGTGTTTGGGATGCTTACACATCAGGTGAATAAACACATTGCTGTTCTTATTTATCCCTTTCTCTGTCATTTTGTAGGCCTGTCCCCACCCACGTACCCGACGTTCTCACCTGGTACTGCTGTAATACCGGCCGAAGCAGCGCTTTATCAACCCCAAGCTCTTCTGGCTCCAACGCGGACAGCACACCCACCGCCTGCAGTTGCCTATTATCCTGCTCAAGCAACAGCCACTCAGCTTTATATGAACTACACAACCTACTATCCAAGGTAAATGTTTTGGGGCCATTTCCTATTATGGATCATTCCAGTGCTTGTGCTTTGCTTGAAAATGTTTTGATGTCTCTTTTTAGTGTGCAAGTATACTTAGCAATGTAGCTAAGACCTTTGGAGAACTTTTGTCAAGGTTTTAGTTTTGTGAGAACTCGAACTGATATTTTATCCCCCCCCCCCCCCCCCCCACACCCCTCCCAACTTTCCTCCTAGCCCCCCCGTGTCTCCAACAACAGTAGGATACTTTGCAGCTCCTCAGGCGGCTATGGCGGCGGCTGCGGCCAATTCTACAACCCACGCTGTGTTACCGCAGCCCGGAGCACTTGTCCGCATGCAGGGTCTGCCTTATAACATTGCAACAAAAGACATCCTTAGCTTCTTCCAAGGATATCAGGTAAAGCTCAACACTTTATATTGCTTGACACCTTTGTCCTGCCCACTGCAGCATATTTTGATTTGAGGATATTCCGCATATATGCCTCCTTTATCAGCTTCGCTGTAAAACTCTGTATTGTATCTCTGTGTGTGTGTGTGTGTGTATTGTGGTTCACTAAGGCCCAAGGATTTCTAACTGAGCAATTTTTTTCCTCATGCGTTCCATTTCTCTTGCTCTCCTGGATATATTGAATGACGTGCTGATCTTAACGTGAATACATTTTGGACCGTCTCTAGCTTGGTATGGCCGTGTGACAATGGGAGTACTGTTTACATTACACTGTCTGTGGGGATTTGATTTTTTTGACAGGTGTCGATGGTGATATAATTTTAGTGGGAGTTTGGTCTCTGCCATCTCCTGGGAGAAATGAGATGGTGGTGGTCTTTTGGGCTCCTTGTCCACCCCAACCCAGCCCCCTCTTCCCTCTCCCACCCCCCCCCACCTCCTTTTCCCTGCTCCCCGTTATAGAATCCTGTCTGGTTTCGTGGGGCTTTTGTACTGCATGTGTGAGCACTTTACTGAGCAGTCGCAGTAATACCAGACCTGCAATAGTATAAATAACCATTTTAATATGGCAGTGAAATGTACTTTCCCAATAGTAAATGTGCAAGAGTCTTCTTTCAAAGAAAAACAGATTGAAGATGGGTTCTTCTTTAAAATATGTTGGAACCCATTCTGCTTTCTTTCTGGACTGTGTAATTTACTATTCCTGACTGCTTTTACTGCCTTTTCTTTATCTTGCTGGCCACTTTGGTTATGATAATCTGCTTATTTTTGCCAATCTTATCACTTGAGACAAACATTTCGGTCAAATCACCAAGCGGAATACTGCTAATCTTGGTCGGTCTACCTGGTGTATAGCTTCTACAAATCTAAGCATGCTAAATGTATTGTATTAAAGAGAGCAAGGTCAATACAGAAGCCATTTTGTTGATAGATTTGTGCAGTTAGTCCCAAGCATGCTTTTTTTAAGGAACCATGGTGTAGATTGACCCAGTTTGTGCTTATTGTATACCCAGATGTGTTTTTTTTTCTCCTAAGTGCACCATTACCAAGAATCCTCTATTTAAGATTATCTTGTGGGTATCCAAGGGAATTTTGTTTTCAAATTAATGCTCCATCGTCCTCCTGGGAGTGTGTAGTATTTTCTTTGCTCCTGCTCCCCAGCCTCTGTATCTAAAATGGATTACAAACACCTTGCTTTTCCTTTTTAGTGAATTCATTGTCTGTCTGGAAAACTGCAATGTGTACCTCTCCGTATGTGAGGATTTTTGTTTTATAAAACCAGTAAATTATGCATCTTGGATTCTTTTGAACTTGGGCTGTGTGGGTTTGTATGTCTTTTCTGGATCCTGTTTGGAACGGAGCTGTTTTCATTATTTAACATTGCAATATATTTTCCATTTAGTCTATTAAAGTCACTGGTTCAGACAGTTGGTGGAACACAATGGTTTGGGTTAGATCTTTACAGAACTGCAATAAACCAACCAGATTGTTTACAGGAAAGGCAAGCTAACTAGTCAATCTTTGCAGTTCAGATGAAAATCCTGAAATGGTGCAGAGGTTTTTCTTCCCCATACTATATGCCTCTGGACTCTGCACAAAGTGAGATTGCATTGCATTAAACATGCAGCAGAAATGAGTCATTTAAGGCAGTCAAATATTTTTTAAAATGTGAATTGTTGTCTTTGGTCGCCTTTATCTGGGAGGCTCCTAGCTGACAGTTTTTACACTCCTGCCTAACCTTTTCTGCATCGCCTTTCTTCCTTCTATCTCCATCCTCTCCCACAAAAAAAACTTTACAATTGCATTCTATGCGAGCAGGTCTGGTAATATGCAAATATTTGCACAGCCTAGCCAATCCAATCTAGAGTACTTTGCTGGGCAGGATTAGTCACGAGATAATGGTTTATTATAAAATGGTGGATGGGTCTAAGCCAAAATTACTGATTCAACAACAGATTGTGACTGCATTGTGAGTGTTTGTGAAGGTACACATCTGCTTTTATTGTAATTTTGACTTTTTTTGCTTCAGATGCCTGAAGCAGTTTTTTCCTGAAATGTGAATCTTTGGAAACTGGCAGGAGAGTATTTACTTTTACATCTCTGAAAGTAGTTTGTGTAATCTTGGAAACGGGAAAAGACTAACTGGTGCTTTCTAATCCCATCTGTTTATAGTCCCACATTTTTTTTCCCCCTCTTGAGATGCAGGGCATAGATTTTTTTTTTGTTCTCTCAATAGTTTACTATTTACATAGTAATGTTCAAAGTCGTCACATCTTGTCTATAAAGATTTTCCAATATATTTAAAAATAGGAATTGATGCTGGATCTCTGATCAGGTATCCATGTTTGAACACTAATGGATAGTGGAATTCTCTGTACAGTGCCATTTTTAATGGTTAGCCAGAATAAACTAATAAGCATTTTATTCACTGCCCTGTTTATATTCCTTGATCCCATTTATAATGAAATTATCCTAACTTCAACTTACTACTTGTGGATAAATACTTAAACTAGTTCCACAGTGATGTACTAGTTAAATAGTAACTTTTATTGCAACCAGTTATTCCATGATTGGCATTGGTCATGCGTTTGCAATATATAAGCTGAATGAAGCTGTGCATAAGTGCAGTGTTAGATATGATTTTGTTTGTCCATTGTTTGTTTTTATAGTTTTGGTTTTTAAATTCTTGGCACCTTTAGTCTTGCAGTCACAGGGCTGTTAATTGATTCATGGCTTGTAAAAGTTAAAAGTTCTCTCTTGCCAAGTTGCCAATACCCCGTTTAAGAACTGTCTAGGTGTGGCATTTGTGGTGAAGCATAAATTCACCTAGCAATGTTCCTTTTGACTGATGTATGTATTCAAACTTGTACTGTAGTATGCTCCTGATGACTACAGCGGCCTTATTCAGATGAACGAACAAGCAAGGAGTATGTTTCAGGCACCCAAAGAGTGGGTCTGTTTGTAGATGACCGTCTTTACAAATTTCAACAAGGTAAGAGAGAAACCTCCCAGCTGGCTTTACGGCCAGGCTTCACTCTCGAGTGACATCAAGTGGTGTTTCAGAACTGGGATTTTTATTTCTCTCTCTATACCTCCTCTCTGGGACTACTGTCATCTTTCTTGACCCCCTTCCAATGATGAGCTACAAACACACGGGTGAGGTGGTTACACCCATCTTTTTTGAGTAGCAGTGGTTGCAGTGTCTTTCACGAGGTGGGGGAGAACATGTTAACCTTTTCTTTGCATGGCTATGGTAATGCTGGTTCTTCACTCACTGCAGTAGTGCAATCAATTAATAACAAATTTAATGTTCTTTTCACGTAAGTTTTTAATCTTCCTTGCACAAATTTCTTTCCTTCGAGCAGCTGGGTAATTGTCGTGACTGGATTGGAAGTATCCAGAATATGTACAAAATGACACAATCCTCTGATCATGATGGTTCCTTTTTCAGTTTTAGAAGGCAAAGCAGATGAAGCTGTGAAAGGCAACAAGACTGGGTTGAATAATGGAAGATGTGTAAATACTTTATAATGAAGGCATTAAAAAAATTAACTTTTCCACAGAATTTAAGAAATAGAACTGTGAGGAATCAATAAACTATCCTTAAGGAATAACATTCTCAATCCATGTTTTCCATCAAATGGAGAAGTTGCACTGAAATTTTAAGTCTTCAAAATAATCCAGAACAAATCATTTCCTTTTGTTTTCACCAGTTTCCAACTTTCCCATGCACCCAGATGCTAAAGATTTGGCGATTCTAATCTGTTAGAGCTGAACAGCTCAAGTTCAATGTCTAGCGAATGGTCTTGATTTTTTAGAAAAAATAGCTAAATATGGTTTCATTTGCTAGTGTTATCCCTTGTTCTCTGCCTTTATCTGCTCAACAATTCTGTTTTGATGAGTTGAGGAGCAACCTTTCTTTATTGTACTTCCCTGCATTCAGGTGCTTTCTCCAGTTTTGATCTAACTTCTGTCCACACCTGATTGATTGGATCAGTACGGTAGTTGATCATGTGGGTCTAAAAAGTGGAGATCCCTAGTAATTGGTTTTATTGGAAACTTGATAAATGGCTGCTTTTTGTTGAAGAACACTGAATTTTGTCTTTGGCTCACAGTTAAGCTGCGACAATGCAATTTATATTTAGTGAAGGATTTTGCGGTTTACAAGCCGAACGGAACAGACCAATATGCTGACATGGAGGTCGTTGACCAAAGTATGTTGTTCCATCCAAAATGCAGAAGGTACACGAAAGACACTTAACTTTACATCAACACATTTCTAACCATTCTTTGTTTCCTTTCACCCTCAGCTTCCTGCAGATGCGATCTTAGTTCTGTATAACTTTGCTGGCCAGCCCAGTGGAGAAGCTTTGGTGACTTTCCCAACCATTGAGATGGCTACACGAGCAGTGTCAGAAAAGAATGGGCAACTTATTGGTCATGAGTGTGTAAACCTCCGATTGGTGCAAGACTTGCACATTGACTCACCAGCCTTCACCCAACCCATGGGAAAGAGATGATTATTCCTTTATAAAAAGGAGTGTGGCCTTGTACAGAGCGTGACAAAAAGAGGAAACTGTCGGACACCCCCTTATTGCCAAAGGGTTGTGCACTAACACAAAAGCCATAATAGACTGCAATATTCTGCATCAACCTCTTTTTAAACTGCCAACTAGCATTTCTGATTTTGACTTTATACTGATGTGGAAATGACTTGCAAAACTTGACGATGCTAATTGTAGTTAAGTTATATATTTTATTTAAACCTAGTAGCTTCAGAGCCACATGTAGACTTGCCATTCCTAACATGCATGCAGTGTTTATGTTAAACTATTTGTATGATACAAGAATGCTGCTTATAGGTAATGCCTTTAATGCATGCAATAGAAGTTTTTTTGTATATGCCTATAAGCTATGAGGATTTTTTTTATTCTTAAATGGCTAAGTGATGAACTATCTGCTGTTGGAGCACTAAAACTTGTTATCCATGATTTATTTTCCCTGTGCCTTAATGCAAAGTGCAATATCAGCAGAAAAAAGTTTTGAAAAGGCCTCCTGTGAGGCTAAATGAGTTGTATGTACTTAGTTATAGAGCAAGTTTGAAACTTGCTACAGTATAAAATTGTATGCTTTGTATAGCCAAACAATAAAAGTTTAAAGATGCATGGATGAGTGTTTATAGTTTTTTTTGGGGGGGGTGGGGTGTGTGGGGAAGTGCCACAGGGATAGAAAGAGGTTATTGAAGCCAAAGTCGGCGTTCAATCTTGATTTAAAAACAGTGTGGATTTCAGTAAGCAAATTAAAATTCTCCTTTTTTTTGTATTCTCCACTTGCAATAAAAAGCTACAAAGGCAAATTGTATATTCAGATGGAGTGATTTTGTGTAGAATTAACACATGCCTTTTCTGCTTCTTACTTAATAGCATTTTAAGTGAAATTTAGATTTTTAATTCAATGGAAAACTCTGAAACCATCAGGAATTGTTCTGTTGGGGATACCCAGCCAACTAATGTGGCAGAGTGAGGAGGTATTTACAACCATTAGAGGAGAAAGGACTAGGTTAGCAGAATGTGCCTGATGCTTATGTAACGTTGATCTCATCAAGTTATTACCTTCAGGAGTAGAACTGTATATGAAAAGGAAATGTAGTCCTTGCTTCTAGATCCCTCCTTCCGTCTTTTTGAGGGATTGAACCGTGAGCTCAAGACTGACTTGTTTCAAGAAGTAGAAAATTTTCAGCCAATTCGTTTAAAACAACTTGGTCCCTTGTAACTCTGTAAATAATTGTCAAGAGCAAGGACTCACGGAAACTAATGACATGGAGTGAAATATTGGTCAGTCTTGAACTTGATATTCCTTGTTTAAAGGACTGTATTTACTGTTGCATGCCTTTGGAATTTTGCTTGAGGGCAGTGGCTGTGAGAATAAATGTTTGCTGGAGTGTAATGTAACATATCTTGTTGCTAATAAGTGTGATTTCTTGCCAAACTGTATCCAACCTCGCTCTTTTTTTCCCCCCAACTTTATTTACATTCAGACGAAGCCTCTGCATTCTTTAAAACAAAAACACAGAACCTACCAAATCCCTAAGATTTAGTAATAACACGATGCGAAGCTGGATGAACACAGCAGGCCTGCTATCTCATTCTCCAGCATTGGCAGTTCCTACTACCTCCCTTAGATTTAGTATCCTGGTTGTCCTAGTGCCTGAGTAAGCAGAGAGGATATTATTCTGAGCAAGGGTCACTGGACCTGAAACATTTAACTCTGATTTCTCTTCACAGATGCTGCCAGACCTGCCGAGCTTATCCGGCAACTTCTCTCTCTCTCTCTCTCTCTCTCTCTCTCGGGTTTTATTTAGGATATCAAGTAACAGTTTGGTGTTAACCTGAAAATCATGATGTTGTGCACATGTTCATACTTAAATTCTGTGATAATTACAGGCTTCATCTAAATCTGTTGGTAACATGTTGAATCTCAGCTTCTTAACCTAAACCCATATGAAAATATGGATCGATGCAGTGTGGAGCTAGAGGAACACAGCATCAGAGGAGCAGGAAAGTTGACTTTTGGAGCTTACACCCTTCATCAGGACTCGTGTGAAAATGTGCGGTGTACTGCAGTTGTATAAATGGCTGAAGGTAAATAAAATGGGGAGAGAAAAAGCAGTTTCTATTTGCTCAGCAGAAAATGTTTGTCCATCTTCCTCAAATTTCACATTGTGGGAAATTGAAAATCATTGTGATGTGTTCAGCAACAGTACAGCAAGGGAATGACTGTTTCTGTTGCCTCTGCTATACAGATGTCAGAAGTTTTAGGGCAACTGACTCCCTTGTCTGCTCCACACTCCCCTCCAGCCCCACCACACCCGGCACTTTTCCCTGCAACCACAGGATGTGCTACACCTGCCCCCACACCACCCCCCTCACCCCCATCCCAGGCCCCAAGAAGACTTTGCATATCAAGCAGATGTTCACCTGCACATCTGCTAACATGGTATACCGCATCCGCTGTACCCGCTGAGGCCTCCTCTACATCGGGGGAGCCAAGCGGAAGCTTGGGGACCACTTTGCAGAACACCTATGCTCAGTTCGCAATAAACAACTGCACCTCCCAGTCCCAAACCATTTCAACTCCTTCTCCCACCTACACTCAGCTTTTCTGGCCCCATCCCCACCTCTTTGACTTGTCTGTTTCCTCTCCACCTATCTTCTCCTCTATCCATCTTCAATCCAGCTCTACACCTTGTTATCTCGGATTCTCCAGCATCTGCAGTTCCTACTATCTCTGAACTATATCCATGATCCTTGTAATGCAAAATAAATTGAACAATAGGTCTTGATGAGGATTGTAAACAAAAGCTTGTACAGCACATTAATAATAGTGCAACAAAAATGTTTCTTTTCTCTCAAAAGATGCTGTCAGACCTATAGAGTCAATGTTTCAGGTCTGGTGACCAGTCTTTAGAACTCATGACTTGGTGTTCACTGCTTTCTCTCCCTCCATGCATATCAATAGTGCAGTCTGGTTAATAACTAGACACAAATAGATGACATCTGTCATTTTGAAAGCTTTGAATGCCAATGATAAATTGAAGACAAATAATTCATTTAAAAACCCAATACCTGGTTGATAATTGCAGAACCAGGTTGAGTCTAGTGTCAAAGCTAATAGTTCTCTACAAATGCTGCATGCATTCAGATAACAAGAAGTGTGTTAACAGCATAAATAAAGTAAATGAGTATTACTTGGTAGCAGCTGCAGAAGATGTGGTTGCATGGTGATCAAGACTGCAAGCTCAATGTTTAAGGGTATTTAATATTCCAGACGGATAGCCAAAGAGGAAAAGGAGGTAGGATAGCTTTATATTAAGGAAAGTATTAGTGCACTGGTGAGATGTGATATAGATGCTGTTGTGGTGTGGTATGACTTTGGATAGAAATAAGGAATTGCCAGGGAAAGATGTTTTGGATGGGAGATGTCTACATAGGCCCTTGAACAGTTGCCTCTCTGCCGGACAAATCAGGAAATAATGGAGGTATGTGAAAAGGGCATGACAATGGTAGAACCTTGGGAATCTCTGACGATCAGAAGGATCATGGTCTCTTAAGTTATAGGGATACTTGGTTAAAGTGTTTAAAGAGATGGGATACTTGCCTTTTATTAGCACAGGCATAAACTTGAAGAACAGGGAAGTTATGTTGGAACTTGATAAAGCGGTGATTAGGCTACAGTCACAGTACTGTGAGATGTTCTGGAATCCACATCATGGGAAAATAATAGCATTGCAGAAGGTGCAGACGTGGTTTAGCAGGATGTCCCTATGCACATGAGTTTGAGTTCCAAAGAAATTGGACAGACTGGCATTGGTTTCCTTAAAGCAGAAGAGATTGAGAGGGGGCATGTCAGTTACATAAAATTGAGGAGCATGCATAATATAGACAGGAAGAAACCTTTCCCCATAGATAAAAAACATAGATTTAAGGTCAGGGATATAAAGTTTAGAGGAGATGTGAGGAAAACCTCTCACCCAAAGGTTGTTGAGAATCTGGAACTTGCTGCCTGTAATAGTAGTAGAGACAAAAATCTTCATAACTGCATGTCTAAATACTTAAATGTTGCGATTACAAGGCTGTGGGCCAAGTGCTGGAAAATTGGATTCGTATAGTTAAGTAGTTGTTTTTGACTGCAGAGCGACTGAAAGGTCTTCTTCTGTGCTGTTGACCTTTGACAGTTCTTGGGTGAATTTATATTGAATGCATATTGATTGTCCAATCAGATAGACAAGGATAAACTTGGAAGCGAGGTTTGTATAGTGTCTAGTATGATAATTGCATTGTTTTTAATTTTCAAAGGATCTTTTCATTTGGAGGCAGCCCCTTGTTTTTTTTACTGTTGTGGAATATGGACATCACTGGCTGGCCAGGCATGTACAGCCTGTCCCTTTTGCATCTTGAAGGTGGTGGAGGCACACTGCCTTCTTGCCATCTGCTGCAGATAGTCCCACAGTACCCTGGGGGAGGGGATTTCAATATTTTGACCTAGCGACAGTGAACGAATGGTGATATAATTCCAAGTCAGGATGGTGAGTGACTTGGCGAGGAACCCGCAGGTGGCGGTATTCCCATGTGTCTGCTGCCCCTGTCCTTCTAGATGGAAGTGGTTGTGAGTTTGGAAGGTACTGTCTCAGGATCCTTGGTGAATTTCTGCAGCACGTATTGTAGTACACACTGCTGTGGCTACTATCTGAGTGTCAGTAGTGGAGTTTGTGGATGTGGTGTGAATCAAGTGGGTTGCTTTATACTAGATGGTGTCAAGCTGCTTGTATTGTTTAAGCTGCACCCATCCATGCAACTGGGGTGTATTCCATCACACTCCCAATTTGTGCCTTGTAGATGATGGCCATGTTGTGGAGGTGCTGGCGTTGGACTGGGGTGGACAAGGTCAGAAATTACACCACACCAGGTTGTAGTCCAAGAAGGTTTAGTTGAAAACACAAGCTTTTAGAGCATCGTTTCTCCTTCAGGGGTTAGTGAGAGAGGATAGTATCAGATATAGAATTTATAAGTAAAAGATCAAAGGGTCACACCATTGAGGATGTATTAAATAAACCTAAGATGCTGTTAAATCTTTAGTCAAAGATCTTTAATGAAAGATTTAACAGCACCTTAGGTTTATTTTGTTCATGATCAATGGTGTTACCCTTTGATCTCTTTCTTATAAATGTTGTGTCTGATTCAATCCTTTCTCACTAACCCCTGAAGGAGGACTGAGGCTCCAAAAGCTGGTGTTTTTGACTGTAACCTGTTGTTGTGTGATCTCTGACCTCGGAAGAGGGCAGGGTTTGGGGTGTCGGAAAGCGAATTTACTTGCCTGCAGTATTTCTAGCCTCTGACCTTCTCTTGTAGCCACTGTTTATGTGGCAAGTCCAGATGAGTTTTTGGTCATCCCCAAGGCATTGGATAATTCAGGATAGTAACGTCATTGAATGTCAACGGCAGGTGGTTGGATTGACTCTTATTGGAGATGGCCTGACATTTGTGTGGTGTGAATGTTACTGCCACTTGTCACTTGTCAGCCCAAGCCTGGATATTGTCCGGGTCGTGTTGTATTTGAATATGGACCCCTTCTATATCTGACATTTCATGTAAGATGTTGGACATTACAAAAATCGATGAACATCCCCACCTCTGATCTTTATGGAGGGAAGGTCATTGAAGTAGCTGAAGATGGTTGGGCTTAGGACAATGCCCTGAGGAACTCCTGCAGAGATGTTCTGGAGCTAAGATGACTGACTTCCAAAAACTACACCCATCTTCCTATGTGCCAGGTATGACTCCAACCAGCAGAGTTTTTTTTTCTAATTTAACCTATTTTCTAATCAGCCTGTTAGACAAGTTGGTGCAGGTGTGACTTGAACCTAGATCTCCTGGTCTAGGGGTAGGGACACTACTGCACCACAAAAGTACCCTTTTTTTTAAGAGAGACCATGCAAACTCCACACAGACAGTCACCTGAGACTGGAATCGAACCCAGGTCTCTAACATTGTAAGGCGGCAGTGCTAGCCACTGAGCCATCCTTTTTGAAGTGAAGTGTAGGTACAACTGGGCTTTGAACCCAGGATCTTCTGTTTACCCCACAAGGACTTAATTGAATAAAGACATGGTACCACACCAAGAGAGAGACTTCCCCCAGTTCTAACTGAATTGAGTTTTGCTAGGTCTCCTTGATTAGAATGGAATTAATTGAAACAAAGTAACTGTATCTCCTTTTTTCAGCAAGTTGGGGTGGGGAGGTGTTGGAAGAAGAGAGCAAGAGAGAGGGAGAATAATAAACGACAAATCAGTTAGCTTAACATCTGTCATTTGGATAGTGTTAATAGCCACGCACTTGGATAAGTTCAGGGTAATCAGACAATCAATGTGATTTGTAGTTAAGCATTTATTTTCCTTTTAACTCTATTGAAATTCTTTTGAGGATAAAGGAGAACCAACAGACGTATATATTTGGATTTCCAGAGGGCAGTTGAGAATATACTGCATCAAAGGTTTTGTGTTAAACAACAGGTCATGGAGTAGGGATAGTATACTGTTCTCTACAAAAGACTGGTGAGACAACAGGAAGCAGAGGGTGAAATGTTGAGGCAGAATCAGGTATGAGATTACCAGTCATATTTACCATGATTTCATCAAACAGCAGAGCAGATGCCGAATGACCTCAACTTGTTCCTTCTTTGTATGGTATGCTTTTTCCCTTTAATGAGCTGGGTCCTTGAACCTTTGGAGTCCATCAGATAAGATATACGCAAAGTGCTGTTAGGAAGCAATTTCCTGGATTTTAATCCAGTAACCGTGAAGGAACAATGATGGCATTCTAAGTCTGGATAATGTGTGGTTTGGAGGGTGTGTTGCAGGTTATAGTGTTCCCATTCCCCTTCTAGGTAGTAAAGATAGGACATTTGGAAGGTGCTGTCAGATTGGGGTTGGCAAGTTGCTGTAGTCCGTCTTGTAGAAGGAGATCAATATTGACGGTATGTGTTGGTGGAGGGAGGGAATGTTTGAGATTGAATGCCATTCCACTCTCAAGTACACAGCTCTCCCTTGTATGGTGTCATCTTGCTTGCGTGTTTTTGGAAATGCAGGTAAATAGAGAGTGTGTTCTATCAGATTCCTGACTTGTGTTTTGTAGATGGTGGACAGGCTTTGGGAAGTCAGGAGGTGAGTTTCTTGGCAAAAAAATCTCAGCCATTCGCCTGCTTCTGCAGCCACAGCATCTATTTGGCTGGTCCAGTTCAGTTTTTCATCAGTGTATGCCCTCAGAATGCTGAGTCATGAAGTTATAATATGGGCACTATCAATTTCTCATTCAATTGACTGATCTAATATTGAAACTTCCATTTCAAAGAAAATGACTTTTAAAAAAGGCAGGAAACAGTTTTATATTGACTGCAGAGGTCAATCGACCTACTCGAGAGGCCAAGTTTTGAAAATCTCTGACATGGATTACCAAGAGACATCTCTGAGCAGGTCACAGATGGACTTTTTGAAACAAGCATAGGAACGTCAAGTATTATGGTAGAGGAGGAGCAGGAATGAAGGTTTCCCAAACCAAAACATCGACGTTCCTGCTCCTCTAATGCTGCCTGACCTGCTGTGTTCCTCCAGCTGTATTCTGTCTGACTGACTTCCAGCACCTGCAGTTCTTGCTATCTAGCTGGCTTGTTTCTTCATTTTTTTTTTCTTCTTTTACTCATTCACAGGATGAGGGTGTCACTGGCTGGTCAGCATTTATTGCCCATCCCTAATTGCCCAAAGGGCAGTTAAGAGTCAACCACATTGCTGTGGGTCTGGAGTCACATTTGAGGCCAGACCAGATAAAGATGGCAGTTTCCTTCCCTAAAGGATAATAATGAAACAGGTGGGTTCTTACCCCTGACAATCGACAATGGATTCATGGTCATCACTAGTTTCTTAATTTCAGATATCTATTGAATTCAAGTTCCACCATGTGCCATGGAGGGATGTGAACCCTGGTCCCCAAAACGTTATCTGTGTCTCTGAGTTAACAGTTCAATGATAGCACTGCTGAGCCATTGCCTCTCCTTATGCTTTAGACTGTGTATAAAGCTAGGAAGTTTAATGTAAATTGAATGGAAAAATGCAGAGGTTTTGTTACAAGTTGAAATGCTCTGGTATAGCCACACAGAGGAGTGAAAGAGAAATTTATTCACTCCTCCTAACTTGCTCAGAACTGTTGACCCAAACTGCTCCTTGTTCATTTGTCAGGGAGAGGCTATTCAGCCTCTAGCTTCTCCTGCCTACCAATTCGCATCTACCTCTGTTGAACCCTTGCTCATCAAGAATCTATCTGCCTCTGCCATATAAAATAAAATTGAAGGACTCTACAACTTTTTTTTCCAAAAAGCAGTGGAAACAAGGACCAATGTCCCCCAGGGGGAAAAAAAAACTCCTCAGCTTGTCTTAAATGGGTGATCCCTTTCCTGGTAAATGGTGAACTCTCATTCTAATTCTCCAATAACAGAAACTGTCGCCCTGAAACCTATCCTGTCAAGACCGCTCAGGATCATTAGATGTTTCAATCAAACAGGAGATAGAAGTAAAGCCTGTCCAACATTTCCTCATCAGCCAACCAACTCATTCCAGGTATTTGGGGATTGTATGAACTGCAGATGCTGGAGAATCTGAGCTAACAAGGTGTAGAGCTGGATGAACACAAGCAGGGTGTGTCCCCGAAATATCAGCCTTCCTGCTCTTCTGATGCTGTTTGGCCTGCTGTGTTCATCTCTCATTCCAAGTATTTGTTTGGTTAATCTTCTCTGAATTGCTTTTAATGTATTTACATCCTTCCCTAAATAAAGTGCCCAGTGCTGTGTACTGTACTCTAGATGTGACCTCGCCAGTGAGTTGTATACCTGAAACAAAACCTCGTGTTCATTTCCCTGTGCGATAAATGATGATATTCTATTGACCTTCCTAATTACTTACCGCACCCACATACTTTGATTCATGCATGAGGACACCTAGATAGTTCTGAGATGCAGAGCTCAGCAATCTCTCACCATTTAGATAATGTTTCTTTTTATTCTTCCTGTCAAAAGGCTGATTTTAGACTCTGCCACATTATAGTCCATTTACTACATCTTTGTCCTTTCAATTAACCTGTCAATGTCCACTTCAGAACTTACTTTCCTACCTATCTTTATACATCAGCAAACTGGTTAACGGTACCTCCACACCTTGTGCCAAGTCTTTGATATGATGTAAATAGGTGAGTTCCCAGCACAATGCCAGTGGCACACCACTTGTTACATCTTGACGATATCAAAGAAGTCCCTGTAATGCCTACCCCTTGCTTTCTGTTAGCCACTTGATCTTCTGTTTGTGCAAAAATGTCAAACCTGATGCCCTGAGTTTCTATTTTCCACAAAAAAAATCCTTTGATATGAGATTTGCTTTCTGACTGTCTAAGTTTGGTACTCCTAAATATGGTCTCACTAGTGACCTGTATACCTGAAACATGGGTACACGGTGTCCCCTTTATCTACAACGTGTTAATTTCTCAAAGAAATCCAATAGTTTGGTCAACATTATTTGTCTTTCACAAAGCCACATCAACTACCTGTTATAACTTCTGCATAGCTTTTAACATTTTCCCCATGACAGATGTTAAGCCAACAGGCCTATAGTTCCCTGCTTTCTGTCTTCCTGCTTTGTCAAATAAAGGTTATCTTTGCTATATTCCAATCCAATGGGATCATCCCTGAATCATGAATGTTTTGGAAAAACTAAAACCAATGGGTCGAGTATCTCACCAGCTATTTGTCTAAAACCATCAGAACCAGCACTTGTCAGCCTCAAGCTCCAACCATTCCCTCAGAACCACTTCTCTGGTGATCTGTTTTGCTGAGTTCCCGGTTTCCGGTTGCTTCTGTGATGTTACTTCGATCTTGTACAGTTGTGGTCTCCAACAGATGCGTGGTGATTGGGCAATCGCAGAGTCTCAGAGTCAATCTCACTGCCTACCCATGCTCCCTTGCTGCAGGCACACCAATCATCATGTTGCTGCATGGCATCTGCTTTGAGCTAAGGAAAAGTATGTCACCTGCAACAGGCTTTGCCTGCAAGTTTCAGTTTCATTTAGATGGAGCATCAAGTCAGGGTAAAGTACATTTTGTGGTGGCAATGCGAACAAATTAATCAGAAATATACTTGGAACTGAGATGTGAGGCCCCAATCATATCTTTGTGGACTCTGTGCAAAAGCAGCTTAGCTAGCACCTCTCTGCCCATTCTCTTTAGAGCTGCAGACTTTTTCTTTGCTTCAGCTACTTATCTGACAGGCCCATGCAGGACGAAGGAGAATTGTGGGGAATGCTGCACTGCCCGACATCCAACATTCAAACATAACAAGCCAACCAGAGGCCCTGGAGCAAATGGTGATTGAGGGCATGACCACCTATGCCTCCAAGTTTGAAAACGGTCAGCAATATTCTGGACGATCCAGAGGCTTACCTGCAATGTGACCAGCAGCAGAGTAACAGCATGATCTACAAGGTGAAGCAATAATGATGACTGATGAACCTAGACCACCTAAGGGGAAAGGAAATTAAAAAATGCACAAATTCTGCACAGAATGGGAAAACTAATTTCTATTCACACTTTTTTTAGGAAAAAGTGTTTTGCCTTATTATAGGAACATAAGAGTAGGCCATTCAGCCCCTCAAATCTGTTCTACCGTTCAATGAGATCATGGTTGAATCTATGGAACTGCCTTTGGCTCATATCCCTTTAATACCATTTGCTTAACAAAAATTTATCTGTCTTAAGTTTAAATTTAACAACTGATCTACCTTCAATTGCTATTTGAGGAAGAGAGTTTCAAACATCTATGACCTTTTGTGTACAGAAGGGCTTCCTAATATCTCTCCTAAACAGTCTGCCCCCAATTCTCAGACTATTCTCCCTAGTTCTAGAATCCTCAACCAGTGGAAATAGTTTACCTTTATCTGCCCAGTCTTTTCCTGTTAATTTTTTTTTCTCTATTCATTCACAGGATGAGGGTGTTGTTGGCTAGACAGCATTTATTGCCCATCCCTAGTTTCCCAGAGGGTAATTAAGAGTCAACCACATTGCTGTGGGTCTGGAGTCACATGTCGGCCAGACCAGGTAACGATGGCAGTTTCCTTCCCTAAAGGGCATTAGTGAACCAGATGGGTTTTTCTGACAATTGACAATGGATTCATGGTCGTTGTTAGATCCTTAATTCCAGATATTTATTGAATTCAAATTCCACCACAATGTCTTGAAGAATTCAAGATCAGTCCCTAACCTTCTAACATGTCACAAATTATATCAATAAGCAAAAAGGGGAATTTGTAATGACATCAGGCCATGATCTTCAAGGACAGCTTTCCCTTACTTCAAATTAAGAATGTTCTGCAAGATCAACAATCATGTTCTCTTGAACCAGAAGAAGATAAGGCCTGCAGTGAAGCATCATTTCATGTTTACTATCTTCTGGCGGGACCCACAAGACTGTGAAAGCTTCTCAAAGGGGTTTGATGAATCCATTGACATAAGAAATCAGCTGAGCTGTATCAGTTTTTGTGAGCACAGTTTTTAAGGACATAAAAACTAAAGAAGATCTTCATAGTCTTTTTTTTATTTCCCTTACAAAGAGAACAAGAAATGATAAAATTTAAACTTAAATATTCCAATCAAGCAGAGATAGTAAGAACCTCAGACACTGGAGTCAGAGATAACACAGTGTGGAGCTGAAGGAACACAGCAGGCCAGGCAGCATCAGGAGATCAGGGGAGCAGGAAAGCTGACGTTTCGGTTCAGGTCCCCTCATTCCAACCAAGCAATTAGTTTTCATCACAACTTATGGAACACTACTGATTCTTGACACAAATGCAGGTTTTGTTGTATTTTGTAGAAGTGATCCCGAGTTCCCCTCTTTTGTTACTTACCACTTTTTAAACCACCAGCAAGCTTTAGTGAGTAAAGCTATGGAGTTTTATCATGTAATAAAAGTTGTTGTTAAGGTTGTAAACTTGGTTTGAACAAGGGCACTTCAGAACACTTTGTTTAAATCTTCCAGCATCTGTAGCTCCTGCTATCACTGAAACACTGTAATTATCTGGGTTGGACTCGCCCAGCATTTTGTCCAGTTATCATAGAGACATGGCTGCAGAGTGACACAATGGGCCCCTGAATCTTGTAGTAGGCCGGGACATATGAAGGACATGAACTGAGGGGAAAAATGAAGGGGGTGGCCCTGTTAATTAATGATAGTATTCATACAATAGAAAGAGATATGTGTAGGAAACATTAAATGGAAATAGTTTGGGTAGAAATGGAAATGAAGCAAGAACTCAATTGTGGTAGTGGCGTACAGGTCTCATAAAAGTAACCATACCGTAGGGCGAAGGATGTAAAAAGAAATAAAGAGACCATATCAGAAAGGCATAGCAATGATTAGGGCAGAATTTTTTAGGGAATCCTTATTTTTGAATTGTTTGTTTTTAAAAATTCATTCCTAGGATAAGGGCTTCACGGGCCAGGTAGCATTTATTGCCCATCCCTAATTGCCCAGAGGACAGTTCAGAGTCAATCACATTGCTGTGGGTTTGGAGTCACAAGTAGGGCAGACCAGGCAAGGACGGGCGATTTCTTTCCCTAAATGATATTGGTGAACCAGGCAGGATTTGTGGTCATCATTGCAGTCTTAATTCCAGATTTCTTTGTATTGAATTCAAATTCTATCCTCTGCCAAGGCAGGATTCAAATTGGGGTTCCAAGAACATTGCCTGCGTCTCTGAATTAACAGTCCAGCGATAATACCACTCGGCTGATTGTTTCTGGGAGCAAGGTTCTCAAGGATACAAAAACTAAAGGGAGTCTTCATACTCTTTTGCCCCTTACAAAGAGAACAAGAAGTGAGGCCACCACCTCCCCTATATGTGGGTGGGAGTGGTGCGTGATCTGTGACACATCATGTCATAAACGAATTATCATCTGGATTGTGTGTTTCGCATTCAGCTTCCACCACCATGATATGTCCCACCTCAGACCTCACCCTCATCCTGTGTCACTGCCCATGTCTCCCTACCTCTTTGTGCAACCGTTTCAGCAATTTTTCTCTCCATGTCTCTTCAGCGAAGTGCCTTGCCATGATTTAGGATGTTAAAGGTACTATTAAAATGCAAGTTGACAACACGGCAAAAAAAAACTCACCATTGCATGCATAGGCATCCTTAAACCTAGTGTAGCCATGTCGGGTAGCTTTATTCAAGCAAATACTTAGATACCCGCAAATTCTGATTTTCATGTGGATTGGAAGACTCTGTTACTTTTTAAAGAGGACACCATACTTCCCCAGCTATTCTGCATCTACTCTCTAGATTTGATGATCGACAATTTAAAGTGATCTGGTTCTGTCAGTGTGCACATACTATTTCAGTTTAGGAGTTAAAAGTGTGCAGGAACAGATCATTAAATTACTGCACCTGCCAAAAACTCCAGCCCATCCAGTCTAATTTGGAAATGCACTAACATCATAGAATTATCATCGCATCACCCCATCACCTCATCACCACACCAAGTCTCCAGCGCCCTCTTCCATAGTCTCCACTTATTCACCCCCACCCCGTCCGACTATTGTGGGGCATTCAACAATTGGATTTTCTACAGAGCTGCTTCACTGTAAGTAACTAAAATGCTGTGTTTTTTTTACTTGAGTGATGAAGCAAAAGGATATTTATATTTGTTAATATCAGGCAAAGAACTGCAGTTGCTGGAAATGAGAAACAGGAACAGAAATCGCTGGAGAAGCTCAGCAGGTCCTGGCAACATCTGTGAAGACAAAACATAGTTAACGTTTCAGGTCCGGTGACCCCTTCAAGAGATCACCCTTTGGACCTGAAATGTTTTCTTTGCCTTCTCTCCACAGATGCTGCCTAGCTTTTTGAGTTTCACCTGCAATTTTTGTTTTTGTTCTACACTTGTTACTCTCATTGGTCCCATAGGAGAAACATGCAAAAACACACATATGATGGTATAAGCTGTATGTAGTTATCAAAGGGTCATGTGTGTTCAGTGCATGTATATTGGCTTCTTAATACAATAGTCCATAATCATCCTCAAATGCTGACATTTACAATAATTTGAATACTTGTAAAATGTAAATTGAATTCAGGGACCATGGTTTTTATTTTGAGACGTTTTCCCCAAAGAAGAACATAATCATAAGTAAATAATTGAATAAAATCCATCTTCAAGTTAAGGAAGACTGCACGGCCCCTGAGTACAGACGCGGTTACACATTAAATTGTCGGTAAGTGCCATTATATGTGCACCTGTCTCCACCATGTGGACAAAAGCTGAATAACATGATTTCTCTTTTTACGTTGTAATTTCACTTTTATTCTGTCGTGGAGTCAGTTGTAGGACAGAATCATCTGGGCGATTTGGACTATGGAGAGATTTGTGGGAGAATCGGATGAGGATTCTGGCAAGTCCTATCTAGATATCAGAGCATCCATTTTATAAGCTTTTGACCACTGGCGCAGCGAACTGCTCACGCAGAAATGCAAGTTGCTAATTGAAGGACATTTTTGTTACTGACAGCTCAACTCACCCCATTATTATATTATTTTCTATCTTACCAAATTTGTTAAACATCTCAGGGCACACTCCATGGGCACCAGCCACATGCAGCCTGCATCAATGGATACTGACATCCACTATGTGCCAGTTTCTAGGAACCCTCATTACAGCCTCTTACAAGAAAATCTGGACTTCAATGCTGCATGTTGGTCTGTTCCAACAACTCTCATTGCGATGCTGCAGCAAGGACACTGTATTCAGGGACACACACCCAGATCGTGGACTGAACTAGACTGTATCGCAGAGATCCTCACTCACTGTTGTGATGATGCTGTGGCTTTAAGAGGTATATTTTGTCCTGCTTTATTTTTAAAGAGAGGTTTTAGACAGAGATTCTGAGCTGTCTACTTGGAAAGTCAATAAAGTAAGCACCTTGTGAGGACTTGTAATTTTTTTAAGGTTGGAAAAATAGAAGCAGCCTGAATGTTTGTGGACATCTCTCACAGACTAGGATTACTAGTTTTGTTTTAGTTTTGGGGTTAACTTTAAGCAGTTACTGTTGGAGTCTCAACAGGGCAGAAGCTGCTGGAGTTTTGAAGAAGTAGGAGCTATCTTCTCCCTCTCCCGATTACAGCCAGAAGTTGGGGTTTCTCTCTGCTGCTGGGTCACCTGTGAGACAAATCTATTTTTCTGAATTTGCCTTTTTGCCAAAGGGTTGTTTATGGGATGTTATACTGTTGGAACAGTTAATTAATAATAGTTGCTATATCTATTATTCTGTAAAGTTTTCCAACAGAGTTAAGTTAATCGAAATTTTTCTTTCTTTTATTTCATTTTAACTATAGTGTTTGAATAAATTGTGTTTTGCTTAGCATTGAGTAGTCTGATCAGTCACATTGCATCTGGAACACAGTACTTTACATTTGTGTTTGAAATAAGCAAACATTTACAGTCTAGACTACCTTCTTAAAATCTTTTGAGGGGGTTGATCTGGTCCATAACATGGTCATAACATTCACTCACACTTAGTCAAATGTGGGTGCTCAAAGCATCCCTGCCATGCCTTGATGTGTCTTGCCTTTTTGCACATCACTCTCTCAGCGAAAGATGAGAGGCTCATATTAATTCCGTCCTGCCGTGACGTTTAGTGCAGATATAAAATAAGGAGGCTCGTCACTGTTGTCAATGGGCCTCAGTCTAATCAAGATAGCTAACTTTCGACTTGTTATCCCCAGCACAGTAGGTTAAGAGCAAGCTCTGATTCTAGTACAGGGGCTTGTTCAAGGTGAGCTAGGCACTCGGGTGACCCAATCAGAGTGCGCCCCATATCAGGGATGAGGAGCCTCCCACCCAGTCCTGACTCTCTGCCCCTATTGGGGGTTTGTTTTCCTCTCTGATATGTTGAGAGAGAGGATGGTATTACAGGAGATGAAAGTGGCTGGCACATTTATTACTGTCGGTGCAAGTGTGGAAGTGTCCCAGTGAGTGACCAGGGAGCACAGAGGGCACGCAGGGTCAGTTATGTTGGGGATTGGGGTGGGTGAGCATGAGTGGGGAGGATTTTCCGGGCTGCTGGAGAATGAGTCGTCCGTGGAGGACGGTGCCATATCAGCGATGGAGTGATTGCAAGATACCGGGGAGAAGATGGTGGCACTCGCATTGGCAGAGTGAAGCAGAACAGTGACGATCTTCCTCTGGTGATGGGCAGTCCCCCAGGCAGCTGAGATTATTTTAACCCGGGTGGCAAACTCAAACCTGTTGGGAATGGTGTGGTGGTGTGGCCTTTACTATGGGAGCTGGCGGAGGTGGATGTCCCACTTTTGCATCACCACCTTCAGCAGGATCTCGAAAACGTCTATAAACTGTGTCAGAAGTCAGTTAGGGCACCTCTGCACTGGTAGGGTTTGTCTCGGTGCATAAGAGGCATTAAAGGTGGCACTCATTCCAGGAACGCCACTGAATTCTGGGATATCAGCTAAGGGCCAAGTTGCTCTGGGAATGGCGTTTGGTGAGCTGGGGTGGAAAGCAGAGGAGAGGACACCAGAATGTCAGGGTAGTTGGTTAATAATAACGTGGTTTCAGCATGATACAGCAAGGAACCTCTTTGGACTAGATAGTGGAAATCACTTCAGAAAACTCAACACAACTTGGATTTAGCCAAAATAAAAGATGTAACCCATAGTCTTTACGCTGTAGAAGGAGGCCATTCTGCCAATGATGCAATCTTATCAGTCTCATTATGTCACTGCATCCCCATATCCCTGCAAGCTAACTTCCCTCAAGTGTTGGCCTAATTCCTGTTGGAAATTATTGAGCATCTGCACTTCTACCACTCTTGCAGGCAAAACGTTCCAGGGTTTCATCACTTCCTGTACAAAAAAGCTCTTCCTTACACATCCCACACAAGATTTATTCAAAACTTTAAATCTGCACCCACTAGTTTTACACCATTGGCTACTGGGAACAGAGTTTCTCTGCCTACCTTATCCAAGCCTGCCATTGTCTTGGACACTTCTATCAAATCTCCCGTCAACCTCCTTTACACTAGCGAGGGCAATGCCAACATCTTCAAGCTAACAGAATAGTCAAATTCCTCAAAAACTGGAAGCATTCTGGAAAATGTCCACTGTATCCATTTGAACTTGAAATAGGTATCATTCTGAAATCTGAAGTTAAGGTCAAATTAACCCAAGAAGTGGTCTCTAAAGCTTGATTATAAATTTAACATTGACACCATAATATTATTTCCCAGATTAAAGGGCATTAAAATTTCCAGGTATCCACTGTTGGAGTTTAGCCTTTAGCATGTTGTCTGGTTTTTTTTCTGAAATTTGTTTCTGGTTTTGAACTATGTGTCCAACACTCTGAAATTGATATAATCAGGTACCCTGAAACATTAGTGAATTAGTCACATAAGGAATATGGTAGAATTGTGAAACTCTTTATTCTGTTTTAATACTTGATTTTCTTTTCCACAATGAAGTGGATACCTAATTTACATGGCAAACTGGAACTTTAAGGCCTGCTCAGTCTGTTGTGAATCAACTCCACAGAGGCTGGTATCCTGTCACCAAGTCACCCTTTATTTACACACAGAGAGTCCTTGACACTGATCCCACTCCCTCAGAACCAGCTCTTAGTGTGAACAGGATCTCTGACGCTTCCACTAATACCTATCAGCCTGGGCTACCTGACTGGACCAGATTAACAGCTTCAGTCAGGGAACTCATATTCTACGAGGGTCACCTGACTGATGTTGCTCCATTCAGTACATGGCCCACTTGGACATTTCTCCCTACCCTTGCTAGGCCCTCGTCTAAAGCTAATTCAGTCCACAACAGGTCACACACAAGACACTTCTGCCCTGAATTTATTTACAACCATATTGAAGAGATCATTAACAATGCAGCATTCGAAAGAGCAAGATGGGAACACATCACCACATGAAATCTGTGTGGATTGAAGTATTTTCATCATAGCCAGTTGGGAGATTAGTGATCATGGTTTCTTAAGCAGCCAAAGTGGCAAAGTGCAGTTGAACACTCCTCCATGATCTTATTGAATGGTAGAGCAAGCTTACTGAATTGTACGACCTTACTCCTATTTCTTACATTTTTAAACTGGTGTGACCTGTCCCCCCATTGACGATAAATAGAGCATAGAATGCCATTTGAAAACTATATTAGTTTACCATAGAATTAGAAGCACTGGGTTTGATGCAACTTAATACCACAGTGTCATCAGTGTTTGCAATACTTACACTTACCAATTAAAAGCAACTTACTGCTAATATGTTTTAAGATCTTGAGAACCTGTCTCTTCCTTCCTCTGTCTCAACCCCATCCTTTTTTTTAACTGATTGTCTGCTCTTCCTTTTGCTTCTTGTGAAGTTGTTGATCCTATGTTGAATTCTGCATGCAAAAAGATCACAGAGTTCCTACAGTGTGAAGAATGCCATTTGGCCCATCAAGTCCACACCGACCTTCCAAAGAGCATCACAGCCAGATCCATACCCCTACCCTATTCCTGTAACCATCAATTTCCCATGGCTAATCCACCTAGTCTGCACATCCCTGGGCACTATCGGCAATTTACATGCCCAACGTGTATAACCTGCACATCTTTGGACTGTGGGAGGAAACCAGAGCACCCGGAGGAAACCCAGGCAGACACGGGGACAATGTGGTGGGGAATGCCAGGGAGGATGTTGAAGGGAAACAGCATCAAACTGAGTAGCGACACCCAACACAAGTGGTGAGCCTTCCCCCCTGTAGGGTACTGCTTGTGACCTGAACACCCAGAATTCAACTTGGACATTGAGTGGCAGTTGGCATCAGGGTGGTGCATGCTTCTGGAATGTGTTGATTAAGGTTGTACGGGCAAAGAGGGAATGGGTTACAGCCAGTTTGTCAAAGAAGTGCAGGCAGGTACTGCAGGAGTCTCCAGAGTGAATCTCAATTTCCAACTATCCTGTCTCCCTGGTGAGTATGCAGAGCCAAATCCACAGCACATGATGAGCTCCAGGCAAGGGGTCAAGAGTAAGATTGGGAAAACAATAATAAAAGTGGAAACTACAGTTTGGGGAGCAGGTAAATATTCCTACTTCCGCAGACGGGAATGCAGACTGCTGTATTGCTTCCTTTATGACAGGGTCAATGTTACATCTGAGTGAAAGCAGGGCATTTGGAGTAGGGAGGACGAACAGCCAGAGGTCATGGTCCATTTGTAATGGTATTAGAATCATAGAATCCCTACAATGTGAGGGCAGGCCATTTGGCCCATTCAGTCCACACTGACCCTGCGAAGAACATTCTTCTAACCTTGCATTTCCCATGGCTAATCCACCTAACCAGCACATCCATGAATACTATGGGCGATGTAACATGGCTAATCTACCTAACCTGCATATCTCTGGATTGTGGGAGGAAACAGGAGCACCTGGAGGAGACTCACGCAAACATAGGGAGAATGTGCAAACTCCACACTGACAACACCTGAGGGAACCCAGGTTCCTGCTGCTGTGAGGCAGCTGTGCTGACCACTGAGCCACTGTGAATTAACAGTGTGAGCGGAAAGAGAGGTGTGTCCTGCAGCTAGATTTACAGACTTTCAGAAAAGTTTGACCAGATATGAAATTAATAAACAAATCTAGCATAGACATTTAAGGGCAAATAGTGTTGAATTAATTTGGCTGAGATTTTGATGAAATCACAAACAGGTTGGATGAAATTACTGCAGTGCAACTTATTGATTTAATGCCATTTAATAGGTTTGTCTGCAAAGTTGAACCCTTTGGAATAAAATGAACAACAGAAGGATATGATGTTCTCTGAGTGACAGGAAACCGAGACAATCAATGAATGTTTGTTTTTGGTTTAACGGACGGGGTACGCTAAGCATTAACTATATGCAAGAGATGGTAAGAGAGGACATTTCTGGAACTTCACCGTCTCAGGTCCAAGTTCCATGTGATTGGAAGTCATCACAACATAGCTCCTCTTGCACATGCTCAGTAATATGATTAGAGTAAATAGCTAACCCCTTAGTTCACAGGACTTGGAGGTCATAGGGACATAGAAACATAGAGATACACAGCATGGAAACAGACCCTTTGGTCCAACTTGTCCATGCTGACCAGATATCCCACACAAAGCTGGTCTCAATTGCCAATATTTGGCCCGTATACCTCTCAACCCTTCCTATTCATACGCCCATCTAGATGCCTTTTAAATATCATAATTGAACCAGCCTCCACCACTTTCTCGAGTAGCTCATTCCATACACACACCGCCCTCTATATTAAAAAATTGCCCTTTAGGTCCCTTTAGATCTTTCCCCTCTCACCTTGAACCTGTGCCCTCCAGTTTTAGACTCCCCCACCCCAGGGAAAAGACCTTGTCTACCCACCCCATCCGTGTTCCTCATAATTTTATAAAGGTCACCCCTCAGCTTTCGATGCTCCAGGGAAAATAGCCCCAGCCTATTCAGCCTCTCCCTATAGCACAAACCCTCCAACCCTGGCAACATCTTTGTAAATCTTTTCTGAACCCTTTCAAGTCTCACAACATCCTTCCTAGAGCAGGGAGACCGGAATTGCATGCAAAATTCCAAAAGTGGCCGAACTAATGTCCTGTGCAGTTGCAACATGACCTCTCAGCTCCTATACTCAATGCACGGACCGATAAAGGCAAGCATACCATACAATCCCATCTACGTGGGGAATCCACTTTCAAAGAACTATGAACCTGCACTCCAAGGTCTCTTGGTTTTGCAACACTTCCCAGGACCTTATCATTAAATGTATAAGCGCTACACTGGTTTGTCTTTCCAAAGTGCAGCACCTCACATTTGTCTAAATTAAACTCCATCTGCCACTCCTCTGCTCATTGGCCCATCTGATCATGGTCCCTCTGTGCCCTGTGTCTACAAATTATTTTTAATTGATGTGCTTTACACATTTGGACACAACTCCATGGTAGGTGAGACAGGAACCCAGACCTTCTGATCCAGAAGTAGGGATACTAGCACTGTGCCTTATCCTCCCTGGATCTGGAAGACTTGATGCACAAGTCATTGAAAGTGACAATGATCAGGTTGAGACACAAGACTTCAGAAAAAGAGGCATAGAGTACAAGACAAGGAAGTTATGATGAACCTTTATAAATCTGTGGATCAGGTGTAATTGGAGCATTGTGCCCAATTCTGGGCGGTTCACTTTAGGAAGGATACGAAGGCATGGGAGAGAATGCAAAAAAGAGACATGAGAATGGTTGTGACGCTGCGCTGTTTGCTTTAGCGAAGAGAAGTTGAGCAGAGGTTTGACAGAGGTGTTTAAAATCAAGAGGGATCTGGGTAAGGGAGACAGGGAGAAAGTGTTTCCTTGACAGAAAGATTGAGAGCCAGAGGATGCTGATTGAAGAAGGAATAGAGCTTTCCTATGTAGCATGTGGTCAGGATCAGGAATGCACAGCCTGAAAGTGTGGCAGAGGCACATTCAGTTGGGGCGTTCAAGAGAAATTTGGCTAAATGTTGCAAGAGAAAAGATTTGCAATGTTATAGGGAAGAGGCTGGGCAGTGGGACCAGCTGGCTTGCTTGTGGAAATGGTAGTGCTTTCACCAATATGTGATTTTAAGAAAGGAAGTTACTTTAAGTCTGTGCACTGAAGAAAGTATATGTTGTTGTCACAGTAGAAATGCTGCACACTCCTGATAATTTTGCTTCTTTTCATAACACAAGCAAAAGCACATTTTCCCCCATGCCTCTTTATTTAGACAGCTATACACAAAGAATGGTACCTGTGTGAACAAGAGCTATTGGTTACCTAGTTAATGAGTAAATTGAATTAACGGATCTATTCTGGGTTTGGCCTGCCTTTGACTACAATGAAAACCTTGTATTTGTTCCCTCTGCCTTGCAGATTGTAATTCTTCCTGTTCCTGCTGTAAAACAGATCAAACGTCCACAGTCTGCATTGGACTCTGAGCAACAGGACAAGATAATGGCTTAATCTAGACAGGTTACAAGTCTATAACAATATACAATAAAATGAATATTTAAAGCAGCATCTTATTTATTCATGCTTTTAATATTGCAGTGAGACAAATATAATACTGTAATGGATGTTCTATGAACATTTATGTATCCACAAATGCTTTAAATGTTTAAATAGTAATAAGTGAACAAGTCTGTAAACTACAAGTTCAAATATAACTGGATATCACAAACCAAAGGGAACAGAGAATTGAATAAAACTGACTGAATACCTGTACTAACTGTGATTTAAAAATCTTGTACAAACAGAAATAACTTCAGATGCTGTAAATCAGAAACAAAAACTGAGATTGCCAGAACAGCTCAGCCAGTCTGGCAGCGTCTGGGGAGAGAAATCAGAGTCAATTCTGACACAGGGTCACTCAACCTGAAATGTTAACCCTGATTTCTCCCTACAGGTGCTGCCTGACGTGCTGAGCTTTTTCAACAATCTCTGGTTTTATTTTATTTTAAAAGATCTTGTGCCTGTGTAGTATCATGTTGTAGAGGGTCTTCATCCAAACACCTCACAACTGAAAAGTTCTGTCTGCAAACAGTCAACTGATCACATACTGAACCACCTCCCTTCCACCAAAAAACAGCCACATATTGACAATGGGTTCTCCTGAGTTAGTCAGCAGCAACTCAGGAGAAGAGTTCTTGATTCTACATGAAAACATTTGTGTTTCTCGAACCAGCATATTTAGTGAGAGAGATAATGGGAACTGCAGATGCTGGAGAATCCAAGATAATAAAGTGTGAAGCTGGATGAACACAGCAGGCCAAGCAGCATCTCAGGAGCACAAAAGCTGACGTTTCGGGCCTAGACCCTGCATCAGAGAGGGGGATGGGGTGAGGGTTCTGGAGAGGGAAATAGGGAGAGAGGGGGAGGCGGGCCGAAGATGGAGAGAAAAGAAGATAGGTGGAGAGGAGAGTATAGGTGGGGATGTGGGGAGGGGATAGGTCAGTCCAGGGAAGACGGACAGGTCAAGGAGGTGGGATGAGATTAGTAGGTAGGAGATGGAGGTGCGGCCTGGGGTGGGAGGAAGGAATGGGTGAGAGGAAGAACAGGTTAGGGAGGCAGAGGCAGGCTGGACTGGTTTTGGGATGCAGTGGGTGGAGGGGAAGAGCTGGGCTGGTTGTATGGTGCAGTGGGGGGAGGGGATGAACTGGGCTGGTTTTGGGATGCGCTGGGGGAAGGGGAGATTTTGAAGCTGGTGAAGTCCACATTGATATCATTGGGCTGCAGGGTTCCCAAGCGGAATATGAGTTGCTGTTCCTGCAACCTTCGGGTGGCATCATTGTGGCACTGCAGGAGGCCCATGATGGACATGTCATCTAAAGAATGGGAGGGGGAGTTGAAATGGTTTGCGACTGGGAGGTGCAGTTGTTTATTGCGAACCAAGCGGAGGCTCGGGGACCGCTTTGCAGAACACCTCCGCTCAGTTCGCAGTAAACAACTGCACCTCCCAGTCGCAAACCATTTCCACTCCCCTTCCCATTCTTTAGATGACGTCCATCATGAGCCTCCTGCAGTGCCACAATGATGCCACCCGAAGGTTGCAGGAACAGCAACTCATATTCCGCTTGGGAACCCTGCAGCTCAATGGTATCAATGTGGACTTCACCAGCTTCAAAATCTCCCCTTCCCCAACTGCATCCCAAAACCAGCCCAGTTCGTCCCCTCCCCCCACTGCACCACACAACCAGCCCAGCTCTTCCCCTCCACCCACTGCATTCCAAAACCAGTCCAGCCTGCCTCTGCCTCCCTAACCTATTCTTCCTCTCACCCATCCCTTCCTCCCACCCCAGGCCGCACCTCCATCTCCTACCTACTAATCTCATCCCACCTCCTTGTCCTGTCCGTCTTCCCTGGACTGACCTATTCCCTCCCCACCTCCCCACCTATACTCTCCTCTCCACCTACCTTCTTTTCTCTCCATTTTCGGTCCACCTCCCCCTCTCTCCCTATTTCCCTCTCCAGAACCCTCACCCCATCCCCCTCTCTGATGCAGGGTCTAGGCCCGAAACGTCAGCTTTTGTGCTCCTGAGATGCTGCTTGGCCTGCTGTGTTCATCCAGCTTCACAGCATATTTAGTGGTTCACTTTATAGACACAATGAAAGCTCCACTTATTTATCCACCATCAGAAGCTGTTGATTAACTATTACTGAATTTATTGGCCTATATGTTTATTCATTAACTGCTGGGATAATGTCAATAATATTTTTGATAAATGGAGGTGCAGGATCCCTCTGGTGTTCCAAATCACGTGTTGAACTAGGAAACTGAACTTCATTTTATCATCTGCATCTCAACTTTGATCAGAAATTTATTTGCGGCTTAGCTTGCGGAGGAATGATTCTTATATTTTTCACTTTTCTGTTTGTTCTCTACCCAGAGATTGGAGCCCAGTAAGTATCCATTATGTTTCTTTTACTAAAGGGTTAATTCCTTTTTTGACGACCAACTGGCTTGAAGGTGTATCTTGAAACTGGCATTCTGTTACTTGGGAGAGAAAAGGCCATGTAAGTTATTACATGTGCACATGCAAATGTGTTCCTCATATTAAAATGCGAAAACTTGGACAGGTGGCAAAAAGCATTCTCTCAACATTTAAAATAATGCCAGAAGTTTGAGAAAGCATTAAGGCTATCCTGGGGTGACTTCAAACCTGGCTTGACACTGTGCTGCAATCACTCTTGGATTCAAGATAGCGCTGACATGGTGTTCCTCTTTGTAAGCTCGCTACAACACATCCTATTCTCACATTTCTTACAATCGCTTTGTTGGGCATGATCTTCCTGGACTGCACGCAGAACAAAACTTTTCACTGTACCTATGCACATGTGGCAATAATAAGCCAAAATCAACTTCGATAAAATTTCATCTCACTTTGCTCTGGGGCCCGGTCGTGTTGGGATCATGGATTTACATCACTCAAGTAGCAGCACTGTAACTTAGAGACTCCTTCACAATAATGTCAAACAGGCAAGTACTTCCCCATTGATCATCAGTAAAGTGCTGGAAAAGGCCATCAACAGTGCTATCAAGCAGCACCTACACAATAATATCCTGCTCAGATGCCCAGTTGGGTTCTGCCAGGGCCACTTTGCTCCTGACCTCATTACAGCTTTGGTTCAAAAAGTATGGACAAAAGTGCTGAATGACAGAGGTGAGGTGAGAGAGACAACATTTGATATCAAGGCTGCATTCGATTGAGTGCGGCATCAAGGAGTCTTAGCAAAACTGGAATCAATGGGAATCGAGACAAATTCTCCACTGATTGGCGACTTAACAAGATGCTTATTGGACGTCATGCATCTCAGCTCCAGGAGATCTCTGCAGGAGTTCCTCAGTGTAGTGTCCTAGGCCCAACCATCTCCAACTGCTTCATTAATGACCTTCCCTCCATCATAACATCAGAAGTGGGGATGTTCATCAATGATTGCACAATATTCAGCACCATTCATGACTCCTCAGGTACTGAAGTAGTCCATGTTCAGATATAACAAGATCAGGACAACAACCAGGCTTGGGCTGAGACGAGGCAAGTAACATTCGCGCCACACAAATGTCATGACCGTGACCAATAACAGACAATCTAATGCTGCTCCTTGACATTCAATTGTGTTACCATCACTGAATCCCCCTTTGTCTAAATCATGGGGTTACCATTTACCAGAAACTCAACTGGATTTATTTAAATACAGTTGCTATAAGAGGGGGAGGTGATGCTCTAGTGGCACTATTGCTGGTTTGTTAATCCAGAGATTTAGCTAATGTTCTGCGGACCCAGTTTCAAATCCTGCCATGGTAGATGGTGGAATTTGAATTCAATAAATACCTGGAATTAGGAATCTTATGCTGATCATGAAACCATTGTCAATTGTCAGGAAAAAATCCCCACCTGGTTCACTAATATCCTTTAGGAAAAGAAACTGCCAAGTCTGGCTTATGTGTGACTCCAGACCTACAACAAGATAGTTGACACTTAACTGCCCTCTGGGCAATTAGGGAAGCGCAATAAATGCTGCCTAGCCAGAGATGCCCTCATCCCACGAATGAATCAAATAAAAGAGCAAGTCAGAAGCTAGGAATACTGTAATGAGTAACTCAGCTCCTGACTCCCCAAAGATTGTCCAGCATCTACAAGGCACAAGTCAGGAGTGTGATGGAATACTCCACATTTTCCTGGATTGATGCAGATCCAAGAAGCTCCATTCCTCCAGTCAAGAAGCTTGACACCATCCAGGACGAAGCAGCCCACCTGATTGGCACTACATCCACAAACATCCCCTCCTTTCACCACCGACTCTCAGTAGCAGCAGTGTGTACGATCGACAAAATACACTTGAGAATTTTGCTAAAGATCCTCAGACAGCACCTTCCAAGCCCATGACCATTTCCATCCAGAAGGACAGGGGCATCAGGTACATGGAAAAACCACGACCTGCAAGTTTCTCTTCAAGCCACTCACCATCCTGACGAGTAAATATATCACTGTTCCTTCGCTGTCACTGGGTCAAAATCCTGGAGTTCCCTCTTTGATGGCATTATGGGTCCACTTATAGCACATGGATTCATTGATTCTAGAAGGCAGCTCACACCATCTTCTTAAAGGCAGCTAGTAACGGCCAATAAATGTTGGCCTAGGCAGTGACATCACATTCCACCAACGAATATAAAAGAAAAATAATCGTAAAAATGTGCCCTATATGGTACAATGTTCACAGTGAGCTACTTTCTCTCCTCTCCACCTGCCATTCTCTGAAAAGGCAGATATGAATTGTTCACAGCGACCTTTCATCCTGGTGATTGCTCAATACCAAATTTGATTTGCACGTGACCCAGAAACATCCCAGAGCGTTCACATTTGAAAATGTACAATCTGTGACTTTATCAACTTTGTGAATTAATCCAGCGGTGCAAGGATGCTGGTGTCACCCAGCAGTTATAAGAAGTCTCTCACTTCCTATTGGTGAGAGAAATATGTATATATATTCCTCTTGAAGTGAACCACTTTGATGCAATGGCTGCAGTAGACTGTCCGCAATATATTTGTATCACAACATTTTTCTTCTGAAGTTTCAAGTGCTGCTAAGCTATTATACTCCAGGAGCTTGGTTCATGGAATGACACAATCGTTGTCCCCCTGAGTTTCTAACATCACCAGCTCACAATATTCTTCGTTTGTTATTGAGAAGGGCAAGTTGTCTATTCAAGTTCAGTAATAAGTAATAAATTATAAAATATCATGATACAGTCATCTACAGCAATTCCAATGTTTAGGACTTTTTAAAACAGTGTTATTGAAGGGATTTGAAACAGATCAGCAATGTGTCCACTTGGCTGGGAGAGGCATCTGCAGAGAGGCATCGGGAAACTCAAAGTTAGGCTTGGTGGGTCGCTATTATTTGGTGAAGATTATTATCAGGAGAAAATTGTGAAAATCAATAAATTGGAATTAATAAATTCCAGAGCATGAGCCTAACAATATCAACTGACACCCCGACGCAGTGCTGAAGAAGTGCTGCGCTGTCAGAGATACTGTTGTTCAAATAAGCTGCTAAACCCCAAGACCCCATTTGCCTACTTGGGTAGACGTAGAGGATCCCAAGGCACTATTGTGATTTTTTAAAAATTCACTCTCTGGACAGGCCATACATAATTGCCCAGAGTCAAACATATTGCTGTGGGCCTGGAGTCACATGTTGACCAGGTAAGGATGATAAATTCCCTTCCCTAAAGGACATCAGTAAACCAGGTAGAGATCCCCTATGGCTTCACAGTCATCATTAATTCTGGATTCTTTATTGAATTCAAATTGAAATGATAAGATTGGAACCCAGGTCCGTGGAGTTTCTGAAGTAACAGTCTAGCAAATAATAGCACCAGGCCGTTGCCTACCCAAAGAAGAATAAGTGAAGAAGAGAGAAAGAGTGAAGAAGAATAGGGAGGTTATGCCTGGTATCCTGGCCAACATTTATCCCTCAGTCACAGAAAAGCAGATTGTCTAGACAATATTGTGTTACTGTTTGTGAGAGTTTTCTGAGCTCATGTTGGCTGCTATGCTTCCTGTGTTAGAATAGTGTCTACACGTTATTAGCGGTTCTAATGCCCTGAGACAACTATTATGGGTGTAAAATAAATGCAGGTCTTTCTTTTATTTGAGATAATGGGAACTGCAGATGCTGGAGAATTCCAAGATAATAAAATGTGAGGCTGGATGAACACAGCAGGCCAAGCAGCATCTCAGTCCTGAGATGCTGCTTGGCCTGCTGTGTTCATCCAGCCTCACATTTTATTATCTTTCTTTTATTTGTTCTGTTTAAGTCATCGCTGGAAGCTGTAATAGTGATTGTAACCAGCAGGGATTGCTACAGGAGTATTAATGTGCACCTCATTCTGTGGTAGATTAGGTTAACATTGAATATTTGTGAATCTTTTCACATTTGTTTCCTGCTTCACCTTTTTTCTCCTCAAAGTGCCCCTCCTTCCGTAGGTCAGTCTGCAAAACAAGTTTCTCCAGACAGCACCTGACAGAAAGTAGATCAACCTCAAATAAAACCATGACTGGCAATTGTTGAAAAGAACTACGTTAAGGATATCTACAGCAGGGAGATGTATTTCCATTGAGTTTGTGTTGTGTCAGAGGTCCCAGCTTTTGTTTGACATATTTCTGGAGATTTCCTCACAAGGCCGCCCCGTATCCAACCAGCTAATCCAGTCAAACAAGAAAGCTTTCCTTCAGCTCCTCCATTTTACTCATAAACAAATGCGTTGAGTGCAAATATAAAAACAAACCATGGTTTAAAATGTCCAGGTGATGTTTATGCTCACAGCAGCAGCTTGAGAGATTGCATTTTCATTTGTGTCAGAAGGGGTTGCAATGCTACATTGAGCATACAATCCCAGTCATGTATCATCCAGCCAGTTACATGGCAAAACTTGCTCCCATCCTGTATCCCGGTATTGCCCACAGTCTCAGGATTAATTTTCACACTTCTCACAACCAAGAAAACCTGAAAATGCTGGAGTGCTCAGCTGGCCTGGTAGCTTTAGTGAATAGAGAATCAACTCACGTTTGAGATCCGAGTTTTCCTCAGAACCAGGAGTACTTCAACGTGCAACAGCTTTGAGACTAGGCAGGGAAAGGGGGAGTTCCGCAGGGACCATTCCCTCCGGGACACCCTGGTCCACACTTCCTTCACCCCCAACACCTCCCTCATACAGCCCTGCGGCACCTTCCCCTGTAACCAGTGAAGGTGCAAAACCTGCCCATTTACCTCCTCCCTCCCCAGTATCCAAGGGTCCAAACATACCCTCCAGATGAAGCAACACTTCACCTGCGCTTCCCAGAATCTGGTCTACTGCATTCGCCGCTCACAATGTGGTCTCCACTACATTGGGGAAATGAAGCGTTGACTTGGCAACTGCTTTGCAGAACATCTACATTCTACTCGCTTAAAAAAAAGACCCTGAACTACCCATTGCCTGCCACTTCAACGGACCACCCTGCTCCCTGCCCAACATCTCTGTCTCTGGCCTGCCACAGTGTTCTAGCGAAGCCCAACGCAAGCTGGAGGAACAACACTTCATTTTCCACTTGGGGACCCTACAGCCCTCTGGACTCAATATTGAGATCAATAACTTTAGGGCCTAAACTCTCCCATGTCCCAGCCCCCCACCCCACACACCAGGCCTTGTTAACACATACCCTGCCATTACACACCCCCTGTTGATGGTCACTAATAGTCCCAATTAGCAACTATTCACCCTCCCAGCCTGATCGTTAGCAACTCCTTTGTCTGTCCAACTGTCTTTCTCTCTCTTTGGGCTCTATCCTATCGTTTACTCCCTACCCCACCCACCTCCCTATTCTCTGTATATAAACTGACGTTTTCACAGCCACTAGCAGTCTGAGGAAGGGTCACCGGACCTGAAATGTTAACTCTGTTTTCTTCTTCACAGATGCTGCCAGACTTGCTGAGCTTTTCCAGCAACTTTGTTTTTGTTCCTGATTTACAGCATCCGCAGTTCTTTTGGTTTGTATTTTGTAACCAGCTGAGCTAACTGACTCCCAAGGACTGGAAAAAAAGACTGAAGTCATAAGGATTAACAAGAATATAATTGGATTGGGGGCAATATAGGAACAATAAAGTTCTGTGCAGGTGAAAGTGAGTGCTAATAGTGTATGACATGCTCAGTGCTTGCCTTAAGAATATCATCTTCCTGCAGGAGTGTGAGGGGAATTACCCAGCCGTGATTTTCACAAAGATTTAAAAACAAAGTTCACCTGAGGGAGTATAAACAGCTAAAAGATACATTAAAAAGCAAAATCTCAAAGGGAATAATCTCTGGATTACTGCCTACACCATGAGCAAAGTGACACTGGGCAGATAGGATTAGAGAGCTGAATATATGGCTCTGATTGATATGGAGAGAAATAGGTTTCGACTGATGGGGGCACTGCCATTAGGGAAAGAGTGGGCTACATGTAGGTGATTCACAAGGTCCTGTCAAAATTTATAATTAGGGTTACAGAAAGAGAACTTTAACTAAACAGTGGGACGAAGGGATTTTCTAATAAAGAGAGATTGATAAATTGGACCTGTACTGATTGGAATTTAGAAGAATGAGGGGAAACCTTATTAAAACATAAGAGGCCTTGGACAGGGTAGATATAGACAGGTTAGTTCCCTTTGTAGCAGTGTCTAGGACCAGAGGGCATAATCTCAGAGTAAGGAGTCAAGCATTTATGACAGAGACTCAAGAAGGAACATTTTCTTTCAGAGAGTAGTTACTCTGTAGAATTCTTTACAGCAGAGGGTTGTTGAAGTCAGGCCATTAAGTACATTTCAGGCTGAGATAGACAGATTTCTAATCTTTCAAAGAATTATTGTTCATCGGGATAAGGCAGGGAAGTGGAGTTGAGGATTCTCAGATCATCCATGACCTCATTGAGTTTGCAGCAGACTTAATGGGCCAAATGGCCTATGTCTACTCTTATGTTTTAGGGTCTTATGTGCAAGGTGATGAGAAAACTTAAAGAGAAAGGACAAAGCAATAGTGCAGGGTAATAATACAGGTAAAGAAACCAGAGTAACAGGAAGGCATACAGCATAGAAACATTAAAGAACATCAGCAAATAAGGTCACAGTAGACAAAAAATATTTTTAGAAAAGACCAAACCAAAGCCTCAGTCCAAAAATTTGCGGCTTTGGTAACAAGATGGGTGAATTGTCGGCACAAATAGAAATAAATGAGTACGCTATGAGAGCCCTTACAGAGACTTCATTGCAAAGTGACCGTGATTAGTACTTGAATATTCAAAGGGTCTGTGACATTTTGAAAGGTCAGAAGGAGAGGAAATGGAGGCGATGTACCCTGCTCATAAAGATGCTATCAGCACAATAGTGAGAAACGGTCTTGGTTAGAAGATCAAGTTTGGGCAGACACAAGAAGCAGCAAAGAGAAGAATTTGTCGGTGAGATGAGCTGGCTGCCTAAATGTTACTACATTTGTTACTACTATCGAGGCTTTATTAGGCTCTAGTTAGGCCCCATTTAGAATACTGTGTCCGATTATGGGCCCCACGCCTCAGGAAGGACATACTGGTGCTGGAGCATGTCCAGCGGAGATTCACACGGATGATCCCTGGAATGGTAGGTTTAACATACGATGAACTGCTGAGGATCCTGGCATGTATTAATTAGAGTTTAGAAGGTTGAGGGGAGATCTAATAGAAACTTACAAGATAATGTATGGCTTAGAAGGGGTGGACACCAGGAAGTTGTTTCCGTTAGGTGGGGAGACCAGGACCCGTGGGCACAGCCTTAAAATTAGAGGGGATACGTTTAAAACTGAAATGAGACGACATTTCTTCAGCCAGAAGGGGTGGGCCTGTGGAATTCATTGCCGCAGAGTGCAGTGGAGGCCGGGACGTTAGATGTCTTCAAGGCAGAGATCGACAAATTCTTGATCTCAGAAGGAATCAAGGGCTACGGGGAGAGTGCAGGGAAGTGGAGCTGAAAATGGCCATCAGGCATGATTTAAATGGCAGACTGGATGCAATGGGCCAAATGGCCTTACTTCCACTCCTCTGTCTTATGGTCTTACACAGTATATGTAATATATATATAAGAAGCTGCTGAATCAGATTTCGCATAAAATCTTTACAACAAACAAGGGGTGGAGACTCTCACCTCATTAAACCAGCCGGTCTTAATAATTAAGGTAGCTGAGCTACTGTTTATATATGGGGAATGCATTTGCTATTTCAGCATTCTAACAGAGGGAAAATATTATGAAAGTACATACACATGGTGGTAAATAACGACCTTGTAAAACCCTCCAAATTATTTCTTGCCTTTTCATCAGGGCAGCAGATACATGGCAACACCATTACCTGCAAGTTTCCCTCCAAACCACTCACCAAGTAAGATGGCACCTAAGATCTTTAGACCCTCAGGTCACATGCTATAATGTCATGAGCATGTCTGTCAAAGATATACCGGCATACTGTGTCTCTTAAGATCATACTAACCATGAGACATAACACAATATAACTCCTCCAGGGTGCACAACGAATGCTGCACTATGGATTTAAAATGTTAACTGATGCCTTTTCAATTGAATACTTGGAAGAAGAGCTGGCTAATTTTTATCTTTCAACCAGTGTCACTAGAACAGATTATTTGGTCCTCACGACATTATTGTATGAGGGAGCTAGCTGTGCACAAATATGCTATATTAGGGGCACTACAATTTCAAAGTAGGTCACTGACTGTAAAATGCATTGGGACATCCGTAAATCATGAATGCAAGCCTTTCTCTATAAAAGGTAAGCTTCAGGAGTAGGGCTCACTTGCCGTCAAAATGCCTGTTCTTTGGAAAATGGAGCCAATGATAAAACTGTGGGACTGTCTTATGTTGCTGAGTCTAACTTACTTACATAGTCTGGCCTACCCAAACAAGTCTTGAGGTACATGTTGCAAATTTGCATTCCAGGTACGGCGATGTGACAAATAATGTAACAATATAAAAATTCAGTGCAGTTATTGTCTTCATAGCCACTATCAGATTTTTTTTCTGCATTGGTGTTGGCTGCAGGGATGTTTCAGCATTGTTTCATGGAAACTATTGGTGAGAATTTTCAGTACACACAAACTTATGCCCAGGTCAGGTAAGATGTAACAAAATTTAAAATTTCAAACCCATAGCTACCCATCCTCAAGCAGCGATGTGGGATTTAGAGCAAGGGGCTTGTCCATTTAAAAATGAGGCTGACAACTTCCAGCTCACTTGTTTTATAAGTTTAACATAGGCCTCAAGGAAATACAGCAGCATGAGGGTGTCAGGGACAAGGTGAAGATCTTGCAGCACTGTTGGTAGGTCCGACGAAGCAGGGCACCTTCCACAAAGACTTCAAAGTTTGCTACTATAATGCCATTGGATTTATCTGTATCTGGAGATGATGCTGAGGACCAGATCTCCAATCTCTGGGTCAGGAATTGGACACTTATCCGTTCACAGGCTCCCTACCTGCTCTGCAGTATACTCTGATGTGCCACCATGATGTTGATTTTAGTCTCCATGCTGGCTATTTTTACCTGATGAGGCAATATTAATGTTAGATCCTGTAGCATAAGAACCAAATCTGAGTAATGCAATACTGAAAGACTTAACATAGTACATACCTGTATTATGATCACAGGCCCATCAGTGACTGGGCTAATACTTAGCTATTCAATTGCAAATATTTGCACACTTCCATGAGCATGTCAAATGCTTCCAGTTAAGATGGAGACAGAGACCTTTCTACCATTCGGTATACTGCATACTAGCTGTGAGATACAACACAGCATACCCCCATCCGCCACTGAAGAAAACCCTTTATAACTGTTAACATCACTTGTCTCGAAAAAGCAGGTCAACATCCCTTGACAATTAAAATCAACATAAGGAGCTAGTGCCGACATATGACCATTACATACCCTGAAAGACATATTCTTTAACAAGCAGTGCACCATGGTACAGCCTATAGCAGACAAACATTGACACAATTATAGTGCAATATCAATGTGCCAGCTCATTGGGATTCCTGAATCTTCTACCTACTCGATACCAATGATCCAGCAATGGAAGGGCTACCAGCATGTACAAATCTCTGTATTGTGACAATTTATGAGATTCAAACTGTGGCCACTATGGTAGAGCAGACTTCACATAATGCAATCAAAGTAAGCAAAATTCCTCAATTTTACTTTTTTTTAGACTCAGGTTGACAGAAAGCATGGGCCAGGTTATTACAAATAAATAGACTGTAGCTATAGGTAAACCACTGTGAAACATTGACACATAACTATTAATTAATAGCCTATAATCTCCCTTATAAAACTGCCCCTACATAAACATGCAGAATTACACATAAAACATTGGTGTTAATGTTGCAGGGAAATGCTAGGAAGGTAATTAAATGGTTCATATCCACTGGTTTCACTGACATGGTCCTTTTGGCTTATTAAAACTTGCTGTTCTTTGATCTTCCTTTGCCATATACTTTCACTTTCAGAAAGCGATTAGTTCACTACTCATGAAATCATTACCTTATTGGTTAAAAGCCACAATCTATAACAAATGGTGAGGGAAAACAAACTGCTTTTTTCAGGCTTTAAGTACTCATTTTACAGTGGAAAGACTAAAACCACCTTGCCTTCTGGAGGTACAAAGGCTTCTGATGGTCTAGTTCACATCCTAGGAGCCAATCATTAGGTAATTGGCAGGCAGAAGGCCGGTCTCATTAACAACTTCCCATTACTCCACAGACTAATGAGCTACTTGTTACCAGCCAAATTCTGTTTTGTTCACAACCAAATGGGGGCACCAGGCTGTCTGCAATTAAACTTGAACAAACAACAATGTAAACAGTACCAAGAATGAGTGCTGGTAGCTGGCTTTTAAAAATTGCAGCAATCCCTTCCACAATACCTGATTTTTAAACAATCATCTTTCCCTTCCAGTCTGTGTTCAAAACTACAGAAAAATAAAAAGATGCAATCTTTACAATGTGAAAAAAAATCAAGATTATGTAATTGGATTAACGTTCACAATCACAACTGATTTTACATTACTGACCACTATTCTGAACATGATTCAAATTCATTTTTTTGTGAGGCATGACTGAAATACTTGAACAAGTGCAATGAAAATATGAGACAATAGCAGACTCACTCCATTTATTTTATTAGTACATCTCATCATCCTCAAACAAATATTGAAGTTGAGAGAGGGGGTACATCCAATTAAATCTTTATTGAAGAAAATCAATAACGTCAATCTTGGTCTATTGGGTTATTGATGCTCGTCACTCTTATGGTGAGATACTGATGGGTAGGAAACTGAAACCACATTTTCCATTTACAGTCATAGAGAAATACAACACAGAAACAGACCCTTCAGTCCATGCCAACCAGATATCTTATATAAATCTAATCCCATTTGCCAGCATTTGACTCACAACTCTCTAGAACCTTCTTATTCATATATCTATCCAGATGCCTTTTAAATGTTGTCATTGTACCCACCTCCACCACTTTCTCTGGCAGCTCATTCCATACACGCACTACCCTCTGTGTGAAAATGTTGCCCCTGAGGTCCCTTTTATAGCTTTCCCCTCTCATCTTAAACCTATTCCATGTAGTTTTGGACCCCCTCACTGTGGCAAGAGGCTGTGGGGGTTTATTAGCACTCGCTTATTTATCTTATCCATATCCCACATGATTTTATAAATCGCTATAAGGTCACCCCTTCCCTTCCAACACTTCAGGGAAAATAGCCCTAGCCTATTCAGTGTCTCCCTATAGCTCAAATCCTCTGACTCTAGCAACGTCCTCCTAAATCTTTTCTGAATCCTTTCTAGTTTCACAACATCCTTCCAATAGGAAGGAGACCAGAATTACACGCAAAACTCCAAAAGTGGCCAAATCAATATTACCCACACCATGACCTTCCAACTCCTATACTCAATGCACTTACCAATAAAGGCAAGCATACTTAAACATCTTCATCACTATCATATTTACCTGTGACTCCACTTTCAAGGAACTATGAATCTGCACTTCAAGGTCTCTTTGTTCAGTAACACTCCCCAGGACATTACCGTTAAATATATAGGTCTTTTCCTGATTTCCCTTTCCAAAATGCAGCACCTCATAATTATCTAAATTAAACTCCATCTGCCATTCCTCGGCCCATTCGCCCATCTGATCATGATCCCGTTGTATTCTGAGGTAACCTTCTGTGCTATCCACTACATCTCCAATTTTAGTGTCATTTCCAAACTTACTAACCATACCTCACATGTTCACATTCAATAATTTATATAAAAGACAAAAAGGAGGGGGACCAGCATCGATCCTTGTGGCATAAACCCACAGTCTGAAAAGCAACCCTCCACCACTACCCTCTGTCTTTGAACCAGTTCCATATCCAAATGGTTAGTTCTGCCTGTATTCTCTGTGATCTAACCTTGCTAACCAGCCTACCATGAAGAACCTTGTTGAATGCCTTACTGAAGTCCATATAGATCACACCCACCGCTCTGCCCTCATCAATTGCCTTTGTTACTTCTTCAAAAACTCAATCAAGTTAATGAGACACGATTTCCCACGCACAATGCCATGTTGACTATTCCTAATCAGTCCTTGCCTTCCCAAATACATGTAAGTCCTGTCCCTCAGTATTCCCTCCAACAACTTGCCCAACACCGATTTCGGGCTCACCGCCTACAGTTCCCTGGCTTTTCCTCACCACCTTTCTTAAATAGCAGTACAACGTTATCCAACCTCCAGTCTTCTAGCATCGCACCTGTGCCTATCAACGATACAAATATCTCAGCAAAGCCCAACAATCATTCACCTCGCTTCCCACTGAGTTCTCGGCTACGCCCAATCAGGTCCTAGGGATTTATCCACTGTTATGCATTTAAAGATGTTCAGCAGCTCCTCCACTGTAATATGGACATTTTTCGAGATGTTGCTATTTATTTCCCCATGTTGTCTGTCTTCCATATCCCTCTCTGTAGTAAACAGGGCTGCAAAGTACTTGTTTAGTATCTCCCCCATCTCCTGTATATGGTATACTCTTTAAAACTTAATATTGCAAAGAACAACTGTAAGAGAAAGAAACTTTAAGAGGAAGAGACAAACTGGCTAGAAACTCCAATCATTGACACAGAGCACAAGAATTACCAGAGCTGCAGGCTGAGGAGAAAGTCTGAGATAGGGACCAACAGACAGAAGACATAATTATTAGAAAAAATAATTACACCAATTACACAAACAAGATTGCATTATTTGAGCCAGACCACTGTAGTATAGGAAGACACTGCAAAGCATTAATACCATTGAATAAAATGCGAATAGAAACTTGGGTTAACCATTCAGAAGAAGAAGATAAAAGGTCTACAACCAGCCAGGAGAAGAACATTCACACAAACAGACATTCTAGAATATTCTTGGGTTCAATGGGAGATTGGTCAAAGCACTCTGATCCTTTGAAGGATATGTATAGAATGCAAACATGATAGGAACAAAGGCTTGAGGGGGAGTGACAGAGTAATGGGGTTAACACCAGAAGCAAGCAGGATGATGGAGTGATGATGGTAGAGTCACATGAGATGGTAGAGTAATATGAAAAGGAGCAAAAACTCCAACAAGTGTGAAGGGAACAAATAGAAAAATCTTGCCATTATTAAAAAAGCTTTTCCATAAAAACGACAATAGACTCCAGCAGCGTTGTTAAGGAGACGAGACAATTCTGAAACTGGGATACACAGCAAAACTGGGAAACATATTTATCTATTAGGTTAGGAAACATATAAAATATTTAACACTCCAGATCACCACCAAAGCTGTATGCCTCCCTATGCTCTTCCAAACTCAGAAAACACAAGCCTGTCAATATTAGATCCCAGTCTCCTGCCCCTGGTGATTTTGTACATATTCACATACAACCATCTGATCCTGTGCAAGCTGAGTATCTGTGGCTCACACAAGCCTTTCTAACCCCAAACCTCTTTCTCAAAAACCTGTGAATCCAGAAAGATATTTGTGCAGGCAGCAAACTATGAAACTTCTCTGGAGAAACAGACAGCACTAATAAATTCATGTGTGCAAAGCAGCAAAGCTAAAAAGACGAGGTTGACACACCCAGTAGATACTAATGACCGATCACTTTTAAAGCAGAGGCCCAATTTCATGTCAGGAGACTCTGTGGTAGTATCTGTGTTAATTGCATAACCACTCATTGTGGGTTGTGCAATGTGGCTCAGTCCTAACTTAAATTGTTTTCAGGACTGTAGGAGCTCAATACACAAGATTAGATTCCCTACAGTGTGGAAACAGGCCCTTCACCCCAACAAGTCCACACTGCCCCTTGGAGAATCCAACCCAGACCCATCCCCTTATAACCCACACACCCCTGAACACTATGGGCAATTTAGCATGGCCAATCCACGTAGCCTGAGCATCTTTGGACTGTGGGAGGAAACCGGAGCACCCAGAGGAAACCCACGCAGACACGGGGAGAATGTGCAAACTCCTCACAGACAGTCGTCTGAGGCTGGAATCGAACCTGGGTCCCCGGTGCTGTGAGACTGCAGTGCTAACCACTGAGCCACCGTGCCGCCCAGTTGTGCCACTTGCACAAGTGCAAACATTTCTCTAGTATCAAACATTAGGTGCTCAATAAGCCTCAGCACCCATTCATATGCAATATTAGGGACTGAGGAAGAGTAGAATGACAAATGTTGCCTTTCCAGCCCTAAGGTTAATCTTACGCACCTTTAATTGTTTTACATAAATATTGATATTTGCATTACTATCAATATTTAGCTCTTCAATATTAGGGAGCTCACTACACTGAAAAGTAGAACACTTGTTTCTGCTTGATTTATATGAACAGTGAATGGTATGTCAGCTTGTGTTCTTCGTATACAGTACCAGGCTTTGTCCATATTGTGTGATGTCCTGTCTTGTTTTCTCTCAGAACTGACCAAGAGAACACCCAGATGATCTACCCCTGGGTTTTCAACAGCATTGGCCCCAAACTAGCTGCTGCAAGGGATACAAGAATAGCCTGGCATTCCCCTCAGACAGGCATTTTCATCCTTCCCAATGGGAAAGTACTAGCCTTTCAAAGACAGTGATATGGCGGAGAGCTGGAAGTTGTTATGTGGAGAATTAGGGCCGAAAAGCTGCCAGCATGTGTTAGTGTCGGAGCCGCAATATCCCACACCCACTCCCCACATATTAAACTGTCAAACTGTGATTGGTAACTTTTCCAATTAGCTGGAATTACGCAGTCACACCCCAGGCAATGTCATCAGCTGAAAATAATATGAGCAGCCATCCATACACCGTGTAAGTGTCAAATAACTCTGGACCCAAATTATTCATCCATATGCTTTTCTGGCGCTCACCTTGAATCTAGTACTCAAACCTTGAACTTACTGACAGACACAGGATCTGTCAACAGATTCTGATTCACAGAGAGAAACAGATTTTTTTTCCACAGCTGACACAGTTTCAACACAGTTTAGATTTTTTCATGAAGATTAATTGGGATAAAATACTCATTTATTTCAGTCAGGATTTGTTCACCCTCAAGCCAATGAGTTCTCTACATATGCAAGTTACTCAAATTAAATTATCATTGAATGCAATCAGGAGGTTGGGGGCATTGGGGTAATGTCACTTGTCTAGTGATTCAGAGGTCCAGGCTAATGTCTTTTGAGCTCCAGCAACTAGTGGAATTTGAATTGAGTTAATAAATCTAGAGAACAAAACTAATGGCTCACTAATGCTCTTTATGGAAGGAAATCTGCTGTCCTTGACTGGCTCACATATAATTACTGATACAGCAATGTGTTTGACCCTGAGCTGCCCTCTGATCTGAACTGCTGAGACACTCAGTTCAAGGGCAATTTGGTCTGGACAACAACCGCTTGTCGTGCTGATGATGCCCATATCCCATGAAACAATAAGGAAAAACAGTAAGAACAGTTCTCAAGAAGGGTCACTGGTCTCATGATATTAACCCTGTTTCTCTCTCCACAGATGCTGCCAGACTTGCTGAGACTCTCCAGCAACTTATGTTTTTGTATGTTTCAGATCTCCAGCAGCCACAGGTTTTTCCATGTCTTTCAGTAACTTCAGCAGACTGTGAGTGCTTGGGGATTAGGACATTGGAGACAAGATCAGTGACAGTTTGCAAAATGACGGCTTGATGTTTGGTGAGGTCATTGTCCAGGAGGGGATGTCAAAATATTAGCTTCCCTCTGTGTTTGTTGAATAATTCTGACCTCGTCAACTGGTTTAATGACAAATGTCAAGAGTGGATCTGGGAGAATGGAGTGCTACATATTCAGGAGGAGGTGACTTAGAGTAATGAGAAGACCCTTTTAAAGTGTAATCACTGTTGAGTGATAGGGTATGAAAATTATCTTCGAAATTCAGTGCTAGTCACATTCCATTTCATTCTAGCCGATGTATACATTACACTTTCACTAGAAATTAGTTGGAGGAGAATCGACTCTAGATATTATATTCCCTCTGTGTCTTTGAGAGCCAGAGACAAATGGTATATCTGCACTCTGGTATTCAGTCATTGTGTATGGCCTTACGTGATTCTTACTATTGATGCTCACTGTGCTTGACAGATTAAGCTGGCTTGTTGCCTCAATGAAAAGGAAATACAGAATATGCTGGAAGCTAGAGCTATAAGTATTGCAATGACCAAGGATATGACTGAGGCTGGAGGGGTGCATTGTTGGCCTAGTCCCACAAATCCACAGGTTATAATAGAAAGTAATAAAAGTTTCCCTTTTGCCGAGGTGACAGATTAAACATGTTTTCTCTATCAGGATAAAAAATAAAACAAAAGCAAAAGCAACCTGCAGGGTTAATAATGATCAAACTTATTGAATGAAGATGCAAAACTGACTAAACCACGGTCTGTAATTTGCAAGGTTCTCTTAATCCAAGACAGATACATACAAATGCAACCCACCAGGTAAAGAACAACAAACAGATTTCTCTCTAGAGACTGGCTTTCTGATATTTAGAGGAATATGTCTGACCAATAGATTTTCATCTTCAAAGCAGGCAATGTTAAGATATGGAAAGTTCATGCCATCTTCTAATCCAGCAGTCTAGTAATTGTAAACAGATTATCAAACATGTACTGTTGTCTCTGAAGTCTTGACAGACACAGCTTCCTCAAGAAATAAGATATTAAGAAGTCTATTCAGACACTCTTCCACAGGAGTGAATAGATTTTGCCCTAAACTCACAAGAATTTTTTTTTATTTCTTCAGAAATAGGTGAGATTCTCTGGGCAGCCTCTTCCTCATAGGCATTTTCCCCAAAAGAAGACAACAACAAACTTCAAGCCAAAGACTGCTCAAACAGCCCAGCACAGAGTCTCTAGTAAAACAAGTCATTTTCATATAGATATTAAAGCCACAGTGTACAGATACTGAAGCAGTCCGTGTCCCAGTGCAGAAAGACCCGTACAATATCCAGGCATGTCAGGAATATGATCGAATACTCCACATTTGCCTGGACGGGTACATCCCTAACAACACTCAAGAGCCTTGACCCCATCCAGGACAAAGCAGCTCACGATTGGCATCCCATCTATTACCATCAATGCTTAATCCCTCCACCTTTGACATACCATGGCAGCAGGGTATACCATCGACAAGATGCACTGCAATAAATCTCCAAGGCTCATCTGAAAACTACTACTGGAAGGACAAAGAGAGTAGATACATGAAAATACCATCAGATGTAAATTCCCCTCCAAACCACACAGTTCTGACTTGGAACTATATTGCCACTCCTGCATTGTCACTCGGTCAAAATCCTGCAACTACCTTCCTGACTGCACTGTCAGTGCACCTACATGCCATAGACTGTTTCAATTTGAGAGGGCAGCTCACTATCACCTTTTGCGGAGCCATTAGAGACGGGCAATAAAGACTAACCTAGCCAGTGATATCCACATCCCTACAAATAAATAATGCAACAAATTACATTTTACAAACACTTAACCCTATGTATACCCCTCATTGTTTAATTAACCTGTATAAGGTCACCTCTTAACCTCCTACACTCCAGTGGAAGAAGCCTCAGCCTATCCAGTCTTTCTTGATAACTCAAACCTTCCACATCCATCGATATCCTGGTAAATCCCTCCTGAACCCTCTCTGTCCTTCCTATAACTGGGCAACCAGAACTGGACACAGTACTTCAGAAGAGATCTCACCAATGTCCTGTAAAACCTCAATATGATGTCCCAAACATAAACAAATTTACACCTTTGTTAAAACAGCAGTAAAGACTAATACGATTGCATGTAAATATTGCGTAAGTATTCCAAGTACCTATCAAACCTCCTGAAAAAGAACCTATTGACTTAAGTTCATTTAGTTCCTATGAGAAAGGTGGCTGTTCGAGATGCATGGTTATATTTGCAATATCTAATCTTCAGTATGATAGGTTACAAGGAGATCTCCAACAAGACCAACATTGTTGATTTTTTTGGAGGTTAATGTTCATTTTGCTGTCACTCGATTATCTCCAAACATGTGACCAGAGCTCAGCAGTGAGTTTTGTTAAAATAGCCTGAATGTCAGATAACAAACAGTGTGCAATGCAACATGCTGGCAACAGGGTGAGCTAGACAGCCTGGCGTACTGTGCTGGTTCCTTCAGTTCATACTGTCTGATCACTTTGAATTGAGGAGAGGTCACAGCAGCACAAAACAGTCCTGTTGTGAAAGTTTACACTTTAACTATATCAGTATCTGTAAACACGTGTAATCTGTTCTTTCACTTTACAGGAACTTTCATCGATGTGTAACCTTGAGTTAATATATACGTACAATTACTGTTAATATTTTAATTGATGGATTTGAACTTTTGTTGTGTTAAGGCTGTCTAAGAAAGAAGAGGAAGGGAATTCTGGCCAGGCATGTGGATATTGATGAATATAGGGTATAGATATGTTGCCAGCCTAACTATAAGATTGTGAACACTCCCAGATATAGTGTTTGAATAATAGCGAATAACCACTTAAGTAACATTCCAGAAGGTTTACAGTTTCTATGGAAGAACAAAGGAGCAGACTGAATGGAGAAGTGAATGAGGGAGGAAAAAAACTCCATCTTTTCTGTGTAGTTCCACAAATGTCCCAATTTTTAATGGCACCACTGCTCAGCAAAAGACAAAGCTGAAAGATACGCAAGCATCTATTGCTAGCAGTGCCAACTCAATTGTTCATCCTTACTCCTCCCAATAGATAATAGGAACAAGAGTAGGCCATTTAGCCCTTTAAGTCTGCTCCACCATCCAATATGATCATGGCTCATCATCCAGCTCAGTGCCCCCATTACCCCTTTATCCCCATACCCTGTGATACAGTTAGCCCTAAGAATTATATCTAACTCCTTCTTGAGAACCTTCACTGTTTTGGACTGAATTGCTTTCTGTGGCGGAGAATTCCACTTCCTGGGCAAAGAAATTTCTCACCATCTCAGTTCTAATTGTCCACTCCATGTACTTAGATTGTGACCCCTGGTTCTGGACTCCGCAGTCATCAAGAACATCCCTTCTACCTTTACCACAACTATTAACAGGGTTAGACATAGAACATTACAGCACGGTACAGGCCCTTCGGACCTCGATGTTGTGCTGACCTGTCATACCGATCTCAAGCCCATCTAACCTACACTATTCTATGTATGTCCATATGCTTATCCAATGGCGACTTAAATGTACCTAAAGTTGGTGAATCTACTACCGTTGCAGGCAAAGTGTTCCATTCCCTTACTATTCTCTGAGTGAAGAAACTACCTCTGACATCTGTCCTATATCTTTCACCCCTCAATTTAAAGCTATGCCCCCTCGTGCTCACTGTCACCATCCTAGGAAAAAGGCTCTCCCTATCCACCCTATCTAACCCTCTGATTATTTTATACGTTTCAATTAAGTCACCTCTCAACCTTCTTCTCTCTAATGACAACAGCTTCAAGTCCCTCAGCCTTTCCTCGTAAGACCTTCCCTCCATACCAGGCAACATCCTAGTAAATCTCCTCTGCACCCTTTCCAAAGCTTCCACATCCTTCTGATAATGCAGTGACCAGAACTGTACTCAATATCCAAGTCCGGCCGCACCAGAGTTTTGTACAGCTTCACCATAACCTCTTGGTTCCGGAACTCAATCCCTCTATTAATAAAAACTAAAACACTGTATGCCTTCTTAACAGCCGTGTCAACCTGGGTGGCAACTTTCAAGGATCTGTGTACATGGACACCGAGATCTCTCTGCTCATCTACACTACTAAGAATCTTACCATTAGCCCTGTACTTTGCCTTCTGTTTACTCCTACCAAAGTGCATCACCTCACACTTATCTGCATTAAACTCCATTTGCCCCCTCTCAGCCCAGCTCTGCAGCTTATCTATGTCTCTCTGCAACCTACAGCATCCTTCGTCACTATCCACAACTCCACCGACCTTAGTGTCGTCTGCAAATTTACTAACCCATCCTTCTACGCCCTCATCCAGGTCATTTATAAAAATGACAAACAGCAGTGGATCCAACACCGACCCTTGCGGTACACCACTAGTAACTGGTCTCCAGGATGAACATTTCCCATCAACTACCACCCTCTGTCTTCTTTCAGCAAGCCAATTTCCGATCCAAACTGCTATATCTCCCACAATTCCATTCCTCCGCATTTTGTACAATAGCCTATTGTGGGGAACCTTACTGAACGCCTTGCTGAAATCCATATACACCACATCAACCAGTTTACTCTCATCTACCTGTTTAGTCACCTTCTCAAAGAACTCAATAAGGTTTGTGAGGCACGACCTTCCCTTCACAAAACCGTGCTGACTATCCCTAATCAATTTATTCTTTTCTAGATGATTATAAATCCTATCCCTTATAACCTTTTCCAACACTTTACCAACAACTGAGGTAAGGCTCACTGGTCTATAATTACCAGGGTTGTCTCTACTCCCCTTCTTGAACAGGGGAACCACATTTGCTATCCTCCAGTCATCTGGCACTATTCATGTAGACAATGATGAGTTAAAGATCAATGCCAAAGGCTCGGCAATCTCCTCCCTGGCTTCCCAGAGGATCCGAGGATAAATCCCATCCGGCCCAGGGGACTTATCTATCTTCACCCTCTGTAGGATTTCTAATACCTCTTCCTTGTGAACCTCAATCCCACCTAGTCTAGTAGCCTGTATCTCAGTATTCTCCTCGACAACATTGTCATTTTCTAGAGTGAATACTGTTGAAAAATATTCATTTAGCGCTTCCCCTATCTCATCTGACTCCACACACAACTTACCACTATTATCCTTGATTGGGCCTAATTTTACTTTCGTCATTCTTTTATTCCTTAAATACCTATAGAAAGCCTTAGGGTTTACCCTGATCCTATCCACCAACAACTTCTCATGTCTCCTCCTGGCTCTTCTAAGCTTTCTCTTTAGGTCTTTCCTGGCTACCTCGTAGCCCTCAAGTGCCCTAACTGAGTTTCTATGAAATCTCCCCTCATTCTCCCAAACTTCTGAGTGTATAGTCCTAGCCAATCCAGTTTCTCTTTGTATGTTAATCCTGCCTTCATAGGAATCATTCTTCTAAACCTTCACTGCACTCCCTCCATAGGCACACCATCCTTCCTCAGACAGGGAGGTCTGAACTGCACCAAATACTCCAGGTGTGGTCTCACCAAAGCCCCGTACAACTGCAGCGAGACATCCCTGAACCTGTCAATGCTTTTCTGCAAGATGACTGGGGCTAAAAATCAATTTGTAAATGTGATACGGGTCACCCAAGCTTCTCAAGGCCATCAAGGTCAGACAATGTCATTTTTGTCTTTTCATAACAATGGGAAATAGGGAGTTAGCCTTATCCTTCTTTGACACAACTGCACTTTCTTTTGCTTTTCTTTTCTCACCTCTTTTCTCTCACCCATCATATTTAAGGTGACATCCTGAGGAAAATTCATGCTTTTTCTTGTCACCACTCAATTACCTCAAGTTTGAAACAGAGACTGGAGTCTTTCTCTCTATTCGGCTCAGCTGCTTCCTGAAGCAGAAAATAAAAACACTGAAGTAAGTGGAAGATGTGGGTAAAAGTTGGCCAGGTTATGCACAATCTTTAAGAGGAGCACTTGCATTAGGCTTTGCTGATTGTAATAAATCAATACTTTATTGGCCTTACTGTAAATGAGGCAGAGGACAACAGGACTGAAGGCAGAAATAATAGGATGCCCTAAGACATCAAAGTTCCTGTCATTTCCATCCCATTTATATGCGAGTGTGAGTGAAGAGCAGTGCATACAGGGAAAGTATTTCGTCGACATTCTAATGAACATAGAATCTTGGACAAAATGCTTCCATCCCCGACATTCACCTTACCCAATGAAGTGTTTCAGTATTATTACGCCCCCAGCTCACTAAAAATAACAAGGAATCTGACGGGACTGGGATTTATTCCAAAGCGTTGTTTTAGTTTATGCTATTAGTCAGTTTCTGTGCACAGGCTTAGCTTTCCCATTTTCTGATTGCTCTGAACGGGTTCCACTGCATTTGGGTTGCACATTATTGGTAAAGCTTTATGACACGTTCATGACTGAGCATTAATGAAAGTGTAGGGATTTGTTTATGATTTTAGATTGCAGAGAATAGTTAGAAAGCAGCCGCAGCACATACAAAGCAGAAAGTGCATGTGCTTATGACTAACCACTGCATTGTGGACCTTGGAATAGATGCTATTAAATATTAATTAAAGGGAATGCATTAAAAATGTAGGCTGTAGGTTTCAGGCAGAGATCTCGTACACCATATGTTCAAGCACCACAGCTTAAAATAAAGTGTTGATGTTACAATATTAAACAGGATTCATCTGACTGAAGGACTCTGTTAAAAGGAAAGGATGCAGTTTGTACTCCTATTTTAGTGAATGCAATCTTTCAGACTGCAGAGATCTTTTTATTCCTGTTCATAAAACAAGGTGCAAAACTGCTCTGCAGCAATTTTGTTTCATTCCCTTTCAATCCAGCTGATAAAATGATACATTTGATTGTTTGGGACTCTGTTCACCATATTCATTGGGGAACTGAAGATTGGAGGGGGTGGTCAAACTGGAAGCTGAGAGACGGAGTGAGATGGTCACACTGGAAGCTGAAGGGCAGAGAGAGATGGTTACACCTCAGATGAGGGACAGAGTGAGGCAGTTGTGCTGGAAGTTGAGGGATGGAATGAGATGGCTACACTGCAAGATGAGGGATGGAGTGAGATGGTTACACTGGAAGATGAGGGACAGAGGGAGATGGTTACACTAGAGGCTGAGTGATGGAGTGAGATAGTTACACTGGAGGCTCAGGGATGGAGTGAGATGGTCACACTGGAAGCTGAAGGGCAGAGAGAGATGGTTACACCTCAGATGAGGGACAGAGTGAGGCAGTTGTGCTGGAAGTTGAGGGATGGAATGAGATGGTTACACTGGAAGATGAGGGATGGAGTGAGATGGTTACACTGGAAGATGAGGGACAGAGGGAGATGGTTACACTAGAGGCTGAGTGATGGAGTGAGATAGTTACACTGGAGGCTCAGGGATGGAGTGAGATGGTTACCCTGGAGGCTGAGTGATGGGGTGAGATGTTTACACTAGAAGCTGAGAGATGGGGTGAGATGTTTATGCTAGAAGCTAAGAGATGGGGTGAGATGGTTGTGCTGGAAGTTGAGGTGACCAGAATATACAGTTGGCCTGGAGAATGCAGCAAATATCTCAGAGTGAGATTTTAAAAACAATTTTTAAATAAAACATTTTCGCCACAAGTCTAATGGATTGTTACTTAAAGGAAGGGTGGTTATTGTGAATTGCCCAAGTGTATTTTTAATGGCTAACTGAACATACTGATAACCTGAATAAAAACCCGAAAGAACTGCAGATGTTGGAAATCAGAAATAGAAACAGAAATTGGTGGAAAATCTCAGCAGCTTGGCTGCAGCTGGGGAGCAAAATCAGAGTTAACGTTTCGGATTCCATGACCCTTCTTGACTTGTGGGTTCAAGATCCACCTGCTCCTGAGGTGTGTAATAATCCTTGAACAGGTTGATTAGAAAATATCCTAAAGTGATTTGAAGGTGATGCTGCACCAGATGGTTACAAAGGAGAATAGTCACCACAATGCTCAGAGGCAGGAATTACCATCCAGCATGGCACTGGGAGCTGGTAGACAATTTTCAGGTCACAACTGGCACTTAGTTTTGCTAGTGGCAAGTTGCAGTTGTCAATGCAGCCAATGGTACAGCTATGCAACTGTCCACCCTCTGAGGTAGAACTTGTAGATAAGATGCCCACATTGACTATGAGGTGCACTAACAATGAAAGAACTGTATTTATATGGTGAAGTATTAGGGAAAAGATGCCATGTGATCATAGAGGTATAAGAATAAAAGGGTCATTTAACCACAAAAAGCAATATTCAGAGGACAATTATAAAAGCTTCATCAAAGGAGTGGGCTTCCATGAAGATCCTATAGACGTAATAAAACAGGGATTTACCACATGGATCTCAGTGGCGAAAGACAGAGCTATTAATGATGCATGGAAAGAGAATGAATGCAGAAGAGGCCAGGCTAATGATAACAGAGTTCAAAAGGTAGAGTGGCAGAGCAGGCAATGACCAAAAAAGGAACCAGTAAGGACCAAAGATGATAACTTTAATCTCCCCAGTTGAAAATATTGGACTTTGGTTAAGACTAGAATTCAAAGCAGAAGGGTGGCAGCATTGTGGCAGTGAAGCAGTGAAATTGGATAATGATGAAGTCAAGCTGAAAGTCAATGGTGTATGTGGGGGAACCATTTGCAGAAAATGTTGCCCCAACAGGATGTAGATCATGAAAGGGAGGAGCCAAGCACGGACCTGCTATTCTCAGGCAGTTGATGTACAAGAATATACCCACCAGAGTAATCTGAACCTAGACAATAAAGAGAAAAGGAGTTGGAGGAGGTAGGGGTGGTCAGTAATGTCAAAAACCACAGGGAGATCAAAAAGGTCACATCACTGAGAATGCCATTTGTGATGTTGGAAGGCCATGTCAATACCACAGGAGGGCAAAATTAGAGACTTCAAACAAGGAGTTATGGTCACATCCATAACTACCTCAAGCTGTAAGGTCACTTCCCTGGATATTCACTCTCATTTCTCTAAAGTAATTCTAGATAGGATGAAACAGTGCTAAACTATTTTTCTCCACAAACAACAGCCTCCTGAGGTTCCAGCTGTCCCACTTACCTCAGGCCCTTATCACAGGATATGATGCGTTCAGATCCCAGGACTGAGATTCGACCCCTCTCGTGTAGGCAGGCAGACATAGGAGCGTAAAATTGGGTGGGATGGTTAGGAGATGCCCACTGTCTCTCTACTGCCATGGTATTTAACAGGTGGCAGCTGTCCACTTTGCCATGTGGGGAGACAGCCCAGCATACCCTGGTGAACCTTGCTGTGGCACATGGACGGTGCCCCTTACTGTACAGCTTACACGCTCTGCCCCACTGCGCTGTTGCATGACCACTGATGTGGGTGGCCCTGACTATATTTGAGGCCTTGTCTCCTCCACTGTTGTTGGGCAGACCACTAACCATTGGCTCTGGTAGGGTAAATGGGATTGAAGAACTGTTGATCGTCCATGCGGGTAGTCTTTGGGGGGGGGATCCCAACATTTAAAGGGGTAGCAGGCCTGACTGCAGGCGGTGAACTTCCTGATGGATATATGTTCTGGTCAGGGCTTTGCTGGCCAGCTGGAACCTGCCTGCCCCTTGCCTTCCCGATGGGTGAACAGGGTGACTGCTGCTGATAAAATAGTGACCAAGATCATTCTCATTGTGACTAATGCTCTTCGCTCTCTTCACTCCCTCAGACACCCAGTTTTCCAGATGGAGTATTCAGTGAACACTGTGTCATTCTCATTGTTTGCAATTTGTTTAATCAATCAGTCCTCTGGTCTGCTCCCTCAATCCTTTCCAGCTCATCTCCTGGCTGTTGAATTCTATCACCACACTCCCATTGACACACTTACCTACACTATCAGTTTATCTCTGTCATCCAGCACAATCCCTCCTCAATTCAATTATTATTCCCCTTCATAAGAGATGGAATCCAAGAGACATTTCTATTGTTTTTATTAAGCTTTGCCTTTACAACAGGACAACTTGCACACCAAACCGCATAAGCAGCGAGTGATAGACAGAGCTAAATGATCGCACAATTAATGGATCAGATCTAAGCTCTGCAGTCCTGCCACATCCAGTCATGAATGGTGGTGGACAATTAAACAACTCACTGGAGGAGGAAGAGGAGGATCCACAAATATCCCCATCCTCAATGATGGAAGAGCCCAGCACACCAGTGCAAAAGATAAGGCTGAAGATTTCACAGCAATCTTCAGCCAGAAGTGCCGAGTGGATGACACATCTCGACCTTTTCCAGTGGTCCCCAAAATTACAGATACCAGTCTTCAACCAATTGGATGTGCTTCATATGATATCAAGAAACTGTTGGAGACACTGGATACTGCAAAGGCTACAGGCCCTGACAACATTCCGGCAATAGTACCGAACACTTGTGCTCCAGATCTTGTTGCTCCCCTAGCCAAGCTGTTTCAGTACAGTTATGACACTGGTATCTACCCGACAATGTGGAAAATTGCCCAAGTACATCCTGTGCACACAAAGCAGGATAAATCCAACCTGGCCAATCACTGCTCCATCAGTCTCCTCTCGATATTGTTAAAGTGATGGAAGGTGTCGTCAACAGTGTTATCGAGCAGTACCTGCTCAGCAATTACCTGCTCACTGACACCCTGTTTGGGTGCTGCCAGGGCCACTCAGCTCCTGACCCCATTAAAACTTTGGTTCAAACATGGACAATAGAGCTAAATTCCAGAGGTGAGGTGAGAGTGACAGCCTTGACAACGAGGCTGCATTCAACCAAATGTCAAGAAGCCTCAGCAAAACTGGAATCAATGGGTTAAAATTGCTTCAGAGATAGTAGGAACTGCAGATGCTGCAGAATTTGAGATAACAAAGTGTGGAGCTGGATGAACACAGCAGGCCAAGCAGCATCTTAGGAGCAGGAAGGCTGACGTTTCGGCTGGGCTCCACACCTTGTTATCTTGGAATCAGTGGGTATTGGGGAAAGATTCTCTGGTGGTTTGAGTCATACCTGACACAAAGGAAGATGGTCATGTTTGTTGGAAATCAATCATCTCAGCTCCAGGACATCTCTGCAGGAGTTCCTCAGGGTAGTGTCCTTAGCCCAGTCATCTTCACTTGCTTCATCAATGGCCTTCCCTCCATCATCAGGTCAGAAATGGCGATGTTTGCTGATGATTGAACAATGTTCAGCACCATTCATGACTCCTCAGGTACTGAAGCAGTCTATGTCAAAATGCAACAAGATCTGGACAATATCCAGGCTTGGGCTGACAAGTGGCAAGTAACATTCGTGCCACACAAATGCCAGGCTATGACCATCACCAATAAGAGGCAATCTAACCATTGCTCCTTGGCATTCAACAGTGTTACCAACACTGAATCTTCCACTATCAACATCATGGCGGTTATAATTAACTAGAAACTCAACTGGACTCACTACATAACTACAGTGGCTATAAGAGCAGGTCAGCTGCTAGGAATACTGTGAGGAGTAACTCATCTCCTGACTCCCCAAAGCCATCTACACAGCAAAAGTCAGGAGTGTGATGGAACACTCCCCGCCTGCCTGGATGAACACAGCCCCAACGACACTTTAGAAGCTTGACACCATCCAGTACAAAGCAGCACGCTTGATTGGCACTATACCCACAAGTATCCATTCCTTCCACCACTGACGCTCAGTAGCAGCAGTGTGTACTATCTACAAGATGCACTGCAGAAATTCACCAAAGATCCTTAGACAGCACCTTCCAAACCCATGACCGTTTCTGTCTAGAAGGACAATGGCAGCAGACATATGGGAACAGCACCACCTCCAAACCTCTCATCATTCTGACTTGGAAATATATCGAAATTTCTTCACTGTCACGGGATCAATATCATAGAATTCCCTCCCTAAGGGCAGTGTGGGTCAACCAGAGCAGGTGGACTGCAGCAATTCAAGAAGGCAGCTCACCACCACCTTCTCAAGGGGCAACAAGGTGTGGGCAAAAAATGTTGCCTGCATTGTACAAAATGAATAAATAAAGAAAAATTGGACCATAAACATGGGAAAATCAGATCTCTGTACATAGTATAATATGGAAATTTCAGCAAACCTCATTAACTTCATGATAGTGTTTCAGTCAAGGTCAAAAAGTAAATGTAAAGTGGTAAGTAATTTGTTTAAATTTCATTTGTATGTTTGTATGGACTTGCAAACACATAGGTGGCAGCTGTGACTCAGAGGCACATGTGCTACCTCTGAGTCATAGCTGATGTCAAAACATTAAAGATTCTAGTCTCATTTCAGATATTTGAGCCCATAATTGGGGCTAAGACTCAAATGTGGAAAGAGGCAGCGCTGTATAATCTAACACCATCTGAAGAGATGCCTGAGATCTGAGGGAATAGGACGTAGATACATTAATTAAGGATGAATGGTTGTGTAAATATTGGAAGCCTGGGACCAGTGGGATAAGAATTGTATGGACTGTGTTAACTGAAATAAAGCTCTCACATAAAAATGTGTACTTGGTATTGCTTAAGTACACTTATCTTCTGGAGTGGGGGTGGCATGGTGGCTCAGAGGTTAGCACTACTGCCTCAAAGCCTCAACCCTGGGATCTGGGTTCTATTCCAGCCTTGGGTGACATTCTGTGTGGAGTCTGCACATTGTCCCTGTGTCTGCACAGGTCTCCTCTGGGTGTTCCGGTTTCCTCCCACAGTCCAAAGGATGTGCAAGTTAGGTAGATTGGTCATGTTAAATTGTCCCTGCACTGTCCAGGATGTGCAAACTAATCTACCTAGCATGGGAAATGCAGGGTTACAGGAATGGGGTAATTCTGGTGGGATTCTCTTTGGAGGGTCAGTTCTGACTTGATGGACCAGATGGCCTCTTTCTGCATCGTAGGGGTTCTATGCTTCTATGAACATACTGCACGATCAGAGGTGCATCCTTTCAGGAGGGATGTTGAACCAAATCTGTCCTCTCAGATCGAAGTGGAAAACTCATAGCACAATTTCAAAGAAGAGGTGGTGAATTCCTCTGGTGTCCTACTCAATATTTATCTTTTCAGCAACATCATTAAAAATTACAAATTAAAGCTATCGGCCCTGAGCAGCTTCAAGACCTTCGCATACGCAAATTGAGTCTTCTCTATCCTCCACTATGCATACATCCATCAACCAACAAAACGATAAGCAGAAGCTCTTGTACATAACACTGTTTCATAGGAGTTGCTCCATACAAATTGAATGCTGAATTTCCTACACTACATCACCGTAGTTATAATCTGAATATATTTTGTTGGCCATATTTATTCTAAATAAAGTTGCGGCACGGTGGCTTAGTGGTTAGCACTGCAACCTCACAGCGCCAGGGACCCAGGTACAATTCCAGCCTCGGGTACTGTCTGTGTGGAGTTTGCACATTCTCCCCGTGTCTGCATGGGTTTCCTCTGGGTGCTCCGGTTTCCTCCCACAGTCTAAATATGTGCAGGTTACGTGGATCAGCCATGTTGCCTACAGTGTTCAGGGGTGTGTGGGTTATAGGGGGATGGGTTTGGGTGGGATGCTCTAAGGGGCGGTGTGGACTTGTTGGGCCGAAGGGCCTGTTTCCACACTGTAGGGAATCTAATCCAAATAAGTCCAAATGTCTTTTTCTTTAAAACTACCGTAGAAATTCATTGTCAGAAAAATATTAACCAACACGAGACAGATGATCTCTTTCATCAGCTAACAATTCAAGCAGTAGCAGTTTAAACAATCTGTTTTAGAGGACAAAAGTGGAATTAGCTCAATTTTGTTTGTTTACACCTTGCCCAACCAAAGACCTATGAACCCATCCTGTGTTATTTTTAACATTACCTTTTAATTATAACTGTCTGAAAAACAAACGCAATTTTATTTAGTCAAGTGCTGTTATCTGCTTTCCTCCCCTCAGTCTCCCACATCACTGACTGCTATTAACTCTTAACAAGTGTACACACAATTCACGCTCCTCTCAGACTTGCAATGAAAAGGTCTGCTCTGGTATAAGCGTGACTTTACCCAAATATAAAATTAAAAAACTAACCTGAGTCAGTCTCATGACATTTGCATGTTTTGCACAAAGGTTGCTGGGTTTAGTGGTGCACAGATGGAGCAGGAATATCACTGGGTTTTCTGTTTATTCAATAGCTAAAAGGCTAACAGGGGCTTCAAACTTCCTAATGTGACCCCATAGAGCTCAGAGATGCAGAGGGATCTGGAATCTGGGTGTCTAAGAGTAATATGCAGGAAAGGAAACAGAGAAAGTAGAGTTTTAAAATCCTGTATCTTTCAGCAGGAGGTACAAAGGGAAGGGAATTCCCTCCATTTTTGTAATCTTGTTCATCAAGATAATAAAAAAGGATTTATCATCTGTGGAGAGAGAGAGACCGAGAGGCAAAATTAACTTTTGAAGCCAGTTCTACCTGAACAACACCTATGTACATTTACAAAACACCTTTAATTTAGTAAAACATCCCGAGGCATTTTGCAGGAACATTATCAAACAAAATTTGGCATGGAACTATGTGAGGGGATAGTAAGGCAAGCAAGGAATCCTGTTCAAACAAATAGATTTTAGGGGCTCTTCACTAGAGGAGAAAGAGACATGAAGAGGACTCATACTGGACTCAAAATGTTACCTTCATTTCTCTCTGTCCACAGGCCTTGCCAGACCTGCTGAGTATTTCCAGTGCTTTTATGTTTATTTTGGATTGCCAGCATCCAGAGTACTATTGCTTTCATTTCTTTAACAAGGTTTTTCTTCCAGCACAACTAGAGAGAGATTATTGATGGTTTTATGTAACAGAGATTATTGACTTTTACTTAGAAGGTCAAAGAAGACTGATTAGATTTGCAGCTGAAATGGAGATTGGAGGAACAGTGGGATATGAAGTGGGTTCCTTTACAAACTACAAAATGAGTTGATCAAACATGTCAATGGGCGTAAGGAGGATTGGTGAAGTTTAATACAGCCAATTTTAAAGTACAGTAATTAGGAAAAAAGAAATGACCAATAATAAGCACTCTATGAGTAATGGTGAAATAGCAAAGGATTAAGTTGAAAGAATCTCAGTGTTTTAGTAGAATAAAGGCTCCACATGTTCAAACATAGGAACAGCAATTAACAAAGACAACAAGTTATTGAGTTTATAGCTAAAACAGGTTAAACGAAGTCATTCTCAAATTATAGCATTAGAGCCAGACATGGAATGCGGGGGGGTGTGGTGCTGGGTGGGGGTAACATTTAAACTAATCAGAGGAAAACGCACAATTAAATTTAATGGGAGGAAAGTTGTGCGCAGTTGCTACCAAAAGTTGTGATCTAAGCACTTAGCTCCGAATAAGTTCATACACTCAGGACCTGAGGAGGAAAATTCTAACCTGTGCCTCTGACAGGTATTTCATCAGATAATTACAATACTTTCCATCCTATCATGAACAAAATGCATTATTCTAATCACATAGCAACATTACTTAAAACTACCGGATGTAAAAAGAAAGCTTTTTGGTTGAAAGTGTTGGAAGGTGTTTTCCAGTTTCTTCTCTTTCTGTCTCTCCATCTCTTCCACTTCCCGGTATTCCCCAAAATTAAGTTGGTTGCAGGTTGTGAAAATGTCAGACTACACTCCAAACAAAAGACCTGTAACAACGTTGCCACATCCAGTCACTAATGGGTGGTAATCAATATAAGGATCGTGCGAAAGGAGGAGACTTCAACAACATCCCCATCCTCAGTTAAGATGGAGCCCAGTAAGTCAGTTCAAAAGACAAGGCTGAAGTGTTTGCAGAGAAGAGGGTTTGGCAAGGTGAGAGCAAAGGAAGTCAAGGCCTGGAAAAGACTGAAAGAAAAGACTTTTAGAATGGACAGAAATAGTAATAAATCTGACGATTTGGAGGTTTTTACAATACATCAATGGTGGACTAAGAAACTGATAAGGAGAGCAAAAATGAGTAATGAGAAAAATAAGAACAGAATGAATATAACACAACAAAAATCATAAAAATAGACTGTAAAAGCTTTAACAGGTACATGAAAAGGAAATGTTTTTCAAAAATGAATATGCTTTCAACACAGCCACAGTCAGGAGAATTTATAATGGGGAGTAGATTGGCAGAGAAGCTAAATGATTATTTTATGTCTGTTGTCATTGAGGAAGATACAAGAAATCTCCCAGAACTAGATGTCTCCAACTTACTTGGGAGAATGAAGAGTTGAAAAAAATTATCACTAGTAATGAGGCTGAAAGTTGATAAGTCCCCAGGATGTGATGTTCTTCTTCCCAGAGTACTTAATGAGGTGGCAAGAGTGATGTATTGAGCCATAGTCATAAAGCAAAGAAACAAGGCCTTTGGCCCATCAAATCTATGTTGACTAACAAACACCAAACGACACCGTTCCATTTACCTGCACTTGGTGCATAGCTTACTATATCCTGGCATATATGTGGTGATAATCCTCCAAAATTCCATAGATTCTTGAAGGTCATAAATGTCTCCTCACTATTTAAGAAGGGAGCAAGAGAGAAATAGCGAGGCACACAGCTGTCAGCCTTACATTAGTAATAAGGAAAATGCTGGAATTTACTATAAAGGATAGGAAAAACAGGCACCTTGTAGATATTAATATGATTGGACATAGTCAGCATGGACTTGTGAATGGAAATCATGTTTGACATTTATGAACAAAATTGATAAAAGAGAACCAATAGATATTAAAGTCTTTTGATAAAGACCCTGGCGGTAGGTGGTCGGTAATTTGCTGGCAAGGATTAAGGATTTGCTGACAGACAGAAACAGAGTAGGAATAAAAGAATCATTCACACATAGGTAGGCTGTGATTAATGAGACATTGCAAGGATTTTCCTCAGCTATTCACAATCTAAACCAATAATTTAAGCGTGGGGGCCAAATGTAATATTTCTAAATTTGCAGGTGAAACAAAAATAAGCAGGAATGTGTGTATTGAGGAAGCACCTTCAAAAAGATTTGGACAGACTTCATGAAAGGGCAAGAGCATGGCAGATGGAATATCTTGACAGGAAAAGCAGACATGCAGATTATTTATAAAGTCATAGAACTATACAGCATAGAAACAGACCCATCATTTCAACTCGTCCATACTGACCAAGTTTCTCACTTGCCTGTGTTTGGCCCATATCCCTCTAAACATTTCCCGTTCATGTACTTGTCCAAATGTCTTAAATGTCAAAACTGTACCTGCATCTATCACTTCCCCTGGCAGTCCAAACCACATATAAACCATCCTTGGTGTGAAAACATTGCCCCTCGGGTAAGAGATTAGAAGGTGTAGATGTACAAAGGAGCCTAGCTATCCTTGCCAAAAAGTCTCTGAAGGCTAACATGCACGTGCAGCAAGCTAGCGGGAACATTCATGGAATGTTAACTTTTGCTGTAAGGGGATTTGAGTAAAGGCATAGTGAAATCTTGCTTCTTTGTTTAAGAGCTTAGTTTGATCATACCTGGAATACTGTGTGCAGTTTAGTCTTCTTAATTCAGGAACGAGATTATTGTCATAGAGGGAGTGCAATGAAGATTCATCAGACTTTGTCCAGTGAAGGGGAAACTGTTCTCTGAAGAGAAAGTGGACAAACTGGGCCTGTATTCCTCAGCGTTTCAAAGAATGAGAGCTGATCTCATTGAACCGCACAAGGTGCCTAAAAGTAATACGTTTCCACTGGTTGAAGAGTCTAGCTTCGCAGGTGTGCTATTTAAAATAAGTGGGATGTGATTTAGGAGCGAGATAAGTAGAAATTGTCTTACTCAAAGAGTTGTGAATCCTTGGAATTCTCTGTATCAAAGCATTGTTGAAGTTCGGTCTTTGAATATAAACAGAGATTGATAGATTTCTGATTACCAATGGCATAAAGCACACTGGGGATAGTTTGGGTAAAAGGCATTCGAAGTGTTTCAGCAGCCATGATCATTAAATGGTGGAGCAGGGCCGATGGGCTGAATGGACTACTCCTGTTCTTAAGTACCAATTAGCTTCAGCTAGAAGTGCTAAGTGGTGTTGCATATCATTCTCCTCCTCTGGTGTCCAATATCACAAGCAAATTGATTCACTCTACAGTAATATGGAAAGCTGATTGAGAACAATGAATACAGCAAAGGGATAACAAGGTGTGGAGCTGGATGGACACAGCAGGCCAAGCAGCATCAGAGGAGCAGGAAGGCTGACGTTTCCGGCCTAGACCCTTCTTCAGAAATCTAGACCCAAAATGTCAGGTTCCTGCTCCTCTGATGCTGCTTGGCCTGCTGTGCTCATCCAGCTCCACACCTTGTTATCTCAGATTCTCCAGCATCTGCAGTGCCTATTATCTCGAATACAGCAAAGGCTTGGGCTCCTGACAAGATCCTACTGTAATTCTAAAGGGTTGTGTTTCAGAAGTAGCCAAATCCCTACCCAAGCAGCTCCAGTGCACCAGTAATTCTGACATCTATCTCAACTAGGAAAAACAGGCTAAATTCAATCCAACCAATTATTGAGCTATTAGTCTGTCTCAAAGATTAGCAAAGTGATGGAAAGATGTTATCAAATGGTGTTTACACAGCCATAACCCACTACCTGATCTGTAGCTAGGAGTTCAACATGATTCCATACCTCCCTGGTACTTTGGTATCTAGCTTGCCCACGTGGTTTTACCAGTGTAGATGACCAACAGCAAGAAGGATTGTTGCCAGCAACTCTGCCCAAGCCATCCTAGATGGCTCCACCAGAAACCAATGACTACAGTATGTTGGCAGAACTGACATAACATTTTACAATAAAGGTTTCACCTCTGTTGATCAAAAGGCTAGTCTGATTCAAATATTGGCTTCAAAAAGTTTCAAACGGGTGATGTTGATCCTGATGATCTGAATTTCAAGATTTGTTTGCCTGGAAATGCTGTGTCAGCTGTTATTTCCAGTTCACTGCTGGAGATGCTTGACAATATTTACAAGGAAAGGTTTTTGCACCTGTCTCCAAATTCTATCAGCAAGAGCCCAAAACTGTCGTTATCAGTCTGCTCACATGAAGTGATAGAAGGGTGAACAACAGTGTATTTAAACAACAATTATAAAATGCTCACTGCTCACTGACACTCAATTTGTGTTTCACCATGTCTCTCAGCTCCTGACCCATCCCAGAAAAGCAGTTTTAAAAAACTACATGACGTATCCTTTTGTCTATCTCTGTATGCATGTCAGCTCGAGAGGCAGACTTTTCATTATAGTCAACAAATGCACTTATTCAATTTGATATCATATCATTACATGAATGGCTGGCTGAGGGATCCATTAAGGCTAAGGTCTGTTGTGAGTTGCACTTCTCCGAAATTATTAAAAACTTTGCTTCCTCTAAAGCATGACCTAGCATGTATCAGTCACTAAAAAATGCACATTTTTAAGTGACATGTGAAAATCCTTTTCCAAGTAAAGCAGTAGGGAAGTCAACCAAAATCCAGGAGGGTGGGGTATGGGTTTGAGCTCAGTGCTTCTGCTTCTGAGCGTCTGTTCAGGGACATGAGTCTAACACCAACACTCTTGTCCAGCATCAGAGTTGACTGCTTTCACCATTGGCTCCAGATTTATGCTGCAAATTTGACATTGCTGAAACCATTTCACGGTGTTGTGACAGTTGCAGTATAAATGAAACCTTATTTTCCACCTTCGCATTCCTGGCAGGCAGCCTCACCTGCTGAGAGAGCATGTTGGAAATTCCAGCATACACCGTCCATTATTGTATATTTAATGGTTGGAAAATCATATGCAGCTTGGACTGGAATCTCCAATATGCAATCTTGGCAGGAGATGTTCCCTGCTGGGAACATGAACATTGGACGTGTACCCATTTGGTGTCGAGGAGAGCACATTCAGCTTCTCTGCTCACAGCTTAACTGTTCCAACAAAAGCCTACTCTTTCAAAAGTTTTGTTTTTGGAGTCTGTAGACTTCTGGGGCAAGTTATTACTAAAAGGTCATCACTGATCCACAACTTGGTATTTCGCTTAAGCCAGGCTTCTCTGATAGGTTTGTTCTGACAATAGTGACAGTGATATTTTATTGCAGAAAACAAAGAAGGTGGTTATGACCAATTTTATGTGATTTTATGAAGTAAAGCCTGTGTCTTCATGGCAAAGGACTGAGCATGAAGAATTGTTTTGAAGAAGTAGGTTTCATTTAGAGTTGCATTCAGCTCCAAAGAGATGTGTGGAAGTGGCAATGGGATGACTAGCCACAAGGATAAATCTACAAATTCATTGCACAAAATCCTTAAGAACTGAAACAATGCCACCTTTTTCATGAATTTGCTTGGGTGACATGAGCAACACTAGCTGGCTGGCAATTATCGCCTGTCTCTGGGTGGTGGTGAGCTGCCCCACAATGCCCTTAGCAAGCGAGTTCAAGATTTTGAGTCAGTGACAGTGAAGGAACAGCGATATACTTCCAAATCAGGATGATGAGTGACTTGGAGGAGAATTTGCAGACGGTGGTGTTCCCATGTATCTGCTGCCCTTGTCCTTCTAGATGGAAGTGATCATGGGCTTAGAAGGTGCTATCTCAGGATGTTTGTTGAATTTCTGCAGTGCACCTTGTAGATTGTAGTAGCAGTGTGCACAGTGTTGTTGGTGGAGGGAGTGAATGCTTGCAAAGAAGCCGGCTGGTTTGTCCTGGGTGGAGTCAAGCTTCTTGAGTGTTGTTGGGTCTGCATCTATCCAGGTAAGTGGGGAGTATTCCATCAAACTTGTGCCTTTTAGCTGGTGGGCAGGCTTTGAAGAGTAAGGAGGTGAGTTAATTGCTTCAATATTCCTAGCTTCTGACCTGCTACTGCAGCCATTGTATTTATGTGGTAAGTCAATCCCTCAAGGTGCTGTTAGTGGGGGATTCAGTGATGGTAACACCATTGAATGTCAAGGGGCAGTGGTTAGATTGTCTCTTATTGGTGATAGCCATAGCCTGGTATTTGTGTAGCACAAATGTTACTTGCCACATTTCAGCCTAGGCCAGCATATCTTCCACATCTCGGACTGCTTCAGTATCTGAGGAGTCACAAATTGTCCTGAACATTGTGCAATCATCAGCAAATATCCACTGCTGACCAAATAATGGAAGGAAGGTCATTGATGAAGCAGTTGAAGATGGTTGGGGCGAGGACACTACTTTGAGGAATTCCTGCAAACATATCCTGGATCTGAGATGATTGACCTCCCACAGCCACAACCATCTTCTTATCTGCCAGATATAACTCCAATAAGTGGAAGTCTGCCCCCAATTCCCACTGATTCCAATTTTTCTAGGGCTCCTTGACACCATACTCAGTCAAATGCAGCCTTGATGTGAAGGTTGTCACTCTCACGTCACCTCTGGAATTTAGCTCTTTTGTCCAAGTTTGAACCAAGGCTGTAATGAGGTCAGGAGCTGTGTGGCCCTAGTGGAACCCAAACAGGGCATCACTGAGCAGGTTATTTTTGAGCAGGTGCTGCTTGATAATACTGTTGGTGACACCTTCCATCACTTTACTGATGGGCAGGAATAGGCGGATGGGGCGATAATTGCTTGGGTTGGGTTTGTCCTGTTTTTTTGTGTACAGGACATACCTGGCCAATTTTCCACATTGTCGGTTAGATACCAGTGTTGTAACTGTGCTGGAACAGCTTGGCAAGGGGAGCGGCAAGTTCTGGATCACAAGTCTATGGTACTGTTGCCGGAATGTTGTCAGGGCCAGTAGCCTTTGCAGTATCCAGTGTCTCCAACTGTTTCTTGATATCACACGGAGTGGATCAAACGGGCTGAAGACTGGTACCTGTGATGCTGGGGACCATTGGAAGAGGCCGAGATGGATCATCCACTTGGCAGTTCTGGCTGAAGATTGCTGTGAAAGCATCAGCCTTATCTTTTGCACTGATGTGCTGGGTTCTTCCATCATTGAGGATGGGGATATTTGTGGAGCCTCCTGCTTCAGTGAGTTGTTTAATTGTCTATCACCATTCAGCATTGAATGTGGCAGGACTGCAGGTCTTAGATCTGATCTGTTGGTTGTGAGATTGTTTAGCTCTATCCATCACTTACTGCTTAAGCTGATTGGTGTGCAAGTAGTCTGGTTTGCTGGCTTCACCAAGTTGGCACCTCATTTTCAGGCATGCCCTCATGCACTCTCCATTGAACCCCTGCCTCTATTTTAAATCCAAATCTCAAAAATGGCATTTATACTTAGCAAAATAAATAAGTAGTCACTGTAGTCCCACTCTCTCATTAAAGAGAGGTAACTGTTGCCAATGGTTTAACCTGAGGGTCACCACACCTCAGGCAAGGTATGAGATTGGGAAGGAGAATCCTTAATGGTAATCTCAGCTACAGCAGGAATTCAACCCACTCAGCATCACAAACCAGTCATCTGAGCTAACTGACACCCAGCCATATAATAAGCATTTATCAAAATTGGAGAAGTTGGGACGGTTTCTTGGGAGTAAAAAACAGGCTGAGTGAGCATTTGACAAAGTTATTCAAAATTGCAAGGTGTCCGGCCAGTGTCAATAGAAATAGACCGTTCCTTCCAATGTGGAAGGTCATGAACAAGAGGTCACAGATTTATGGTAATTGCCAAAAGGAATAAAAGAGATACGACAAGCTGCTTTACAGTAATTTATTCAGATCGGGAATCAGGTTGAATGGAGGTACTGTTTGGGATTATTACCTGGATAATGAGCAAGGTTATGGGACGAAGAGCAGGGGTGATGGCACCAGGTTGTGTGTTCATTAGAAGAACCAAAGCCGATACATTGGTCTGAATAACACCCTTGTGTGCTATCACAATTCTGATTCTGTCCTGCTTTACTGGGGCTGTGTTATTGCTGAGAGCTATGTTCGCTGCTTGTCCTGGCTGTGGTTTGCTAATCCTGAGCAAGCAATGTAACTTCTCTCGGATGTGACTACTGGTTCCTTGGGATTCTTTGATATTTACTCCATTACTTGGTGAACTGCTTTCTCAAATAGCTTATTAGTTTTGCAGGGGATAAAACTCAAAACAAATTTTTGCAATAAGGAAACCAACTACGTTAAAAGAGCTTTTTTTTTAATTTAAAGCAGATGCAAAATCAATAGTTTGGGCATTCAAAGATGTTGCTTGATGCCAGCCAGGGATTTGCAATATTGAATTTTTAATGCTAATGAAAGTAAAATATGATCTGATCATGTGTTTAGTTGCACACAATGTTATTGAAGTGGTCGTGTGTTAGCACAAACAAGTCAAACAAAAACAAAGATCAAAAGCTGTTCGATTGTCATTAGTTTTCTATTTTTAACTGCAGCACTAAATATGTCAACATCTACGGCAGTTAGTATTTCAATATTTTGATATACTGTTCATTCACAATCAGCCACACATCATTTTATCACACAGACTTAACTTGAGATTTGTTTTTTTTTGATCATGGGGATGTGGAGTGCACTGGGCCAGCAATTATTGCCCTTCCCTAATTGCCTTGCGCTCTGCATGTTCACAGAGCTGTTTTTAAGGTGTTTCAGGATTTTAACCAAGCAACAGTGAAGGTAAAATGCATTATCCTAATTATAATGCAGTATGGCTTGGAGGAGAATTATAGGTTGGTGCCATTCCCATGTGCCTTCTTCCCTTGTACGACTAAGTGGTAGAAGTTGAAGGTTTAGATGGCATTATTAGAGGAGACTGGGCAAATTGCATCTTGTAAACGGTATACACTGCCGCCACCATGCCGATCATGTGCTTTCTCCTGGATGATGTCAGGCCTTCTGTATGTTGTTGGAGCTGCAGCTGCCAAGCGAGAGGATAGTATTCCATCACACTCCTGATTGCTGCTTTGAAGATGGTGAATAGACACTGGGGGCGCAATGTGGTGAGTTACTTGCCATAGAATTCCCACACTCTGTTCTGGTCTTGTAGTTACAGTACTTACGTAGCTGGTCCAGTTCAGTGTCTGGTCAATAGCAGCTCCCAGGATGTTGATAGCAGGGGGTTCAGCGATGGTAATGCCATTGAACACCAAAAAGAGATGGTTAGATGTTGATAATAAAATGTGAGGCTGGATGAACACAGCAGGCCAAGCAGCATCTCAGGAACATCCAGCCTCACATTTTATTATCTTGGAATTCTCCAGCATCTGCAGTTCCCATTATCTCTGGTTAGATGTTGAGGATGGTTATTGTTTATTACTTGTGAATGGTGCTGAACATTTTCTAACTATCGATGACCATCTCACTGCTGACCTTATGAGGGAAAGCCATTGACAAAGCAGTTGAAGATAGTTCAGCCTAGAACACTACATTTAATACATTATATTCCTTCTTTTATTTGGAGAAGCATTAATTTATTTATAATGAACCTACATTATTACACACCTCTGAAACAGATGGAACCCAAGCCCAGGCCTGCTGGTTCAGAGACAGGGATATTACCACCGTCCCACAAGCATCCAGAAAAAGCCTTGAACAGTGTTGCTTTTAAACAGATACACATGAATCCACTTTAAAGTGCTGCCTGCTGTGTGCGTACTTCTTTTTGCATCTAATACTAATACTTAAACCAATTACAACGTGACCATGTTCTAATACTGTTGTACATAGTAAACATATAAACTGGATACACCATTACAATTCAAACTATTCAATTTGATCCTTTTTTTCTATTCATCTGTGGGAAGTGGGTGTAGCTGGCTGGCCAGCATTTATTGCCCATCCCTAGTTGCCCTTGAAAAGGTTGTGGTCAGCTGCCTCTCGAACCACTATCCACCTGCTGTGGGGTGACTCACAATGCCCTTTTGGAAGGAAATTTCAGGATGTTGACCCAGCGACAATGAAGGAATAGCGATATATATCCGAATCAGAATGGTGAGTGGCTTGGAGGGGAACTTGCAGATGATGCGGTTCCCAGGTATCTGCTGACTTTGCCCTTCTAGATTGTGAAATCATCGGCAAACATCCCTGAAGATGGTTGGGCCTAGGATACTACCCTGAGGAACTCCTGCAGAGGTGTCCTGGAGCTGAGATGACTGACCTCCATCAACCATAACCATTTTCCTACCGGTCAGGTATGATTCCAACCAGCAGAGAGTTTGCCCCTGATACCCATTTTTTCCAGTTTTGTTAAGGCTCCTTGTTGCCACACTCAGTTGAATGCAGCCTTGACGTCAAGGGCTGTCACTCTCACCTGACCTCTGGAATTCAGCTCTTTTATCTATGTTTGAACCAGGACTGTAATGAGGTCAGGAGCTGAGTGGTCCTGGTGGAACCCAAACTGGGGGTCACTGAGCAGGTTATTGCTGAACAGGTGCGGCTTGATAACACTGTTGCTGACACCTTCCGTCACTTTACTGATATCGAGAGGAGATTGATGGGGCAGTAATTGGCAGGGTATGATCTGTCCTGCTTTTTGGGTACAAGACATATCTGGGCAATTTTTCATATTATTGGGTAGATGCTAGAGTTGTAGTTGTATGAGAAGAGCTTAGCTAAGATTTTCCAGCAATTTCTGTTTATGTTTTAAATCTGATCTGTTGGTTGTGGGATCGATTAGCTTTGTCTATCACTTGTTCATGCTGTTTAATATGCGTTTAGTCCTGTTTGGTAAATTTATCCGGTTGACACCTCATTTACAGGTATTCCTGGTGCTGCTCCTGGCATGGCCTGCTGCACTCCCCATTGAACCAGGGTTGATCCCTTGCCTTGACGGTAACGGTTGAGTGGGGGGAATGTGCCAGGCCATGAGGTTACGGATTGTGCTGGAGTACAATTCTGCTGCTGTTGATGGCCCACAGTGACTCGTGGATGCCAGGTTTGGAGTTGCTAGATCTGTTGAAAGTCTGTCCCATTTAGAACAGTGATACTGGCACACAACACGATGGAGGGCATTCTCAATGTCAATGAGGGATTTCATCTATCCACATTAAACTGCAGATGCAGTTTAATGTGGATAAATGTGTGGTTATCCACTTTGGTGGCAAGAACAGGAAGGCAGATTACTATCTAAATGGAGTCAAGGTAGGTAAAGGGGAAGTACAACGAGATCTAGGTGTTCTTGTACATCAGTCAATAAAAGCAAGCATGCAGGTACAGCAGGCAGTGAAGAAAGCTAATAGCATGCTGGCCTTCAGAACAAGAGGAATTGAGTATAGGAGCAAAGAGGCCCTTCTGCAGCTGTACAGGGCCCTGGTGAGACCACACCTGGAGTATTGTGTGCAGTTTTGGTCTCCAAATCTGAGGAAGGACATTCTTGCTATTGAGGGAGTGCAGCGTAAGTTCATGAGGTCAATTCCCGGAGGGACTATCATATGTTGAAAGATTGGAGCGACTGGGCTTGTATACACTTGAGTTTAGAAGGATGAGAGGGGATCTGATTGAGACGTATAAGATTATTAAGGGATTGGACACTGTGGAGGCAGGAAGCATGTTTCCGCTGATGGGTGAGTCCAGAACCAGAGGGCACAGTTTAAAAATAAGGGGTAGGCCATTTAGAACAGAGTTGAGGAAATACTTCTTCACCCAGAGAGTGGTGGATATATGGAATGCTCTGCCCCAGAAGGCAGTGGAGGCCAACTCTCTGGATACTTGCAAGAAAGAGATAGAGAGAGCTCTTAAAGATAGTGGAATCAAGGGTTAAGGGGATAAGGCAGGAACAGGATACTGATTGTGGATGATCAGCCATGATCATAATGAATGGTGGTGCTGGCTCAAAGGGCCGAATGGCCTACTCCAGCACCTATTGTCTATTGTCTATTGTCTATCTCCACAAGGGACAGTGCAGTGGCCACACCTGCCAACAATGTTATGTACAGGTGCATCTGCAGCTGGCGGATTGGTAAAGATGAGATCCATGTCTATGTCCACAATTGGGATATACATTCTGGGAATAACCTGTGAGATGAACAATTACCTTCAAATCATGAGAAACATATTGGAGATTGTGTAATACCCGTCATATTCTCCAATATTTACTGCCTTTAGGAGACGACGGGAGAATTATATTCATACTAAAACTAAGAGTGCTAGCTGCAAAGGAATAAAGAGATTATTTACTAATCAAGGCATAGACTACAAGAGAAAACAGTTGTGCAAGAAGTATTTCAAACATTAGTTAGACCACAGGATATATTCACAGTGGAGAAGCCACGTAGCAGATTATTGAGATAGTAAGGTGTAGAGCTGGATGAACACAGCAGACCAAACAGCATACGGGAGCAGGAAAGCTGATGTTTCGGGTCTAGACCCTTCTTCAGAAGAAAGGGTCCCGACCCGAAACATCAGGTTTCCTGCTCCTCTGCTGCTCCTTGGCCTGCTGTGTTCATCCAGCTCCACACCTTGTCATCTTAGATTCTCCAGCGTTGGCAGTTCCCACTATCTCTAGAAGACTATTGAATGTGTAACCAGAAATGGAGAATGTTAACTCAGGGAAGATGGGAGAGACTGGGCCTGTTTCCTTTCAAACAGAAGAGGTCGAGGGGAGGTTTATTTGAAGTGTGTAAAATCATGAGCAAGCTGATAGAGGGGATAGGAAGGATCTATTCCCTTACCAAACAGGTCAACAACCCAGGGATATAAATCTAAAGTAATTAATGCAAGAATTAGTGAGAAGAAATTTCTTTGACTCGCAGATGAGAAGCTCTGGAACTCACTGCCTGAAATGGAGGCAAGGGTAGAAACTCACAAGGCATCTAATAAAAAAAAACCTGGAATACGTTTGGAGTGCTATAACCTCCAGTGGAACAGAACAAGAGCTGGGGAGTAGGATTGGGCTGGATAACTCAGTTTCAATTAGAACAGATACAATGGGCCGAACAGGCTCCCCCCAGTTCCACAGTCTCTGTTTCCACATTCCTGACAAGTAAGGCATAACATAAAAAATCCTATCTGTGAATAACACTTCCAAAGTGAGAAAAACATCTCAAGGCACTACAAAGGGACAATAATAAAAAGTATAACTTTTCTAAGTCACATGAGGCATTATTAGATCAGGTGATCAAAGATGGGCAAAACAAGTTTCTTTTAAAGGAATGTCCTAAATAGAGAGATTGAAGGGGTGTATTCAAAATCTTAGGATCTGTGCGACTACAGGGGCAATTAAAATCTGGCTTAAGAGACTAGAAATAGGTGAATGCAGATATGAGAGGATGGAGGAGAGTACAAAGGTAGGGAGGTCATGAACAGTTTGAAAATAAGGATGCGAATTTTAAAATCAAGACATTATTTGACCTAAAGCCAGTGGTGTGGGAGAGGAACATGCAGCAGAGTTACGGATGACCTCAAGTTGATAGAGAGTATAATGTGGGAGAGCAGCCAAGAGTCTTTCAGAATAAGGGGATAGATTTTGTTTTTCTGGTAGGTCTAGTTTTTCAGTTAAGGCTAGAAATAACAAAGATGTGAAGGAGGGTTTTAACAGCAGATGGGCTGAGAGAAGGCGAAGCCAGGCAATGTTATAGAGGTAGATATAGGTGATTTTATCTCGGGCTGCTGGCAGGGAGGGGGATGTAGCCAGCAGCTTGGAAACAAAGTCTGTTGCAAGGACTGGAACACAGTCTTCCCATACTTAGTTGGAGAAAATTTCTGATCATTCAGTACTGAATGTCGACCCTTTCAGAAAATCTGCAGTGATTTATACGTAACAGGTTTTTGTAGCTTTTCCAAAATATTACACATAGATGGTATTATTCCAATGCCAATGCTGGTCATCCAAATGATTTTGAACAAAATGACATAGAAACAATAGGGGCAGGAGTAGGCCATCCAATCCATGACACCTATTCTACATTCAATATGACCATGGTTGATATTGCATATCAACTATATTCTTCCCTACATCCATATTCCTCTCTCCCTTTAATAAAAGGTACCAACTTCAGTTTATAAGATAGTTGCAACGGCTGTAGTCCACAATGCTTTGGGGTAGACAATTCCAAAGATCCCCAGTCTTGCAACTGAAGAAATGTCTCCTTAGCCCAGTCCTAAATGGCAGAAACCTTGTGATGAGAATCCTGATTTCTAGACCCTCCAACTGGGAGAAACTGTCCCTTTGCATCTACTCTGTCAAGGCCTCTAATCATTGAATATGTTTCAATGAGATAATTTCTCATTTTTTTAAAATCTAGAGGTCATTTTACCCAACCGAACTGCATCAGAGAAATCTGCAGAGATTTTCCATTCCATTGGCACTTCAGGATGTGGAGCTGTCAATCAACCAAATTCAAAATCACACTGAAATATGCACATAATAACATTAAAAGCAGATGGTTCATAATTGCAATTGACTCACACTTTCCCTAATTGATAAATCAAAAACTACTTCACATGCACAGATCTAACAGATGAAAGACAGTTAAGGCATGATATTTAAGGAAAGCATGAGGCACATAGGAGGAAACACTTGATCTTCTGAGAAATATTCATTTATAAGTAGAATGGTATCTGATTGTGTATGTTGCGAAATCACACTGTACTAATCTCCATGACTAACAACAATTTTCCTACCTTTGAAGAGCTTTGGTCACTGCAATTTTTTTCAACTACAAAGAGATGATCTCATCATTTCAGCAATCTGCAGAGTGAATGAGTAGTCTGCTGCATGAACAAATCAAACAATTTTCAGTCAATGTGAGCCTAATTACATCCCACACAACAGTGAGACTAATACTGCAACTGTCCTTATACAGTAACCACAACAGGTCATTACATTTTTAAGAGGCAATCTGAACTGAGCTGACATCTTTCAGAAGCAGTTAAATATTTTATAACCAACTAAAAAGAATTATCTGCAATGATCACAATCAGGTAATGGCAATTTTAGAATCAGAAGACATTACAAACCACAAGAGAAATATCTGACTTGCATGTAACCATTAGGTTAATCCCGGAGGTCAGCTGCATAGATCAGATTTTCAATATTATATATCATATAGCATCATTTATTATTTTTGTTTGTGGGAGGTGTCTCACTGAGTAATATTTCTATCATTCATTCATGGGACATGAGGTCCACTGGCTAGCTAGCTTTTATTGTCCCTCCCTAGTTGCCCTTGAGAAGGTAGTGGTGAGCTTCTTGTACCATTGCAGTCCATGTGCTGTGGGTAGATCCACAAATGCCCTTACAGAGGGAGCTGCAGGATTTTGACCCAGCGACACTGAAAGAATCACAATATATCTCCAAGTCAGGTAGCTCCACATGAGGATAACTACATTGAAAAATACACAGGCCACTTGCCTCATCTTTAGAGTCACAGCCTCTACATACAATTGTTATAATGCATGAAAAAATGTTTCCTTAAAATCTTTTGAGTAACCTCCTTATTCTATATTAGGACTCATTTGTATTTTCCATGTTCGTGCCAGCATGACTCCTCCACAATTTTCTCCATCGATTTCAGGGTCATTAGCATCCACTCTTTTTGCTTGTGTGGCTTAAAGACCCAGATCAGAAGAATTTGCTCCACTTTTAAATTGACAAAACGGAAGCTGCGTTCTTCTATTCTCAGAAAATACACATCTCTGCCCTTTTATCAACCTTTTTAATGCTTATTTCAGGCTAAATTCATAGGTGCAACTGCTTGATGTACTGCTGAACATGAGTTCTAAGCCATTTCTGTATGCTTTAGCTTCTGAAAAATTACCAATCCGCATCCCCTCTCTCTTCCACTGTGTTAAAAATTATAATCTATACCTTTGTCAACTCAATTTCAGTTTTTCCAACATTGTTCCTTGGGCCTCCCTGGTTGCATCCTTGCAACTCACCCTGAGCACCGTCACTTAGATCCTTACCCACACAATAGCTTGCACCTCTATTATCACAAGGCCTCCTCTGTTTCTCTTCCTTTGGCAAGTTTACTCTAAATCTTTTCAGAAATAGCAGGAACTGCAGATGCTGGACAATCTGAGATAACAAGGTGTAGAGCAGGATGAACACAGCAGGACAAGCAGCATCAGGGGAGCAGGAAGGCTGACCTTTCAGGCCCAAACCCTTCTTCATTTCTGATCCTGCTCCTCTGATGCTGCTTGGCCTGCTGTGTTCATCCAGCTCTACACCTTGTTATCTCTACACTAAAATCTTCTTGGTTTACAAATATTCAATGATATTGCCACAGTCTTCTGAAGCAGCTGTTCCAACATAAAGGATCACTCCACCGCAACCCTAGCACTAGCATCCACTCTTGTAGCCATTATATCAATTCTTTCGAACTCTAACCATCAAATTCTGACTTGGCACATCCCTTGTAATTTTTAACAGCCTCTCCTCGCCTCAGGTATGCTTGGAACAATTAATTTTCTGCCCCACTGCTGCTCAAGGTTATCTTTCTTGTGCATGAGAAAGCACTTGAAAGTGAATTTTGTTGCATGCATCAATTTACATAATTAATTTAATTGGGCAGCATGGCTCAAAATTTCACACAAGACATGGCTGAAACAAGGTTGAATATTGGGACAAGAGGCCACTTTTTCCCCAAAGAGTATTGGATGTAAAACAGACTGACAGTTGAGGCAGCAAAAAAAACAATTTCAGCAAATTCCTGCAAACGAGAGTCGGATGGGTCTTTGGCAGATTTCTCCTACAAAAAGTGAGTACTGTGTGCCACTGTTAGCCCTAAAATGATCTCCAGGTTTAGCTTTGCTTACCTAAGGGTCCAAAATGAAACTTTCAACATTGCATTTCCACTGCCAAATTGGCCTGGGTTGAAACCAAGAAGATTATATAAGTGTCAGGTGTAAAGTACATAAAAGTTGAAACACAAAACACTGCAATTGTGACAGACAAGTTCAATGTGCCAGATGGTGCCTTCCTCTCAATCAATGTTTGGATGTTCATATGAAAGTCAACTCCAAATAATGCTAACTCAGCTATACTAAGCTCTGGTATTCTTAGAGGAGACAGCTTATTGCTGTTAATTCTCTTTTCCATGATAATTCTTTGTGATATCCCAAGTTAAGGAATCAGACACTGAAACATCATCATTGCAACATTTCAACCAATTACATAAAAGGTGTGCCTGTTTGAAAGAAAAATGCTGTCTCCTAGTTATACATTTTGTAATAATTATGAAGGTTGATTCATGTTGCAGTTCAGCTCCTCTGCTTTCAGCAGGTTTGTGCTCCTCAATCAGTCTTCCAGATGAAGTGGAGATATTTCGTGGACCAATCCCACTTAGGTTTCGCAGCAGTCACGGAAATGGTCATGGCTCAGGCTGCTACTAAATCCTTGTCCCCAGTAGCACGTAGCTGCTGCTTCACAATGATGGCCCTGTTTGCTCTATGGACACCATCCTTCTCAACCAGTCATCTGCACAAGTCAGCATCAGCACATCACCTGCTTTATCACATCAACATTGGGACCAACTCTCATGCTACTTCAATTTCTGAGTGCTTTGGAGCTCAGAAACACATACAACTGACACGCCTCTGCCAGCTTCTTTCACATGTGGGGACGCATGCAGAACTTCAGAGGTTAAATCTTAGCTTGCTTTCTTCACACTCACTGACTTACCGCATACTTAAGAGCTGCCAGCATTTGTATAATTCATGTTGATTTCTTAGTGTATTTACTTAATTCAGCACTGAGCTACACTCTGTTCTCACATTGCTTTCTTACCACTCAGGAACATTTCCTCTAGGCTTTGTGTGCTGTCGGCATGCCAATGCCAAGCATAGCAAGAAGTTCAAGTTCTGGAAATTGCTGTGCTATATGAACTCAGGGCTCCATGCAGAAGAAAAGAAACTTTGAGGGGAAGCTGGTCTTTAGCATTCAGTTGCAAGCTGCCAGCCTCTGTGACATGAATTGCTTTTTAGTGCAGAGAAAAAGGCAGGCAGCTCCAAAGTTACTAAATAATTGAGAGACAAATGGAGGAGAGGAAATAAATGCAATAATAATCACTAAAGCAGGGAAACTAGCAGGGCTAAAGACTGATTAATCCCTGTACATGATGGGGCACACCCTAGGGAATTAGAGAAGTTTGGCCAGGGCTCCCACTTGAGCGCAGCTCACCGTGGCCTGATCCACAAATACTGCCTCAGAGTTTTCCATGTGCTTTGGGCCTAAAGACATCAACTTAATCAAATTGGACTGAATTACAAACGGAACAAGACTGCATGAAATGGAAATACTCAGTATAATGAAGAACTCTTACTGTCTTCAGATCAAAGAAGCAATTTTTGTGATGCTTCATTTTTGTAAATAAAACAAATTTGTCCAAAAAATGACCCAGTTTCCAAGCAATCTTCCTATCTCAATCAATGTCACTCAGCAGATGTATTGGCTATTTAGTAAATCTGCCAGAATGAACTTAATTAACTGCTCAAGTTAATGCCCTTCTGTCATGATTATTTCAATACCAACTGCTTTGAGTATTTCTGGGACAAAATGTTAAGGTTGTATATTAATGTACGCTATGTATACAATTTTTCTGCTACTTGAGATGAGCTATAGTGCTAAACTCTTCCAATTTAAGATATCCAGTGTTGTCAGAAACAACGCCCTGGATAGATATAACTGCTGCATAGAGGATGTCCCTTTATTTTGCTCCAATGTTGTATCTCAGCTGCAGTGTAGCATTCCTTTGAGAAGCTCCTACAGCCTGTGATATTTATCCACAGCACACATCAACCATGCTTTGAAATAAAAAGAGAGTCCTGGGCCATCTGAGTGGTATCTGTGGAGAGAGAAAGAGTTAATATTTCATTTCCCAGTATGATTCAACATTGGTGAAGGGAGAAATGTTGACTTTGACCCCGACTGAATTTTTTGGCTCTTTGCAACCCACAGGATTTTTATGATCTACAAAACCAGTTAGGACACTAGGGACTTTACATTAGCAGCAGCAGCAGCACCTTTGGTCTAGGAGAAGAAAATTGGTCCGATTCCACTCCTGTCTCTACCATCCTTTCCACGAACACATTTAGGTCACAACACATGGAGTTACCTTCATGTGTTGAATTTAGAGGCTTGAACACCACAGTGAGTTATTGTTACTTGGCTTACGATGCTTGAAGTGGTATGCCGCTGGGTTTTAAACACTGCACCAAAGGTGTGAACACTGGAATGTGTGAGCAATTCTGTCTTTCCAGCTGCACAATTCCTCAAACGCCCATGAGGTAATCAACAGAGGACCATGTGAGAAAAATTACTCAAAGACATGGTGTCACAAATCTCAGTTGATAAAACACTTGAAAATAAGAAAATTCTAATATTTTTCATTTCTTTGAAGACTTGGATATCAAGGAGAATTTCCTCAATCCCATTCTTCAACAGGGTCGCTGCAGTTGAAGGAAGTGATGGATTGGAATAATTAGTCTTTCAGATACTTGCCACAAACATCAATTTTAATGATGGTCAAGCAGTCGAGTTGTGTTAGAGCTCAAAACCATTGCCTATTGAAACCGTTTTGCAATTCGATCAGTATTTCATAATTCAATTTGGGGATCCTTTACTTTATAAAATATCCCAACAACATTTAATCATGCCGATAGATTTCAGCTTCTTATTGTTATAACCAAATCTAGAATTGTACTCTAACTTGGATGGCTCACGGATACTGGTACCTGTTGAATCATACCTTTAAATTTTACACAAGCCATATTAATCTTTTAAAAAGATTTTGAATCCTTTCTTTCTGCAATTACCAAGATGTGCGTCACTTTCTCAATCACCCAATGATAGCTGTGGTGAGTTGAGCAGTGTGGCTATTCAAGCTCATCATTAAAAACTTATCACCTTTACTGTTCTAGACATTGCTCTTTTTTAAAACCAAGATATCCTTTGCCAGATACTACTGTGTTTCACAAACTCATTTAAATGACCTGAATTTGATAACGCCTAATGTTTAAAACAGAGGTCAAATGTTTAAAATACAGAGCATAACACAGTTCAGGTTACAGTTAATAAGATGTTTCCCAATGACTGCACAGGAAACACATTTCCAGTCACTGCCAGACGTCACTGTGGAATTAGAGAGAAAAGAGTGAAAACGTAGTTGTTCAAACTGTGTCTGTACACTCTTTCCAACTACCTGGCCAGTAGTGAAAATTGGGCACAGGGTAATAACTTGAGTAAATTATCCTCAAATTAATTTTACTTTCAACATATGTGCAGTAAACCATTTTCAATACCAGGGTGGATTTGGAAAATGGTCTTATCTGGGTTACCACATCTTCAGTAGATTCTGTTTTTACGGTCTCCTGCCTCACTATACCTAACATGGGATGTCACAGACTACTTCCGGAGATTTACTTTACTTTCCTAGCAAGAAGTGATTGGCAGGCAGAAAAAAGGTTAAATATCAACCTACATACTTTAGTGGCACAAAAGCGGATAGCATTGCAGGATGGGAGGAACAGAAACCTGTCCCTATTTGTCATTTGTTTAACCCTAATTTGGACAGACAGAACCTAATTATCATAAAATTGAAATTTTTAAATATTAATTTGGAACAAGAACTGTCAAAACAATACAATCAGCATGTGCGTTTCAACATAATAATTCCTGTGTTTTGGAAGTAAAACATATTAATTCCTAAAACTAAAAGTGGAGATAAATTGAAACACTTAGTTTGGGAAGTGATCACTCGATCTGGGATGATTACAGGGTATCAGAGGTAGTAGGACCTGCAGATGCTGGAGAATCTGAGACAGCAAGGTGTAAAGCTGGATGAACACAGCAGGCCAAGCAGCATCAGAAGAGCAGGAAGGTGGACGTTTCGGGCCTAGACCTTTCTGAAGGGTCTAGGCCCCGAAACATCAGCCTTCCAGCTCCTCTGATGCGGCTTAGCCTGCTGTGTTCATCCAGCTCTACACCTTGTTATCACTGATTAAAGGGTATGCTGTGCTAATTTAATAAGACCGTAAGAAAGAGAGAAACGGGGTGCAAACCTGCTCACAGTGCTACAGATGTGGTTTCACCAGAATCTTGTACATTTGCAGTAAGTCTTCCCTATTCATACTCAAACCATTTTGAAATAATTGCAATTGTCATCTTGATTGCCTGCAGCTAACTTTGTGTTTTGTCCACAAGTAACCCCGAGTCCCTTGGTGTTGCAACTTTCTGCAGTTTCTCTCGTTAAATAATACTATTCTTTTGTTCTCCCTTCTAAGATGAACAACTTCACATTTTCTCACATTATACTCCATTTGCCAACTTTTTGCCCAATTACTTAACCTATCAACATCTCTCTGTAAACTCTATCCCTTTTGCAACCTGCCTTTCCACCTATCTTTGTGTTGTTTGCAAATTTAGCTACCTTACATTCACTTTCTTCCTCTAAGTCAATAATACAGACAGTTGTGGTTCTAGCATGGCTCCCTGGGGAATGCCTCTGGTCACAGATCACTAACCTGAAAAATAATCCCTTAGCTGCACTTGCTGTTTCCTGCCATGAACCAATTCTCTATCCATGCCAATATATAACCTCCCACAACACCAGCTCTTATCTAATGACTTAACCTTTTGTGAGATACCTTGTGGAATACCTTCTGGAAGTCCAAAAACACATCTACTAGTTCCCCTCTAACCACTCTGATGGAGACTTCCTTGAAAAACACCAATAATCAGAAACAATCTCCCTTTCATGAAGCCATGCTAGTGCTGCTTGGTTAGATTATGATTTTCCAAATGTTCTCCTATTATGTTCTTAATAATGGATTCTAATGCTTTTCCAACATCACCCAACAGATAGCTGCTTTCTGCTTCCCTCCTTTTTGAATAAGGGTATCACTTTAACAGTTTTCTAATTCTCTAGCACTTGTCCAAATCCAATGGTTTTTTAGGATCCTAATATGCAAGCCAACAGAGCCTTTTCTGCCTTTAGCAAGGTTAGAACTGAAGGTAACAAAACTTCAAACAATGACTGATCCACTTTTGAGCTATTGGTTAGGGACAGGAGATCGACAATTATGTCAATAAGAGATTTAGGTTATTCAATTACTTAAAGAAGCTGAAAACATTTGGAGACAAGAGCAGAACCAACAAGCTTGCCAAAGAGGGCCATTAACATTTTGAGAGATAAATTAGTTACATGGATCACAGAATCAATAGCTGTTGTTTTGAAGGTAAAGATAGTTAATTTATATTTCAGCGTGGAATAATAAAAATATGCCAAGTTGTCATGGAGATAGGCTGTGGGAGTTCAGGGGACTGCTTTGTTTATTTGTAGTTTTACTCTAAGTGGGCAGTTGGTAGCTCAGTTCAGAGATAGATTCGTTCCTGTTGTGAACTCAGTCGTTCCAAAGCTGGAACAAGGCGTGTAGAGGCAATTAAGAACAATAGTTTTTTTTGTAGATAATCCCAAATGTAATTACTTTGATCTGATAAGACCATTGTTGCGGGGTTTTGAAGAGAAGATGGGGATCACTTTCCAAAAGCCAATAGAAGAATCCTCTCGAAATCTCATACTTCGGAGAATAGCTAGAACATTGAAGAGAAAGTGATCAAATCCTCAAGCTTTTATTATGTGTAATGAAATTCAGATGGATGTAGAAAGTAAAAAAGGTTTTATGTTCTTAAGTCTTGACAAACTATTGTGTTGTAATGCTTGCTTTGTCAATTTTTTTTAAAACAAAGTTTGCTTTTGCTTAAAAATGTGAAAATGGTTCTTTCCGTTAATCACTGGATGTTCAAATTTCTCTTTATATTTTAATGATCTCTATGGGGACTATCACAATGGAGAAATGTGAAATGATGAATTTTGAATGTAACAGGCAATGCAAGTAATTTAAATGGCAATTTTAAACAGCAAAAATAATTTGAGTACTAATCAAGGAAGTCTATCTTGAGGATGGTCAGAATTTGGAATTCTCTGCCACAAAGAGAACTCTGTGATGAGTCAGGCAATACTATAGAAATGGAAATAGGTGGTCTTGAAGATGATGCAGGTATGTGGTAGAAGACTCATTTTGGGGTCAAATATAATATTAAGAATACAATTAGCCTGGTTCAACCTTGTAATTGCCACAGAAGGGGATGGAGTCAGTGGCAAGAGAACCGAGTTTATGGCAAGGACACAGAGTTTGTGACAGGGATTGAAGACAATAGCTTCCCTACTATTTTGTGTTAGAAGTTTCTGCGTATCCAATACTGGATTTCTGACAAGCAGGCTGACAGTTTAAGAGAGTGGAGGGAGCAAGCAAGAGGTGCTGAAACTATTGTTCTGGTTTAGGAGATCACTTGCGCCACTTGAACAAGGGCAATCCACTTCACTGTTAATTATTACCGTATAATACTTTACACATTACTTATGTTAGCCTTACCACCCTATTCTCTTTATAAAAATATTTTACACTGAATTTGAAACAGTGAAGTATAAAACAGGTAGGAAGATAACATTCAAGCCTACTGTCTAGATATCAAATAACTAATAAAAACACTCAAGTTTACACATCTTACATTTTATTTAAACACTATGATTTAAGAGCCTAGGATGCAAGTTATTTCATTGTATGTCTCTCAACAGCACAGCAATCTTAAAATTCCTTACAAAATTTTAAAATACAAAATGTACATGAAATTACAAGGCTCTGTAAACATCTGCAAAACAGTTGACTTAGCCTGTAGTAGTTTTGCTCCTTCTACAAAACGTACAATTGTTGAACAAATTCAACCATTAGGAATGACATCTGTTTTGAGTATCAAAAATAGAGTTTTAAAGCAAGTGTTCACACCAGCAAATGAAAGTTTTTATTCTTTGGTTATAAAAAGGATGGCAGTCTCATTGACACAGTAATGTTATTCAAAAGGATGAACATAATTGTACTGAAGCCAGTTTCAGTTCCAAATTATACAATCCTATTCCATCCTTTTTGTAACTAATGTGATTATACTCCAGTACCCTTAATGTAGTTTATTTTACTAAAATACAACGACAGTCATTGACATTTACAGACTTATTTTTCTCTGGTAGTTTTTGAACACAATAAGAATTAAGGCTTTCTTACAGCTTTCCAAACATTCTGAGAGTCAGGAAATTTTTTTTGAAATATACAGAGTAGTACAAAGGGTACCATCAACATCAGCTTATTTCTTTTTGTGCATGCCAACAGGTCAAAACCCCAACGTGCTGTTTATAAAACTGAATTTGCATAGCCTGATAAGTCTGTGCTTTTAGAACAATCAATTAAAACAAAGTTCCATAAAGTTGTTTATTTCTACACTCCTATGAAAGATTTAAGCAACAAACTGTAGTTTTATTAAGACCCTTGCACGTAATTCATGGCAAAGCAGATACATAGAACAAAAGTGGTTGTCTACTGCTATTGATTTTTTTTTAAAAAGGATTTACTTTTAAAAAGCAGTTCTAGATTTTCTACATCTTCAGGCGTCAAGGTAATTCAAAGGCATCAGGAGGTTCAGTGCATAGGATTTTTTGGGGGTTGTATGGGCCTCCATACACTAGTACAGTACAGCTTCATAAGTCACTCGAGGATTTACAAAGAAAACTCAGATAGTGCACAGTTATTACAAACCCACATGCTATGACATCCAAGGTCAAAAGCTAAGGCAGGGAAACAGTTTAAGCTTTTATAGAATCTGTTACGTAATAACTATGTAATAAGTGCTAGATATCTTGTGAAAGAAAACATGCCTGAACAACATATTGTTATGGTTCAGTACAGGAAGATGAAAGCAACTCAACCTTTTACTATCAACATAAGTACTAAAAACATTATGAGTGATACTCAGCTCAGAGCTTCCTATTCGGGACAACAGTGGCATTAAAAAAATGAATCTGCTTGCTTAACCATTTCTCTTAAGAGTAATGGTTTTAATGGTACCTAACCAAGCAACAATAAAATTGTAATTTGGCAGTTAAAAAGGTTGACTCTAAACTCAAAAACTCAACACCTCCCAATTAACAATGAATAGGACTTTTCACTGGCCCCACAGCAATCTGAATTAAGGTAAGACTTGCGGTTTTTTTTCGTGATGGGTACTAAAATTAAATATTCTCATGTGTGCTTGTACTATTTCTCATGTATGGTGCAGGTTAAGTTTGCATTTAACAAGTCGTTAGCATTACAAGCAAATAAATACAGAATTTATAATGCTGGCAAAAATAAAAGCCACCCTTTGTTTTACTTTTTACATTACCTCATCCCCGTCTCTTTCTTTAAAATGCATTTATGCTATTTCATAAAACTGCGTGAGTGTGCTTTCTGAATGAAACTGATGCAAAACTGCCATATACATCATTTGAATTTCACTTGTTTGCATTTTAAATAATTTGATTGACATCTCGGATCCATGGCAATTACACTTTGTTTTATGAATACTGGATGATGACAGATGCTATGGGGCTGTTAAGAAGGTGATAAAAATGATTCCAATTATTCTTTTTGTGCCAGTCCTTGTGTACTATATGATTTGAGTGGGATGAAAAACACATACAAATTGTTTGCCAATTAAATTTCCACTGTACCAAAAGCAATACTATATGAATTGTCAGCACAAATACAATCATTTTAAAATAAACCAAAATGGATCTGATCTAAACCATCCAAATCATTAGACAGACTACAAGTATTGCTCTGAGAACGAAGCACCAGCTTTCTTCCCAATGCACTGTTTTGCACTTACAGCTTGATGACGACAGCCACTGGAGATACAGGTGTCATTTATCTATTGTGAATGACTAAAACACTTCAAAACACTTGAAATCTTTTACAAGCTGTAGTAATTTAAATTATATTTCAATGGCTTCAACTTAAATCCTGTACAAAGTAGAAGTTATTTATTTTGGAGCCCTATTACAAAATACATCAGTTCTATGAAAGCTTCTGACAAATTCTAAAAGCTAAATTAGTAAGGCGCTTGCATTTGTGCTAACTTGAAGTATAGAGAAACATATCTACAAAGTTTCAAAAACTCCTTGAATTTGGAATGTTGTTTCCCACCCCCCTATCCCCGACCACATATTTCCATGATGGAATGGTCTATTGAATCTACAAGATACTGTTTTAAGTTTAGAAACAATGCAGTACCATATTGGCTTTGCTTCCTATTAACAACCAATTATTAGATATTTACATGATACTTCCATGACATTGGCTACACTGGACAGGCTTTCTTGTGTCTGGAAGTTTATGTTGAAGAAGTCTTCTGCACATCCTACATTTTAAACACTCTTCAGGATGACAGAATGCAGAATATGCCACTACATACAGCATCTTGTTTATTATTTATTTATATATCACTTCACTAAACCCTCTTTTAGCTTAAATTGAGTGTAATATTTACAATAGATACTACAGCAGATACAAACACCTTGTGATAAAACATTATTCATATACTGTAGACTAGTTGAATTAATCTACTAAAGGAGAGTCACCTCTCAAAAATGCACCCCTAAAGTAGATTGAAGTCCCTTCTGATTTTTCAGAAAGTGTTTTGCCTGTTCCAGTGAAACACAGGCAACTGGACACAGCATTTGTAGAGCATTATGATGGAGGACTGACACCGCATGATTCACTTTCAATCCAGAACTGCAGCACCTTTTGCAGGATCTACTCGAGTTGCAGTTTATAAAAGGCCACAATGTTGGAAGCACAACAATTTCTGTTTTATTTGGAGAGAGGGGTATGTTTTGGGAGGGGGGGGGTGTAGGAAGGGCTGATTTTGGGAAGAATATGTGGTGACAGTAAGTCACATCAGACTCCCTCAGGTATTCCACTTTCCAAAGCTCCAGGGCACACACACTGTGATTGGACATGCACTGCTGCTGTTCGAGACGTCGGAATCTGTGACATATCTCTTCCAATAATTTCATTCACTAGGGAAATAAAGAGAAATAAAATATCAGAGCATTTCTAGTCATACATGTTAGCATATTAATTTCCACAATGAAGTCCACTAAAACCCATCAACACAAAGAACTGAACAATTAAGTTCAGCAATCAGATCTATGTATTTTAGTGCATCTTCAAATTTAAAAAAGGATATTTTCGAAGTTAATTTGGACATTTCAACTCCAGTTTAAGTATTATTTAATAATAGAAAATCTTACTGACATCACTAGGGTTATTCCCTCGAAAATAATAATAGGACGAATTGAAAGCAGCAAACTGAAGATTAACCAAGAGTTTTGTATTTTCCCAAAAATCTGCAAACACAGCAAAACATGGGTGGGTGGGACAGAATGGGAGGCAAGAGAAAGTAAGTGCTGGCTGCATGAAAGCAATGACGGAAGAGGGAAAGGGCATTGGGGAGAGAGGACAGCGAGAGGGTAAGAGAGACAGGGAGAAGGGGAAAATAGAGGACTGAGAACTGGAGGGAGTGGGGACTGAATGTGTGAAGGGGAATGAGCGAAAGAGAATAGAGGGAAGAGAAACTGAGGGGGCAGTAGATGGTTAGGGGGATGAGAGAGATGGTGAGAGAAAGTGAATGTGCACAAACAGCACCAATAGTGAGGGGATGATGAATGTGTGGCTGGAAAAAAAGGTGCAGGAGAGAGGATTTTAAATCCTTGGGACAGGTTCCACAGACCATGGACCAGCACAAACTGGCAGATTACACCTGAACAGAGCTGGGACTAATGCACTTGCAGATGGAAGTTGCTACTGTTATCGGAAAGGGTTTCATCTTGGCAGGGGCATGGGATCAGGAAGCAGTCTGGAGTCAAACCAAGTTACACAGACACTAGATGACTAGAACACTAGTATAGGAAGTAACATCACATTCGATGGGGTCAGAATAAAAGGGCTTGTAGTAAAATCGAATTTCAGCTTTTTATTCATGCATGTGAATGTGCAGAGTGTGACAAATAAGGTAAGCGAGAACATAGGTTGGTTAGCCTGACCTAGGACATTTCAACAATTTTAGAGACTATTATTAAGGATAGGATTGTGGAGTAATTGCAGTAAAGCTCTGGGTCTGTACTTGGAGTTTAGAAGGATGAGGGAATCTGATTGAAACTTACAGAATACTGAGGGCCCTGACAGATTGGACGTGGGCAAGATGTTTCCACTAGCAGCAGAGACTACGACCCAAGTGCATTGTTGCAGAGTGGGGGGGACAATCCTTTACAAATGTGACGATGAAGAATTTCTTCATCCAGAGGGTCGTTAATCTGTGGAACTCATTGCCACAGGGGTTGAGGGGGCCAGGTCATTATGTATATTTAAGACAGTGATCGATAGGCTTCTGATTAACAAGGGGTTCAACGATTACAGGGAAAAGGTAGAACAGTGGCATTGAGAAACATATGAGACTTGATCATACGGTGGGACAGAACTGATGCACCACATGGCTTAATTCTGCTCCAATATCTCATGGTCTAAAAAGTAATCTAGTGTGAAAATAGTTAACTGAAGAAAGGCCAGCCAAATAGGTTGAGACTATTCTAATTTGTCTGGGCCAGATTCAAAGAGTGGCAGGCAAACCTGTAGTAACAATTCAGGTAAAGGCAAAGTACATTTTAATATGGGGGGGAGAAGGTGGAACAAACAATGCTACAGCTCGCTGGATGATGGAAGAGAGATGGGAGGATGGTTTGGGAAAGGAATGACTGAGGGACTAATCAGTACCATGTGCATTTGTCTTTACCAAGGACCAAGAGCAGTCAAGAGTTTTTGTAGCATGGAAAGAGGTCCTTTGGCTCATCGTATCATGATGATCATCAAACATCCATTTATTCTAATCCCACTTTCCAGCACTTGGCTATACACTTGGTGTTTCAAGTCGTCATATAAATAGTTCTTAATATCTTGAGGGTTCTTGCTTTTACCACCCTTTTAGACAGAAGTTCCAAACCTCTAGATAAAAACATTTTTCTTTAAATACCCTCCTAACCTTAAATCTGCGGCCCCAATTATAGAAAAGAAAACAGTGAATCAATTCCCCTTTATGGGGAATCAGTGCTAAAATCAAGAATATATAAGTAGGATGATATAACAGATGAATGAGTGACAGATGATATTTAATGAAGTGTGAAATCATTCATTTTATAGGAAGAATAAGGAGCAGCATTAAAAATGTAAAAAAAGAGAGTCCAATTCCAAAGAGTATAGAGAAGCTAAAGGAGCTGGGGGTGTAGTGCAGGACAAATAGCAAAAGCAATGAATGAAGCATACAGGATCCTATGCTTTATAAATAAAATCATATAGTAACCAATTTATGATATACTCATTTAAACACTTGGTTGACTTCAATTGGAATACTGTGTCCACTTCTGGACACCGCATTTTAGGAACGATGTGAACACAGAGAACACAGAAAAGATTCACAAGAATAGTACAAGCAATGAGGATCTTCAGTTAAATGGATGCTTTGGGAAAGCTCATCCTATTCTCCTTACAGATAAAGGAAGACATGAATAGGAAAGATTTGGAGGGATATGGGCCAGGAGCAGGCATGTGGGACTAGTTTAGTTTGGGATTATGTTCGACATGGACTGGTTGGACCAAAGGGTCTGTTTCCATGCTGTATGGCTCTACGCATCAGTAAAGTTTAAAAATATTAAGAGGAGATTTCATAGTTGTGTTCAAACTTGGAGTCTTGATAGAGTCAATTGCAAGGAACTGTTCAAGTTGATAGGAAAATCACTTTTATTTAAATGTAACAAGTGGAATGTACTGCTTGATACTGAAGTGGAGGTATTCAATCATGCATTTGAGTCTATTCATAGAGATGTGAATAATTATTTGATGCAATATTAGCAACTGCACGGCCACAGGGAACAGGCAGCGGAGAGAGATTATGCTCTTGTAGAGTGATCATGGTGCAACGAATGGAGTGAATGGCTTCTATATCGTATACTATCCTCTTAGAAAATAAACATTAAATATTTACAACAATAAAGCTCAAGGAACACTCAAACACTGCTCTAGTTACCACATGGTCATTTCTAATGACCACTACTGCAGCAGGACACTGTTTCTGTACTAAGAGGATCAACCTATTCACTATATGCTTTGTGGCTTGCAGAGGAAACAGTAAGGTGTTGCAGACAATGGTACAGGTAATGACGTCAATTCTTTGAATCAACAATGTGGGTAGTTGAAAATGAGACAATGACGTCAATTGGGTGCATTTCTTTTGGTCATTTGAGACCAAATGAAGTAGAAAGTAATTGAGGATAAATTTGTTCTGCACTGAAAAAAGTAACTGTACAGTTAAGCTGCATCAGTTTAATCAAATGAGCCACAAGCACTTGACTATAATTATGTTGAAACTTTCAAAAGAACAAAAATAAACAGCCAATTTGAAGAGTACTGTGCATTGATGAATATGTTTTGAAAAAAATACTGAACTACACATGAATAAAGTTTTGTTTAGCACATTAAGAACTGCTGAAATTCTTCTGTCTTCCATCTACCAAGTTTCATTTCAAATTAAAAAGTATATTTTAATGTATCCTCACATTCAGGAATACAGCCCAAGAGTAGAACTGCAGTAGTGAAATACCTTTTCAACTTGGAATAGAACTGCTGAATGTTTTATTTAGTTTGCTCGTTTAAACAAAAACTATAGTGTCTCTTGGGCAGATAACGCTTGTCATCAACTGACAAAGCCAGAATTCATTTAGAAATATTCATTTCATGAAATAGGTTGATTGTAAATACCAGATGTAAGTGCCATAGAAAATGCCACATTTTTGAATGAGCATCATTCATACTGCTCAACTATAAGATTGCTATCTACGAATTGCCTGAATATTTTCCAGCAGAGGGAAAATCCAAATTACACTTCATTATCTCATCTCAGTCCCCTACACAATTTTTAAAAATTCATTCATTCTAAACACAGCTCAAAGCTTAAGTAGCCCTTAAGGGCATACAATGTACCAACAGAGGCATGCCATTCAGCCCATCAAGTCCGATCTGCCAGTCAATGAGATCATAGCTGATCTTGTAATCCTCAATCCCACTTTTCTACCTTTTCCCATTAACTCAAGTCCCCTACCGAATAGAATTCTGAGTCTTGAAAATATTGAACGACTCAGTCTTCACAGCTCCGTGGTAAAAAATATAGCTTTGGCTATCTATTTGGCTTGGACCTTTATTACACATGCTGAGCAAATGCTATTTGCCCAATGACTGCTATATGTGAATAACTCAGGTGGCAGCAACACCACAGCATATTAAGTAAATTACATTAATGCAGTAGATTACAGTAACCGTATACCAGAATACAAACTTTTCCCAATCAAAAATTAAGCCCAGATTTCAACTGTGCCAGAGGAGGTATCATACAGCATAGAAACTATTTTTTTTCAAAATGGGCAGCAAACCCTGCCAACTTCATACATTTCTTAGTGACAATAGTAGAAAACAGCTAATCAAGCTCAATAGGATGGAACAGACTTTAAAAAGGAAAGAAAGTAAATACCAGTACATTTTATATTGTGATAAAATGGTATTAACTCCATCTTTCATCTCTTAATAAATATCATAGATGACCCATAACTACAAATCAAGAAAAGGCAATGATTTTTTTAAAATTCTGAAATCAAACCTCAGCTTTATTTCTGCATTATCAATGTTCTCCCCTTTCTTCATCCTTCAGCCCAGCCCAACAAATATGGATATTAGCCACTGTCAATGATAACACTCCTATTATGATCGCTGTTCACACTGAAACTGGCCATGTATACTATTAGATTATTCAAACATTTGTCCATCACAGATAAGTCAAACTCTGTCTACGTATTTACATTCAAGCACATTCCATGAAGCTGTGATCAGATGAGACCTCTGCAATTTTTTTTGTCCTAGTCCACGAATGTCAAGCAGGCTACGTTTCTCTACCAATTCAGTGCTTCAGTTATAGTATATGGGGTGTCACCAGAAATTACAGAAATTGTCATAGATAATGTGCAAGCAGCAATTTATTTCAGATCTGCCAGCAACACATTGTGAATGCATTTCATTAATGGCACTGCTAAATATTAACCAAATGCCTAGCATTATAAACATCTAGAAAGCACCATTAAGAAACATGCTTTAAACACCCAAATAACAAGTAACACTGATTAAAAGGTTTCAGAGATAGTAGGAACTATTGGTGGAGAATCTGAGATAACGAGGTGTAGAGCTGGATGAATACAGCAGGCCAAGCAGCATCCGAGGAGCAGGAAGGCTGACGTTTCGGGTCTAGGGAAAGGACCCTTTCAATAGATGAATTGCACTGATATTGGGACACGAGAATATTCCCGCTTGTTTGGTGAAACTGTAAACAATAGCTATGTTGTCCACCCAAATCATGTTGACTCTTAACTATGTTCTTGTGCTAGGTCAGCACCCACATGGTTCATCCATGGGAGTGCGTCAAGAGTATTATGGGAAGACCTCAGATCTTTTATATTAACAGCCCTCAAAATATGCTTTGCATTCAGGTAAATGAAGGTTATAAAAGGATATACATATCCATATGTTCAATAATCTCATCTGTTGTATTTCTACATGGACTTGGGACAAAGTGATAATTATTTGATTAAAATTACTTTGAATCACAATTTTTTAAAATAAATATCTCAACATCAAAGTGAATTCTGCTGCTGGGACGTTAACAATGGTCATTATTGAAAAGTTAGATGGGTAACTTCAAATGCTGAACACAAGTAATACAAGTTTTGTTCTCAGAGCGGACAGCTCCATCTACTCAAGTTCAGAAAACTTGATACAAGCTGAATTGGCAAATTTCATATGAATGGAGTGCTGCTCTGGAGTCACAGGTGTTAGAACAGGCATGAGGAATGACAGCAGATATCAGAGTAACAGAACTCACTTGTGTAAAACTTTTGCCCACATTCTCCTTACTATTCATACCCTACACAAACTATCCCTGTAACATATTTTTGCAAAACTTAAAGTGAAGCAATTAAAAGTCTGATTAAATTTGATAACTCTGCTTCTGATGACAATTATTTACAAATGCAACATGTAGAATACAAATTATCTCCAAAAGATTACAGAAATCTTTCATTTTATTCATTCAATACTCCGAATGAAATTAGGTATTATTTAATCAAACTTCGATTAACAACCTAGTACAAATACAAATTATACCCATGTACAAATGCAAAAAGTATTAACAGAATCATTTGTAATGTTTCCAGAACTGATGAATTGCACAGTAGGAAAAATAATCCTCTTGAAGATTTATTCTCTTAGTATTATACATCCAGAGGTTGTGGAGATGCTTTTGAAGATTGAGCTGCAGTCCATGTAATTTTTCAGGCAAAATAGAATATGGAGCATTTTCCAAATTACTGAAATAGCTAGTAAGATGCAAATTATGAATTGCTGGAATTATACTTCAGCAAGAGATATTATTTTAGAAGGTTTCGGGTGGTGAAAGGTAATGAACAACCCTGACAAACCACCTGCAACTCAAGATTTTGTTTTCATGCACTAGTTTGCCGACTCAAATTTGCTTAATCAACAGCCTCTTTTATCCTTTTCACACCTTGCATGAAACACCTGACTCTGAAAATGCGCAGTCAAAGGATGCATTATTGTCAAATCTCACAACTTGTTGATGAGTGTCTGAAATACATGACACCGAATCAATAACTGAGTGACTTGTTAAGCAAAAAAAACTACTCCCTGAAGGTGAACATTTTAACTACAATCCACTTCTTCGTTTAATTTGCTACAGAGCACTGTTGCTGGGGGAAATATTGGTCACCTTGTGTTTTATGAATTAACTGCAATCTTTTAAAACTAAACAATTAGTTCACAGAGGAAATGAGCCACATTTATGTTTCTATACTCATGGGTCTATTAGTTATCAACTTAAACAATATTCATGATGCCGTGCTTCATTTTACTGAGTTAAAGTGAAAGGGGAAAAATCTCTTGTTTTCAGTTCTATCTACTTTAAGATCACAATATGCTTTTAATTTTGTTTGCAGTTACAATTCAAACAAATGAAAAATTGGTAATAAAGTGCTCTACAAAATACTAACTTTTACAAAAATCTGACAACACTGCTACAAATCATATTTTGTTTTAAATAGGCAACAAGAAACTCATCCACAGCTGGTCTTCTCCACAACTTGATTTCAGACCAAATAAATACGTTTCTTCAAGTTACTGGTGAGTTAAAAGTGGATTTTATGTTGTTGGTTTCATATATTTCCTCCAAAATTAGAGAATGTCACTAAACATTGTACATAGTGGTTCTGTACAGCAACGACTTTGTCTTGCTGACAGGTAATGTCGTGTTTTACTAAGACCCATCACTTGCATAAGTAAAGTGAATGAAACTAATGATTACACTTCTAAAGATCTTGGTTCAAGTCTTGATGGCAGTTGGTATTGCTAGAATCTTTTACATGCAAAATTTTTGTTGTAGAAGTACCCATCAAGAACAAAATCATTTTAAAGACAGTGCATTTATTATTACCTGATTTTACATGAATTAAAATTGAATATGATCTTTTGACCATCACTGAATCTTTTCAAAATAACCACTGCAGTCAGGAGTAAAAGGTTTAAATTAAAGAAATAATATCTATAGTCTATTCCAAACCTTTGTTTTTCCACTCCATGTTTCAATATGTAACTTATCACTTCCCTCCAGTGAGTTAGCTCTAGGACATTATATTCAGATCAAAGCTAAATCTAATCCGTGGAGATGAAAAGTGTATGACAGACCTTGGAATGGAATCAGTTAGTAGTAAAATGCAGCGTCCCTGAACAACTGTTCAAATTATGGAGGACTACAAATTATAAAAAGGGGAAGGAATGAAGGAAAAATTAATCCCCCAAATAATTTTTGTCCATATTTTAAAAATATCCCTCTCCCATTGTCAATGGCTGAATACACCATACAAAACAGGCTCAAGATCGTAATTGTTGGATCTGGTCTAAGTGTTTGAGATTAGCCCTTTTTAATTTTTCCAATCTCAAACGTGTATGTTTTGCTAAGTTAAAGGCAAATGGTAACCAGTTTCCAATACTAAACAAGGTCATTTGGTCAAACTAACCTTTCCATTCCTTTTCTTCATTTGTTGATTCAAAGTTTCAGTTGGTTGCAAGTTCCACATTTTCAAGTTTTTAAGTAAAGAAGGTTCTATTGATCTCTATTAGATTTATTAGTATCTATTTGATTTTTATAGTCCCTAGTTTTGGACCCTGTACAAATGGAAACATGTTTACATCTACACTTCAAAACCTTTCATAATTTAGGTCTCAGCTCACCCCTCAGTCTTCTCTTATCTAGACAAAGCAGTCCCAGGCCAATCAATAATTGTTGATGGATAGAATTTCTCAATTCTGGTATCATCCAATAAAATCTTCATTAGTTCTTTCCAATGCTTTTAACACCTGTCTACTATATTGAGTCTAAAGCTGTACACAGTACTCCAAAGTGGTTTAACCACTTTTGTACTCAAGCCCACTGTAACTTCTTTGCTCTTCAATATCATTCATGTAGATAAGCACCTTTAGCACTTTATATTTTGCAAAGCACAATGCAAGGTCAAAGAATAACACCTGGTTTTCCTCTTAGGCATTTCACAGCCTCTAGGACTCAAGACTTAATGTCAAAACTTCAGAAAGTAGCCACATGACACGCGTTCTCAATTTTTCCTTAATCCCATCTTCCTTTCTCCCCTCCCTGCTACTTACCTCATTTCTCTCCTTGTCTTGTTTGTATCTTATTTGTCTCAGTGAGAAGACCCAACTTCTTCCTTTCAAATCTTAATTTACACTCTATCAACACATTAGCTGGATGGCTGGTTTGTGATGTACAGTGATGTCAACAATGTTCAATTCCCTCACAGCTGAGGTTACCAGGAAGACTTCTCTTTCTCAACCACTCCCTGGTATGGGTGACCCTTAGGTTAAACAACCACCAGTCATCTCTGTCTAATGAAAGTACAGCCCTATGGTCCAGTAGGTCTACGGTGACTTTACTTACTTACGCAAAACAATAAATAAACTTTCCAAATTTGGCTATATTTACTGATCAACAAGGAAAAAGTAATTTTTTGTGACATAGATAAATGCAACTGAAGTGTATGTTAACTGGCAATTACATAGCACCAATATCGTAACTGGACACTTTCAACTAAATTTTAAACATTTTTAGACCTTTTCCTTTGTCAATGGATACTTTTGTTACTCCACATTTCATGTTTCCTGCTCAAAGGTGTGCGATCTGACATTCATCTTCAAATTCATCTCCTACCTACTAGCCTCATCCCGCCCCCTTGACCTGTCCGTCCTCCCTGGAATGACCTACCTTCTCCCTAACTCCCCACCTACACTCACCTTTACTGGCTCCACCTCCACCTCTTTGACCTGTCTGTCTCCTCTCCACCTATCATCTCCTTTATCCATCTTCTATTTGCCACCCCCTCTCTCCCTATTAATTTCAGAGCCCCCTTCCCCTCTGCCATTTCTGAAGAAGGGTCTAGGCCCGAAATGTCAGCTTTCCCGCTCCTCTGATGCTGCTTGGCCTGTTGTGTTCATCCAGTTCTACATCTTGTCATCTCTTCATCTTCAAATAATCCCTTCTTAAATACATAAACATGTTTGACAGTAGGACTTTTTCCTTGGAAAACACAGTGAATGTATTACTTTTTCTTTCATTGAGTGCTTTTGTTAGGTGGTGACTAGTTGATTTCTTGGCCATTACCATGAGATTGGTTGGGTGTGTACATATTTGTTGTAGTGTTACATGCTCTGAGTTACCCATCAATATTGAAAAATATATACGTGTGACGAGGGTTTACTGACGACACCAACGGAAGTTGCACCAGTGTTTCTGGTAAAATAGCCAAAAAAGAAATTAGACCTCCTGCCAAATGTCACTCTATTTGTTTTCTTTTATGATGTCACAACAAAAGCAACGAGTGATGTAGCTGCAGTTTAAGAAATAAAATATTCCAAACTCAGTGGCCGCTGTGTCTCATTTGCAATGTGAAGCCTTTTATTCATCAATGCTTTTCCTGTTTTCTGTGCTTCCTTGCATTCCCAGAAGTAACTAAGGCACATTAGTAATAATGTGCACTGTACCTGCATAATTTTTCTATTTTGTGACTATTTCCTGATTTATTTGTAAAGAATTTATTTATTTTCTGGTAAAAATAAAACCATTAAAACGGTTTCAAAATCATTAAAACTTGTGACAAAACTAAAACTGTGCGGCTCATTTTAAATTTAAACAAAAAGCAAAAAATTAACCAAGGCAAGCATGGCTATCACATAATGGATACATCAATGTGGACTTCATAAGAAAAACACTGTGCAGCCAAGTCCAAAAATTGTTTCTGATTGTTCATTTTGTTGAAATTTTCTTCAAGACAAACACTGCATCAAATATACATATACTAACACCTTTTTTTTTTCCCCAGTCTTACCATATTAGTTCCCATGTACACTGCCTACATTCACATGCCTAGATTTAACAAAAGTAACCCTTATTTCAAATTACAATTGTCTATTTATTGGCACATTACTAAGCCAAAAAGAGCAAAAATAAAATTTAAAAACATGACGTTTTGAGAGTGTGCATTAATAAATTTAAAATGCCAACAGTAATCACAAGCTTCTTTAATTCACTGTTATAACGCGACATGCGTTGCTACATCTCAGGCAGAAATGGATCATTTTCATGAGAAGTCAAACAGCTTCAATAAACACTGAAACAAAACCCTACACATTAACGTTACTTCTGCCTCCAAAGGGAGATAGCCAAAATAACTTACAATTGTAGAGAAATGTTCCAGACTCCTGAATCAAAGTCAAAAGCTCTGATGAGCTGTCAGAACAAAAAGTATTGGCAGTAAAAAGGGTACCAGGAGCTGAAAATGAAGAACTGTAAGTATGTTGCAAAGCTAAAATTTAGTGTAAAACCCAGATTAGGTTATAACCTGAAGGTACCAGTTAATTATCAATGACTTCTTTTTAAAGGCTATTGATCCAAATATACTAATCTTGACCTGGCAAGTTCTGTACGGTATGATTATATAAAAATTAAACAAACACATATCTCAAAACATTTTGCGATATTGATTTAAGCTGTTGAAACTTTTCCCTGGAGATAAAAATTTCTCAAAAAAAAACTGCTTAAAAGATTGGAAAATCAAACTATTTTGAATAAAATGCGTTCTCTCATCAGGTCAGCCGACATTAACTTATAGTTGTTTTGGTTCATGTTAAAGACTAGGCCAAACCTCAAAAGAAATTAACCTAGACCCTAATGCTTTCTTATTTAAGTGTAAGATTTTGCATTCCAGATACAATTTCATGGTCAATCTGTTTGACTTTAAGTAAAACACAGTTTATTTTAACACCGCAGTTAAAATTCACACAAAATAAAGAATTGGCTTATCTGTAACTGTATTGAAATGCTTAACAAAGTAATATATATTAACTACTACTAATAAGCCGTTCTAATACAATAACATTCCATAAACATGCCCTTGACAAAGGCAAATTCTGTAAAATAAATTGTCTCACATGTAATTCTAGCAGCTGGAAGAGAATGCCAGCTTTTAGTTGTAATAGAGAGGCTAATAAGAGTTTCTACATCCAACTTCAATACCCCAAGCAACTGCTGTTGAAGGCTACAGCTAAAAATCCTGTTCTGTAGGAGTTTGACCCCATTCATTCAGGCTGCTTCTACTGTTCCAACTTAAAATATAAGCCAAGGCCTCACAAGTTGTTTACTTTATAGGCTTTGAGCAGACCACTTATCACCTCTATCTCAATCTTTTATTAAAAAAAAGTACAAAATGCACCTCTTAAAATCATAGTATAGTCACACTCAGTTTAACTATTAAAGTAATCTATTTTGAATATTTCTTAGCTCGCCTTCCATGAGCATTTGCGGGTTCGTCCTACACTGAGTCATTACTTCCTGACCTATCCACTTCAGATGTTCACCAATCAGCCCTCCTGCTTCTCAGTGTCTGCTAAACGTACTGTCTCTCAGTCTCCAACTTACATGGCTGTCCATCAGCCAGAGTGCTTCGTGATCCACTTGCTCAACCTGAGCAGTTTCTGGCTTTCCAACTCAGTCCAAGTTCTTCTTCTTCATTATTTACCCTTCTGCCTAAACTTTTTCTGGCCAACTCCATCATGAGCTGACAGAATCTAGATGTGAAACAGGTGTGCAAAATTAAAAAAGAAGAATGTGAAGTGAAGGAGGGCAAGAGAGAGAGGTGATAGTGAGGGAAAAAAAAGAGAAATAAGAGAGGTAGAACCATAAGATATGGTATATAAAAGAGGGAAAACAGAGAAAGAGAGCAAGAGAGGCAGAGAGGGATAGAAAATAATTGCAAGCACGAGTGAGAAAATGCACAACAGTTTTAAGAGTAAGATCCCACGAGTGAGAAGCCAATTGTTAATTTAATGAACTGCAATGAAGGCCAATGGAAGTCAACAATTACTGGCTTGACTAGGAAAAATTTGAATGATTCCACTTACTAGTCAAAGGAATGGGCTCATAATGCTTAGAAATAATCTTCATACTATTTAAAAACATTGAATTACACATTATCAGACAGCATTTCCACCTTTTTACTGCAGAGAATACAGTTGGGAAAGGAATTTTTGCATCAGGTTGCCAAGAGTGACTTTTTTTAAATTATGAAGAACTGTTACATTCAAAACAAATAAAGAAAAAAGCAACTACGGATAAACTCTAAACAACGATCAACAAAACAAAATTGGCAGGGGGTGGGAACAGAGAACATGCCCCTAAAACAAAGAGATGTTCATTCCCAGTCATTCAACGACTGTTAGGTAACATCCGAAAGACTGACTCTCAGTGATACACAGTATCAGAGTTTAAAGTATTTGACTCTAATTTTTAACTTAAATGATCATTCAGTTCCCTCAAACTTTTCACAATACTTCAAGACTACTAGCCAGAAAATCAGTAAATTGGCTGATCAAGTCTACTCTGCCATTCAATAATGGCTGATATGCTTCTCAACCCCATTTGCTTGCCTTCTCCCCATAACCTTTGATCCCCTTGGCAGTCAAGAACCTATCTATCTCTGTCTTTATTTACTCAATAACTTGGTCTTCACAACTCTCTACAGTAATGAGTCCCACAGATTAACAAAATCTGTGGCTCAAGAAATTCCTCTTCATTTCAGTTCTGAAGAGTTGTCCCTCCACTCCAAGACTGTGACCTTAGATCCTGCCCTCTCTTACTAGTGGAAGCATATGCTCCATCGGTCTCAGTATTCTGTAAATTTCAATTAGATTCACTGTCATCCTTCTGAACTCTAATTACAGACACAGAGCTTTCAATACCTCCTCATAATGACAAGTTCTTCATCCCTGGGATCATTCTTGTAAACCCCCTCTGGATTCTTCCTTAGATAGGAGGTCCAAAAATTGCTCACAATATTGCAAATGTGTCTGACCAGAACCATATACATCCTCAGCAGTACATTTATGCTCTTGTATTCCAGACCTCTGAAATTAATGCCAACACTGCATTTGTCCTCCTAACTGCCAACTGAATTTGCATGTTAACATTAACAGAATCCTGAACTAGGACTCCCAATTTCTGAAGCCTTTCCCTGTTTAGAAAATAGTCTATGCCTCTATTCTTCATACCAAAGTGCATAACCTCATACTTTCTGACGAGAAAGTAAATGATTGTCTTTACTTATGCACAATAGCTTTTACCTACAGGAACATCATATGCTTTTATACATTAAAAAAAGGCATGGAGTTTCTTCAGTGTTTTGTACTGGTAATTACTATGTATACTGAACATGTTTGCCATGCACCAGCAAACTACTGTGCTGATAAAAGTAAACCTGATACCTAATCAGAACAATGATCTCTTCTGTGGGGACAGACTTTTCAAAGAAAATTTATGTTTTCTAAACAAAGACTGCAGCTTTTTATAGCATTTCAACACACTTCATTGTAGCATCATAATATCCTTTAATTTTTGATAAGCAGCATACATAAAGTTTTAAAAATACCTACTAGCCCAAAAAAATCCACCACTAAGACTACATCCTGCTGTATTTCTTAGTATTGCCTGGCCACATTTGTAGAGAAACTCTGCTGTTAAGTACATTAGTATTTGGCTCCATAACCTACAAAAGCTCTTTCATCCTGATCTAATTTATCTGCTGCTGCCGCCCGGTACCTGCAACCTTTTCCTTATCTGATACTAACCTGCTCTATTGCATAAATCATCCCTGTATGACAACATAGATTAGAGGAGGAGATGGCCTAGTGGTATTATCGCTGGACTATTAATCTAGAGACCCAGATAATGTTCAGGGGACCCAGGTTCAAATCCCACCATAGCAGACGGTGGAATGTGAATTCACTAAATGTCTGGAATTACGAATTTAATGATGACTATGAATATGTTGCCCATTGTCGGAAAAACTCATCTGGTTCACTAATGCCCTTTAGGGAAGGAAACTGCCATCCTTACCTGGTCTGGCCGACATGTGACTCAAGACCCACAGCAATGTGCTTGACTCTTAATTGCCTTCCGGGCAATAAATGCTGCTCAGTCAGTGATGCCCATATCCAATAAAAGATTACAAAAAAAAACAATAACTATGTGATTACCTATTGGACAACAATTGCTACAGTTCACATCCGCATGAATAAAAGATTAATAAATCAACTTAAATGGAAGTATCATCATTAAAAGTTGTCAAAATATTGAAATTTGTAGCTGTTGATTCATTGCATGAAAAAAATGCCAGGTATTAAAATTATAGTTTTAAGTCATGGGACTAGGTTGTCAATCCTTGCCCAGAAATCCAGAAAAATAGTGGACAGAGTCCATAAATCCTGATGCCAGACATTCCAATGGAAGCAGAATCAGAGCTGGGAGAGTTCCCATCTCTATATGGAGAGTAAACCATTAGACTAAAGACCCTTGCACAGTACAATTAAAGGAGACCAACGTGTCCCCAGCTTAACCCCAGTTTCCTGGATCAGTGGAAGGCGGTTCTAACGCCAGGTTTCAGATATCATGCTCCAGGTAGGTTTAGAGGCTCTCTGTGAGTGTGAGAATAGCCCCATGCTGCCTTGAAGAGCTTCCCTCAATAACAGTCATCTTGCTTTGTTTCAAACAAGTTGGCAAGAGGGTATCTTCACACTCAACCTTACCTATCTGCCATTATATCCAACTGTAGTCCAACTGGAAGTATTATCACTCTAACTTGTAGAGCCCATCCATCAGAATTTATCATACATGATAAAATGCTCAGTGCAGAAGAAGGCCATTTAGTGAACAGAGAGCCAGTCTCCATCTCAACTAAGGGAGTACTCTTGAAAATTCCAATGAGTGGCCTTTCGCCAGGTTCAGGGACTGGAAACATTCCTGAAATGTATTTTCTGTCCTAAAATGAAAATCTAGCTCACGGATTACAAAAGTGATTTCACAGATTTGATGTTCGCAAATACAAAAGTAATTACAAATAACTGATACCTTCACCATCACATGTTTATGGACAAACCTAGGGTGTGTTTCTACTTAATTTGTGTTTATCTTGACAGGTGTATGCTTTTTGATTTCTAATATTTTGTTCATTAAAGACATCAGTAGAAAGATGGAATGAGTTGTTAATGATGTTATTAAGTCATAGTTACCAATGACTTGCCAACACACAGTTCAGGATTCGTGACAGTCACAAACCTCTCGATTCTGCCATAGCCTTAAGCCACACATGAACATAAGAACTGAATGGTGCAGAAAAGTGATTTCCCTTTAATCTTAAGGCATGCCATCCATTACCTACAACAGGAAAATCGGAACCATGACGGAGTATTCTCAATTTGCCTGAATTCATACAATTGCAGCAACTGTCAAGGAACTTAATCAGTACTTTACCTCTTCATAATATACTGATCCCTTGTATCATCATTCTACTCCTGCACTGCAACAATTCTCCAAGCTTTCTTTGGTGCCACCTCCCAAACATGAAATCTACACCACTCAGAAGGACAAGGACAGCAGGTGCGCAGGACCACAGTTAGCTCCAAAGTTGTTAAAGGGCCCACAAACCTATTTGTGAAATACACATCAAGATTATAAAACAGCTTATTGCTAGTCACAGAGCTCACATCTCCACTCTCAATAATCCTAACGAGTTTTAAAAAATATTTTCTAATTAGCCTGTGCATTATTACATCATTACACAGGACGTGCAGGTGGGACTCGAACCCAAGTCTCCTAGCTCAGAGCTAAAGACAACAGTGATGAGGCACAGGAGTCCTTTACACATCTAAGAATAATTCACCAAATCAGTATATAATACCTGTTTACCTTTTTACCTTTAACCAGTAGGGAATTAACATCCATCAACTGAACCTATTCAATACTAATTAAAGTTTCCCAAGACACTTACAAACCTCTATTAAATATACATTGTTCTTCCTTCATTTTTGCCAAATCAATATCACAGATGTTCCTTCCCAACATCATTTCAGACACATTTGTACAATATGCAGCATCTATAATAGCTGCTCAAGGTGGCAAATGCAGCTCTACTTATGTGTAGACAGGCGCTAAATGTCAGCCTTGCTAGCACCACCTATATGCTAAGAATCATTACAACAAATGATTTTGATCACATATAACATTAAGCAGCCCTGTATTTATTGAACCACCAAGACACCACTGCAGGACCATCCAAGGAAAGCATCCTTAGCCCGTCTTAACTGCTTCATCAATGCACTTGCCCTGTGATAAGGTGACAAATGTGATTCTTCCTTTGGTTTCAGTATCCAGCACTATTCACAGCTCCTCAGATTATGTAAAAGCAAATGCCCAGCCTACAGATGGTTTTGAACACTATCAAATCTTGGACTGGCACTGGCATGTAGCATTATTACCACTTGTAGGCAGACAATGACTATCTGGATAAAATGTCCAGCTGTAATCTTGATTTTCAACAGAACCAGGACCTAGTCCCACAACATCAATATCTTGGCAGTCATCACAGACTAGAATACTTGAAGAAGGGGCGAGGATCTGAAAGCTTGCGTTTTTAAATAGACCTGCTGGACTATAACCTGGTGTCGTGTGATTTCTGACCTTGCCCGCCTCAATCCAACATCAGCAGCTCCATATTATAAAAAATTGAACAGAGGCAAGGTAGATGCTCATCTGTTAACTCAAGAGCATCAACAAGCTTCAGGCACAAATGAGGTGGAAAATCTAACACATTCCACAAAAATACTCCAGAAAAATCAACAGCACCAAAGAGAAATAAATTGATTTGAATGCCTCCAGTGCCAGTGACCTCAGTATCAATCCCCTCCTGTTCTGGGGGCCTGTTTTTGAGTTCCTAGGTTTAGTAAAACTTTAAGTTACCTTAATAACACCCCCTTCCCTTACAACACAGAACACCAAGGATAAGCAACAAGGTAACTAGAATATCATCAAGCTCCAAATTGAATATTGCTCTGAAAAATACATGTACATCACTTTTGCTTCATTTCCAGAGTTAATATCCTGGTATTTCCTACTACTACCACTGTGGGGTCACCATCACCATAAGCTGTGCCTGGACCCACCTCCTTCTTAGGGCAACTGAGAAAGGTCATCGATATAATCTTGCAGGTCACCTACATTTCAAGAATTGAAAGACAGGAAATGAAGTTACAAAAATTGTTTTTGTCATGGATGCATTCATTTAGTAGACAAGACAATTATTCTGGAAGAAACAAACATTCCGAGCATAAAAAACCCATATGAATTTGCTGCACAATTGCACAGTACAAATGTGCAAATTGTTAAAAATCCGATACATGAGTTGGTAATAGTTTTGATATGATGTGCTTAAAACGATCAAAATAAGAAACAACTCTTGCAATCAGTGGGGTTTTATTGACTTAATTATAAAACAAGTAACTCAAAACATTATCTATTCAGTATAGCATTAAGTTGTATAGGGAAACATTTCATCAATTTTATTACATTGCTATACAATATAAGCAGTCTCAAATGCCAGTAATATTTTGTGAAGAATTTATTTAAGAAACTTAAATTCAACAGAAAGTGAATTTATTTTTACAATGGTCAATTATTAGAGTATTCTTTCAAACCTGGACCTATAATTAGCAAATTTTCAGTTTTTGACAAGAGAAAACAATTTAACCAAATTGCCAATATAATCAACTTTCTATTCTGCTAAAAATTTAAAACCAATGAAAATTCAAAACTTCCTCACATGCAGTTTTTAACAGAGTGTTTCTAATTAATGAATGAAAACAGAAATTAAACTCAAAACTACCTGCTAATTTAAAAATAGGCAGGAAACAAACTTGTTCTGATAAAGGGCCAGTGGACTTGAAATGTTAACTGTTTTTCTCTCCACGGATGCTGCCAGACCTGCTGACCTTCCCCAGCAATTTGTGTGTGTTTGTTTCGGAACTTCTGCATCCACAGTTCTTTGCTTTATTAAAAGATAATTAGTTTGCTGCCACTCTAAGGAAATCACAAACCTGTGCAATATTTGACAAATTGGAAAAACAATAAATGCTGGAAGTGCACATTAGTTTGATCAGTGTTTGCGTATGTGTTACTAGCTGAACTCTCATCATGTTTAGGGACCTGGTCGTTTGATGTTTCATGAAGTTAGTTGACATATTCTTGTGCACTATCACATTTTTGTTATTCTACAAACTGGACTGTTGTTAACCGTTTTCTTCCCTTCAATTTTGACTAAAACAAAGCAAAACCAATTTTGTAGAATCAAAACTTGAAGTAAGTCTAAAGTTGGTATGTTCAGTTCGTAAAATGTAAGACCACTCTACTGGAAAAGATCTATCATGCCTCCCATGCTGACACAAACAAAGACAACTTGCATTCACGTAACATCTTAAACATAACCCAAAATGCCTTTCGTGTTTGTTACCAAACAGGATGAAAAATGCCTGAGATTATGTTGAAGCGCATGAACTGCCACATCATTTACATTAAGTCAGAAAGTCTGAACAGAAGATTCCACTGGAGGTCCCCAACATCAAGTTTTCAGTCAGTTCAACTGACTCCATGGATGAAGACATGAAATTGTAAAGACTATGGCCTTGACAATATTTATGCAATTGTGCAGAAGACTTGTGGTCCAGAAGTTATGGACACACAGCCAAGCTGCTTTAGTGCAGTTATAACACTGACATCAACCGAACAATGCGTAAAATTGCCCAGGTACGTCCTCTCCATGAAAATGAAACCTTGTAAATTACCAACCCATTATCTGCTCTCCATCACCATCAACAACGTGATGAGGGGGAGTCATCAATAGTACTAGCTTATCAGTAAGCTGATCACTAATGGTTTCAGCTCTAGAAGGGCAACACGGCTCCTGACCTCAGCAACACAGCTGCATTTGACTGAGCACTCGATCAAGAAACCCTAGAAAAACTAGTTAATGGGAATTAGAGGGAAACACCCTACTGGTTCAGTCATACCTAGAACAATGTTTGTTGCAAAGGTTCTTAAGATAGCGTCCTAGGCTCAACCATTTGCAGCTGCTTCAGCAAAGACATTTCCTCCATAAGGTCAGAAGTGAGGAGTGCACAATGTTCAGCAGTATTGCTGCTTACCACCAGCTTTTCAAAGGCAGTCAGAAAGGGCAATAATATTGGCCCAGTCAGTGAATTTTGCCTGAATGAATAAAATCTTCGCTTTAAAATTTCTTGTTCAACTGATGGGATTTCAAACTTTTTTGTTCAGTGAATTTCTGCATGTTTATTGATAAGACCCTCTGTTCACCTCAGAGAGTCAAGATAGGTCAACTCGCTAACCTTTCCTCACTGAATTCAGAGAAGAAAACATTGGTTTTTTTCAGCTCTGTCTACTTGAAGTACTAGAATGGCCTGAAGGTATTCACAAATTTTTAAAAAACTCACTTTCTGCTGGAGTGGATTGTTGGAACTAAAACTCCTCGTGGTCCATAGATCTGTTGTTGTAAATCATTAAACTATTTAACTACTTGAACAATTCTCTCTCATATTAGCCTAATAATCATTTAGCTTAAGTCACAAGACCCTTTGGAAACATGACTTGAACTCCCGGATAATAAAATGTGAGGCTGGATGAACACAGCAGGCCCAGCAGCATCTCAGGAGCACAAAAGCTGACGTTTCGGGTCTAGATCCTTCATCAGAGAGGTCCTGAGATGCTGCTGGGCCTGCTGTGTTCATCTAGCCTCACATTTTATTATCTTGGATTCTCCAGCATCTGCAGTTCCCATTATCACTGACTTGAACTCCCCTTGTTTTTAAAAACAAAAGGAAAAACCACCCTCGCAAAATTAAAACCAAAACTCCATTTTAACTCTAGAACCAAGTTCCCAATTATAAACTTTCATCAAACTTGCTGCTAAATAATTCTAAGAATCATAGTTTTTCCACTTCTTAAGTATGACACAGACGTTATACCACATTCTCTCGTAATCTTAAAACAGGTTACTAACCCTCACAGATCGCCTAAGAGTCTCACAGCTGGGGGCACCAATCTTTTGGCACTGCTGCTGGTAGCCTTGGTGAACAAAACCAGTATAATCTCTCACTGCAGTTATTGCCCTTCTGCTTAATGAGCATGGTGCAGTTTGTTATAGGTGCCTCCTGCCTGATGACTAAAAACATTACATTTCTATTAGTGTGTTTTTACATTGATTATGTGGACTTCTTGAATACCCAGAATATTTGATCAATGGCAGACTCCTGATTCCATAGGTGCCAGTTAACAATAAGTTTTCTGTTAATGAATTTCAGTGCTGGGCAACACTAAGTAAATAGGCCATAGGTTACAATGATTGGCAAAGCATATCAAACAGCATGTCACTTCGACTATTTACAGGACACTAAACAGCGCTCAATGTACTTTGCCAGATGTACTTGCAAAGTTCAAAACATAATGTCTAACGTAGAAAACAGAATATAGAATAGTACATGTTAGATGTGATTCCATAATTGGAAAACAATTGCCAAAGAGTCCAGGAGTGTCCTTTGAAATTTGGCATTTTTTTATTGGACTTGTGAAGAGAAGAAAAACAGCTTCACAAGCCTGTCTCCTTTCCCTGTGATAATATTAGACAATGAAGTTGAGGTCCAATTTCTTTCTGTATTGCTATAATCAGTCAGATCCATAGTCAAGCCTCAGCAAAGGGGCTTGTCTGATTCTAACCAGAGAGATGATTATGGTTTGTTCTGCAGGTCTAACCAGCCCATGCATTACATAATCATCAGCTGGAGTACAGTGGGGATATTAGTTGGAGGGATCAACCCTTTCTGCAATGACTCATAGGGAGGGACTGACCCTGAATGGAAGAGCAGTCAAGTGTTCCTTGTGAGTGAGTAGGAAGTGCAGGCAGCAGGAAGGTGAGGGCCAAAGAGTGAATAGGATTCATGCAACAATGAGATGTAGTCCATTAGCCTTGGTGAGATGGGTGTGCAGAGTCAGAGCTCTGACTCTGTGAGCATGATGTCGAAAGAAAATGGTGGCACTTACCCTTGTGAAGTACTGAAGATCATTGATGCTCTCCTTCCTTTACTAAGAACAGTGGACTGACCTGGTCCATTGTCTCAGTCGAAGCTGTATGTGACTGGTGGCATGGCCTCCTTTGCCAGTCAGCAGGAAAAAGCACTGGCTTCCTTTCTGCCATGCCATTCAACAGTGCCTCCAAGTCTTTCAAACCAAGGAGCTAACTTCTCTTTCTGGGCCATTTCCTTTTAAATAGTGATGCAGATTGACAGTATGAAGGGCAGTTCTTGGCCTTCTGTGTCTAAAAGAGTTAACAGCTCGAATTTAAATTTGACACTAGCAAAAAGAACAGCGCGAAGCCTCGGCAGTGAACACTTCCATCTTTCCTGCTGCATGATTCTATGGGTTGGGCATCAATGAGGCTGGTGGCATAATTGAAGGGATGAAGAATGGATGATTGTGTGAGTGAAGATGCCATGGGCCATGGCAGAGTGGGTACCATGAACCTTACACTGAAAAGCACTTTACTGAAACATGAGCAATTTCAGTTCAGTGTACTTAACTGCCAGATTCCTTAAAATCTCTTATCACTTAGTGAAATCTGAGGGCTAGAAATGTTTAACCTATTGTTGAGAACTTTAAACACATCGTATCTAGGCATATTGGTAATTCTATATTGGGTTGGACTGCCACAGTTCTAGCCTAGGAACAAGACAATGTAAACAGCATTATGTTCAGTCTGAGACTATTGGCTGGAGAGTAAATAGAGCCAAAAAATAAATATGTGGGATAAAAAGTTATTGTAAATAGACCGCAAAGCCTTGTTCTGTGGATTGTTGAATTTATATTAGAAAAAATGCCAAATTAGTGTAAACAGCTAATAGGACATCACAAGCCTGTGTGAAAAGTATTATAAAAAATGATCAAACTTCACAGTTTTCACAAATAAAATCCAATTTTAACCTGAGTAATTTACATCATTTCAACACTGAATAGAATAATTAAAATACTGCTATGCCATTGTTAGATATGCTTACGATACACATCTGACTGAAACTTCTGCATCAAAACACGATCTCTAGCTCCTCAACGACTTCCGATATGGACATCTTAAGGATTTAAACTCCCAAAATGACACTGCCTTGGCTGCAAATACTGCAATTGAAGCTCCACAGAATTCTCCCAGAATGCACCACTGATTTTTAAAAAAATCCTGTGGTTTAGCCACTCAAAGGAAGGAAGAGCTCTTCAAGAACAGCAAGAAAAGTTTTACATTACTAGCCAATCCCTAAATCAGATTACATTCTGCAGGACAAGAAAGAAGGACTTGCCCCTATAGAGTATCTTTCCTGACCACACAATATTTTATAATCAATTAAATATTTTTAATTATACTTTAAATACAGTAATTTCAGCAAGTTTATATATATATATATATATATATATATATATATCCACAGAGAGCAATGTTTTAAGGCCAGAAAATGTGTTTCTGTGACATTTATCAAGGCATAAGTTGGAGGCAACACTGCATTTCTTTCAAAATAATTCTGCAGAATTGTTTACATCTAGCTGAGAGAGCAGGTGAGCTTTATGGTTCCATTCAAATTATGAGAACTCTGACAGGGCTGCACTCCCTCCGCACTGCACTGCTGCAAAGTTCTTTTTGCAGATTTTTGTGTCCAATTCCTGGAGTGGGACTTGAAACTACAAGCTGTTGAGTCACGGACTAACAATCCTTAGACAGAGGAACTGAGAAGAAATTCCGAAGAAGGGTCATTAAATGAAAAACATTAACTCAGTTTCTCCCTTCAGAGATGCTGTCAGATCTGAATTTCTGTAGCATTTTGTTTGTATTACAGATTTCCAGTATCTGCAGCAGTTTGTTTTTATATGAACAATCCATGTTTCACAGGAGAGTCTAAAGAAAAAGTCTGTTGATATATATTGCCCAGATTTTGCTAGGGTACAGCACCATATAGTTTCTTTATTTAAAAAAAATGTTAGATTTTGTTCCTCAGATCAAGAAACTTACCTTGCAAGTTTGCTGGAAGTTCAAGCCGACTAATGAGACTGCAATGGATCAGCTTGACCTTAGTAGAAAATGGGACCAATCATCTATCTTAGCAAATTAGGCTTCATATTTGAAGGAATAAAAAGATGAAGAATAACCAAGGAAGTAACAGAGTGAACTACAGTCAAATCAGTTATTGAGAGAATAAAATATTAAGAGAAACCAGAATGAGAAAGAATTTTTTTTAATAAATCTCTAACAATTTCTACTTGTAGGAGGAATGAACTACCACAGCTTAAATTGTTTCCCTTCAGAGCTAGGCAAGTTGACTAGTGTTGTTGGAAATATAGGACTGGACATTGCTGCATTAACAACTAGAAAGCTTAACTTATCACAGTGAGTTAACAATTGTTGCAATTAATGCAACGATTTCATGAAATTCAGAGGGAGGGCAAAGACAAACTGCTGTTTACACAATGCCAAAGGCAGAGTAAGACAAACTGCCAATGATTTGTGATGATTCACAATTCAATACATCTTTACTAGCCATAAGATGTTGGACTATTTAGACATTAACAACAATGCACAACATTAATCTGCTATTATTTTGGCAAAGAGACCTGAGCAACTAAATTACGTGCTGTATTTTAACACAAGTACAATTAGTACAAAATATAGGATATTGTTTCCTGTTGACCCATCTTGTTTTTGGTGTGACATGAACCACAAGATATTATTTGAAGTTTAAACAACCCACGCAACTTTGCAAAAGAAAAACTGCTTGCTCAAGTGATAAGTTCCAAACCACATTTTGTTCCTAGGTTTGAAATTGATAAATGTGCAATAAAGTGAAGCTAAAATTAAACTTTCTTTTTCAGAGAAAGCTAGCATAAGCTACTGAAAACAACAAAGAATTCCTAAATTTGGATATTAAAAACAACCCTCTTTGGAAAATATTGTCCCAAAAGGTATCTTTAATTTGAAAAGCAAAATCAAGGTATTCCCCTCTGCATTTAAAACAGACAAATTGAAAGGATTAGAACAGAAAAAATTGAGATGAAAATTAAAAACAAAATTAATCCAAACTATTGCTTCACGTTTGGTTAGGAAACCAGGGACTCAATATGTCAAAACACTAACTGATACTCTGAAAACGTTAACCTTTACAATCTCAAAGCCAAATACACGTTGACACTTCAAAAATTAATTAAACACAAATCTTACAACTATAAAGAGACAGTATGTAAATTACTTTCCTGTTTTTGAGGCTATAAAGTTATTTAATTTATTTTTCAATGGAAAAAGTTACACATCCAGGGTATACATTATAATAAAAATAAACTTTACAGGGGAGATTAATCTAAACAAAATGCAAGTTCTGTGTTAAAACTAAAGAAAACTTCAATTAATTCTTTGGAAGTTGCCATGTTATCAAGTCTCCACAATACTTACTTTACCGGGCTTTCATCAAAATTGGAATAATCAAAAATTTGGTCTGTTGATTTTAATGGCAGAAGGTAGAACAACAATATTCCAAGTTGCAACTAGCTAAAAAGCAGCAAGTGTCATGAGCTCCATATCAGACAAAAGTCAATATTTATCAATGCAGATCACTGATCCAGAATGGAAGGCATAAGAGAATAGAGAAGCTGTCTGAAAGTCCCAAATATTGTAATGTAAAATTTGAAGCAGAAGTAAAAGAGAATGGCATAAATGGAGGGTATTTGGTAGAAAAATTGATAGGTCTGAGGTTATCAATGAACAAGCATAAGAATAGTACTCATAATTAAACCTTAAATGGAACAATTTGGTTAACTCCAAATAATTTCTCTGTAACATTATTCACATATTTATAGGAGAATTATGTAAGGTCTCAAATGGATGTAGAATCCCTCAGTATTTCCACTGAAACGAAAAGAAAATCTACGGAGACTGACATTAGCATCAAGATGATGTAAAATGTGGCGACTGATCTTTGAATCCTATTGGCCAATTTTATGGACTGAGATGATTTTGAAAAAAGAACAAAGCACTGGCATAGGAAGACCACATTTTATTACTTGACCCATGCAGATTGTCCAGGTTTCATGAGACTCACTTGGATTAGATCAAACATAGTTGGAGCTGAAATTGACATACTCCCCAGGGGCAATTCAACAAGACTGCCAGTCCCTGATGTAAGCATGGGAAGATCCACATCTTCTATTCGTTACATACCATAAGAATCTTTACATGGTGCAGAAGGCACTTCATCTGCAAAGCTCAAAAATATAATCCCAGCAGACACAGAATATAAAACAAGCTGCTATTTAAAGAAGCTTTTGACAAACCAGAGGAGGCATAATTATGAATGCAGAACAGAACACAGGCTGAGAAGACTCTCTCAAGAAGCAATGCACTTCGTTCAACAGTGCTGACTGGACAGAAGTTTAAAAAAATTGAAAAATTTAAATGACAGCTGCAATAATGGCTAATACAGATGGTTCAAGAAACTAACTGAGCAACCATGGTCTCAGACTAAAACATTATGCCTCAAGGACATGTAAAGTAAAGTAAAAGAATATTCTTTCATCTTCCTTTATGTGCGTGCCTGTGGGCCCAAGTGATTGCAATAAAGCTATATGCTTCACTTCAGATATTCATTTTCCTTGAGGTTAGCAGTCAGTAAAATTATTCTCTGTTACACTCAATAAAATATTGTGATTGGCTCCTACTGCTCACAGCTAAAATTAATTAGCCACATTATAACTGGAGAAAGGTTAAACCACTCGTCTCCTCTTCAACATCCTTGGCTGTTCAAAACAAATAGTTCACTCATCTTAACGGTTTTAATAACAGTACCATCAAAAATAGTACTGAAAAACAGGACTATGAGCAAGTGACTTTCAGAATTCTCTTCTTAAACAGTGATCACCATTTTGACAGTGGAAATTTTAAGCTTCCATTCTTATCTCCACATACTGGCTTAAATGAGGTTGAAATGGGGTGACAATACGGAGTTAACAGGAACTGTAGATGCTGGAGAATTTGAGATAACAAGGTGTGGAGCTGGATGAACACAGCAGGCCAAGCAGCATCTTAGGAGCAGGAAAGCTGACATTTTAGGCCTAGACCCTCCCTCAGCAATGATGCTGTCAGCTTTCCTGCTCCTAAGATGCTGCTTGGCCTCCTGTGTTCATCCAGCTCCACATCTTGTTATCTCTCATTGACGATGCTGAGTGATTTGATTAATCTCATGGTGATTGGTTTCTCCTTTCTAATCGGACCCGGTGGCAATCAGGTATCTGGGTGAATCAGAAACAATCAGCTTCTGATTTTTTCTAGGATATTTTTCTGATGAAAGGTCATCACTCAAAAATGTGAACTGTTTCTCTCCACAGAAGATTTCATGCTAAATCTGCCAATTTTCTACAGTATTATTCTTCTAATTTCTGATTATTTAAGCCAACTATTTAAATGTAGTTTTGTAATTTAAATAGACAGAATGAAGTAACATTTAAAATATGCATATTTAATATGCAACGTGTAGATGTAAAACGTTTAAAGAAAATAGACACATGTAAATACCTTTATAGTTACTCACGTTATATTGGTTACCATCGAATGCACAAAGAACCAGCACTGCCACAAACATGACCTTTTCATCATGCCTGGGGCAGCAAGCAACAAGTTAAAACGATAACTGGTACAATACTGACCATCAATGATTGAAGTTAATTCCACATATTAAAGTGATTCGAACCATAGAAAGAGCAGTGACCAACCTTCGGACAAAGCATCTCAGACACCAATTAGCTTAAACTCCTGGAGATAGTTGGCATCACAAGTTCCTTCCAAACACTTCTGGAATCACATAGATGCTACTTTTCACTTGGAGAATAGCTTCCTAGCATTGTAGATATTTTTTCATGAGTTATGTGGAACATTGATCCTATATTATGGTTCACAGTCAAATTTGTCAAAGATTGAGTACAAAGTTAGCAGTTCATAAATAACACAATACTAATGTACAAAAGCAGCAACGAAGTGCATCAAAGGAAATATAAACACAGGGGCCAATACAAAATGCAACTTTACAATGCAAAATAATAGTTTATTCTCCAAAATTCACAAAGGAAACACTCAGTCATTCTCCACATTGGCTGGCTGACTTTACTTCTGTGCAGCAATGAGGACAAACAGAAAAATAACCATTTTGATTATGATTTAACAATATTATATTAATTGGCTATTAAATGTGTACTCATGTGGAAAAAAGGTTGCATTCAAATGTGTCAATATTGTTATCACAACTTTAATTTCTGAATAGGAGGGAAAAAGATGTGTAGTTTACAAGGAATCATAAAATGTCTCTTTTCCTGCATCAGATAAATATTTTCACGTCAAAATGTTCTCCCCCCACCCCCCCCGAGTAGCATCTTCCAGAAAATTATTCAATTAGGTTAATAAATGACGCAAGACTCAGTGTGAAGTGATCTTCAATACCATCATGTTAATTGTGGCAGCAATCATTTCTGAAATGTGCAAGGATAATTAGTCTTTTGCCAGCACATACAATAGGGTCATTTGCAAACTGGTTTAAGTCTGTCAGTGTGGTATTTGTATACAATTCATATTGTATATTATACATCATTACCTCATTGTCATGTAAGACATGGTATTTTCCAATATAGATATTTGTCACAGGAAAACAATATTATATTTACCTTAAAACAGTAATATACACTCTGCATCTTTGCTTAGGATGGTATGCTGTTCTACTGGATAAATATCTCTGCAGACACAATGCTTGCCACTTATTGGACAAATCCATGTGATTGAAAGGGATGAGGGTTATATATTGCTCACATTTTGTCTAAACAAAGTAAAACCCCACAAACTCTCCTTTGAATGCAATTCCCAATGAAATTTCAGTCAAAACAGGTACTTAAATGGAAAGCAATAACTGAATGTGATAAAATTGCTTTTGCAAAAGTGATTTAGTGGAAATAAAAGAACGTATCAAATTGTAATAAAGCTCAAGATACTTACGAATTAATTTACTTACAGTCAAGTTGGCAGATTTCCTACCTTATTAATGTTAGTGAATCAAATGGCATTTACAACAATTGATAGTTTCACGTTCACCATTAGTTTACTTACAGGTGAAGCAATGACCTAATGGTTTCATCACAAGACTATTATTCCAGAGATCCAAGTAATGTCCTGAGGAAGTCTGAATGCTGCCACTGCTGGTAGTGGAATTTGAGCTCAACGAAAAAAAATCTGGAATTCAAGTCCAATGGTGATCACGAAACCACTGTTGACTGTTGGGAAAAATTCTCATTTGATTCACTAACATCCTTTAGGGAAGGAAATTGCTGTCGTACAGGTGACCCCAGACCCACAGCAACATTGTTGACTCTTAAATGCCATCTGGGGAGGGTCAATTAATGCTGGGCTAGCCAGGGATGTCCACAATCCATGAATACATTAAAAAAAATTTATAAACTGGAGAAATTTTATATCTTTAGTATGTGGATAATGACTTAGCAAAGTAAAGTAAATTTCCAAGTGATAGCAGAATCTGCCTAATTTGTACTCTACTCATAACAAAAGAAATGAAAATCAGACAAACTACAGGCAACCCACTCTACTAAGTTGGCAATAAAAACAAAAATATAGCATCAAAAACTCTTCAAGCAGCTACATTATAAATTAAATACAAACAGTAGCCAACTTATTTATTATAGGTGCTTGCATCATTTAACGTTATTTGCTCCCCAGAGATTGTTCACTCCATTCCAAAAATTTCAGCAATTATTACAGTTAATCTTGGTTAATTGGGTAAAACTGAAGGAAGCTTAAAAGGTAATACTGAACATTCAGGGCCAATTGCTTATCATCTAGCTGCACTGTTTTAACAGCTGTGGCTACGTAGAGATTCCCCCAGTTGCGTCAGATTATTTAGCAAAGTTTATTTAGATTTGTCCGTGACAGAGCACAACCAGTAGCTGGTATGGTGTCAACTTTCACCATAACAGCAGCCTTCACCTATAATTAAACCAGATTATTCTTATAGTTGAGCAACAGCTGCAATCTCTGCGCTAGTATGATCAATGTTAGATATTTAGTAGAACTTCATGATGACAAATGACACTGCAAACAGAATCATTTCAAGTAGATTCATCTTTTGATTTTGATTAATGCTACAGAATTTATCCATTTGGTATGATTTATCCACGATATCACTCAGGAGTGAAGTACAATTTCAAAAAACCTTTACAACTATTGAGTCAGTAACTTATCTACTACTTTATACTAGCTAAGGGTGAAACACTGAATTCATAGCACCTTCAACAAAAAAAGAAGAAAGTGGTACTTCTCAAAAACATAAGTCAAAAAGAGATTCTAATCCATGGAAGGAAGTATTGAGACACTGAAAAATTTAGCTAAAGACGTGGATTTTATTAAGCAGTTAAAGAGCAAGGTGCCTAGACAGTTGAAGTGAAGGCCATTATTCAGGGGCAAAAATGGTCATAATGAGGATTGAGGGGAGCATATAGAGGAATGCGTAGGACTGCAGAAAAACAGAATGGCAAGGCTGAGATGGAATTGAAATACTCACTACAATCAAAAAGGTCAAAAGCAGAACTAGTATCACTGTACTAAAATGAATGGGTAGAGCACTGGAAGAGAATGGTGAGGATGATCCTGTCAAAAGCTCTAAATGGAGTGAAGGAAGGGTGACCCACCACAGGTGCATAGCCATAGAGGGTATAGACTGTGACTTTTAGTTAGATCAACTGTGCTTTGACAGAGGTAGAAATGTCAAAGAAAGAAAGCAGTAATATAGATAAATGAGAAAGCAATATAATTCACCTTTCTTTTGAGTGTAAATTAAAAAACCGAAATACAAAGTTTAAATAAATGCTATCCAAGCTGTGGACATTTAAATACAAAACAACAAGATGGTGATTTTTTCTATTCAAATGATGACATTAATATTTGTTAAATCTAGTTTGCAGAAAAACACCACAATTTGATTAGAGATTACTCGGCAAAATGGATTAAATCACTGTTAACTGTCCAAGCATAATGCTGAGAACAGAATTTTTCATTGTCAATTAATCACCTTTCAAGTTCTAGCAAGTTCATACTCTATTCGTTTTTTTTAAATGGAAAATACAAAGTGGTCCTCCTCATAGAGTTATGCATCTTTCATTGTACATTATTGAACTATACAAGAGTTCAGTTCACTGTGTTCTTTTAAAAAAACCCCAAAATTAGAAGAGCTACCTGCTCCAAAACTTTCAAAATTAAGGGCAACAGCAATAAGACAAATTCAAGATTAACAAAAATCACATTATAAATCAGTTTATAAACTGCACCAAGCTGCAGGATTTTCAATGAGGACAGTTAATATTTAAAATTTATCACATGCATATGCTTCCTAAATCTAGAAATGCGTTAAGCTACAAACAACTTCTAAAGCGGCAAGCACACTACACCGCACATTTGTAACTTAGCATATTTTTCTAGCTCTCTTACATGCACGGTACATGTTTGGACAAGTGCTCTTACAAATTCCTTTAATTTTGCTTGAAACATCCAAAAGTCCCATTCAGAGAAAGTAAAATGATAACCTTTCTAAGTTACAATAAGACTTCGAAAGAAGCTACACAAAAGTACAGACAGAAGATTAATAGTGACCTAATTGTCCAGTTTCTTGGTCAGACAAAGAAGAATAAGGGCTTCAAAATAAGAAGAATTAACAAAGTACAGGTGAGCAAATGGGCATTTAGAATTGGGGAGGCAGTGGTGTAATTGTAATGTCATTGGCCTAGTAATCTGATGACTGAGACATTAATTCAAATACCAGCACGGCAGCTAGTGGAATATAAATTCAATTATTATAATGTATATAATTTGGAACTGAAAGTTCGTCTCAGTAATGGTGGCCATGAAATTATCAATTACTATGAGTTGGATGGACTTTACTCAATTAGCTGGATGGTTGGTTTGTGATTCAGAGTGACGCCAACAACATGAGTTCAATTCCTATACCGACTGAGGTCACCCTGAAGATCCTGCCTTCTCAAATTTGCCCCTCACCTCAGGCGTGGTGACATCAGATTAAACTCACCACTAATTGTCCCACTCTAATGAGGAGCCTGATAGTCCTCTGGAACTGTGGTCACTTTGATTTTTTTAAAAACTTGCATTTAAGGCAGGAAATCTGCTATCTTTCCTGTCCTGGCACATAACTCCAAATCCACAGTAATTGACACAAAGAAGTTAGGTGGTGTAGGCCATCTGACCCCTGGAGTCTGCTCTGCAGCCAACACATTTCTGACTGACTGAATCGCATTGTCAATTTGACTTTCCTGTTTAATCCACATTATCATGGATTCCCTTGCATTTTTAAGATCTATCCAATTGAGCCTTGAATAAATTAAGTAACCCAGTCTCCACTTGAATAGAATTGTCTCTTGTAGAGAAATTCTACAAACTTACAACTCTTGCATAAAAAAATTCTCAACTAAATATTAAAAGAGGCCTTTACTTTTGAACTGTTACCCAGTTCAAGTTGCTCCCATAAGATGAAACAGCCACCTGATTCATCCTATGCAGGCCAAGAAACATATGAGTGAAAGTAATTACCTACATTTATCTAATAGATGAAATACATATGGTTAGGGTGACAGTGAAGCCAAGGCATTACAATCAATAAGGGCAAGATACAGTGGTGGATAAATAGGTGGGAATGCGAGCAAGTCCATAAAAAGAGAAGTTGACTTGTATGCTAGGAAGGTATAACAGTGATATAATGTAGTTGACTCTTACCGCCCTCTGAAAAGACCATGCAAACCTCTCATTCCAAAGGCAAGCAGGGATGAGCAATAAATGCTATTTTGTGGGCAGAAGGATAGAAGGTGTATTTTTAAGCAAACTTTATAATGCAGTTCAGCCCAAACAGACTCAAAACCAGGACTATGAAACTAGAAGAGCTCAAGTGCTCTCAAACTCAGATGGAGAAAATAAACAAAACTTTTGTGAATTGTTTATAATGGAGTCGTGCGAATGATTTTACAACAAACAAACTCCTTTCAGCCTGTGTGGTTGGATTCAAAAGGTGGAAGAATTTCATTTCATTTCTGACTGAAGAACATGTTCTGGAACCTGAACTGCATTGAAGAAGATCATTCTTTTCCTTGGAAAATAGTACTAGCAATAACATTCCTATAGTTACATCATATCACACTCATTGGAAATGTCAGGCTTGGTGTTCAGCATATAGTTATCTAATTACAAATTATTTCAGTTGTGTGAAATCACAATAAATCATCAAATGTAAGCAGCATTCCATAATTACTATGGGTCATAATTTAAATGCAATCCATACGTAGCAGCCCAGAGGTGGATGGATTAAGATAACAAAGGTGCTGTAACTTTAAATATAGCTACAACTCAAGTTTGGAAATATGTTTTTGAATATCAATATTCATTCATTCATAAAAGCATCATGTTGCGTTACAACGCAATTATTCTGCAGAACGGGACGGATTAGCTCTGCTTTTGTTTAAGAAAATCTTGTGAAGACTACAGTTTTTACTTATCTTCCTCCTTTTTGCAAGTATTTCCCCCTGCTCTCAAATAGCTGATTCTTTTTAATTGGACTGAGTGCACTGGGATATTACTATTCTGGTACTCAACTATTTGCACGTGGATGGACAGGGACATTACAAGCTTCACCATCTGGTACTGCAGGCTGCATCCATACAACTTCATTTCCAGCAGGGGTCACTAAATAGAGCTGCAGCAGAAATGCTGACCAATTGCATAAGCTCATTGCTGCCTGGACTTCTCAGCTCACGAAGCATAGTCCAAAAGATCAAACTTAGAATATTCTCGGCTTGCATAATTAGTTACTCAGTTTGAGGCTATCAGCTTATTACATATTATGTGCAATATATGTTTCTTTAAAAGATACTATTTTGTGCAGGGGTCACTGCAGTCTATTAAAATTCACAAACAAAACACAGAAATAAAAATTTAGCTCTTAAAATCTTCACTTTGAAGTAACAATTTTCAAAAGCTTTCAAATTGTAATGACTACAGCAATTTTAAAGAAAACCAAAAAGAACAGACTTTTTTCTGATTCCAAAATAAAAAGCATGAACACTAATCAGATCAGAACAAGAATGTCCAAGTGCACAACAGCTGTTTCGAATTAATTGAAAAATGCAAATTAAAAGGGAAAGATTATGAGGGAATATTATTTTCACAAAATAATATTATTCTACACTGATCATTATTGAAACACTATGGCTCGGAAGGTTTTAAAAAACACCTGCATTTACTTGTTAAATTAGAAAATATTGAGGATTGTAAGGACTTTATCTGTGACTCTCCCACAAAACAATACTATTATGAGGTGCCATATTTGGACATCCATCTGTTTTTGGGCTCCGCTCCAGGTTTGCTTTTAGTCAGGGTTTTATGCCCTGACCCTTCAACTCTCCTGAGGTACCCATAAAGCTGTGCTCACAACTGGGAGTCTGGCTGGTGAATGCCAAGGAATGTCCACATGCCAGAGGGTACAAATGCTGTATGTCTGGGTGCCAAACTTCATTAGAGCTCCCCTGAAACTTTCGCACCTCTGAGTAGGCAGGCGTGGGGCCTTCCTGTTTGAGTGGATGACATGGAGATACCTATGTATTTTTTTCACATTGCTGCAGGCCACGGGTGTAGGCTGAAAATAAGAAGCAAAAAAAGCACCCGGGGTGTAAAGCATGCTAATTCATTCATACATACATACATACACCACACACACACACTCCAACTTGCTGGATATTTCTAAACATGTCAACTTTCCAACAACCAAATCTATGGCAAATGGAATAGTAGCATTCCTTCAAATTCAAATAATGAATTTGAGGAGACAACTGAGGGACTTAATACATTTTGTACAGATTTACATCTGGGGGGTAGGGGGAGAACACTCCAATTTTGCTACGCAGCATTATCACAACATGCAAGAAAAGCTAACTTGCTGATGTGGAAAACAGGTGCTCCAGAATGATCATGATGTCTCACTAGTTAGCCATCCACTCCTCCAGACATGCAGTCTTAGACCAGCAAAATACTGACCTGCCACTGTTCATTGGCTTCGTTGGATGCTTGAAGCCTTGTGTCATTGCTCACCAAGCATATAAACTAAACAGACATAAAAGTATCAACTCAGAGATATCAACTCTTTTCTTGGCCAGTTGAATATCAAGACCATGTGTATAAGATTGATACACAACTTGCAGCTTACTGCTAACATGCACTAAACAGGAACGTGATAGACTGAACACTGACATATCTTCACTTCAAAAGACCAATCTTGCTGAGAACAGATTATCAAAGAATGACATTACACTTTGTCCTGCCAGATGAATGAGTTCAGAAGAAACATGAGCAAGGTGGAAGCTTCACTGTGAGAAACTCACCATACTCGATGACAGACCACCACATATGATTCAAGAACATATTCTCTCCATCCAACCGAACTCAGAGTCAATTAACCTCATAAGTTTCAATGTTATAATGCCATATCGTAAACCTAAAAGTGAGAGGCTAGTTTAACCAAGGAGCTTGACAATCCTCAGCAGAATCTCCAGTTCAGAGCATCTTTACCTACTTGAGGATTTCAACACAAGACTGGGTACAGATGATGATGGTGGACAGGCCTCCTGCTTCAGATATTATGGCCTGGGAAAGATAAATTAGAATGGGGACAGACATTCCTCGAATACTGAAGCTTTTTCATTCAAAGCAGAAATGCCAGCCATATTGTTGATCCAGATAAAAACAACAGTTCCATGAATGAAACGAACAGCTCCTCTCCAGTGCTCCCAAGTAGAGGACAGGAGCAAAACTGAACATTTTTTGAGGCACTGTGATGCTACTGCACTCTCAATATATTAGAGGAATAATGATGACGAGTTCAAAGCTAACATCACTGTGGAGAAACCTAAGTGGCCCACTCTGTTTAATTATAAGATATTTGAACAAGAAAACTCATTTCACTAAGCGCCAATAGAGTCACGGAATCACAAGAGTCACAAACCCTTCCATTCAACTCATTCGCATAGACCAGACTGTAACCCAGTCCCATTTTTCAGCATTTGGTCATATCTCTCCAAACCTTTGCTATTCATGTGCCCATCCAAATGCATTAAAAATGTTGCAATTCTACTTACCAACTGCACTTCCTCTGGTAATTCGTTCTCGACATGCAGACATGAAAAATTTACCCCTCACATCCTTTTTAAATCTTTCCCCTCTCACCTTAAATCTGCATCCTTCAGTTTTAGACTCTGCCACCCTAGGAAAAAAAGACCGTGGCTATTCACCCTATCCATGCCACTCACGATTTCATAAATCTCTTTAAGGGAACCTGTCAGCCACTGACACTCCAGGGAAAAAAAGCCCAAGCTTATTCAGCCTCTCCTTTTGCTCAAACCCTCCATTCCTGGCAACATCCTTATAAATCTTTTCTGCACCCTCTCAAGTTTAACAGCATCCTTCCTATAGAAAATCAATCAGAATTGTATGCAGTATTCCATAAGCGGTCTCACCAATGTCCTGCACTGCTGCAACATGACATCCCAACTCGTATACTCAAATGTTATGACTAATGAAGGCAAACATGCCAAATGTCTTCTTCACTACCCTGTCTACCTGGGACTGCACTTTCAAGGAATTATAAACCTGCACCCCAAGGTCTCTTTGTTCGGAAACACTCCCCAGGGCCCTACCATTTACTGTATAAGTCTTGCCAATGCAACATCTTACATCTATCCAAACTAAACTCCATCTCCCAACTCCACAGCTCACTGGACCATCTAATCAAGGTCCTGTTATCTGAGATAATATTCTTCACTGTCCAAGACACCACCTATTTTGGCGTTTTACAAACCTTGCTTCCTATATTCACATCCAGATCATTTATATAAATGACAAAAAGCAGTGGGCCCAGCAGTGATCCTTTGCGGCAGACCACTGGTCACAGATCTCCAGTCTGAGAAATATCCCTCCACCACCACCCCTTAGCTGAAAGGTAGGAGACAATTCTGTATCCAATTGGCTCGCTCCCCTGCCCATGTGAGTTAACCTTACTAACTAGTCTACCATGCAGAACCTTGTCGAATGCTTTATTGAAGTTCATATTGACGAAGTCTACTGCTCTGCCTTCCTTAATCTTCTTTGTCACTCCTTCAAAGCACTCAGTCAAGTTATTGAGTCATGCCCTCCTGCTCACAAAGCCATGCTGACTATCCCTAATCAGTCCTTGCATTTCGCTTGTTCCTTAGAATCTGCAGCAATGACTTAACCACCACTAACAAAAAGTTCACAGGTCTATAGCTCCCTAGCTTTTTTTTACAGCCCTTCTTAAATAAGGGAAGGAAAATCCAATGGTCTGCTGTATGATCTGCTAATGATAATTAGACAGAACTCTGCTGTATTACCAGACAGGTGTTCTTCAACACAGGGACCGTCAGGAGCATGGATGAAGCAATCGCAAAGGCAACAGGTCCACAAAGAAAGAGAGTCCATCGAAATCAAAACCTGGGGAGATCATTACCAAAAGACAACTGGAGAGATGGACTGTACATCATCTTGTGTTGTCATGGGCAAAGTTCTGAACACAATAGAACAGCAATTCCCAAACATTTCAAGACTTAGATCGCATTTTGAGGCTGCAAACTGTTATAATCTCCTTGGTGAGCAATGCACAAGTGGACTATGAGAACAGAAGCAGCAGGGGCCGGTCATTGCTGCTTGGAGTTTATGACTCCAGAGTTTCAGCTTGTGGATCAACATGGGGTCTTGAGCTCCACTTTGAGAAACCCTGCTATAAAATGTTTATCTGTTGTGACAGAGCCAGATATCAAACTCACACTTGAAAAGTTTACTAAAAGGTACTTGGAACAAAATGGACCACAGACTTAGTTTGGCAGTGCTATGAACAAAGAAGACCACTATATGTTGCTTTCATCAATTTCACATTGGCATCTGATCATGTAGCAGTGGCAGTCCATTGAAATTGTTACAGAAAGTCGGTTACCTGCAGAAACTAACCAATCTGATCTGTTTCCGTGAAATGATGACAGGGGAATATCAGAAACATCTGAAATTTACAGTAGAGTTAAACAGGACTGTGTTCTCACATGGGCACTCTGACATATTCTTCTCTCATCATCTGAAGGGTACCTAATTAAGTACTATAACCTATAGAAAACTGATCTGAATCTTAAGCAAATAAGGCTGAACAAAAACCTGCACTTAGAGTTGCTCTATGCTGATGATGTGGCACTAACATTCCATAATCTGGAACACTTGCTGTGGCAAATGGATCGATTCTCCCAAGCCTGTCTCAGACACATCCATGACATCATTTGACGGAACATGTCACCAACTCAAGGTTATAAAGAGTACCGATTACATCAGCAAAACTCATTACTAAGTCATTGCTCTGTGCTGGTGTGGCTACATTCATTGGAGGAAAGATAGCCTTGTATCCAAAGACCATCTCTGCGGTGAATTTGCTAGTAGGTCATCATCTCTTCCTGTTGACATCTCTCTAAAAGGATACCTGGGTTTGACTTAAGAAGGTGGTGGATACTGACTGATTGCTGGGGGGGACATAATCTGTGGTTGTGATGACTGGCCGTTTGGAAGAGAATTGGAATAAGTGAGCAGAAACAAAAACCTCAGCTGGCTAAGAGGACAACCCAGAGAAAACAGGGGCCATTGAACTGGGCACCTTCTCAGCCAATATCTTCCTTTGCAGTAAATGTGGTAAAGACTTCCATGTCAAAGCAGATGTCTTCTGAGCCCACCAAAGTGGTGACAGTAATATGATAAATCTTAAAAGCTGAATTTTTATATTTGAATGCATTGTAGTTATACATTTTCATTGTTTATAGGACAAGTAGATTAGTCAAAGTGTGATTCAATGAGAAGCTAATCAAAATTACATATGGTTGTGAAAATCAGACATCTGTGGGAAGCACTTAACACCGAAATACTTCAAAAGTAGTTAACGTTTGCATAAAAATGCACGTAACTGTTTGTCACCAAAACTGGTAATGAGTTATTTAGAATGCTGAAATCTTAAAATAAAATAAGACTTCAAAAGCTGGTTATATTTGTGGAGCATTTTTTTAAAAACTTAATCCTCTATATGAAGTAAAAAAACTTCCTTCAGCTGCAGGTGGATTCCAACCACACATTCATGTCATTACTAAGACTGCCTATTTCGGCATGAATCATATTGCTCAACTCAGTCCTTTCTTTGGCTCAGCTTCTGCGGAAACCTCACCTATTTCTTGGTTCTACTCTCCATAAGCCTGAGGTCATCCAGAATTCTGATGCTCATGTTCTGTACTTATCCAAGTCCTATTCATCTATTAATCATTTTCGCTAATCTACATTGCTTACAGTTAGGCAACACCTTGAAAATGTAAGACTTTCATTCTTGAGTTCAAATTCCACCAAGGCATTGCCTCTTTCTTTCACTGTAATCTCAAATACCACAATTTTCCAAACTATCTGCGCTTCCATTACTGGCCTCTTGAGCTTCCTTAAATTTTATCTTACCACCAGCAGCGCGATGGCTTCAATTGACAAACCTCCAAGTTCTGCAGGTCACTTCCTGGGCCTCTCTTTCCTGTTTTAAAACTCAGTCTTAAAATATCTCTCTTTGATCAAGTATTTGGTCATCTGAAGTAATATTTGTATCAAATATTGGTTATTGATATCCCTATGAAACACTTCAGGATATTTTAAAGCGCTTAAGTGGTTTTATGAAAAAAAATGATTTCCTTTAAGGCATACATGTACAGTTTTTAAATGTCATGTTAAATCAATGAATTCAGGTAACTCGCTACATGTAAACTTGGGGCCAATTCAAGAATTAACATGAATTTCTATTTCTTGGTTAGAAAAAAAAAGGCAGAAAGAAGAGCAATGTAACAAAATGGGGAACTTTAGGCCACTAAAGTTTTACAGACTGTTTTCATGCCTATCTACATGATGAGAATCATCCCAAGCTATCAAAAGTAAGTTACACTGCTTGTCAAATAGTCAAGTATTGTCAGAGCCTATCAAAAGTGATGAATCAAACTTAACTTTTATCATCATACACAATTATTACATCAATGATTTAGATTTTTGTGAAAACTCCAATTCACTCTTGACAATACATTCCTTTACCTTCATTAAAAGAAAGGCCAGATCCAAAGTCTAGATGAAAGAAAGTTCTGCAGGCAGCAAACAGCTAACTAGGTCATGCATTAATTTTGCAGCCCTGATAAAATGTGTTTGTGACATTTTGTAACATTTTGGAAATGGTTCTGGGGAATGATCGAACGAGGGAGTTGAGAGTTTAGTTACAATGGAGAAGGACTGTGAAGATTGGTAGCTCTGGACGGTTGGATTATGTTTGAGTTTATTCTCGAGGTCTGTTGGTAGAGGGAATGCTGGGTACCCATGACAGTCAACATCTGGAAGCAACCAAGATCTATTTCTCTTCCAACTGTTACATGCCACTTCAATTTACATTGCAATGTTTTTTATTCATAAGTTCAAGGCAGCGTTTCAGAGAATATAGCAACAAGGAGGTCACACAAAATGGGAGTCACGGAGGGTGATAAGCATCCAGTAGCTATAATTGTGTGATTCAAAATGAAAACAGATGAGGTGGCAGAAATCACCATGTGTCCAGATAGCACTGTAAGGATTCCTCAAGGGAACATCCTCGACCTTATTTTTAACTATTTCTTCAATTACCTTACTGTAATGTCAGCAGTGGTGCAATTCAGTAAGGATTTCACACTGTTAGCTCCATGGTGGCCTGCAAGACAACTTGGACAACATCCACCCACAGGCTGCAATGTGGCAAGTAACATTATGCCATCGTAAGTCTCAGGACAAGACTATCTCAGACAATGGAAATCCATGCTATTTCCTTTGACCTTCAATTACTGAATCCTCAACAACCAATATCTTGGGGATCATAACTGAATAGTGCACAGTCTATAGACATTGAAGAATGACGCACCTCCAGTTTCCTCAGAATTTCACCTCTTTGTGAAAGTTTAGGTCAAGTGTGATCAAACGCTTACTATCTTTCTTTAAATTTTAAGTTATTCAACAACAATTAGGACAAAGATGACACAGAAAATGTCAGGTAGAATCTGCAAAGAAAATGTTCATTCTTCATCAGAATGGGGCATTACAGTTTGTTGGATCACCTGGTCCCTGAGATACTGTGGCAGCAATACAGATGAACTGCAGGATACACTGCACCAACTCATCAAGATTACTGACTCTTCCGCCCTTGTAATTTCTACTGTCAAGAAGGAAAAGAACAGAACTGTGGGAGCACACCATCACCTCCAACACATCTCAAGAAATGAAGCTATTTAATTTTTTTTCTTTATTATTGGCAGGTGAGTATCCTGCAATTGCCCTTCATAAGCTTTCTACAATCTACAAGGTTCATGTCAGGAATACTGAAAAATCTGAAACTTTCACAACAACAAGAAATTCATCGTCATCCAGGACATGGCTGTTTATTTCACTGGCGCTTGTGACATGGATTCAATATTTATCATCAACCAATATATCATGGTTCCAGTAAGCATGACGAATAGGACATACTACAAACAATTCACCAAGGTTGCTGTGAAAGCACCCGCTTCCCGTACAGCCAAGATGAGCATGAATAGTAATGTTGTTGGAATACCATCGCCTCTCCAAGTGCTCTTCAAAATTAAACATAATGCTTATTTGAATAGGTTTCACTTTTCTTCTATTATCACTGGTTATTAAAACTCTAGCTAACTCTAGATTTTGGTATAGAAATGTAAGTAATGTCTTTATAGTATCAAGAACAATTCTGACACCTGAAAATGACAAGTTTAATTTGACTGCAAGTTTACTGCTTGCAAGAATATTTTATTATTAATTTGGCTGACACTGCAGAGGTCTCCAGAAGTGGCAACAAAATGTAAGGACTTCAGTGCCTTGCACAGATTATCTTAACTTTTTTTAACAGTCTATATTACAACTAAATGGTGAAATATATTTTATATATTAATAAATAACAACAATACTCTAATACTCGACCTCTTCATCTCCAACTGCCGTCGAGACATTAACCGCCTCAACCTCTCCACCCCTCCCACCCACTCCAACCTCTCCCCCGCAGTACGGGCAGCCCTCCGCTCCCTCCGCTCCAACCCCAACCTCACCATCAAACCTGCAGACAAGGGTGGCGCAGTGGTAGTATGGCGCACTGACCTCTACATCGCCGAGGCCAGACGCCAACTCTCCGACACCACCTCCTACCGCCCCCACGATCATGACCCCACACCCGAGCACCAAACTATCATCTCCAACACCATTCACGACCTCATCACCTCAGGGGACCTCCCACCTACAGCCTCCAACCTCATTGTTCCCCAACCCCGCACGGCCCGTTTCTATCTCCTTCCCAAAATCCACAAACCTGCCTGCCCTAGTCGACCCATCGTCTCAGCCTGCTCCTGCCCCAGCGAACTCATCTCCACCTATCTGGACTCCATTTTCTCCCCTTTGGTCCAGGAACTCCCCACCTACGTCCGTGATACCACCCACGCCCTCCACCTCCTCCAGGACTTCCAATTCCCTGGCCCCCAACACCTCATATTCATCATGGACGTCCAGTCCCTATACACCTGCATTTCGCATGCAGAAGGCCTCAAGGCCTTCCGCTTCTTCCTATCCCGCAGGCCCGACCAGACCCCTCCACCGACACTCTCATCCGCCTAGCTGAACTCGTCCTCACCCTCAACAACTTCTCTTTTGACTCCTCCCACTTCCTACAGACGAAGGGGGTGGCCATGGGCACCCGCATGGGCCCCAGCTATGCCTGCCTCTTTGTAGGTTACGTGGAGCAGTCCCTCTTCTGCACCTACACAGGCCCCAAACCCCACCTCTTCCTCCGGTACATTGATGACTGTATCGGCGCTACCTCTTGCTCCCCAGAGGAGCTCGAACAGTTCATCCACTTCACCAACACCTTCCACCCCAACCTTCAGTTCACCTGGGCCATCTCCAGCACATCCCTCACCTTCTTGGACCTCTCAGTCTCCATCTCAGGCAACCAGCTTGTAACTGATGTCCATTTCAAGCCCACTGACTCCCACAGCTACCTAGAATACACCTCCTCCCACCCACCCTCCTGCAAAAATTCCATCCCCTATTCCCAATTCCTCCGCCTCCGCCGCATCTGCTCCCACGATAAGACATTCCACTCCCGCACATCCCAGATGTCCAAGTTCTTTAAGGACCGCAACTTTCCCCCCCACAGTGATCGAGAACGCCCTTGACCGCGTCTCCCGCATTTCCCGCAACACATCCCTCACACCCCGCCCCCGCCACAACCGCCCCAAGAGGATCCCCCTCGTTCTCACACACCACCCTACCAACCTCCGGATACAACGCATCATCCTCCGACACTTTCGCCATTTACAATCTGACCGCACCACCCAAGACATTTTTCCATCCCCACCCCTGTCTGCTTTCCGGAGAGACCACTCTCTCCGTGACTCCCTTGTTCGCTCCACACTGCCCTCCAACCCCACCACACCCGGCACCTTCCCCTGCAACCGCAGGAAATGCTACACTTGTCCCCACACCTCCTCCCTCACCCCTATCCCAGGCCCCAAGATGATATTCCACATTAAGCAGAGGTTCACCTGCACATCTGCCAATGTGGTATACTGCATCCACTGTACCCGGTGTGGTTTCCTCTACATTGGGGAATCCAAGCGGAGGCTTGGAGACCGCTTTACAGAACACCTCCGCTCAGTTCGCAACAAACAACTGCACCTCCCAGTCTCAAACCATTTCCACTCCCCCTCCCATTCTCTAGATGACATGTCCATCATGGGCCTCCTGCACTGCCACAATGATGCCACCCGAAGGTTGCAGGAACAGCAACTCATATTCCGCCTGGGAACCCTGCAGCCTAATGGTATCAATGTGGACTTCACCAGTTTCAAAATCTCCCCTTCCCCTACTGCATCCCTAAACCAGCCTAGTTCGTCCCCTCCCCCCACTGCACCACACAACCAGCTCAGCTCTTCCACCCCACCCACTGCATCCCAAAACCAGTCCAACCTGTCTCTGCCTCCCTAACCGGTTCTTCCTCTCACCCATCCCTTCCTCCCACCCCAAGCCGCACCCCCATCTACCTACTAACCTCATCCCACCTCCTTGACCTGTCCGTCTTCCCTGGACTGACCTATCCCCTCCCTACCTCCCCACCTATACTCTCTCCACCTATCTTCTTTACTCTCCATCTTCGGTCCGCATCCCCCTCGATCCCTATTTATTCCAGTTCCCTCTCCCCATCCCCCTCTCTGAAGAAGGGTCTAGGCCCGAAACGTCAGCTTTTGTGCTCCTGAGATGCTGCTTGGCCTGCTGTGTTCATCCAGCCTCACATTTTATTATCTTGGAATTCTCCAGCATCTGCAGTTCCCATTATCTCTAATACTCTAATGATACATGATTCTTCATTTTTATGGACAAAAAATTGTAAGTGCTAAAATATCCACTGCTCTTTTAAAAAAAACCCATGCCAAGTCTTTTAACAGTCTTTCTTTCCAACTTACAAGAGAGATATCTCATAACCTTTCATTACATAGGTGGCTATCACAAAAGAGGAAATCACTCCTGAACATTTTATGCAAAAATGTAACAACTTTGGAAATTTATGAATTTACTTTTCACTGGCTTAATTTCTGACTCATGAATGCCAAATGTTGTGGAATAGTTGGAGCTTTTGGTCAGCTCATCAAGATAAGACTAATATATACTGGCATTAAACAATGCAAAAACCAAATTAATGTTAAGCCTGTGGTGTGAGTCCAGTTTGTCCCAAGTTAGTATTTTGGTATTGATGGGTCAGACTTTTGTTACTAGTTTATAGAAAGAAGGGAAAACATTTCAATTTATTAACCCTCCTTCCCTCTATTCCCTCTTTTTCCTTGTTCCTTCCTTCCTTACCCATTTTTTCCAGTCAATGGCCTTATGTGTAACTGTTATATCTCTTATATTTTCCAGCATCAGTAAAAGAAAAACACTTCCTCTCATCACAGATGCTACCTGAGATGCTGAATATTTCTAGTGACTTTTTTGTTGCGTTTTTATTATTACCGTTTTTCTGGACCATTCACCTTGTTGTAACATATAACTCTGATGCTACGTTTAATAAGAATTTTCCACTTTCCTGGTCAGTCCAACAAATACAAAATATTTAAATCAATTATGTCTATTTAGTTGCTAATTAAAAGGATGTGTTGGCTTTGCATAGGCAGTACTACAAAAATATGATAAAAGACAACTGTTTTTCGTCAGTTAACGTTTACAGAATTGCACGTAATGCACAATTTCCAAAGACAGTCCAATTTAGTTATGTATTCAGGCACTTGTTTTCTAAATCTGTGCACTAATTCTTGGGCGATAACCTTTTAACAATAGAATTGTAAGTTTAAAATAAATTCAATTACTTACCATCATCAAGTGTGATATCCTGCAGGCCTATGGCTTGAAAAGGTAACTCACTATCTTCTGGTTCTTGTTTAATGTTCAGGGATGCTCTTTCTGGTGCTGAAAATGATGATGGGTCACACACACTATGATGTGTCAATGGAGGAGGTGCAGGCAGGCTCACTAAATTTGAACTCTGTAGTGGTGATGAGGTTTGTCCAGAGTGTGGAGAATGTCCCAAAGAGTGTGCTGTTGTTGGAGATGGTGATGAAGCCATACTTGGATTCGGAGAACAGTACATTTGTTGCATCTGTTGACATCCAAGGTTGATTTGAAGTGGACCAGCTACAGCAGGCTGATAAGATAATTTTTCATATCTCTGGCTAGAAACAGAGTTCATGGGAAGACCTGGCTGTCCATTATACATCATGTTAGATTGCATAGGCTGATAAGAAGGCCTGATAGGTGGAGCTGGTGTCGGGAAGGACTGGTGACTCAAGGGAGGCAGAACAGAACATTCTGAACCCGGACTAATGCTCCTTCCCAAAAGATGTGGCATACACGTTGCCGATGGAGAAATCATAGGTGGGTAACTCTGTTGCATTGGAGGACCGAGGTTCCTCTGTGAAGTAGGTGTCAAATTTTCATGAAGGTTACCAGTATCTGAGGAAGGCAGCTGAGATGCAACTTGATGTAGACCGGTAGTGTGTACAACAGACATTGGAAGGGTAGGAATAGTGTGCAATTCTCTCTCATCTGTATGCTCCCGTTTGATTAAAACTGCAAAGAAATAGAAAAGATAAATTAAGTGGTATAGAGATTAATACATGCCTTAAATGCATTAACGCATCCCAGTTTCTCACCATTTTTGCTGATAGCACGTCCAGTGTAGTGTCAGTATTTTATGTATTAGCTCATATGAATTTTTAACCAAATAATGCAGAAAAGTGTGGGCTCAAACAGCATTCTATGACTGAAGTATGCAAACTGACACCAGTACAGTACTGAATGAGTATTACATTTTCAATTATTCAATCATGCAATTGAAATATTAAACTAAGGCTATACCTGGCTACAGTGTAGTTTGCAAGGACAAAGATCCAACAAAACTACTCAATGAGGTGCTAATATTTCTCCACCAAAACAACAAATAAAAATAGATAATTCATTTTACTACAATTTCGAGGCTATAACCGCTTACAGTATGGATTCCACACAGGCCAAGGCAATATTACTTAAAATTTTGAAGTGTATTTGAAGTCAATTTGAAGTGTAACGGGATAAGAAAGATGCACACAAAAGTTATAGCTTTCCTGATCAATACCAATTCCCAAAGCTATATCCAGTTGACCATTTGGTAGCAGGGATCACAGGAAATGAATGTTAACTAGCTATGTAAACAGAAGATCTCACACTGAACATTACGCAATTTTTTGAGAATGTTACATGAAATGCCACTGGACAGAGACCAGGGCTCTGGGAACCAGCTTGTTTTTCTTTCCTTTCATAGCCCAAGTAAACACTCCTAACTCTGATCAGTGAATTGAGCAAGGGATCAAATCCATGTGATCTGTGGCTCTATCTCATTCAAGATAGTACTTTCATTTAGTGAGTCTTAACTCATGTCATGTCTTCAGAGCAAAAGTAATATAAACTGCACTACTTAAGTGCAACCTGAAATCACACTCACTGCAATTACTGTTCAACTCCTGCATTCTTTCCTACTATAACAAACTAACCCATCAAAACTCAGGAGTATAATAATCACTCAATGTGACATTTACTTAATACAGGTGGACTGCAACAGAAAGCACCTGCCTTTCATGCCAACTCTGTCCCACTTCTTACAAATGAAACCTTAAAATTGGGTCCACAAGATTCCAATATAAATTACATCATACAAATACTAACAATGCAAAAATCAATATAAATAAGCAAATATCAACAGTGTAAGCAATTTTTTAAGTCAAAAGGTACTTACCTTTCCTTTAAGAGTTCTGTTCACAAACCCCATATGGCAGAACTGCTAAAATGTTGAGCACGGATGGATAACTCACATTAAAAGGGATGAAGGGTTGTCTTTAAAGTACCTAACTGTTAGTTTGAGAGTTTTTAAATGGGTAACTTTAAAATCATTTCATAATCATGCCACTTATCCCAGTTTTTATCAGTCAAATTTATCAATTGGTAAAGGGATAAAATAACAGTTGCTGCTGTTAGGAAACAGAAGAATTTCTTAGCCAAGTCACATTATGCACTGCAGCAAGATGGCACTCAGCATTTAGAATGTGGGTCCATTTAAATGTTATCAAATAGTTTGTAACAAATGGTAGCAGTTGCATTAAATGTGTTACTTAACTCGAACATATTTCTACCTACCCCATATGACAGCTTCACATTCAACCATTTAAATATTTTGATATTTTAGAATTAACATAAATTCATAAACCTACACAAGAAAAGTAAGTTTACAATTGAAGTATTTGATTAAAAAAATGCCTTGCTGCCTACTTGACTTACAAATAAAAATTTCTAGCTGCAGTTTCTAGGAAAGATTTGAAAAGACACTAGCAGATTTTTCATGGTATTTCTCATTCCCGTGGAGGATTTTTTTGTTATAATGTCAGCACAGTTACACTATGCAATGTACAAATACTTATAATTGCTCACAAAGCAGCATAAAACCTCTATATTCCTATAATTTTAATAAAAACTAAGTGCCCCTTCTTAATCCAGTATTTCACTTAAAATCAGCAGTTGGTAAAACTTGTCTCTTGAATCCTTAAAACTCCAAACCTCATTAAAAAAAGTCTTTTATTTAAGTTGTATCAAAAAGCTATTGCATACAAATTAATCTCCTGGCTACCAACTCCAAATCTTTAGTTGCATATGTGACAAGTACTCAAAAAGGCAATAGCTAACATATGTTCAAAAGCTGACAGGATACCATAAAAACGATATTTAAAATGAGTTTAAAACACTTTCTAAAGCACATGTACTGTGCAACTGTTCAAAGTCTTTTACATCCTTTCACCTAATTCCATGTAGTTTCTTATGTTCAAGAGAAATTGGTGAAGGCATCAAAACAGAGAAATGTGGCTTTCCCAAATGGCATGGAAATCAAAGCTAATGCAGGATTTTTCTAACAGACATTGAAAAGTATGTTTTTCCAGACCTGCAGACTTCTTGTTTCCTGTGGCAAAATGGTTTTTAAATGAGCATGTATTCCAAGAGGAATGAGACTGTGTTTTGGAGGTGGGTGGGGTTGAGGAGGTAAATTGAAGCAAGGGAGAGTAATTAATATTTTCAGATGCAATGAGAAATAGTTTTGCTTTGACAAAAGATAACTTTGTGGCATCACTTAACCACTTTCTAAAATAAACCGATTCTCAAAACTGATGATTTGAGACAAGTAACCAAAAAGATTTGGCCGCTTTACTTCAAGTGTTCAGATGACAACACAAGCCTACACATTTCACACTGCTTTCCCATTGCTTTAGGTGCCATACGCCTACACAGACACTGCTGTTAGTGACAAACAGTTTGTGACATGTTCAAGCCTCAGCCTCTGCCAGTTTAGCAGGAGACCGTGGTTTACAGATAATAACTGGTTACTGCTTAGCAATACAACAAGCCACTTCCTGCCAACACCTGTCCTGATCCAGTATTGGTCCACTAAATGTTTCTCACAATGAAAACAGGAAATATATCAAGTGGGCTGTGTTACGTGCGCTCAGCTTTAGTGAACTATTATTATTCTACAGCTCTATGGTAATACAAGAGTAAAGAATTATTATCACTAACAGACATAATAAGAAAAGTTAATTCTCTCCTGTTGGTTAGGAAGAAAGAGTATAGATAAAATTAAGCAACTCCACTTACTGCTGATTTCCTGTTGGGGTAATGGTGAATGAGGCTTTTGCCAGATGCCTTCATGAACCCAACTATAAATGTAAGTCATGATCCCATAACTTACATGAGACCCAGTCGCATTTTTATTTATTCCTGCGGAATTATGTTCATCATCTCCCAGTTGCAACACCCTTGCATACTTCCCGCCCTAACATACCTTAACATGTGCCGTTGCTCTTTGCATTCACAGGCTTATCATTGCATTCACAGGCTTATCATTGCACACTACTGCTCAATCCCCTATTCCTTGCATTTCTGAATATTCTAACACTGCTCAATTCGATTAACTACATCAAGATTAGTACTAGTTATCTTACTCTTTAGAATTACCAACATTGTCCAATGAGAATATCAAAATATCGGAAAGGAACAATAAGGCTCAAAACAATTGATAAGTTACTATAATTCATTCCAAAACAACTAAGCCGAAACTGCATCACAAAATAAAATTTTTTTTTATTCTGCAAATTTTGATTTCTTTCCCCACAAAGGAGCTTTTCGACTTAAACGTATATCCTCTTTTACTCATATTTTGGGTAAGTCTTGCTGTGCTTTTTATATGAGAAATTTCACATGGTGAAAGTTTTGGCGAAACTACTTTAAATAAACTTAAGATTGTGGCATATAGTTTTTGACATAAAATTGAAAACAGCTATGAGTAATCTCTTGAATGTATCCATTAAGCAAGACTAATCTAGATAGCATCTCTTGAATCTCACTGTGTCCCAAATTAACTAATTGCAGCTAATGCAATGGTGGGAGTGTGATAAACGGATTCAATATCTTTACATGTGAGTAGGAGAAAAACTGACAATTGATCAGAATCTTTGCTGCTGAACGTTTTCCACCATATCTCATAAGGAATACGAATTGGCCTACCAAGAATCTTGCTTGGCATTGAATTCACCTGTCATACTCAGTGGTCAAATAACATGGTGACAATCGTCCCTTCTTTTATTATTAATGATAACTACAGTAATAATTGGCTGACAATATCATGTCAAAGGGTTCAACACCAGCGAATAATGAATACCTTCACCAGAGCAAGGGAGAGATTTTTTGAGATTTGAAAACACAGTATCTTCCTCAAATGATAAACGGTGAGTCTAACAGCTTTTCTTATCTGTGATCTTGCTCCCACTGTTCATCACATACTTCCATCTGTCTTCCACTGTCCAAAAGTATGGCTTCACCTTCCAAATGCATTTTCAATAAAAGGGTAAGAATAAGACAATGTTTTAAAAAAAGGTCCGAGCTACTCACTCGAAATACAGCTGAAAAACTTCATGAAGACTACTTTCATATGACTTGGCTTGGATAAAATTGCAGGTGTAGGAACCCAAATCACACCATCAAATGTAAAATCCAATAACCATTGATGTTTTTTCACACTGTTAAATTGTCAAGGCATAAAAATACAATGCAGTCATCTGCACTTTTAAAAATGTGAACAAAAACCTGCTATATAGTGTTGGTTATGTGACTTGGACATGTATATTGGGTTGGAGCTTATTTTAAAAGATGAACGCACATCATTAAGGTTCACTATTTCAACAAGTGAATATTCAGAAATGCATCTGGGCAGATGGAAGGCATATCAGCAGGTGAGCATTCTGGAAATAGTGACATTACATTTAAGATCGTTATGGAAAATGATAAGGATGCGCTAGGAATAACAGTTTCTGAACCGGGAAAAGCCTAATTTTACAAAGATACATCTTGGGCAAGTAGATCAGGAACAGCTGCTTGTTGATCCAAATGTGTTACACCAGTGAAAGGCATTCAAGGAGGAAACAGCAAGAGTACAGGGCATTCATGTTCCCCTGACGACAAAAGATGGGACTAAACTGGAGAACCATGAAGGAACATTAAGGATTAGTTTCCAGAAAAACAAAGAGTTACTAAAAGCAGATGCTGAGGGCCCACACCAGTAGAGCCCCTAGACAGGTATAAAAAGTGTGCGTGGTGGGGTTGAAACTGGAGAACTTAAAAATGAAATTAAGAAAGAAAAGAGAAGGCATGAAAAAGCATTAGAGGATAAAGAAAGTAAAGAATAACATAAAGGGATTTCTTAAAGATATAAAATGGAAAAGAAAATAATTAGCCGAAGATTAGGGCCCATTATGGACCAGAAAGACAATCTGAGTGGACACAGTAGAGGTGGGCATAATCCTCAAGGAATACTGCGCTTCCGAAATAGAGACACAGGTACAAATAGTAAGAGATAGAGGATGTTGAATCATCAGGAAAAAATTGAGAGAGAGAGAAGGGAGGTAGTAAAGGTTTTAGTATCCTTCTAAGTGGAAAAATCCAGAGTTTTGGATTAAACAAACACCAGGCTGCTGATGGAGGAAAGGAAGGAGATATCAGAGGTCGTAGATGTAATTGACAACTCTGTCCACAGATGAGGTGCCAAAAGGTGGAGAACTGCTAACGTTGTTCCATTATTAGAAACGGAAGGATGGAATAGATCAGGAAATTACAGGCCAGTCAGTCTAAACTTGATGTTGGTCAAGGTATTAGAAAAAATTCTGACGAAGAGAGTATATCAGCATCTGGAGACACAGAGATTAATGAGGGGTAGTCCCAACATTGATTTGTTATGGGATTGTCATGTTTGATGAACAGGGTCACATTTTTTGAGATGGTAACCTCTGGAATGCTGATGAGGATAATGCATTTGATGTGGTCCACACACTTTCACAAAACTGTAATCAGGTCTCTCATGGCAGAGGGATCAAGTAAGAAACGATGGTATCCAAGGCAAAATGGCATGCTGGATCCAAAAATTGGCGAACATGCAAAAACAGAGGATGACTGTAGAAGGATGCTTCAGTAACTGGACTTCCGTCTCCAGGAGGGTCTCAGAGACTGGTGTTGGGCGCCCCTTTATGTCAGTGGTGAATGCAAGTAAAAAGGTTAGAAGAATCGATGAGAAATTTTCTCAGTGGTTAAGTCAGAAACTCTCGTAACACTTAAAGCAGTATGTAAATGCACACTTGCGTTGCCATAGCATCCAGGACTATATGCCATAATTGGAAAACGCAATCGACGTAGTTTTGCAGAGGAGTGTGAACATAATGGGCAGAATGGTTTCCTTCTGTGCTGTAATAGTCTGAGTTTACGAAAGATTGTCCAAGCGTTTTGCTGTAACTGGTATTATGAAATGGATTGGCATCCATTACACAGCACTCAGGATCCGTTGAAACACAGCATGCAAAATAACTCCTTTCATCAATGAGTTCGAAAATTTGTTTATAAGTGGTATAGAGCTTGTATCAGGAAATTTTCTTCTCCCCGCTATTCATTTGTGGGATGTGGATGTCACTGGCTGGTCAGCATTTCTTGCCCATCTCTAGTTGTCCTTGTGAAGGTGGTGGTGAGCTGCTTTTTTGAACTGCTGCTGACCACCTCCTGTGGGGTGATCCACAATACAGTTAAGGAAGGGAATTCCAGGATTTTGACCCAGCGACAGTGAAGGAACAGTGATATATTTCCAAGTCAGGATGGTGAGTGACTTGGAGGGGAACTCAAAGGTGGTGTTGTTCCTATATGTCTGCTGCTCTTATCCTTCGAGATGGAAGTGGTTATAGGTTTGGAATTTGCTGTCAGAGGATCTTCGGTAAATTTGTGCATTGTTACTACCGAGCATCGGTTGTGGAAGGAGTGGATATTTGGGGATGTAGTGCCAATCATTCAGGCTGCTGTGTCTTGGATGGTGTCAAGTTTCTTGAGTGTTGTTGGGGCTGCACAAATCCATCACACTCCTGGCTTGTGCCTTGTAAATGGTGGACAGGCTTTCAGGAGTCAGGTGATTTATTTGACACAGTATTCCTAGCTTCTGACCTGCTTTTGGAGCCACTGTGTTTATGCGATGAGTCAAGTCGAGTTTCTGGTCAATGATAACCCCCAGGATGCTGATAGTGGAGGATTCAGTGATGGTAACACCATTGAATGTCAAGGGGTGGTGGCTGGTGATGGCCATAGCCTGACATTTGTGTGATGAGAATGTCACTTGCTGTGTTCATGAAGCCTATGTCAACAAAAGGTATCAATCTTCTAGATTTAAGTTAAACTGTGTCTATTATTTACAAATGAAAGTTAGAAAGAGAGACTTCAATGTCACAATGTCAAAGCAAAATAAAAAGAGAATGTAAAGACTGGATGAAGGGAGATTAGAAAGGGAAAATGGTAAAGATCAAATAAAAAATAATTTCCAAAACTAAATAAAATTTTAACACTTTTAAAAGTAAACTTTCAAAGCAATTAGTCAAAGGGCTATTTAAGACTGAAATAGACAAACCCCAACTTCATTAGTTTCCCTTATATCTGTGACATTAATACAGGAATTACACACTGTTCAATGCAATTCAATAAGAAGTCAGATGGTGACGCTGTGTTTGTAAAGCCTACGTCAGAACAAGGCATCAATCTTCTAGATTTAAGTTTAACTATTCATTACAACACACAAGTCAAAGAGATTAATGAAATACTCTCCGTTCGCTGGATGAATGGGATCCAATGCTTGAGCAGCTTAACATCTTGGGCAAAGCAAACTGCTTGACTAACACCCCATTCACCACATTAAACATTCACAATCTTCACTGTTAATGTACAATGGTAGCATTGTGTACCACCTGCAAGATGCAGTGTGCAACAAATTAACATGACACCTTCAACAGCATCCCTTCTAAACCTACAATTTCTACCACTCAGAAAAACAAGGAGCACCATCACCTAAAAGTTCCCTATAAGCTATATACCAACTGCAGTTCAGTGAAGCTATTCATGAAGGCAAGGCGGCGATGCCTGCTTCTGGTGTGGTAGTCCTACAGCTAGCAACTCCTGTTTATTGGTGAAGTGGCGATGGCAGCTGAGGCGGGAGCTCCTGGTTGTGGGGCGAGTATGGATCCAGATTAGGATCTGGCATAAGCAGTCTACTGGTGAGGTACGCCCAGTTGCTAAGAGATGGCACCTGAAGAGTTGGGACTCTGACATGGCTGGGTACAGTGTAGGTGGCAGGGGTGGCAATGTGGGTGTCATTGGTCAGCCAGCTCAGGACTCATGACAGAGGTGGCAAAATGAAGATGGAACGGCTTTCAGCTATATTTTTTATTCTTAAACTATTCAAAATGACAACGGATTGTGGCAACATTTGAAGCTTTTCACTGTATTTTATTGTGTGGTACACTGCAGAGAACAAGTGACAATAAATCATCGTTCACCTTCTCCAGGGCAAATTGGAATTGGTGCCCACATCCAATGAAAGAAAAAAAATGTGTCTTCTTCAAACTGTCTGTTTTACAGACAAATCCACAGATAATGTCATTAGTATGTTATTTTTATAGTAAATTCTGACCTAACCAATCGAAAGTATAACTACATTTACCAGAATAAGCAAACTCTTGAATACCATAATCCTTAATATCATTTTTAAAATACTCTACTATGATCCTTTTTTTTTGTTTGAAAGTAGCAGCAATTACCATTACAAATGTCAAAACTCAAAGGACTGCTGCCAAACAAAACAGTGCAGCTGTTAGCACACACAAAAAAATTGAGATTCTGAACCGTGGAGTAGAAAGAAAAATAGCAAATGCTGGAAGTCATTGGGAGCCTTATATCAGAACTCTCTGTCCTCATATTTCACTTTTTTTGGGTGTGTCATGATTCCATTAGTTTTTCCCTCAGCTCTATCATTCTTTTAAAATTAAATTCTGCAGGCAGTTTTGCCAACAGCTGCAAAGAATCAAGATTGAATATACTTTTCTTAAGAGAACTGTGACTGTCAAAGACACCTAAATTATTCCAATTCCCAAACAATGAACTGCTGAGGGGAGTGATCAATGTTTGGTACAACCCAGCATTCTATCCTGCTTCTTTTGCAACAAAGAAAAAAAAAATTATCATGACAACTTACAAGCAAGTGTATGTCATTAAGATCTTCAAGCCAGCTCCATCATTTAATAAGATCATACCTGTTCTGTTTTTAACTTCAAATTTACATCCCTGTATATCCCTGACAATCTTTCATCCCTCTGATAATCATGTATCTATTTATCTCTGCCTTAAAAATATCCAAAAGATCCTTCCTGTTGAGGAAAGGAATTCCAAAGACTTTTAAACTGCCTGAAACTGGTCCATTGGACAAAAGTTGTGGCGCTGACTTTCACACTGAATGGAAAAGCTCTCAGCACCATTGATCAGATGGGTGTCAGGAAGTTCAGGTTGTTGCAGCAGCAGCATTGTACAGTACCAGGTTGTTATCATGGATATTTCTCCACCATCTTCATTGTTCTACTTTCTGCATTCAATAATTTCTATTTTTGCTCCCCTAAACCATTCCTGCACTTAGCACTGTTCTAAGCACAGTACAGTAATAGCTAAGGAAGTACTAATAAACTGAGGCAAAGAAAATTATTTTTAAATCAGGGTAATTATTGTAGCTAAATGTTCACTGGTCTAATCAATGCAGGAATACATTGCATTGAGTTTGGTGTATCTCACTGCCCTTCAGAAAACTCTAGTAAAGCCCTATGCTCCTGTACCAAATTTTTTTTTATTGCCGCTTTATTCAGAGCATTACATAGCTGAATTTTAGTTAGACTAATCAATAAAGGAGATCATGACAATCAGCTGGTGTGTCACACTCTACAAAAAACATGCTGCACACAAACTCTTTGCTCAGAGTTTTGAGTACAGGAGTTGGGATGTTACGTTGTGGTCGTACAAGACATTGGTAAGGCCTCTTCTGGAGTACTGTGTACAGTTCTGATCACCTGCTGAGGGAAGGATATTATTAAATTGGAGAGGGCTCAGAAAAGAATTAATAGGACATTGTCAGTAATGGAAGATTTGAGTTATGACAACAGGCTGGGACTTTTTTAGGTGGAGCATAGGAGATTGAGGGGTGACCTTACAGAGGTTTACAAAATCATGGATAAGGTGAGTGACAAGGGTCTTGTCTTTACGGTGGGGTGTTCCAAACTAGGTGGCACACTTTTAAGGTGAGACAAAAAGGATCTAAAAAGGACATGGGGCAACTTTTTAAAATAGAGAATGGTTTGCATGCGAATGAACGGCCAGAGTGGTACAGTTACATTTAAAAGACATTTAGATAAGTACATGAATAGGAAACGTTTAGAAGGGTATGGGCCAAACACAGGAATGTGGGACTTGATTGGTTTGGGAACATGGTTAGTGCAGACTAGTTGGACCAAAGGATCTGTTTCCATGCTACACGACTCTATACTTTGTCCATTTATAGCTGATGACCCTTAATTGCAGCATAAGATTCTGAGGGGATTTGGCTGTTTGTATGTGGAAGGGATGTTTCCTGTGAGAGAGAATCCAGAATTAAGTCTCGTCTGACTCTTCTAAACACCAGATGATACAGACCTAGCCTGCCCAGATTTTCCTCCAAAGGCAATCTGCTCATTCCAGGTATTAGTTTAATAAACATTCTCTGAACTACTTCCAACGCATCAACATCCTGCAATAAATATAGTGGCGAATACTGCAGAGTTCTCCAGATATGGTCTTACCAATGCCCATTTAACTGAAGCATAATTTTTCTACTTCTGCATTCAATTCCCCGTGTAATAAATCACAATAATCTATGAGCTTTCCTGATTACTTGCTGCACCTGCATGCTAAACTTCTTTGATTCATGCACTAAGACACCCAGATCTCTCTGCATCCTCTCATTATTAGGCAATATGCTTTTTTTTATTCTGCCAAAATGGACAATTTCACACTTTTCCACTTTATACTCCACTTGCCATATCTTAACCTGTCTATATCAATTTGTAGGCTCCTTATGTCCTACTCACAATTCACTTTTCTACCCATCTTTGTGCCATAGGTAAATTTGTTGTTGGTTGACTCGCTGAGCTGGTTCGTTGTTTCGCACACATTTCATTACCCTGCTGGGTAAAATCATCAGTGCAGCCTCCGATGAAGTGTTGTTGTGTTTTCCCACCTGTTATTTAAATTCTGAAGTCCGTTGAGCTGGATTACCTCACTGTGGGTTTTCCTTCACAGTGGGGTGTATATGAGGTTGAGCTCTGTTTGTTGATGGCTTTCTTCGAGGAGTACCATGCTTCTACGAATTCCCATGCTTGTCTCTGGATCTTGGTGCTGTCCCAATCGAATTGGTGGTTCTCCTTATCCACGTGGATAGGGATGTGTGTGTGTTGGTCTCGTCTTTGTGTCGCCAAATGATGTTCATGTGCCCTTGTTTTTAATTTCCTTCCTGTTTGTCCGATGTAGCCCTTGTCACAGTCTCTGCATGTGACATTAGTCCTGTCCATAGTGGGTGGTTGGTCTTTAGTTCAAGTGAGCAGTTGACTAAGGGTTAACGTTGGTTTGTGTGCTACTCTGATGCCCAGTGGTCGGAGGAGTCTTGTGGTCAGTTCCGATGTGTTCCTGATGTGAGGTAGAGTGATGAGTGTGTCGGGGTGTGTAAAGTCTTCCTGGTGTTGTTAGTTAAGTAGGCAACTTCTGACCCAGTTTTTCGGATACCCACCATCCTTGGACACCTGGAAGTGGTATTCTTCTTCTCGGTGTAGCTCTGTGCTGCTGCAGTGTGTTGTTGTCTGTTTAAATAATGTTCTCATGCAACTTCGCTTGTGTGTGTTAGGGCCACTGCTGTTGAAATTCAGTACTTGGTTAATGTGTGGCTTTGATGTGTACCTTTGTTAAGAATTCTCCATTTGTCTTGTGCTCTACCATGACACCCAGGAATGGGAGCTGTTTGTTCTTCTCCTCCTCTCTGGTGAATCTGATCCCAGTGAGGGTGATGTTTATTAGTTTGTCTGACTCCTCCAGTTTGGTCCGTGTAAGAATGATGAAGGTGTAGGCCACGTTATCGTATCCATAGATTTGGTTGAATTAGCAGAAGGGCCATACTTGCCAGCCCGTGTCACCGCTTCGGCTCTTAGTCCGGATACAGGTGATCCTACGGGTGTCCCGCTGATCTGTTCAAATATTTGGCCATTAAAGGTGAAGTGAGTGGTGAGATACCTCTAGCTGCCATATCTTTGGTCCCTTCATCCAAATCATTTATGCAAATTGTAAGATTTGAGGCCCCAGCATCGAACTCTATGGTATACCACTCAGGACGTCTTGCCAGCTTGAAATATACCCATTCATTCCTACTTTCTGCTCCAATCCTCTATCCATGCCAAATATATTACCCCAAATACCATGATCTGTTAGAGTCAGAGTCTCAATCATACAGCACAGAAACAGGAACTTTGATTCAACCAGTGCATGCTGACCATAATCCCAAACTAAATTTGTCCCACCTTCCTACGCATGGCCCATATCGCTACAAAGATTTCCGACTGATGTGCTTATCTCAATGTCTTTTAAATGTTGTAACTGTGCCACATCCACCACTTCCTCTCGAAATTCTTTCCCCACGTAAAATGACTGCTAGGAGAATTGACCCTCTTGTCTTTTTTTTAAAATCTTTCTCCTCTCATTAAAAATATGCCCCTTAATCTTGATCTCCCTCACACCAGGGAAAAGGCAGTTGCCATTAATCCTATCCGTATCCCTCATGATTTTATAAGGCCATCCTTTAACCTCCTATGCTCCGGTGAAAGAAGTCCCAGCCTGTCAAATACTCTTTATAGTTCAAACCCTCCATTCTTGGCAACATCTTAGTAAATCTCTTCTGAACCCTCTCAGGCTTAATACACTTCCTATAACAGGGTCATCAGAACTGAACGCAATCCCCCAGAAGAGGTCTCATCAATCTCTTGAACAACCTCAGCATAACATCCCAACTCCTAAACTCAAAGGTCTGAGCAATGAATCTACACGTGACGCAAGCTTCAAAGAATTATATACCAGAAACCCTTGGTCTCACCTGTCCAACAACACTATTCAAGGCCCTACTTTTAATTATGCAACTCCTGTCCTTGTTTGTTTCACCTAAATGTAATTAGACATTTATCCAAATTAAACTCCATCTGCCACTCTTCAACCCATTAACCCAAGTGATTGATATCTCTTTGAAATCTTAACCTTTTCACTGTCCACTATACCACCAATTTTGGGGTCATCCACAAACTTACTAAACATGTTTTCAACATTCTCATCTAAATCTGTTATATAAATCATAAACAAAAGTGGACCAAATATTGATCCCTGTGGAACACTGCTGGTCACGGACCTCCAATCGGAAAAACAACCCTCCCCCATCAAGCTAATCTTACATCCAATTGGCAAGCTTGCCCTGAGTCCCATGTGATCCAATTTTACTAATTAGTCTACCTTGCCAAAGGCTTTATTAAAATCCAAGTATACATTGTTTAAATGCATCAACTATTTCACTAACCACTTCTCTGAAGATCCTGGGATGAAACCCATCATGAGTTCAGATTATCTGATCAGCGTGGACAAGTTGGACCGAAGGATCTGTTTCCCTGTTGTACAACTCTATGGTTTTATGACCTGTGGATTTGATAACTTGCAGTTCCAACAACAGACTCCATGCTATTTCCCTGGCAATTGCAATTTTCTTCAGCTCCTCCATCCCCTTCAATTCTTGAATCTATTCTGGAATGTTAGTCATATCCTCTCTATTGAGGACAGACACGAAATCTCTGTTCAATTCACCCGCCATCTTTTTATTTTCTCTTACTAATTCCCCAGAGTTTCTAGAGTACCAACACTTATTTTGTTAACCAACTTATTTTTGACTATCTAAATAAATTTTTCCTATCTGCTTTTATATTTTTGGCTAATTTTCTGTTCTACTCTAATTCTTTCTCCTTATTAATCTTTTAATAATTCTTTGCTTTTGTTTTCACATTCAGTCCAATCTTCTGACCTGCCACCTTTTTACAATTATGTGCCTTTTCTTTTGAGTTTAATATTGTATTTTAACTTTTTAGTTTACCATGTATTGTGGGTCCATTTCTTCGAACTTTGCCTATTCAAAGCCAACAAACAGTTTTGAAATGGCAATACGATCAAATGCTAAAAAGAAATATGCAATTTTATTGAACAGAAAATACAACTGCCCATCTTTTGTAGTCAAAATAGAATCAACTACATGAAATGATTTACCTGGCAAGTAAGTAAAGCGCTGGGACTGACTTCTTTTTCTCTTGCCATTGCAAACATAAAACTGAACTTGAACTGCAGATGTAACACTTTTGTTGTGGTATGGAGGGACTTCAACAACAAGATTAACCTGAAACAAGATAACTTCAAAATTAAATTCACGCCAAGTTTGCCTTCTACTGTTTAAAGTTTAAAAATGTAAATGTTGATGCATGTCATCAAGACAGCTTTTGAATTTTGAACAGCAATACCAATAACAAACTATAATTACAGTTCACTCCTCAGTAAAACGAAGAATGGATTGAGGAGATACTGGGGAGATCAAATATGAACTTGTGGTTTTAAAATGACAAAACATCTGTAAAATACTTAAGTGGTTTAAATTTATAAATATAATTAGAATCCAAAGATTAGGTTTCAAAATACTCAAACAAAAATTTCTAATCAAAAAGTAACTGAATAATGGCAGCATGATAGAATTTGGCTGAGCTTAAGCGTGCAGTAGCATTTTCATTGGCACAAGACCACAACTTCTAATATCAGGCCAGGTTAAGACTTTAGCCTATTTTAATGCTCGAGGTAAAATACTAAGAATACGACTTATTTGCAAACCAAAAACTCTGATCAAGGAGTGATGTGTGGACTTGATAAGTTCTCCAAAACCACTTAAAGCAATAAATTTTTCAAGATGAATTTTCTTCTACTCAAACTTATTGAAAAGAGAGGCAACTTTAAAATGGAGTTTCATTCCCTTTGCCTATAAGATAATTAGCAGAATTACAAAAAAAGTCTTGTATGCAATCAAAAAAATTTCCATTGCTCAAGTCAACATGGATAGCAGGGAAAATAGTTGAAGACTGCTTTTCATCTTCACAGTTCAGGCAGTTCAATATTATCTGGAAGAAATTCTGAAAAGGTTACTTATGTTTTTTTAAAAACATTGATATGTAATCACTCAAAATATATAAGGCAGTCTAAATGTTACCATACTGAATAACATCAAAAAAAAATGATCTTACCCCTTGAGACTTCTCCCTGATAATTTTTCCTTCTACCTCCCATTGAGGGCGCCCATCTGTGAAACACATCAGAATAATCTGAGAATTTATTTTGTTACAATTCCAAAATTTCTTTAGTTCATTTGGGGGTAGCAACCTTTAAATCAAAGGCAGCAAAATTTGAAAGTACAGTTACTTACCAACAGAATAAAACGATCAGATTCCACATTTTAAACACTTTACATAGAACAATGCAGCACAGAACAGGCCCTTTGGCCCTTGATGTTGCGCCAACCTGTGAACTAATCTAAGCCCCTCCCCCTACACTATCCCATCATCATCCATATGCTTATCCAAGGACTGTTTAAATGCCCCTAATGTGGCTAAGTTAACTACATTGGCAGGCAGGGCATTCCACGCCCTTACCGCTCTCTGATTTTAAGCTACACAAAAGTCAGCAATCACCTCATGGGCTGTCAATAGACAATGGAGCAATCCCCGATTACTGCGCTGGTTATCAGCAAAATTATTTATTCAAGTCCACAGCATAGTTTGAAATCCAAAAGCTTCCAAACTTAGAACAATGAGTCCTTAACTGGGACAGTTTTGGTTCAAAAATTATTGGCTCACATAACTCACACAGAGGGTAATTAACATGGATAGAAGCCTGGGATTTCAGCCAGTGCCCGCAGAATGGACCACGGGATCAAAATGGGAGTCTTCTGGTTTGTATCAATCAATACCATAGAAAGTCAGAGGGAAATCACAACGGCAAACATAATTCATAATGTTTTCTAATGTATAGTTTAAATCAAAATAGCACTTTTTCATAATAATTTGTATTGCTTTTAAAGTACAATCTACATATAGCATTTTGTTGGTATTTACAATAGACTGGTTTAGCCAGCTTGGAAATGTTAATAATACATCAAATTCATCATTTTTGGGGATAAACTAACTGTAAACTTAGAGTAGAGGGTAAGATGGACAGTTCAGCTCGTGTCTGCAGTACGGACAAAGGAAACCAAAAAAAAATGACTTCTCAGCTTACAGTTACAGAATGTTTCCAAGCTAGCAAAGTTCGTTGATCACACGAGTGTTAAAAAGTACATCATAATACTGTTCCAGGTCATCCAGTGAATTTTACCTCAATGAGTGATGTAGGTTGAAAGTTGAAAAGTGCTCCTAGTAATAAATAAGTTAATTTTGAAAAGAATTGCAGTTTGTGTACTCCCCTCAAGGAGAGATCCTCAAGATGTTTCGCAATATGAATCACTAAGTCTGGAACTGTTAGCTAGTCCCAGTAATGGTCATGGCAAGCTATCAATTATCATAAAAACTCAAGCCATTCAGAAATGTCATCTAGTAAGGAAGTCAGCCATTCTTATCTGGGCCTGGCCTATATACATGTCCAGGCCCAGAGCAATATGCTCAACTGTAAAGTGCCATCTGAAGTGGCTTATCAAGCCACTCTGTTGTGACAAATAAGAACGAACAACAAAGGGTGGCTTTGTCAATAATGCCTGTGTCCGATAGCAGATCATTAAAAAAAAAGTAAAAATCCAATGCAAATAAACAAAGTTCAATATTTTGTTTGTTGTTAATCCCACTGTTTCTTGCAATACATACTATGATGTAGAAAATTTGGATTTCATTCCACAGACACAAAGATATCAATTCCTATACAAGCCAGATAAGAAATAAAAACACATATAAAATTCCAAGTTTTCATATTTTCCAGTGTTTCATAAAGAAACAAGTAAATGCAAGGGTGCAAGCCCTTTGCTTTACAAGATAATGAAAATCATGCAATCAATCGTAGCATACCCATTGAGAAAAACACTAGGAGTCATATCATAACATTGAATTGTTACATATCTGCAGGAATTTTACCTACACAGATGCTCAATCCATATGTTGATCACACAGTGATGAGCTTTCTGAAATCATGCCTGAATTTGTCAACATACATATGTTCTTTGTCCTGTTTCATGGTACCATCTGAATCAAATATTGTAGATTTACCTTTGTCATGCCATTTATTTCTTGACCCATGTTCCTCCAGTCTTTTGGCTTGACTCAATACTCTGATACTCAGGATCAACAGAATTTTTCCCTGAATTGTTTTCACAGCTTAAATGATTTGCTTGCGTTTTGATTAAGCAAATTTTACAAAGGAGTGTGGTCTGATATAACACAATTTGATTTATTTTTCCCATTTGTTTTCCAATACTTTAGCTGTGCAGTTCACAATTTGTTTTGCTTTGTTGCTCCAACGATTGAACATTGAGGTTTGAACCTCCAAAAACTGCTTCACTTCTTTTATTATAATGCTTAACTCTTTAAACATCAGTCTTTTTCATCACTCACTTTCTTTGCTACCTATGTGCGGTTTGTGTGTCATTTCCTCCATCCATGTCCATAAATTTCACTTGAATCTTGTACCATTTTGTAGTCATCAGGCCACCTTACCAAATTCTGTGTCATTCCTAATTATCAGCTCATTTGACCAGTTGAATTCAGTTTATAAATTCTTCCTGTAGAACCTGTAGGGGTCCACTCGAACTATGAGGCATCTAGCTCCATTACCTTAAATGTCTCTGTTCTCTCTCTGTACAGTTCCACTATAGTCTATCCTTGTACATAATTTTATGCTGTCGACAAATATATTCCATTGTCAGAAACAGTTCATACAAATTTATTCACTACCTGTAACTATGGTTATGCATCGTTTCAAACATGCTAATTGCCTTTTCTATATTATGCAGCTAAATAATCTTCTCAATAAACTGTTTGAAAATTCCAAAGTTCCTTCGATTTCCAGAAAGTGAAAAACAGCTGATGTACCATTATTCAAGAAAAATGGAAGATTGAGAGCAGGAAACTGAAGGCCAGTTAGCCTAACATTGGTCATGAGGAAATTGCCAGAATTCATTTTAAGCAAATCGCAGCACTTACATGGAAAATAACTACGCTATCAGGCAGAGTCAGTACGCTTTTGTGAAAGGCATCTCATGTTTAACTAACTTATTAGACCTTTTTGAGGAAATAACAGGAAAGGTGATTAAAAGGGAGCAAAAACAAAGTTGCTGGCAAAGCTCAGCCGGTCTGGCAGCATCTGTGAAGGAAAAAACTGAGTTAATGTTTCAGATCCGGTGACCCTTCCTCGGAATTGTTCCGAGCTCTGAGGAAGAGTCAATGGACCCGAAACGTCAACTCTGTTTTTCCCTTTACAGATGCTGCCAGACCGGCTGAGCTTTGCCAGCAACTTTGTTTTTGTTCCTGATTTACGGCATCCGCAGTTCTTTTGGTTTTTATTTGGTTAAAAGGGAGCCGGTGTATGCAGCATATTTAGATTTCCAAAGGCATTTGATAAGGTGCCTCATCAAAGGTAACACAAAATTAAAAAATGGTGCAGTACGGACTAGTAGTATTGGTTAGCTAACTGGCAACAGAGTACAGATAGATGGGTCTTTTTTGGGTTGGCACACTCTAATCACTGGAGCGTCACAGGGACCAATGTTGCACCTTAAACTACAATAACTAACTGAAGAATCTTGTCAGCACCTCAATAGATATAGTAATATTGATTTTCACTGGTCTTTCTGATGCAATTATAACAATATAATGGAAATTAATTTCAAACTGATCAGCACTTGCTACAAGCTTGAATCCTGCTTACTGACAAAGAAAATGAGTCAAGTTTTAATACTAAACACTAGAATAATTTTTGCTCAGGCAGGATGAAAATATTAAATTATATGCATAATTGTTCTGTAAAAAGAAATTAACTTCTTGCCAAAGTCGTCAATTTTTTAAAAAATCTTTAAAACCAACATCCCAATGTAACTTTTTAAAAATTCATTTGCGGGAGTGGGCGTCTCTGGCTGGTCATTGTTTATTGCCCATTTCTCATTGACCCTGAGAAGGTGGTAGAGAGCTGCCTTCATAAACTGCTGCAGTTCACCTGCTGTAAGCTGATCCACAATGCCATTAGGGAGGGAATTCCAGGATTTTGACTCAGTCACAGTGAAGGAATGGCAATATATTTCCAAGATAGTGAGTGGCTTTGAGGGGAACTCGCAGATAGTGGTGTGCCCTTGCCCTTGTAGATGGAAGTGATCGCAGATTTGAAAGGTGCTATCCAAGGATTTTTGGTGAATTTCTGCAGTTGTACCTTGTAGACAGTACACACCGCTGCTACTGAGTGTTGGTATTGGAGGGAGTGGACCAATGTAATCAATGCAATTGATATAATTAGTTAACTACATTAAATATTTTGGCAAATAAGGTATACTATAACTGCAAGAATTTATGAGGGCCTGTTAGTTCAGTGGATTATAGCAACATCAATGGCATGGGTTCAGTTCCCATACAGCATGAGGTAGTTAGTTTTGGGGTCTTCCTCTTCTTACCTCATTGTGTTAAAATGGGAAAGATATATGGTGACCAATGGTTTATAGCTATTGCACAGAGGCAGAAGTAGACATTGGGCTACTCCAAATTGATGCTGGAAGGCTAGTGATGGGAGATAAGGAAATAGCTGAAGAGCTTAATAAGTACTTTGCGTCAGTCTTCACAGTGGAAGACATGAGTAGTATCCCAACAATTAAGGAGAGTCAGGGGGCAGAGTTGAGTAGGTAGGCTTTACAAAAGAGAAAGTGCTAGAAAAGCTAAAGGGTCTAAAAATTGATAAATCTCCTGGCCCCGATGGATTACATCCTAGAGTTCTGAGGGAGGTGGCTGAGGAAATAGCGGAGGCTTTGGTCATGATCTTTCAAAAGTCACTGGAAACAGGGAAAGTCCCAGATGATTGTAAAATTGCTGTTGTAACTCCCTTGTTTAAGAAAGGATCAAGGCAAAAGATGGAAAATTATAGGCCGATTAGCCTAACCTCGGTAGTTGGTAAAATTCTAGAATCCATTGTCAAGAATGAGATTTCTAAATTCCTGCAAGTGCAGGGTCAGGTTAAAACAAGTAAGCATGGTTTTAGTAAGGGGAGGTCGTGCCTGGCAGACCTGTCAGAATTCTTTGAAGAGGTAACAAGTATGTTAGACCAGAGAAATCCAGTAGATGTTATCTATTTAGACTTCCAAAAGGCCTTTGATACAGTGCCTCACAGGAGGCTGCTGAGCAAGGTGAGGGCCCATGGCATTCGAGGTGAGCTACTGGCTTGGATTGAGGATTGGCTCTCTGACAGAAGGCAGAGAGTTGGGATAAAAGACTCTTTCTCGGAATGGCAACCGGTGGCGAGTGGTGTCCCGCAGGGTTCAGTGTTAGGGCCACAGCTGTTCACCTTATATATTAATGATCTCGATGAAGGGACTGGGGGCATTCCGGCGAAGTTTGCCGATGATACGAAGATAGGTGGACAGGCAGGCAGTACTGAGGAGGTGGGGAAGCTGCAGAAAGATTTAGACAGTTTAGGAGAGTGGTCCAGGAAATGGCTGATGAAATTTAATGTGAGTAAAGGTGAGGTTTTGCACTTTGGAAAAAAGAATACAAGCGTGGACTATTTTCTAAACAGTGAGAAAATTCACAAATCAGAAATGCAAAGGGATCTGGGAGTGTTGGTCCAGGATTCTCTAAAGGTTAACTTGCAGGTAGAGTCCGTAATTAAGAAAGCGAATGTAATGTTGTCGTTTATTTCAAGAGGGATGGAATATAAAAGCAGCAATGTGCTTTTGAGGCTTTATAAGGCTCTAGTTCGGCCCCGTTTAGAATACTGTGTCCAATTTTGGGCCCCATACCTCAGGAAGGACATACTAGCCCTGGAGCATGTCCAGCGGAGATTCACACGGATGATCCCTGGAATGATAGGTTTAGCGTATGATGAACGGCTAAGGATCCTGGGATTGTACTCATTAGAGTTTAGAAGGTTGAGGGGAGATCTAATAGAAACTTACAAGATAATGTATGGTTTAGAAGGGGTGGACACCAGGAAGTTGTTTCCGTTAGGCGGGGAGACTAGGACCCATGGGCACAGCCTTAAAATTAGAGGGGCTAAATTTAAAACTGAAATGAGACGACATTTCTTCAGCCAGAGAGTGGTGGGCTTGTGGAATTCATTGCCGCAGAGTGCAGTGGAGGCCGGTACATTGGATGCCTTCGAGGCAGAGATCGACAAATTCTTGATCTCAAAAGGAATCAAGGGCTACGGGGAGAGCGCAGGGAAGTGGTGTTGAAATGCCCATCAGCCATGATTTAAATGGCGGAGTTGATTTGATGGGCCGAATGGCCTTACTTCCACTCCTATGTCTAATAGGGTACAACATCAGTAGAGACATACATACATTTATATAGCACCCTTAAAGTAACAAAGTACCCCAGAGAGCTTCAGAGGAGTGCTATAAAACATAAATTTGACACTGTACAAAATAAGGAGATACTGGGGCAGATAATCAACAGGTTAGAACAAGATAATAAAATGTGAGGCTGGATGAACACAGCAGGCCAAGCAGCATCTCAGGAGCACAAAAGCTGACGTTTCGGGCCTAGACCCTTCATCAGAGAGGGGGATGGGGGGAGGGAACTGGAATAAATAGGGAGAGAGGGGGAGGCGGACCGAAGATGAAGAGTAAAGAAGATAGGTGGAGAGGGTGTAGGTGGGGAGGTAGGGAGGGGATAGGTCAGTCCAGGGAAGACGGACAGGTCAAGGAGGTGGGATGAGGTTAGTAGGTAGCTGGGGGTGCGGCTTGGGGTGGGAGGAAGGGATGGGTGAGAGGAAGAACCGGCTAGGGAGGCAGAGACAGGTTGGACTGGTTTTGGGATGCAGTGGGTGGGGGGGAAGAGCTGGGCTGGTTGTGTGGTGCAGTGGGGGGAGGGGATGAACTGGGCTGGTTTAGGGATGCAGTAGGGGAAGGGGAGATTTTGAAACTGGTGAAGTCCACATTGATACCATATGGCTGCAGGGTTTCCAGGCGGAATATGAGTTGCTGTTCCTGCAACCTTCGGGTTGCATCATTGTGGCAGTGCAGGAGGCCCATGATGGACATGTCATCAAGAGAATGGGAGGGTTGGGTTTTAAAGAGGGTCTTAAAGCAAAACTAAAGACAGTAACTCAGCACTAATTTCATTACTGCTTCGCATATCACATCAAATTAGGTTACTGAGCAAAAAAAAAACTGAAACTGGAATTGACCATCAAATTATTCTCAGCTTGCATGCTATAATTTGCTGTGAGGAAGTTCACATTAGTGTTATCTAAGTTTCACACATTTTCAAATTCATTTCCTTTAGAGATAAAGTAAATTGTATTTTTTACTCTCAATTTTAGCCTCATTGGAATGTCTTCTAAACAGCTGAATGTTTTTAACTAATTACATTTTACAAATTGTCAAAGCAGGGTTTTATTTTGAAAGCTTCTGGTTCCTTCATTAGTACGATCTGACTGACTCTAGTTTGTGTCCAAACTCAGCATTAGAGTATCTCACTAACAATCCTTCCAAAAGTCATTTACAAAAAACAACCCTCAGCAATACTATATTAAACATTTCCCAAACATAATTAGGCTAATGACATTTTCAATTAATGACTTTTCAGTGACTAAGTGTTGAAGGGTGGGGAAAAATATAGATTTTGCCTTTCCCCACCACTTGCAACTTAGTTAGCATTTTTAACTTTTCAATTTGGTGTTACAATATATTTTAGTGAATGTGGTTTCAGACAGACAAATTTAGAACTTTAAGTCCTTTGATTTTTTTACCTCGATATAAGGAGCCAAAACGTACCCACAGTAGCTGGAAACCTCACCACGTAAGCACATGTGAAATTTTCAACAAACTTTAGATAAAGGAGATTACAAAGGGAAATTTTCTGCACCATTTCAAACATTACGTAACAACTATTTGCAAAATTTGTTTTGTTAGTTCAAGTTGTGGACACTCAGTTATATGATGGGAAGTATTGATGTTGGAAAAAATTATGTGAAATGTGAATCTTACTAGTGTGTTGTACTTGCTAATTCATGAGGAGCGACTTCAAAAAAAGAATTGTTTTTTTTCCCTGCAAGATTCTCCTGCCTCATTGGCACTTCAAAGCATTTAATTGGCTCACATTTAGTTTATCAGACTGACAACACACAGATCAGGGATTATATGAGCCAATTTTGAATTTCTGCATTGCAAGTCAGTTATGTTTCAGAACTGTGATACCTTGTGACACGACACTTTGAAGTGTGCTGCAAAATTCTAAATATGTTATCTTTGAAAGATGTGACATGAAGACTGCAGTTAAAGTGCCTCCCAAGGTAGCTAAACGGGATTCAGAAAGTGGAATTTTATAGAAGGTATAAGCAACCTGGTCTATGGCGAGATTACTGGCAGAGACGTGACAGTAGTTCAATGAGATCTTTCTCGATGTCAGGAGGAAATGCTGCATCCTTTACGCACTTGGCAAGCAGTGAGTTAAGACATTGATGAGTTGCCAATTAAGGCGGCTAATAGCTTGTCAAATGCTTCATTAAAATTCAGCTTGCCATCTTTCCAAACATGCCAAAGAAGATGGACATCAAGATTCAAAACCAGAAATTCCTAGGAAAATTCACCAATTCTGGCAGCATCTGTGGAGAGAAAGCAGAGTTCACTTTTCAAGTCCTGTGACCCTTCTTCAGAACTTCTGTTTCTGATTTCCAGCATCCACAGTTCCTTGGTGTTTTTGGTTAGGCATCAAGAATTCTTGACATGGAAATCAGAGGGTACCTGGTGACTTCAGATTGCCACTTGCTTGAAGTTCCTTTAAGTTGGATACCAGGCACGAGCCTCTCAGACTACTTTCAATGGGTGCCTGACACACGCACTCCATGCTCATAGCCACTGGTATTCAATAATATACCAGCCTCTAAGAAACCTTATGACATCTCCCAAACCACTTACAGTATGCTTCTGAACTTCAATGCTGCACCTTGGCTTGCACTGGCAACTATTATAACGCTGCTTCAAAGACACTGCATGCTCAGGTACACACAACTAGCTCATGGACTTACCCAAGTTGCCTCTCCAGGACACAGGCGCAGGCACAGGCTCGCACAGGTTCAGAGTGACCGAGTACTATGTGGATACTCATAGCTTCCTTGCCTGCTTTGCCTTTTAGCCAGAGGTACCAGAATCACTGAAACACTACCTAACTGTGCCAGTGTAAACACAAAGCCAAGAAGCATGTTATGGTTGTCAGCAGTCCACAGTCAAGGTATACAGTCTTTTTGGTCACGAGTTCTGAGCCTAGTAAATTAAGCCCAGCTAACTATACCTGTCCAGGGACTTGGAAATGGTCAGTCAGTTGCACAGAGTCATCAGGGTCAGAATGTTCTCCACATAAGGGGTAAAGAAATTAATGTCAGACAGTCTATCACCTGCCTTGACCTCTTCCACCCTATCATGAGCTATTTTCTTCTTGGAAAGGAACTGGGGAAGCTGGACGTAGCAGACAGATCAAACGTCAGGACTCGAGCAGGAAAAATCTGGCTTAAAATTCTGGGTGTATAACTGCCTTTGAAACGTGGCGCAGACGCTAGGATTGCTGGCCAATCTCGGGATATCCTGGCAGTGGCGAGCTATTCTGGGAACCACAAGTAGTAGGGTAGAGCGGAAATTGCACGAGAGGCTTCTTATGAGCAGGGTCACTAACTGAAAAGACAAGTTTGCTTAGATTTACTGAGGGAATTTGCATGGCCTTGTATAGAGAAAAACTCAATGAAACTTGACAAAACTGACATTTCGCCAAAACTATTTAGATTCAACACAATGCCCAATAATCAAATAGTGTGCTGTTTTACGATAGCAGGAATGCTTTACCCTGCAGCGTACAAGTTGTTAATCTGCTATTTAAAACAGCCCACTTGGTGAAGATGAGAATATCTATCAGTAATAGACTACTTTTCAACCACCTCTTTGGACAAGTTATGACACTGCTCCAGGGCGAGTGGGACTTGAACACAAACATTCTGCTTAGAGACAGGGACATGAGAACTGTGCCACAAGACCCTCATCATCTGGGAATAAATAATTTCAATTTGAGAACAGTCAATTTAATGGCTTGTTTGAAGGGTATTTAAGGATTGGGTATTTCAGTAAATTCTCCAGAGGGGAAAAGAAAACAAATTGCCACTGATCTTTCTCCGCCAAATGTTCTAGATTTTTGAATGTGACAAATCCTATTATAATATCTACGCAGCTAGGTGTAAACAACAAAGTTATTACCTCTTCGTTGATCTGTTTTTTTGTCCCCCAAATATTCTCTGCACATTCTAAAATCTCTAAATCAATCAGGAAATCCCGGAATGCATTTATCTTGTAAATGATTCAGTCAGACACAGTGCTTGTGAGCTATGTCCTTTATGGAAAGAAATCTGCCATCCTTATGGGTCTGGACTAAATGTGACTTCAGACTCTCAGCAAAGCAGTTGATTATTAACTGCTCTCTGGCCAATAGGAATGGGAGATAAATGCTGGCCTAGCCAGAGATGTCCACATTCCATGAACAAATAAAACAAACTTGTTCATAATATTTACAACAGTCAATCAAGTGTGACCAAAAGGGGCAAAATAAATAGGTCAGAGGCTAGAAATCCTGCAGCGAATAACTCACCTCCTGACCCCCTAAAGCCTGTCAACTATCTACAAGGCACATGTCAGAAGTGTGGTGGAAAACTCCCCACCTACTTGGCTGAGTGCAGCTTCAACAAAACGCAAGAATTCTGACACCATCCACAACAAAGCAGTCCGCTTGACTGGGATCACATTCACATCATCCATCGCCCACACACATTAGCAACAGTGTGTACTACCTAAAAGATGCAATGCAGAAATTCGCCAAAGATCCTGAGACGGTATCTTCTAAGCCCACGACCACTTCCATCTAGAAGGACAAGGGCAGCAGATACATGGGAACACTTGTTCCCTTCCAAGCTATTTACCATCCTTACTTGGAAATATGTCATTGCTCTTTTACTATCACTGGGTCAAAATCCTGAATTCCCTTCCTGTACATCTATCTACTGCACAGGGTCTGCAGTGGAACAAGAAGGAAGCTCACCACCACCTTCTCAAGGGCAACTAAGGATGGACAATAAATGCTGGGCAGCCAGAAATACAGGCATTTCATGAGTAAATTAGAAAGATAACAGGAATACATTTTAGGAACACAGAAATAGGTGCACAAGTAAGCTTTGACGAGTGGATCGTTTTAATTATCCTGTTCAGACAAACCTACGGAACAGATGGTACTTAAACCCAGGACTCTTGGTTCAAAAAAGATAGGGACACAATGGAGTTTTTTTTTAAATGGTACGTGGTAAAGGGATAACCAAGCAACAAAGCAGGCCTTAAGTATAAGAAAACAAATTAACTCTGTCTCAATATACGTTGATCTAAAACAGCCTGGCTCCCTAATTAGTTTCTTAACAGTGGGTTTCAAGGTCATGAATCCAATACTGTTTCTTTATTCCCAATTATTTATCAATTACTCTAATTTATACACACCCACACACAAACAATCTGACTTAGTTACTTGCCAATCAGCTCAATCTACAGTCTCTAATCTGGAATACAGAGGATTACAATAGTGCCATGCTAACAAAAAGGGCAGGAGAGATCTGAATGCAATGACCAGCAAGGGAGTTGCTACTCTGATTGGCAGTTGAGACAAATAATCAAAATCTGGCTTTAATGTTCTACCAATAAAACATGTTCCAAAGCCATTACTTTTACAAAAATACATGAACACCATACAACTCATCCATTAGAAGAATTATTCTAGTTACTGAGAAATACTACACTGTCATTTGGCTGTTCGGCCTAGTTAAAGTCTCTCTCCAGAATCAGAAATATTTCCCACTTGCCCTATGTGATATAGGCGATTGGGGGATATTCAATCATACTCCTGGTTTGTGCCTTGTAATGGCTTTGGGGAAAAAGGTGGTGAATTATTCGCCTCAAAATTCCTTGCTTTGCACTCAATCGTGTAGTCAGTTTTTTTTACGCCTGGTCCAATTCAGTTTTTGGTCAATGGTAGTCCCCTGGATGTTGACAGTGATGGATTCAATGAGTGTTCTTCATTGAATGTCATCGGATTAACTTTTATTTTGCCACCCATCATTGCCTATCCACTGGTTCAGCACATACGTTGCTGGTTACTAATCAGTCTGGGCCTGAATGTTGTCCAGGTCTTGCTGCATATGGATACGGAGTGTCTCGGTATCTGAGAAATTGCAAATGGTGCTAAACATTGTGTAATCAGAAAATATCTTCATTTCTGACCTTATGATGGAGACAAGGTCATTGATTAAGCATCAGAAGAGGATTAGGCCTAGGATACATCTTGAGGAACTGCTGCAGTGACATCCTTGTGGCTGAGATGATGAACCTTCAACAACCACAACCATCTTCCCTTGCGCTAGGTATGGCTCCAATCAGCAGAGAGTTATCCTCAGATTCCTACTGACTCCTGTTTTGCTTGAATTCCAGGAACATACACAGTCAAATGCTGGCTTGTTTTCAACATCAGTTGCTCTTATCTTAACTCTGGAATTCAGCTCTTTTCTCCATGTTTGGATAAAGACTGTAATGAGGTCCGGAGCTGAGTGGCCCTGACAAAACCCAAATGGAGCATCAAAGAGTTGGTTAACGCGCTAAACAAGGGTGGCTTGACAACACTGATGATGATTTCTTTCATGACTCTGATGATTGACAACAGATTGATAGGGTGGTAATTGGCCAGGTTAGATTTGTCCTGCTTTCCCTAATCAGGACATATCTACACAGTTTCAAGACTAATGCTCTAGGGACAATGGGTTCAAATCTTGCCATGGTAGATGGTGAAATTTAAATCCAATGAAAATCCAGAATTGAAAGCTCATCTAATGGCAACTACATAACCAATATAGATTGTTATAAATACTCATGTGGTTCACCAAGTCCCTTAAGGAAGGAAATCTGCCATCCTTACTTAGTCTGACCCACATGTGGCTCTCTACTCTAAACTACGTGGATGATTCTTAACTACCTTCTGAAATGGCCTAGCTGACCACTTAGTTCAAGAGCAATTAGGTATAGGCAACAACTGCTGGCCCAGTCAGTGACACGCACATCCTATACAATAAAAAAAATTAAATGAGTACAGTTACTTCAAAGGCGTTGAGGCACTACAGGAACACAGAATACAGAACACTACAGTGTATGAACAGGCCCTTTGGCCCACCTTGACTGTGCTGACCATGATGCCATTTTACATTTAATGTCATGAATACATCATTGTAAATTCAGCCCTGTGTCAAGTGTAACACCAAGTCTGCAATAATCTAATAAGTGACAAAAATGAAAAAAGTAGTCACAGAAATGCAGCAGTCAAGATTTTCCTAGATAAAATACCCTAGAATTTACTGTTCAATTTTCCAATCTGGTATGATGTTAACCAAATGAAGAATTATAAAAATAACATGAGGTTAGCATGCAAGTAAAGTTGAATTTAAGGAGAATACCCCTCCCAACTGAAATACACACTTCTAACCTCTGACATCAGGTAAAAGGTACAGAAGCTTGAACACACACCAACAGGTTCAAGAACCACTTCTCCTTGCTGTCACGAGACTGCCAAATCTACCTCTCGAATTTCAAATCTAATGCAGATCTAGTTTTTGTGCACCTCCTGTGTAGCTGTAACCATGTATGTCTCTCTGTCTAAACACTATGTCCTTACATGTTATGATCTGGCTGTACTGTTTGCAAAACAAAACTTTTCACTGTACTCAGGTATATGTGACAACAAACCAAATCAAAGTGAATTCACTTTGTCCTGTAAATAAACATTATTATAAATATTTACAGCTTAAAATGATATTCACTGCAGTCAAATTCCATAATTCCATACCTGGGCCCTTTTCAAGGAAGACAATCTTAGACTCCGGAAGAAAGTTGAAGCCATTCACGATCATTTCTTCTCCACCGTTGACAGAGCACGAATTGGTGCTGTACTTTTCAATCTGAGGAAGTTCCTGAGCCGATCGCTGGGCTGTATTAATCAAACAACTGGGATTACCAAAAAGACTTAACAAATAACATATGCTGTATCATCAATTTCATGCAATGTATTAAGGGTCATATAAATGGTCAACAAATTATAGCGCACAAGAATAAAGTGCACAACCTTGCATATATTACAAAACCAAACTTTAAAAACTGCTTTTGTGCAAATATAGTTCAGTTCTATTTTTCCCAATTAAAGGATGTGTCTGCATGGTACAAATATGAAATCTATTCCAGCATTCTATTGTGTAATTTAGGGCAAATTCAGTATCAACAGAGCATTTAATAGCTACTACCAAATACAGTTAAAAAGGACTTAAGAAAGGTCTCCTTTTGAATTTTTATTGTGTTGAAATAATAGGACAGTTATGCAAGTGTAAAATATTCAACAGATATTTTTACTCAATGTTTAATCAATATGCTCATTTTTAAACTAAAAATCTAAAGCATTAAAAAATCAATGCGCTTAGGAAATATTTAGTGATTAATGCATCAGAAATAAAGTATTACAAAATGAAAGACTGGTCACATGAAAATTTTACACCTGAAATATTTAATTATTGAGAGATGGGCACAATAAGAAGCTTGTGTCCATACATTATTGAATAGTGGCAAAGCATAAAAGGTGCCTCTGCTACAGATTTAGACAGTGTGAAGAATAAACAATGTTCAAAGCCAGTTAGCGAAAATATCTGACATCGTAAGATACCAAGAACTGCAGATGCTGACATTGCAAATAGCGCCAATGTATATTAACTCAGAATATCTCTGGTTGAATCTACCACTGCCTCCTCGTGACACAAGAAGAATTCCATACACAAAGATTCTTGAGTAAGGTACAAGTTGAGAACATTTCCCTGTTTCCTTTACACTTTCCTCCTGTAAGCCAATGACCAGGACTAGCTATGATTTTAGAAGTTGGTTTTGTCACATTTCAGGTTTCCAGAGTGAAATTCATGAAAATAGATGGAAGGAGCGAAGAGGAAGTTGAACTGAAATGAAAGATGCATCAAATGTTATTATAGTTATTTTCTAAATCAACCTGTTCAGACATGTTATTACTCAAATCTGGAGCAGATGGGACTCGTGCCTGGGTCCCCTGGCCAAGATCTACAAATGGTACCACTGCACCACATGAGCCCTTCCCTCAAATTTTGTGAAAGATATTTTAATTTAACTTATTTACATGTGATATGACTCACTTCTGGGACAGGTGGGACCTGAACTCCAGCCTTCTGGCTCAGAGGTAGGAGCACGACTACTGTACCGCAAGAACCCCTTGTACATGAATAAAACTAAGATGTAGGTACTTTGAAAATCAACCTACTGCAGAAGACCACTGGAGCAGATGGGTATCAAACTTGGGCCTTCTGTCCCAGAGGTAGGTACGCCATCTCTACATAAGAATTCTTCCATCAAATTTTACTATCAACTGATCTCCTACAAGCTAATCATAAAGAACTGACAACGACTGGTGGGAGGCACAAGATCTAGACAACTGTACCTGCCAAATAAAACAGGTCACAAATGTAGCAATATCTGCGGGGAAAATCTGGAAGCATGAAGAAAAACAAATTAGGAAAAAAAGCTTAATGAATGTGAATTTAATACTAACAGCATTCAACAGGAATGGAAGCTGCTTGCAGTGAGACAACTTTTCCATTGGGCTGTGGGATATGCACGCGGAAAACAAGGCGAACTCTTGTATTTTTTCTTCCAATGTCAGTTTCACCCTTGCGAAGTTCAATATCAGAGTTGCGTAGTTTCAGAATTCCTGCACAGTCAATGCTATAAAAAAAACAGATCTGTAAGAAATATGATTACATGAATCTAAATACGATCACTTTAAAGTGTCTTGCATTTTAAAATATATTTTAAATAAAATATGAAGTTCCTTATCAAAACAAAAACAAAATATCCAAAATTAAACAGGTTAACACTAAGCCACACTAATTAGTTTGGTCAATGAGTAATTTAAACCAGAGCACTAATTTTCACAAATTTAATCAGGGATATTGAAAAGACTACATTGCAGTCATGTTATCTTCATTTTTTTTGCTCAGTTTAGTGATATGAAATTTTACACATCAACTCAAAGATGCTCCTTGATTTAGAAAACTCATGGGAGCCCTGAGAATTATAATTTCTGAAGGGGATATTTGCCCAACTGCTAAAGTATGTTGAGGCTAATTCAAAGACTAACTGCTCATGTTAGTTTAGTTTCAAATTAGTGTGTTGCTTCAGCCTTCCCTCTATTCACAGGGTTAAATACACATACTCTAAGTTGTCAGTTAGATTTTATACTTTTTTAAAAAAATTACCACTGCATAAAGCGGTACCACTACAGTATTAATTAGAAGCATCAGGCCATCTCCCAGAAACTGGCTTTTTGTCATCAATCACATCAGGATAAAAGAAAACTGTTGACTTTGGTCACAAAATCCTTACTTCCTACACCCAGTAGGAAGGACAATGGCAGCTTTAGCTCCATTTTTCTACCTGTCCCATTGCCTTCAACCCCTTTCGTATGGCTTGAAAGGATTACAAAGATATGGTGGAGCAAGGTCTTGGAGAATTTGAAAACAGAGACACAAATTCTAAAGTTAAGACGTTGCTTAACCAAGAACGAATGTAGGTCAGTGAGCACAGGGAATACAGGGGAAAAGACCTCATTGCAAATTTGTTCATAGGCAGCAGGGTATTGGATGACCTCAACGATAGGCAAAGTAGAAAATGGCACACTAGCTAGGATGTGTTTGAATAGCTGAGTCTTCAAGGCAAAAAAGCTTTAATGAGGTGCTGGATAGCCAGACTACAAAAGGAAGTCTCCTCAACTTGTTGCTCCTCCCTTCCATATGGAAAAACATTTGGCCACCAAATGGAAATGAATGAGATGAAAAATTTATTATCCCATTAAGTGTAAAAACTTGCTATACGTTGACAGATTCCAAATCTTTCAAGTTTAGGAAAAGCATTCTGCCTTATCCATAATGTTCAGCTTATCAGAAATATTTGTTTGAAACTGTGATCATAATCTAGATTACATCAATTTAATTAAAAAGTAACCAACCACAATATTCAGAGTGGGGCAAGGAAAGAAATAAATAAAACAAATATAGAAATAAAGAAAATACATCTTGCAAAGACTTTCAACAGTAACCAGCCGATCGCTAATAGTACCTTGGTGAGACCAAACCTGGAGTATTACATAAAAACAGAAAGAACCGAACATGATGTAGATCAGGAACAAAAGCAAAGTTGCTGGAAAAGCTCAGCAGGTCTGGCAGCATTTGTGAAGGAGAAAACAGAGTTAACGTTTCAGGTCCAGTGACCCGCCGTTTCATCGGACCCAAAACGTTAACTCTGATTTTCTCCTTCACGGATGCCACCAGACCTGCTGAGCTTTTCCAGCGATTTTGCCTTTGTTACTGGAGTATTGCATGTAGTTTTGGTCTCTTTACCAAAGATATACTTGCTAAAGAGGGAAAACAGATGGCAGAGCTGTCCTGAGGTTAGACTGGTTTGACAGGAGACAGAAAGGAAAGACAGTCAACAGCGTGTAGCTGTGAAGGATGAAGCTTAAAGCAGTAAGATAGAATGGGAATTTAGGAGTTTAAAAAAGGATTCACTAGAGCTGAAGTCTTAAAGCTATAAATAAATTTGTGTACGTGTCAGAGCTAAATCGGCGAACCTAAAATCTCAAAAGGATGTAGTCAGTCAGCTAGTTCAAAGGATCAAGAATTGGAAACCCCAAAGTCCCTGCAACCACGGATTAGGCAGACTGACACTTGTTGAAATTATGTATTGTGCCATGCCATGGCCAGAAAAATGTTTGATATCAATCGCAACAGCCCTTATTAGTTTGCCTTCTAAATCAGCCGGTGTCTTTTTTGTCAATATGGTTATTTCTCAACAAAAATGTTGGTACTCTGGGCTCAGAATAAAGTTCAAATCCCTATAATTTCACCTGTTTTGTTGCAGTTGCTTCACACATTCAATTGAAAGTCTGTTAAGCCCACAATGCTCTACAACAGTCTGATGCATAGATGCACCATACCATTAAACTGTGTCATTCAATAAGGTTGTGGTTGATTGGATAGATGGTATGTGAGTACAACAAGACAGATTTATGATGAGCAAGGGCATATCTGATTTTATCTTAAAAATATTTCAAGACGCTGTCTCAACCATCTTTTGAGGAATGGAGTTCTAAAGACTCAATCTTCTGTGACAGAAGGAAGAATTCTTATCTGACTTATATTGATGACTACTTCATTTTAAACACTGACCCTTAGTTATAGATTCTCCCACAAAAAAAACTATCCTTTCCACATCATCCTCGTCAAAACCACTCAGAATCCTACGTGTTTCAATGAAATCATCTCTGACATTTCTAAACTCCAGCAGATGCAAGCCTTGTCTGCTGATTTTTCCCTCATATGCCACCCTATTCATTCCGGAGGTTATCAACTAAGCCTCCTCTCAACTGATTCTAATGTAGTGTGAGGCCATTACTATACACAAGCTCCAAATGTGATCTCAGTAGAGGCACATATAATTGAAGTGCTCTCTCTTTCCTTTTGTATTCAATTCTCACCATTAAATTATAACTTTTATTAGATTTCCTGATTACCTGCTGTACTTAATACTAGCCTTTTGCAATGCATGCAAGGCACACCCAGATCCCTTTGCAATCTCTTACGTTTTAGATAAAATATTTAGTATTTATTCTTCATATCATATGAACAGTTTGACATTTTCACACTCTATAATCCATATGTAACATTTTTTCCTCACTTACTTAACCCATTTATATCACTTTACTCGGTGTCCTCTTTGCAACTTACTTTCCTACACATCTTTGCATCATGAGCAAATTTAGCAAACATACCCTCCACCCTTAAATCCAAATCATTTTTATAAATTGTAAATTGTGAGGCCCTAGCAGTGATCTCTGTGACATACCACTCGTTACACCTTACCAACCAGAAAATGATCCATGGTATCGTATCATCACCATCACTAACACAATCCTTCACTTCCCCAACTTGAATGACACGCAACTTTTCTTCAATCCTGAAACTTTTTCTCTCTTCAAAGCTTATATAACTCCCTTTATAAAGCTGTGCTTGAATCTGTTCCATTGCACTTTCTGATAGTGCACTGCAAATCCTAACCACTTGCTTTGTACACAATCATCTTGAATCAGTATCATCTGGTTGACAAACCTTTCCCCAATGCTAAATATTTCCCTATCTAGACACTTCTGACTAGACACTTCATACTTTGAATGGTTTTTTAAATGTAGTTTTACTTCTTCAAAAAAAACCAAGCAAGTCACATCAAATACTCTTCTATAGCTCAAATGCTAGGAAATCAGTTTGTTAAAGGTCCTCATCACTTGTGCTTCTATTTTTGCCTGCAATCCCATTCTATGAGAAGCTTCTCAATATTTCATACATAGTTTGAACATATATTAAACAACTACCCATTCCTGTCAGATACTTCATGTTTTTCACCCTAAAATGGGTCAAATACCCTTAAAGCATCTACTGTGAATAAACATTGAGAACTTTCTCCATCTTAACATGGAAGAAAAAAAATTAAGTACCAGTATTATAAGTCACAAATACATCCACTTTTGCTTAAAAGGAACACACAAGATCAAATATGGTCTCAAGCATTCAACTGGAAAAAAATACAGCTTCATCCAAGTTTCTTTTTCAAATTTATTATATAGTGGACAGTTATAGTCTTTGATTCATACTGGAATCTAGTTACTGAAGCATGGCACTTCTTTATCTTTCCTTTCCTGTGACTTCAAATACATGGAGTGATAGGAATTAAGAAATCTATCTTTTGAGTCTTGGAGCTATGAATGAAACTTTAAAACTACCCAATGCATTGTAAACAATATTTTTCTCCATTTATCTTCTGCAATTTATTTTCAGAATTCTCGAAGACAAGAGCTCTGTGACACTTAACCTGAGAATATTCTTTTGAATCAGTAACTGACTGCTTATGAGACGCTCTCCAATTTGTGCAAAAATATTTTCAGAAATTTTATTATATGATCTGTAACTTCATATTAGATGAACTCAAAAAAGTTCAGTGGGTTTATGTCTCTCAAGCGTAAAGGACTCAAACAGGAGAGAAATTGAACAGTTAAATACCATCACATTCAGAGGTGTGGCTAATTACCTGGCAGTCATATTGTTTTCAGGCAGAAGGGGAATTTCAAGAACCTTTGTACTGGTAACTATAATCTCTTGACTAGCTGTAGCAACAGTCTTCCCAGTGATTCTGTGCACTTGGTAGAATGCATGTGGTCTTAAATAGCGATCATCAGCAGTACCAATGAACATCTGCAGGTTGATTGGCTTTTCAGTGTAACCTTGAAGCTGCAAAAGACAAACATATTTACAGTAAGCAAAAGCTATCAGATTTTCTGAACAAAATAGAAAACGAGAGCCAGAAGATTAATGGGGTTTCTTCAACAAGGAGGTGTTTATCTTCAAAAGGGGTTTTTTCAAAAGAATAAGACTTCCATTTAGCATCACCAGATTAATAAGTAGGAGACAGTAACAAATAAATAATAACAACTTACATCAAGTTTTTACTAGTTCAACATGGACAAGGCAACTTCAAAATACAGCAATGGCACATCATCAGAAACATTTAATCAAATTGCCTAATCATTCTTATAATGGTCATTTATTGCAAAATGTTTGTTGCCTGCCAACAAAACTTCATATTACATTGTAAAAGGGATGCTGAAACTTTGTAGTCAAGAGTTTTAAAGTACCAGTGTCCAAATTTGGAAACAGAAATGCAGTTTTAAGAGTTTTGTCATTGCAACTTTAAAAATACACTGGCTTCTGCCCATTATATGCAGCACGGTGGCTCAGTGGTTAGCACTGCTGCCTCAGCGCCAACAACCTGGGTTCAATTCCACCCTCGGGTGACTGTGTAGAGTTTGCACATTCTCTCTGTGTCTGTGTGGGTTTCCTTCACTTTCCTCTCACAGTCCAAAGATGTGCAGGTTAGGTAAACCGGCCGTGCTAAATTGCCCACAGTGTTCAGGGATGTATAAATTAGGTAGATTACAGGGGGATGGGTCTGGGTGGCATTCTCTGAGGTTCGGTGTGGAATTGTTGGGCCAAAAGGGCCTGTTTCCACACTGTAGGGATTTTCTGATCATATGATAACATACTTAGGAATTCTATCAGAATGAACAAAGCACCACAGCAATTTAGGAAGGCAACAAAAATCATGAGATTTGAAGAAGTAAAATACTGCACATGCAAGAAACCTGAAACAGAAACAGAAAATGATGGTAACACACAGGTGGTCAGATAGCATCTGCGGACAGCCAATCAAAATGTCAGGTCGATGGCCTTTCACTGGAGCTGGACTTATAAAAATGCAAGTTTTAAGTTAGTACAGAAACACTGAAGTTTGAGAGCAGAGGAGAACAAAAGCAAAAGGTCTTTGACAGGGTGGAAGGCAGGACAGACTAGACAGCGAGGCAAAAGAAGTGGCAATGAGACAAATTGACTCCAAATTTGTATTATTCGTTGTAACAAAGAGAAACTAACAATTTCCTGTTGAAAGAGAGAAACAAAAACTTATTTCCAACCATGCTATAAGCCTAATGTTATTCCCCAGATCCTAATGCTAGATTTTAAAACCATAGCCATATAAGTTTCAGGAGTTAACTTCTTTCGAACTTTGAGGATCAGAAGTATAAAGGAAGAAATAACCTCAGATGGTACAGAACTATCTTCCCTATAATGAGCCAGTTGTTTCCGCTTTTAAGACCCCTTAAACACTTTTGTTGAATGATACAAATGAAATTGAAAACAACTGTCAAAGTCATAAATTTGACAGATAAGAAGATTCTCTCATCACATTACTCACTGCCCAATTTTTCTATGTACACAGAAGAGTATTGTGCCCATGATGCTCGGGGTGGGTGGATGTCAACAATGACTTTAGTATCGTAGCACTGTCACATGACTAACATTTAGACACGTGTTATCAATTAAATAATCCTCCTATTTTTGATGACCAATGTTTTAAATCTGTACAATGCAGAGTAATAGAACAACCTAGCACATCCGGTTTGTGTTGCCTGGGTAACTAACAAAGTTCAATATAATGAGACCAATTACATCCAATGCTGAATTTCATCACCATTACATAGATGATTTAGTATATTTGCACTTCATGTAATTAAATTTAAAATAGAAAATTATATTAATTTTACCCTTTCAAAAGACCAAATCATCCCTAAACACCTGAAAGCAATGACCAGAATTTTACAGAACGGCAATGGTTCTGCTAATGGCTGGAAAAGGAGGAGCAACATTACCTACACCAGTCCTGGAAAGCAATGACTAGCTTTTACACTCCACAGGTAATTTATTGCCTACAGCGGTGGCTTAGTTTGCACTGAAGGTGATGTGTGTTTGAGTGCAAATTAAATCAAAAGGGTGGCAGTGACACTTTCTTCTACGAAACTGTCATGCATGTGCTTTAGACTACAGATTCAACAACCTATTCAACTATTAGGCAGGGATGACAGTGAGGGCTGGGCATGTGATGAGATCGGGGTGGGGAGATTTTGAAGCTGATGAGTTCTACTTTGAGGCCATTTCACTGTAAACTCCTGAGATGGAATACAAGGTGTTGTTCCTCAGTTTAATTTGACTTTGTTGTGACAGTGGAGGCAGCCCAGGATGGACATTGTCATGGGATTGGGGTGGGAGGGGGGGGTTTTTGAAATGGATGGCAACCGGAAGTTGGTGTTGACTAGCACATACAGAGCCTACATGTTGGGCAAATCGGTCACCGAGTCTAAGCCTGGGCTCTCCGATGTACAGGAGACATCAAGAGCAATGAATGCAACAGACCAGGTTATAAGAAGATGTGAAAGTGAATCCCTGTCGGATTTGTAATGATTGTTTGGGGCCTCGGATGGAGGGGAAAGAGGTGGTGTTGGAGCAGATGTAGCAATTTCTGTGGCTGCAGGGAAAAGGTGCTGGGTGTGGTGGAAGGGTTGGTGTGCAGTGGATGAGGGAGTCGCGCGTTGAGTGGTCCCTACAGAAAACAGATGAGGTAAGGTAGGAAATCTCTCTTTTGTAGTGGGGTCTGATTGCAAATGGTGAAAATGGTAAAGGATGATGCACTGGATTTGGAGACTGGTGGGGTGGTATGTGAGAACCAGTGGAACACTGCAGTGATTCCACTCTTAAAACCTTTTTGTTGACATTCTTGACATGTGCCCAAAACACACATTAGGCTCAACAAATAGATAAATTAGAGGCATAACAGATGTTAAAAAAACCCCTTTTCAACACTGGTCAATAAAGCAGGCACAAACGATCCCACTGGCTATTGGAAAATATAAGTAATAAAATATTATTGATATAAAGTTATTAAAACTTTTAATTATCTCCTTCAGGTATCAGGAGAAACAGAAGTGCCACTAATCCTCAACATCCCACTCCATTCCCCACACCTCATATCTAGAGTTGCTTCCGGCTAGACAGCTAGCCAGAAAATGATATCTTTCTTATAGAGGCATGATCAGAGCCCAATATCTCAAGTTAAATATGTCGCCAAAAATCAAATTTCCATCAACTTTAAGGCCTCTGGGTTTAACCAAATTAGTTGCATAGGAATTGGCACAGGCCCAATTAGGTTTAATGTCTTTGGCTGGTATTCTCCCCCCATTTTAATTGAAGCATGGAGATGGGGATCTATAACAGCAAGATATACTGTCCTATTGAGAAAGTCCATGAGATCAAGTTCTTACCAGGCACTTACACGGTGGGCTTGTTAGCTAAATCAGTGCCTCTGATAGCAATGTTCCACCCTGCATGGAGGCTGACAGTCACCACGAGGAGCTGCACCAGTTTGGAGGTACAGGTAGTGACAGTTGGGACATAAGATTCAGATGCAAGAACAGGGTACAGATTTAAGGATCTGTGTCCTGGCTCCATCGAAGCCCTCAATGGCCCAACAGTGGGGAAAATCAAAATTATACTCTACCCAATCGGTACCGGGTTGACTTGCTGTAGCGGTCAGACTGGATGCCACTTCTCTTGCCTGCGGTAAATCAGTGAAATCAGAGCAGTGTCAGTGGCTAGCTGAGACCTTTAAATTATTACTAATTGAACAGTGAAGTGCATTGATCGGCAGTGGGTCAGGAAAAGCTACCATGGGTCATCCCACTCAGAATTTAATTCCAGGGGTGGTGGGAATGGATGTAAATCTCCTTGGCACCTTTTCACTAAAATTATTTGTTAATCCACCACACTTCCCAACACGTCTAGGAAAGGGAAAATCCTGACCTATTCCTTTCACACAACCCCACGAACACTTCTCCAATGTTTTGGGTAAATGCACTGAAATACTTTAGGAAGATGAAACCAGATATTAAGTTGCTTTGTTTTACAGATAGAAAATAACCACAGAGATGTTACAATTAAAATTTACTCACTTCACATCTCTTTTACTCCACGAATAGGAAACTAAATAAACCATGTCACTCCTCGCCCAAAATTTTGTTTTGTGGTCAGCTTTCTGGTGCTGAACTGGTGATGAGCGAGTTTTCCCTCCTTAGGTTAGGCTCCTTTTCCAAGGTTAACTAGACTAGCTGATGTGAATACAAACATTTTCCTCTACTTTTGTTCAAAAAAGTCACTCCAACTTAATAAGCCTAGTCAAATAATTCAACAGTTTATAGTTCACTACTACAATATTTCTATTTTTTCAGTAGAAATAACTTTAATGATGCATTTTATTTCAAATATGATAACATTATGATTTAAAGCTAGGCAACACATAATGAAATGCTTCTGTGCTTTCATTTTACCAAGGCAGGTCATCTCCAAAACTAGATTTGCTTTGGAAAACCCACAACTACAATGATCAGAAAACACTAACATTTAAATTAAGATGTCAGATATTAGTGAAACTAACACAGTAACCCAACTGCTAATTTTCAAATTCGAAATGCCGAGAAAATAGAAATGTTTGGAAACAATACTCACCCTGTAAACCGTTTGACAACTATTAATACCAAATTGAGTAAATCAGCTTTCAAACTGCTTCACTATTAATGAATACTGGATCCAGTTATGAAAGCAAATGGGATATTTGCCATTATTAGCCAAGGCATAGAATACAAGAGCTGGAATGTTATGTTAGAACTATATGAAATGCTGGTTAGTCTATAACTGGAGTACTGCGTGCATTTCTGGCCAATACGTTACAGGAAGGAGGCAACTGCACTGCAGAAGGTGAAGAAAAATTTTACCAGGATGTCATGTGGACTAGTGGATCAGCTATGAGGAAAAAGTGGACAGGTTGGCAAGGCAAAGAGTTAGGAAGAATTGCTGATGCTGGAGTCAGAGGTAGCACAGTGTGGAGCTGGAGAAGCACAGAAGGCCAGGCAGCATCAGAAGAGCAGGAAAGGTGACATATCGGGTTGGGACCAGAAATCTTTGCTTTGGTCTAGCAAAGGTTGAAACAGGGCTTGACAGAGGGTTATAGGATTACAAGGGACTGAGATAGGGTGAACACAAAGGCACTTTCTCCATTAGCAGACAGGAGTCAATAAAAAGGAAGTTTCATCAGTCACTCAAATTTACCAACCTCATCCCGGTGAGCTCGATCAGCTCTTGACCAGAGGTTCAACATTTGCCGTGACTCACATTCCCTTTGTTCTCTACAGGCTCAAAACAATGACTTCATCACTGGTCCAGATTTCACCTCAAACTTTGATTTACCCAAAGCATCACTGTCCATTTCCTACGGAGACAATTTCCCATTACACCCATAACACTGTCCTCAATGGCCTCCAATAGCATCCTAGATAACAAAGTGTGGAGCTGGATGAACACAGCAGGCCAAGCAGTATCTCAGGAGCACAAAAGCTGACGTTTCGGGCCTAGACCCTTCATCAGAGAGGGGAATGGGGAGAGGGAACTGGAATAAATAGGGAGAGAGGGGGAGGCGGACCGAAGATGGAGAGAAAAGAAGATAGATAGAGAGGAGAGTATAGGTGAGGAAGTAGGGAGGGGATAGGTCAGTCCAGGGAATACGGACAGGTCAAGGAGGCGGGATGAGGTGGTAGGTAGGAAATGGAGGTGTGGTTGAGGTGGGAGGAAGGGATGGGTGAGAGGAAGAACAGGTTAGGGAAGCAGAGACAGGCTGGGCTGGTTTTGGGATGCAGTGGGGGGAGGGGACGAGCTGGGCTGGTTTTGTGATTCAGTGGGGAGGTGGGACAAGCTGGGCTGGTTTTGGGATGCGGTGGTGGAGGGGGAGATTTTGAAGCCGGTGAAGTCCACATTGATACCATTGGGCTGCAGGGCTCCCAAGTGGAATATGAGTTGCTGTTCTTGCAACCTTCAAGTGGCATCATTGTGGCACTGCAGGAGGCCTATGATGGACATGTCGTCTTAGGAATGGGAGTGGGAGTTAAAATGGTTCGTGACTGGGAGGTACAGTTGTTTGTTGCGAACCGAGCGGAAGTGTTCTGCAAAGCGGTCCCCAAGCCTCCGCTTGGTTTCCCCAATGTAGAGGAAGCCACAACGGGTACAATAGATACAATATACCACATTGGCAGATGTGCAGGTGAACATCTGCTTGACATGGAAAGTCATCTTGGGCCTGGGATGGGGGTGAGGGAGGAGGTGTGGGGGCAAGTGTAGCACTTCCTGCGGTTGTAGGGGAAGGTGCCGGGTGTGGTGGGGTTCAAGGCGAGTGTGGAGTGGACAAGGGAGTCGCGGAGAGAGTGGTCTCTCCAGAAGGCAGACAAGGGCGGGATGGAAAAATAGCTTGGGTGTTGGGGTCGGATTGTAGATGGTGAAAGTGTCGGAGGATGATACGTTGTATCCGGAGGTTGGTGGGGTGGTATGTGAGAACGAGGGGGATCCTCTGGGGGCAGTTGTGGCGGGGCGGGGCGTGAGGGATGTGTTGCGGGAAATGCGGGAGACGCGGTCAAGTGCATTCTCGACCACCACTGTGGGGGGGGGGGGGGGGGGGGGGGGGTTGCAGTCCTTGAAGAACGTGGACATCTAGGATGTATGGGAGTGGAATGCCTCATCCTGGGAGCAGATGTGGCGGAGGCGGAGGAATTTGGAATAGGGGATGGAATTTTTGCAGGAGGGTGGGTGGGAGGAGGTGTATTCGAGGTAGCTGTGGGAGTCAGTGGGCTTTCAATGGACATCAGTTTCTAGCTGGTTACCCGAGATGGAGACTGAGAGGTCCAGGAAGGTGAGGGATGTGTTGGAGATGGCCCAGGTGAACTTGAGGTTGGGGTGGAAGGTGTTGGTAAAGTGGATGAACTGTTCGAGCTCCTCTGGGGAGCAAGAGGCAGCACCAATACAGTCATCAATGTAACGGAGGAAGAGGTGGGGTTTGGGGCCTGTGTAGGCGCGGAAGAGGGACTGTTCCACATAACCGACAAAGAGGCAGGCATAGCTTGGGCCCATGCGGGTACCCATGGCCACCCCCTTTGTCTGTAGGAAGTGGGAGGAATCGAAAGAGAAGTTGTTGAGGGTGAGGACGAGTTCAGCTAGGCGGATGAGGGTGGCGGTGGAGGGGGATTGGTCGGGCTTGTGGGACAGGAAGAAGCGGAGGGCCTCGAAGCCATCTGCATGAGGAATACAGGTGTAGGGGGACTGGACATCCATGGTGAAAATGAGGTGTTAGGGTCCAGGGAATCGGAAGTCCTGGAGGAGGTGGAGGGCGTGGGTGGTGTCATGGACGTAGGTAGGGAGTTCCTGGACCAAAGGGGAGAAAATGGAGTCCAGATAGGTGGAGATGAGTTCGGTGGGGGAGGAACAGGCTGAGACAATGGGTCGACCAGGGCAGGCAGGTTTGTGGATTTTGGGAAGGAGATAGAAACGGGCCGTGCGGGGTTGGGGAACAATGAGGTTGGAGGCTGTAGGTGGGAGGTCCCCTGAGGTGATGAGGTCCTGGATGGTGTTGGAAATGACTGTTTGGTGCTCAGGGGTGGGGTCATGATCAAGGGGGCGGTAGGAAGTGGTGTCGGAGAATTGGCGTTTGGCCTCGGCGATGTAGAGGTCAGTGCACCATACTACCACTGTGCCACCCTTGTCTGCAGGTTTGATGGTGAGGTTGGGGTTGGAGCGGAGAGGGCGGAGGGCTGCCCGTTCTGAGGGGCAAGAGGTTGGAGTGGATGAGAGGGGTGGAGAGGTTGAGGTGGTTGATGTCTCGGCAGCAGTTGGAGATGAAGAGGTCAAGAGAGGGTAGGAGGCCTGGGGGTGGTGTCCAGGAGGAGGACTTGTGTTGGAGGCGGGTGAAGGGGTCAGTGGAGGGAGGGTTGGGCTCCCGGTTAAAGAAGTAAGCGTGGAGACGAAGGTGGTGGAAAAACTGCTCGATGTCCAAACGTGACTGGTATTCGTTGATGTGTGGGTGGAGGGGGACAAAAGTGAGCCCCTTGCTTAGGACTGACCGTTCATCCTCGGTCAGTGAGAGGTCTGGGGGGGTGGTGAAGGTTCGGCTCAGTGTGGCTGTCTACTCTGGGGTTGCTGGCTGTGGAGGTTGTGGGCGGAGCGATGAGGTCGTCAGCCGTGGGCGGGGTTCCGTCGGCGTCCATTATGGGCGGGGTTCCATCTGCCTTCTGGAGACCACTCTCTCCGCGACTCCCTTGTCTGCTCCACACTCCCCTCCAACCCCACAACACCCGGCACCTTACCCTGCAACCACAGGAGTGCTACATTTGCCCCCACACCTCCTCCCTCACCCCCATCCCTGGCCCCAAGAATGACCTTCCAGGTCAAGCAGATGTTCACCTGCACATCTGCCAATGTGGTATACTGCATCCATTGTACCCGGTGTGGCTTCCTCTACATTGGAGAAACCAAGCGGAGGCTTGGGGACCACTTTGCAGAACACCTCCGCTCAGTTCGCAACAAACAACTGCACCTCCCAGTCGCAAACCATTTTAACTCCCCCTCCCATTCCTCAGACATGTCCATCATAGGCCTCCTGCAATGCCACAATGATGCCACCCGAAGGTTGCAGGAACAGCAACTCCTATTCCGCTTGGGAGCCCTGCAGCCCAATGGTATCAATGTGGACTTCACAAGCTTCAAAATGTCCCCTTCCACCACCACATCCCAAAACCAGCCCAGCTCGTCCCCTCCCCCCACTGCATCCCAAAACCAGCCCAGCCTGACTCTGCTTCCCTAGCCTGTTCTTCCTCTCATCCATCCCATCCTCCCACCTCAAGCCACACCTCCATTTCCTACCTACCACCTCATCCCACCTCCTTGACCTGTCCGTCTTCCCTGGACTGACCTATCCCCTCCCTACCTCCTCACCTATACTCTCCTCTCTACCTATCTTCTTTTCTCTCCATCTTCGGTCCGCGTCCCCCTCTCTCCCTATTTATTCGAGTTGCCTCTCCTCATCCCCCTCTTTGAAGAACGGTCTAGGCCCGAAACGTCAGCTTTTGCGTTCCTGAGATGCTGCTTGGCCTGCTGTGTTCATCCAGCTCCACACTTTGTTATCTTGGACTCTCCAGCATCTGCAGTTCCCATTATCTCTAACAGCATCCTGTTGCTCAACACATCAAACTTCACAATTTCATCTGTCACAAATCTCTCAACGTATGATTAACTCCACAATCTTTTTATCTCTTTCTGTAGCTCTATATCTATCTTCCATTTCTTCTACTATACTCTGTTAGGAGTTCCTTGTCTCTTCATTTTACCCTAGATAGCTTCTGCCATCTTGATCCTAACACGAAAGCTACTTAAAAGTCATGTCTTCATCTCATTACTCTAATATCTTTCCTATTCAATTCCAAACCCCTAATGTAAAACACAATGGAACATTTTACTATATTAACACAAATATAGTAATGGAAGTTGTTCTGAAGCATACAATTGCAGCATTAACTGATTCATACATATTTACAGCACAGACAGAGGCCATTCAGTCTACCATGTCTGAGGTCAACAAAGATTTGATTGACACTAATTTCATTTTCCAGCTCTTGGCCCACAGCCCTCAAGGCTGTCACAAAAACAAAATAAATAGTAATAATTATGAAATATTTAGATGAGAGTTTCTGACTCAACCCCACGCTGAATAAAAAATGTTATCGCCCCCTCTCCGTGTTCTCTTATTTTAAATTTACTGCCCCTCAAATAATGGAAAGCAGACCTTCCTATCCATCCCATCTATGCCCTTCCCTTATAACCTTCGGTACAGGTTGGGACTCTAAGCATGGGAATTTAGAAGGATAAGAGGTGATCTAATTAAAATAATAGAATTATTAAGGGGCTTGACAGGCTGTGAGGGTGCTTCCCATGTTGGGAGAGTCTAGGTCCAGAGGGCATAGGCCCAGAATGAAGGGACACCAACTTAAGACTGAGATGAGAAGGAATTTCTCCTCTCAAAGGGCTGAAGGTCTTTGGAACTCCCTGACACAGAGAACCATGTGAGTAGAGGCCTTGCGTATATTAACGGTTGATTGGTAGGGAAGTCAAGGGTTATGGGGAAAGGGACAGCAAGTGGACTTGAGGAGTGTCAGACTACCCATGATCTTATTGCATGGCACAGTGGGTGAGGGGTCAAATAGCCTGCTTTTGTTCCTATTTCTTATAGACTTATGGATCCTCTTCCTACCTTTGCCATTCCAAGGAAAACAACACTACCCTACTCAATTTTTCCTTACAGCTCACAGTCTCTAGCCCAGTAAGTATCTGGTAAATCTTCTCTGTACTCTCTCTAGTGCAATCCCATCCCTTCAATGTTGTGGTCACCAGAACTGCATTCAGTATGCCAGTTGTGGCCTAACTAGAATTTTACATACGTTCAGTACAATCTCCCTACTATTATATTCTATATCTTAGCTAAGAAAGACAAATATCCCATATGCCTTCTTGACCACTTTTGCTACCGGTCTTGTTGCCTTTGGGGATCTGTGGAAAAGCATACCTAGATCCCCCTGATCTTCAGTCAAGTGGGAAAGACAGAACTGCATTTATGGAGGCACCTTCCATTACCCCATGATGTCCCAAAGTGCTTAAGTCAATTCAAGTAGTTATGAGGTGTATCTGCTACCGAAAATGCAGTAAACTACAGTGTGACTTAAATGTATCACCTTCTGTCTCAGATTATGCAGCCCACGTTAGACATCATCAGTTAGTTAAGAGATCTGAAGACACCTTCCTTTAAATATTTTGAAGCTTTAAACTGCATTTTTCGAAGAATTCAGATAAAGCAAAATACTTCGATATTTTTCTAGCTTCTTTTTAATTTGCACTTCATGGTTTTGGAATAATGCATTTTGGCTCCTAAACTGTTAACAATTATTTCCTGTTTAAAAAACAAAGGTGATAAATAAAACAATTAAAAAACAAATTCAAATTAATGTAAATAAATTTGAGATGTCACATTTGTGCTATGATAAATGTAATTGGGTTTGAAAAACATATCTGAACAACTTTTTCACTGCTTTCTTTGAAAAGCATAGAGCTTTGAAGTTCTTGCTCCCAGTAAAATTCTTCCTTTCTTCTACTTTGGCTATTCACCATGTTACATATCCCATCTATGGTTCCAAAAAGCAAGAGTTTGAAAATTACTGTACAGAACTAGCTTAGTTATTTACTAACCTAAGCAAGACCAAAAATATGACTAACTGCTTCACTCCTATCAAAGCAGATTATTTCATAGCTATCATGGTAAATCCCAGCGTCCTTTCTATTTCTACCAAACATTTCCTTGAATAACTTTCCCTTGCTTCTTTAGTCCATCTCCCACAAATGCAATGAAATCATGGAACTCCTTGGCCTGAATCGTAGGGACATCAATTATGCTGCACTTGCCTATCCTGGCACCCATGCCAAGTACTCCCGACATTAGCTCCAGCCTAGCCTTGAATTTGCACCCTCTTCATTTCTCTTTCTTCACCAGCCATCAGAACGTAGAAGATATTTACAGCATGTGGCTTATTGCTTCAGAGTCACCTGTCCCGAGAAGGATCATCTGCTGTGCTTCACCTGCTGGTATAATGAATGTGCAGCATGCACTACATTGAACAACACCGAGAAGTTTGCATACACCTAACTAAAAATGGGCAAAAGTTTCTGTTTGTTTATGTACATGAGAAAGTTAAGTATATGAGGCAGGTAATATGCAAACACTAAAAGGTGGAACCAAAGAACAAAAAGCACAAACAGTATAGCAAAATACACATAACCAGCAGCATATAAGATCACAAGAGGCATGGATAGAGTGAGTGCACTCAGTCTTTTTCTCAGGGTTGGGGAATTGAGGACTAGAGGGCATCAATTTAAGGTCAGAGGGAAAAAATACATGGGAATCTGAGAAGCACTTTTTTTAAAAAAAACATTGGGTGGTATGCATATGTAAAGAGCCACCAGCATTAGTGGTTGAGGCAAGTATATTAACAACATTTTAAAGGCATTTGGATGAATACATGTATAGGAAAGGCTGAGAAGGATATGGGCCAAATGCAGGGAAATGGGGTTACCATGGATAGACAGTTTGGTCAACATGGATTAGTTTGGGCCGAAGGACCTGTCTCTGTGCTGTTAGGCTCTATGACAGTGGAAATTTAGTTTAAGAAATGTATTGATTTTATTTTCTTCAAAATACTTCTGTATGATTCAATTGGTACAACTCCTCTTATTTTAATTCTTAGGTTTCCTTGACTGGTCAATCTAGCTTTGCAAGAGTTCTTGATCATTTTTCATTGGTCTTCTTCTATCCCTTCAGTTCTGATCTGCTACTTTAACTTTGGAAGGTCAGAGATCACCAGGATGGATAACACTATAGAAAGGATAAGTGGCATTAACAGTTTTATAGACAAGGAGATACAAAGCAAAGAAATCAGAAAAAACATGCACAAACTGTTAGGGAGACAGTAGTGTGCAGTTTTAGTTGCCCCAATAAAGAGAGGATACAGAGGTCATATACACCGTACAGATTCATCAAAATAATGCCAGTAATGAACAACTGTAGTTATGGGAAAAGACTTGAGTATAAAGAACTATTCCCACTGGCCCTTCCTCAGAACTGGTGGTGGCTGGAAAAACGTCAGTTTATATATGAAAATAGGGAGGTGAGTGGGGTAGGGAGTAAATGATAGGATACAGCCCAAAGAGAGAGAAAGACAGTTGGACAGACAAAGCAGTTGCTAATGATCAGGCTGGGAGGATGAATATTTGTAATGAGGGCTGTTAGTGACTCACAACAGGGGGTGTGTAGTGGCAGGCTATGTGGTCACAAGGCCTGGTGTGCGGGGTGGGAGGCTGGGACATGGGACAGTTTAGGCCCTAAAATTATTGAACTCAATATTGAGTCTGGAAGGCTGTAGGGTCCCCATGTGGAAAATGAGGCATTGTTCCTCCAGCATGCGCTGGGTTTCACTGTAGCGAGCCAGAGACAGAGATGTTGGCCAGGGAGCAAAGTGGTGCATGGTAAACTCTCCCATCTCCTGAAGCATGAACTCTGTTTTCTCTTCCACAGATGCTGCCAGGCTTGCTGAGCTTTTCCAGCAACTTTGTTTTTGTTCCTGATTTACAGCATTCGCAGTTCTTTTGGTATTTTTTCCCCACTGGACCAGGCAGGTTAATAAAAGACTTAATAGACGTTAGGATCATGAGAAATTCCAATTTTTCAGAAGTCAGTGACAAAAAGCCATCAATTCATAATATCCAAGCGTGCATGGAATTCTTGAAGCAGGAATCGTTGTGAAATTAATTTTAGATTGTTCCATCAAACAACCTCCTTCTGAGCTGTAAACTATCACTTTGTTATGGCCCTCAAGTGCAAGAATAATTTTCAGGACACCAATCATTGAAACATTTATCATGCTCCCCTGACCTGTTGAGCACATGTAGCATTTTATTTTTATTTCGGATGTTCAGCATCTAAAACATTTTGCTTTTGACAAAATTATCAATAGTTACCAGTCATTAAGAATCTTCAACATAACCTTCCATATAATTCCAAAGACATACTAAGCCAACGTTATTCAGTTCTCCTCCTATTTATTCAAGTTGCCCATGAAACTTCTGGACTCCCAATTCACCAGTCCTATGCTTCCTCAGGTACACCTGCTTTTTTTCACTGCACCTCACTACCGATGCCACCATATTAAGGTTATGTTATATTGTCTCACTTCCTATAGACAAAGCTATAAGAGATCAGCAGTGAAGAATTACACTGAAGTTCGAGGATGAGGTTCAGCAGCTGCCAGATTAAGGACCTAGCGGAGGACATTTTCTAAAACAAAGGTAAACTCAGGTAAAATTAATTATGCAATAAATGAATTCCAATGATTGTTCACCGAAGTTACAATGGAACTTCAAAAGAGCATTTTGGTTTCATGTATTATAAATAATAATAAATTTCTATTATGCTAAGATGCATAGAGGCTTAAAGACAAGAGTCTTTGCTGGGAAGAGAGAGAGAGACAGACAGAGAGAGAGAGAGAGAGAGAGAGAGAGAGAGAGAGAGAGAGAGAGAAAAGAGTTAGCCACATTTCAACTTATCATGATAAAAGCACAACTCTTTCACCTCATAAAATATCCATGAATGAGAACAATATTGGATTATTGCTCTCTTAAAATGCACCTGCCATTCTTTCATCAATCACATACCAAATTTCAATTGGCAAGTGCAGATCAAACACACGATGTAACAGGGAAGAATGCAATGTCTACAGGGTTCATGGTTATTTAATCTAACAAGACCTCAGCGACCAGCTGTTACACATCACAACTCAAGCATATGAATTCTGAGTTATATTAAAGTACTGACATTTATACCTTCCAGATCAGTAAAACCACCACATGCCCTTTCAGCAGAGATAGTAAACAGAAACTAAAATAAAACTGCTGTATAATATTACATATGTTGATCATCTAATTTAAGGACATTTTATTTTGGTCTCCATCTGTTCTATCAGCACTCTCCAGTTATAGCATAGCAAATTAGCTTATAAACACCAGAAAATTAAATTCTCTTCAAAAACATCGTAAAGTTTAAAAATTATACAGATCATCTTTCAGTTACTTTAGTGGGTCATTACATATTATATAGTGTCAGCAGTGAAGTCCATTCTCCCCCCTACATGTAACATTACACTTGCAAAGACACCCATTGCTTGTACAGAGAACCACTGCCAAGTTGTTTCTTTATGTTTCTCTTGTGTTTCCATGGCAAAGGTCAGTGTGTGCGTAAATAAAATTGCAGCGAAGGGGCTAACACCAAAGGTCATTGCAGGATAAAAGCAATCCCAAGCAAATGTGCAATTCCAGTCACTGTAGCTGTTCTTGGTCATATACCACTCAACTAAATAAATGATAAGGCTAAATAAAAATCATTTTAAAAGTCAAATTATTCAGCTAAAAAAGCAAAGTACATAGGTATGATATTTAACATGGATTCTTGGGTGACCTTTAAAAGGGAAACAATACTGTACTTTAATCACATGAAACCTATTTACTCTGTAGTGCCAGACAGCAAACTAATCCACATATAAAAACATACACGAGCATGAATAAAGTTGTTGATAAAATTAACTTGTAACTGGCTAGCCAGTGAAGCCAAAGTTAATAGGAAATCTCTGGCAATTAACGACTATGACAAACTCTTCACAAGAGAGATAAAAAGAATTTCTATAGGCTCATTTGCTGTCCCCTCCAGATATGCCACCTCTCTTCCTTACAGCTACAATATAAAATAACTACTTACTAAGATTTAATGTGTGATCTTTAATGCACTGCATCATGACAAATTGCCTTTGATATTTTCCCCCACCTATATTTTTATAATCAGAAGGAAACATTCAACGAAATATAAAACCTATTTAGATTTTCCTCCTCATTCACCATGTAGTAAACTCCTTCTGAAACCCAAATATCCTATAAATCCTCCCTCAACCCAGGAAAACAGGTCATCACCTTGCTACAATGCATCACACACATGCACAGTTATGGGTCAGTCTTCCATAGAGTATGGAAAACAAAAATTTTCAGTATCACTCATATTTCTATACATGAAAAGAGATTATTTTTCCACAGACTGCTATAAAACAGTTCATTTTATTCATGTTAATAAGATATTCATTTTATCATTATTAATTAACATTGAAATAAATAATGAATGAGATTACAGGCAAATTGAGTGTAGAAGAGCACAACCTCTTGCACAAATAAACTTATCAAACATTCCATTGCAGTAAGGTTCTAACATAAGAAACAGATTTCTTAATTCATAAGGAATAAACATTCCCTTTAAAATGTTAGTGGATCAATGGGCAAAAAAAACTACCAAATTTCAAATTGGCAATAAAGGGCCTTCCTTTAAGCAATTCCACTTTATTCCACATTCCATTCTTTCTGGAAGCAGGTGGGAAAGACGCTGCAATTTTTTTAATCTAAAATTATACATAGCTAAGTTACAAGCAGTACACTTGACACCCACCTTTCTTCCATTGATCATTTACTCAAATCTAACATACAAATTATTTAGGTGGCACATCCCATTAGAAAATGAGACACAAACAATGACAAGGTTTCCAACTTCCAAGAAGAATTCAGTTTTCAAAGGAACATACTCGTGAAACACAGAACTCCGTTAAACAGATGTAAAAATGCAATAAGATTTTCACTAAAACTTACTACAAGTGTTAAATCTTAAAGATCACGTCAAACTAGAAGACAAAAATCCTTGTAAACAAAGTAAGAAAGCAAACTCAGTGAAAGTAATCTGTCTACCAAACAACAGAACAAGCCCCAACTTCTTAATATTCTGATCTCTATTGTACAAGATAAAACGGAGTACAATATTTGATTTTGTAATAGCCTGAACTGACTTGTTCCCAAAAACAATCTTCTATTGTAGAGCGTCAAAATAGAATGGGCAATTCCCTGATCAGTGCTAGAGCCAAACAATCTCTAAGGCAAGCATGACAAGTAACACACATCACAAGTGCAGGCAATGACCGTCTCCAACAAGAGAGAATCTAACTAACTATTTCCTCTCAATATTCAATTGCATCATCATCATCATCATCCTAAGAGTTATCCATGATAAGAACCAGCATATAAATAGTGTGGCTACAACAGCAGCTCAGAAAGGAGGGATTCTACTGCACTTTGTCACTTCAGTGTCTGTCCACCATATACACAAGGCAGATGTCAGGGTGTGATAAATACTCTGCAATTGCCTGAATGGGTACAGCTCCAAAAACGTTCAAGAAGTGATGCCATTCAGGACGAAGAAACCCAACTGACTGACACCCTATTTATAAGCATCTTCATTGTACCAAGTACCATCTACACCATGCAACGTAGCAACTCAACAACACCTTCCAAACCCAAGACCACCATCACCTAGGAGAACAGGGGCAGATGATGAGAGGAACACATCTTGTTGTATCTCCTGACAAACTATAACTGTATAACCCACATACAAACATCAGATTTAAATCATTGTTTGAGATGTAAACTTCATTCCTTTTACTTTGTTCCTTAAGCTTCTTTCTCCTGGCTTTTTCATTTTTCCCACCTCTTTATTGAACTTGCTGTAAATGATTTTACCCTGATTAAGTCCAACAAAGTTCCAGGAGATTTACTCACAAATTTGTTATTTAGAGCTGTGATAAGCTCAGGAGGACTCATTCCCACACAAATGCATTGCCATGTATTTCAAATTGAGCGCAAGTATAGCTTTTGTCAAAAATAACAAATGGAAATGCCAACTAAGAACACTAAAGTAGTAAGCCTGTTAAAAATGTCTTTAATAATTTTTTTTGGGCGAGTTTGGGTGAGTGGGCAAATCAATGGCAGATACATTTATCCAAATATACTACAAGGTTATCACTTTGGAAGCAAAAACAAGGCGGCAGATTAATACCCGAATGGCTATAAATTGGGAGAGGGGAGTGTGCAGCAGGACCTGGGTATCCTTGTGCACCAGTCAGTGAAGGCAAGCATGCAGATGCAGCAGGCAGTAAAGGAGGCGAATGATATGTTGGCCTTCAATGTGAGATTTCCAGTACAGGAGGAGGAATTTGTTGTTGCAGTTATACAGGGCCTTGGTCAGGCCACATCTAGAACATCGTTTGAAGTTTTGGTCTCCTTTTCAGAGGAAGGTTGCTCTTGTTCTTGAGAGACTGCAGAAAAGGTTTACCAGGCTGTTTCCAGGGATGGCGAGTCTGACGTATGAGAAGAAATTGGCCAAGTTGAGATTGTTTTCGCCAGAGTTCAGACAAATGAGGGAGGGGTCTCATAGGGGCTTATGAAACTCCAAAGGACTGAACAGGGGTGAATCAGGGAGGATTGTCCCAGTGGTGGGTGTGTCCAGAACCAGGGGACACAATATGATGATTCAGGGTAGACAATTCAAAACAGAGATAAAGGTGGCATTTCTTCACCCAATGAGTGGTGAGCCTGTAGAATTCATTTCCACAGGAAGTAGGTGATGCCAAAACATTGAATGTATTCAAGAGATGACTAGATATAGCACTTGGGGCGAATGGGATCAAAGATTATGGGGAGAAAGCTGGACTGGGCGACTGAGTTGGACAATCAGCCATGATCGTAAAGAATGGTGAAGCAGGCTCAAAGCGCCATACGGCCTCCTCCTAGTCCTATCTTCTATGTTTCTATGTCCCTGTTATTGTAAAGGGCAAAGCAGGTAGGTGTAGGCACTGCTGGATGACTAGAGAAAATGAGGCTCCAGTCAAGCAAAAGGAGGCAGCGTATACCAGGCGGGATCGAGTGAATCCCTAGAAGAGTACAAGGGCAGTAAAAGTATACGTGAGGGGGAAATCTGGAGGGCAAAAATGGAACATGAGATAGCTTTGGTAAATAGAGTTATACAGAATCCAAAAACATTCTATAAATATGTTAAGGGCAAAAAAGTAACCAGAGAGAAAATACAGTCCTCTAAAAATCAATAAGGTTATCTACGCGCGGAACCTAGAGAAGGGCAAGTTACTAAACAAATATCTCGTGTCAGTATTTTCTGCAAAGGAGGACACAGAATCGAGGGAACTTGGGGAAATAGGGGAAATAAATAGGAGATGTCTTGAAATGAGTACATAGTACATATGAGATGCTGCTAGATGTTTTAAAATGCATAAAGGCAGATAAATCCCCAGGACATGGTCAGGTGTTTCCTAGAATTTTGTGGGAAGCGAGGTAAGAGATTGCTGAGTCCCTTGTTGAGATATTTGTATCATCAACAGCCACAGGTGAGATGCCAGAAGCCTGGAGATTAACTAACGTGGCGCCATCATTTAAGAAAGGCTATAAGGAAAAGCCAGGGAACTGTAGACCAGTGAACCTGACATCAGTGATGTTTAAGTTGTTGGAGGGGTTTCTGAGGAACAGGATTCATACGCATTTGGTTCGGCAAGGATGGATTAGGGATAGTCAATATGGTTTTGTACATGGGAAATTACACTTGATTGAGGTTTCTGATGAGGTGACAAGAAAATTGATGAAGGCAGAGCAGCAGCAGATGTTGCCCATATGGATTTCAGCAAAGCATTCGACACGGCTCTGCACAGTAGACTGGATGGTAAGGTTAGATCACATGGGATTGAAGGGGAGCTAGCCAAGTGAATACAAATTGGCTTGAAATTAGGAGACAAAAAGGCGGTGCTTATTTTTGGACTGGAGGCCTCTAACTAGTGGTGTGCCATAAAGACTTTTGCTGGGTGCTGTGCTTTTCATTAATTACATAAATGATTTGGATGTGAATATAGGAGGCACAGTAAGTAAGTTTACGGATGACATCAAAATAGGTGGAACAGTGGACAGTGAAGAAGATTATCTCAGAGTACAACGGGACCTTGATCAGAATGGCCATTGGGCCAAGGAGTGGCTGATGGAGTTTAATTTAGATAAATGTGAGGTGTTGCATTTTGATAAGGCAAGATTGTACAGTACAGTAATTTCTCATATAACGTGATAGGTGCATTCTTCTGTGACCTTGTATTATAGATCATTGCCAGAGAATTGCATTATAGGGAAAATCGCCATACTGTACAGTAAAAAGTTTGTGTTATCCAAACAGTGTCCACTATTCATCAATTGCATTACAGCCAATTCACATTGACAAAACAGGAGTTATAACAGAAATATCCATAAGTGGTAGTGCCCTGGGCAATGCTGCCAAATAAACAGACCTAAAGGTGCAGGTGTATTGTTCCACCAAAACTAGACAGCATGGGTCTAAGGTGAAGGGAGAAAGATTTAAAAAGGACCTGCGGTCCAACTCGTCTTTGTTGATTAGACCTCCCAATCTGACCTAGTCTCATTTGCCAGCATTTGGCACATAACCCTCTAAACCCTTTCCTATTCTTACACATATCCAGATGCCTTTTAAATACTGTAGTCGTACAAGCCTCCACACTTCCTCTGGCAACGCATTCTACATACGCACCACTCTCTGTGTGAAAAAGTTGCACCTTAAGTCGCTTTTAAATCTTACCCTTCTCACCTTAAGCCTATGCCCTCTAGTTCTGGACTCACCCACCCTGGCAAAAAGTGCTTGCCTGTTTACCCTATTCATGCCCCTCGTGACTTTATAAACCTTCAACACTCCAGAAAAAACAGCCCCAGCCTATGCAGACTCTCCTCATAGCTCAAACTCTCCAAGCCTGGCAGCATCCTCATAAATCTTTACTGAACCCTTTCTAGTTTCACAACATCCTTCAGATAGGAGGGCAACCAGAATTGCATGCAATACTTCAAAAGTGGCTTAACCAACATCCTGTATAGCCACAACATGATCTCCCAACTCCTATGCACTGACCAATAAAGGCAAGCACACCAAATGCATTCTTCACAATCCTACCTACCTGCAACTCCTCTATGAATCTGCACTCCAAGGTCTCTGTTCAGCAACACTCCCCAGGGTCTTACCATTAACTGTATAAATTCAGTCCTGCTATGCCTCTCCAAAATGCAGTCCTCACATTTATCTAAATTAAACTCCATCTGCCACTCCTCAGCCCATTGGCCCATCTGATCAAGGTCCCGTTGTACAAAAGGTAACCTTCTTCATTGTCAACTATACCTCATGTCATCTGTAAACTTACTAACCATGCCTCCTATGTTCACATTCAAATTATTTATGTAAATGACAAAAAGCAGTGTACCCAGCACCAATCCTTGCGGCACACTGCTGGTCACAGGCCTCCAGTCTGAAAAACAATCCTCTACCACCACCACACTCCATCTTCTATCTTTGAGCCAGTTCTGTATCCAAATAGCTAGTTCTCCCTGTATTCCGTGAGATCTAACCTTGCCAGCCAGTCTACCACATGGAACCATGTCAAATGCCTTACCAAAATCCAGATAGATTGCATCAACCTCTCTGCCTTCACCAATCCTCTAACTTCTTCAAAGAACTCAAGTTAGTGAGATACGATGTCCCACGCACAAAGCCATGCTGAATATCTCTAATCAGTCCTTGCCTTTCCAAATATATGTAAATCCTGTCCCTCAGGTTTCCCTCCAACAACTTGTCCAACACCAACGTCAGTCTCAGAGATAACAAGGTGTGGAGCTGGATGAACAGCAGGCCAAGCAGCATCAGAGGAGCTGGAAGGCTGACGTTTTGGGCCTCGTCAGTCTCACTGGTCTACAGTTCCCTGGCTTTTCCTTCCCACCTTTCTTAAATAGTGGCACCACATTAGCCAACCTCCAGTCTTCCAGCACCTCACCTGTGGCTATCGATGAGACAACTGTCTCAGCAAGGGCCATGCAATCTCTTCCCTCACTTCCCACAAAGTTCCAGGGTTTATCTGATCAGGTCTGAGGGGTTTATCCACCTCTATGCATTTTAAAACATTCAGCACCTCCTCCTCTGCCATATGGATATTTTCAAGATGTTGCTATTTATTTCCCCATGTCCTTTGCTGTAAGAACAGTGTACCAATGTGCAAAGGTAAGCAGGGAAAAGAACTTAAAACAAAAGCACATACTTAATTCCAAACAACTCCATGTGGTATGGTAATATGAAAGTCTATTTGGAAATTCTTCAAGAAGGATAACATTGACAAAACGGCTTAAATACACCAAAGTTCCAGAGTCTGATTTGAGGATATAACAAGGTACACAATAACGATAAATGCAGAGGCTGCATAAACGACCACAACTTCACATAAAATCTCTGAAAACGGCAAACTTAAAAAAAAAGTCATTCCTCAGCATTCACGAGGGTTCCATTCCATTCCACTCCACAAATGAAGGAGTGGGGATAGGGTTGGGGACCTTATTAAAAGTAGGTTAAATATTGCGGCTGTGTGACTTTTGCCCGTGGATTTTGATTCTTGTTATCTATTTTTTTGCATGGATAGGCAAATTCGCAAGTTGCGATTTCGTGGATGCACAGAATTTACTGTTCTTTTTCCAATTTTTTTCTCGCTGTGTCATACTTCTTCTGGATGACAATGAACAAGTATCAGAGAATTCAGATTTTATTGCTCAACATACTTAGGGCACTTACACACAGAATTTAAATAAGGCATCAAACCCAATTTCGTATGATCTAGACGTCTGGGAATCATGTCTTAAACAGCTGCCCAACTGTCTATTTCAGTCACATGCTCCCTAGACAATAAAGTATTTACATCACAATTAGGCATTCTCTGTCAATGCTATTCAGGATTTTCAGTATTTCAGCGTGAATGCCCCCTTCCTCTCAGCGGAAAGCATATATCATCTCTATTTGAACCATTTCAGCTCAAAAGAATGTGACAAAAAAACAATGACACCAGTTACAAGACGACAATATGGTCCACATTTATCACAGGACAGTAGAATTCAGTTTGAAAACTAACATGCTCACAAGGAAGTCAACAGTACTCATTTGCAATTTAATCGATATTTAACGTTAGAACACTCACTGATTTTTCATTATTTTTAATTTTATACTTTTATCTACTATGTTTTGGGCTGCAAACTAGGAATTATGGGCCAAAGGCAACTTTTGGACTTTGGGAAACATCTTGCAGTAAAAGAAAAGAACTGACAAAACAAGGTTTTTGGTTGCAAGGCCGGATTGGAGATTAATTGCAGGTTGATTTTCGATTAAAAGGGTTCCTACTGCAACCCTAGGAAGAGTATTATGTTTAAACATACAGCAGAAGTTGGTTATTAATAAGGTCAGTATTGAGGAACTGATTCCACAAAGTCTGGAAGAGAACACATATTCAAACAAATGGCCAATGTTGAAATGTAATCAAGGACTCGGAAAAGCTGGTCAGTTCAGCAGGGCATGGCTATGATTGAAGCTTTTTTTTAAGCTATGTTTTCTGGGAGATGAGTTTGGCTGCTGATGACACAGCATAAAGATTTGAAAGCTCTCTGCCTAATCTCCCTCACCAGCTTTTGGAAACCAGGAGAGTAGAAAGCTGAGTTACAAGTATTACTACTTTACTTGAATGAACTAAAGAAGGTGGTCCTGATCGATATTGCCAGAAAAGCAACCAGAGACCATATTTATGCCCAAGAAACAATGCATAGTGAGAAACATTTGATCTGGTCAGTTTCGTATTTTCTTTCATTTATCCCCTGACTGTATTTATTTGTCTGTTTGTCTATTTATCCATCTTTTGTGTAAATGGATGCTGAGAAAGTATAGACATTAATTAGATTACCTTGTTTAATTTTTTCATGAAATTTTTGCATACACATTAAGTTATTAAATCTTCTATTTATGATACAAAACCAGTGTCTGGAATTAATTATTCACAAAGTTTGAGATTAGTTATTCAAAAGTCTGATTGGGATCCATTACAGTAACTGTTGAGGATCTTTGAAGGCTTTAATTTTACTGTGTTGTGCATAAAGAGGTAGAAAAGGCTGCCTGACTCCTTGTTGTAACAATAGCAGTCTCCAAAAATTAAAATAAAACCAAACATTGGATAGGTGGCAGATGAGGTTCAATGCAGAGAAGTGTGAGGTGATGCACTTTGGTTGAAAGAACATTGACAGACAATATAAAATTGTAACAACAATTCTAAAAGGGGTGCAGGCCACAGGCACCTGGATATATACACGCACAGATCATTCTAAGTTTCAGAGTGTGTGGAGTGAGCAGCATAAGTATACCACGTTCTCGGTTTTGTTAATAGGGAACATAGAGTACAAGAGCAGGGAGGTGATGTTGAACTTGTACGATATACTTATTAGACCTTAGGTGTATTGTGCACAGTTGTGAGCGCCAGATTGTAGGATGTGAATGCAAAGGAGAGAGTGCAGAAGCAATTTACAGAACGGTTCCAGGAATGAGTGTCTTCAGTTAGGAGGACTGCTTGAAGTTGGGACTGTTCTCCTTCGAGAGAAGGTTAAGAGAATTTAATAGAGGTCTTCAAAATCACGAGCGAACAGGATAGAGTAGCTAGGGAGAAGCTGTTCCCATTCATAAAACAAAAAAGAACGAGAAGGCATAGACTTCAAGTGATGTGCAAACAAAACCAGAGTAATGTGAGAAAAAGGTGGGGTATGGAATGCACTGCTCAAAATGTGGTGAAGGCAAATTCAATTAAGTCAGTTCAGAGGTCATTGATGTTTATTTGGATAGAAATGATGGAGATTTGGAGGGAAATGGAAGGAGAATGGCACTAGGCAATAGAACTGGTGCAGACACCGTGGGCTGAATTGCCTACTTCTGTGCTGTGATGATGTGATTCTGCTTTGGTTTTCAAACAGGTTGCTTCACATTAGAGATAATGGGAACTGCAGATGCTGGAGAATTCCAAGATAATAAAATGTGAGGCTGGATGAACACAGCAGACCAAGCAGCATCTCAGGAGCACAAAAGCTGACGTTTCGGGCCTAGACCCTTCACGAAACGTCAGCTTTTGTGCTCCTGAGATGCTGCTTGGCCTGCTGTGTTCATCCAGCCTCACATTTTATTATCTTGCTTCACATTATGACGTTTACCAAACTGCAAGGGAGTGTCCACGATGAGGCAAACAAACAAAACACAACAAAGCTGATGTGAACACAATGAAGATCAGGACTTTGAGCACAGGCTTTTTAAATGGTTAACTACATGTCCAAGACAGATGTGCAAAAAACTTATATAGCTTCCCTATGACACACAATATTCACTGAAAGCAGAATACATAACAATCGCTCAAAGTGGACCAACGAAGAACATTCAGAAGGGAAAACTGCACAGGAAACCTATAAGCAGGCTTTGTTGTAAGGTTTTGTTGAGGCATTTAACTGAGCAGAGGTAGTCATGTTAAGGTTCTGGAGAATCTGCTCAATATGATCTCCTTTTCCTGACAACATATGAGTAAACGAGATAACAAATGGTGTACAGCAGGATGAACACAGCAGGCCAAGCAGCATCTGACTGGCCAGACCCATCGTCTTTACCTGCTCCTGCCCCACAGAACTCATCTCATCCTACCCTGATTCAGTCTCATCTTGCCAGGTCCAGTCCCTGCCCACTTACATGCTCGATTCCTCAGCACCTTAGGAGCAGGAAAGCTGATGTTTCGGGCCTGAGCCCTTCATCAGAAATGGGGGAGGGGGATCAAAGATGGATAGAGGAGAAGATAGGTGGAGAGGAGACAGACGGGTCAAAGCGGCAGGGTTGGAGCCAGTAAAGGTGAGTGTAGCTGGGTAAGTAGGAAGGAGATAGGACAGTCCAGGGAGGGTGGACAGGTCAAGGGGGTGGGATGACCATCTCAAACACCTCCCTCACCTCCCTGAACCCCTCTGTCTCCATCTCGGGCAACCACCTAGAAACCGATATCCATTTCAAGCCCACCAAATCCCACAGCTATCTAGAATACACCTCCTCCCATCCACCTTCCTGCAAAAATGTCATCACAATTCCCAATTCCTTCACCTCTGCCGCATCTGCTCCAGGATGAGGCATCCCACGCCCTTACATCTCAGATGTCCTCATTTTTCAAGGACCGCAACATCACCCCCACAGTGGTCGAGAACTCGAGCGCGTCTCCCGCATTTCCCACAATAACAACCAAAGAAGAATCCCCTGCGTCCTCACATACCACCCCACCAACCTCCGGATCCAACGCCTCATCCTCCACCACTCCCGCCATCTGCAATCCGACCCCACCACCAAAGACATTTTTCCCTCCTCACCCTTGTCTGCTTTCTGGAGGGACCACTCTCTCTGTGGCTCCCTTGTCCAAACACCACCCCCTCCAGCTCCACCACACCCAACACTTTTCCCTGCAACCTCACGAAGTGCTACACCTGTCCCCACACCACCTCCCTCATCACCATCCCAAGCCCAAGAAGGCTTTCCACATCAAGAAGATGTTCACCTGCACATCTACTAATGTGGTATTCCGCATCTGCTGTACCTGGTGTTGCCTCCTCTACATCAGGGAAACCAAGTGGAGGCTTGGGGACTGCTCGGATCACAACAAACAACTGCACCTCCCAGTCACGAACCATTTCCACTCCCACTCCTGTTCCTCAGACGACATGTCCATCCTCGGCCTCCTGCAGTGCCACAACGATGCCACCCGAAGGTTGCAGGAACAGCAACTCATACTCTGCTTGGGAACCCTGCAGCCCAATGGTATCAATGTGGACTTCACAAGCTTCAAAATTTCCCCTCCCCACACTGCTTCCCAAAACCAGCCCAGCTCATCCCCACCTCCCTAACTACTTCTTCCTCTCACCTATCCCCTCCTCCCACTCAAGCTGCACCCCCCATTTCCTACCTACTAACGTCATCCCCCCCACTTGACCTGTCCGGCCTCCCTGAACTGACCTATCTCCCCTTACCTCCCCATCTATACTCACCTTTACTGACTCCATCTCCGCCTCTTTGACTTGCCTGTCCCCCTCTCCACCAATCTTCTCCTCTATCCATCTTTGATCCAGCACCCCCCCTTTCTCTCTATTTATTTCAGAACCCCGTTCCCCTCCCCCTTTTCTGATGAAGGGTCTAGGCCCAAAACGCCAGCTTTCCTTCTCCTAAGATGCTGCTTAGCCTGCTGTGTTCATCCAGGTCTACGCCTTGTTGTCTCGGATTCTCCAGCATCTGCAGTTCCTATTATCTCGGAAACATGGTGAGTAAGGTCAGTTATGATGGGACAATATTCAAACTCATTAAGACCCACAGGTGTCAAACAGCGTTTTAATTTGGCACTGATACTCTTTAGATCCAGCCCTGACTTTGTAATTAAGCCTGATGAAAAGGGTGGTGCTGTTGTAGTCTGGTATACTGACCTCTAGGTTGCAGAGGCTGAGCACCAGCTCTCAGATACCTCTCCCTGGATCATGGCCCAATGATGGAACATCAGGCCAATGCGGTAACCATTGTCATCAACCTCATTTCATCTCTACTACTACCCCCACACCCTCCACCCCCAACACACAGCTCATTTCTACCTTCTTCCCAAAATTCACAAACAGGACTGAATGGCAAGACCCATCGTCTTTACTTCTCCTGCCCCACAGAACTCATCTCATCCTACCTTGATTCAGTCTCCTCTCGCCAGCTACAGTCCCTGCCCACTTACATGCTCGATTCCTCAGACACTTTATTTCAGCTTCAGAATTTCCAGTTTGCAGGCTCCAGCTACCTCCTCTTTACCATGGGCATGCAACCCCTTTGCATGCCCATCTCCCACCATGATGATCTCAGGACTCTCCGCTTCTTCCTGGAACAAAGGCCTGAACTGTCTCCATCCACTATCAGCCTCCTCCACCTAGCCAAGCTTGTCCTCACCCTGAACAACCTTTCTCTAACTCCTCTCATTTTCTTCAGGCCACAGGGGTGGCCACGGGTATGCGCATGGGCCCCAGTTACACCTGTTTCTTTCTGGGCTACGTGGAACATTCCTTATTCCAGTCATATTCTAGCCCCCATCCACAACTCTTTCTCTAGTATATCAATGTTATCATCAGCGCTGCCTCCCTCTCTCATCCAGAATTGGAAAAGTTTATTAATTTCACTTCCAATTTCCACCCCGCCATCACCTTCACCTGGTCCATCTGACTACTCCCATTCCTTCCTCAACTTTTGTTTCCATTTCTGGGCTACCAATATCCACTATAAACCAGACGTCTCCCACAGTTACCTGGACTATACATTCTCACACACTGCTTCCTGTATGTACTCTATTCCATTTTCCCAGTTCCTCCATTTCTGCTGCATTTGTTCCGACGATGCCAACTTCAACGAGGAAGCCTCTGAAACATTCACTTTCTCCCTCAGCCGAAGATTCCCCAACACGGTTGTTGTTAGGGCCCTCAGCCAGGTCTGACCCATCTCCCATACTTCAGCCTTCACCTGCTCTCCTTTCTGCAACAGTACTTAAGTCCCCGTTATCCTTAGCTACGATCCCACTAGCATTTACATCCAGGGGATCATTAGGTGTCACTTTTGCCACCACCAGACATGCATTTCCCTCTCCTTCCTTATGAGCCTTCTGCATTGCTCATTCCCCTCATGACACCCTGGTCCACTCTCCTTGCACTCCCAACACTTACCCCACTGCAACAGCCCCATGGCACCTTTCCCTGCAACCAGAAAGTGCAACACCTGTCCATTTACTTCTTCCCTCCGCAATATCTAAGCGTACAGACACTAGCTCCAGGTGAAGCAGCACTTTACCTGCACATCACACAATCTAATCAAACACATTCGTCACTCACAATGTGGTCTCTTCTACACTGGGGAAACGAAGCGTAGACTGAGTGATCGCTTCGCAGAAGACTTGCATTCTGTTTGCAAAGAAGACCGTGAACTTCCAGTTGCCCACCACTTTAACACACTATCCTGTTTCCTGACCAACATCTGTCTCAGACTTACTGCAGTGATCCAGCAAAGTTCAACACAAGCTGGAAGAACAGCGCCGTATTTTTTGCCTGGGGACCCTGCAGCCTTCCAGACTCAATATCAATTTCAATAACTTTAGGGATTGAGCCCTCCCATGTCCTCGCCCCACCCCCACAAACAGGCCTTATACTCAGTTGGGTCAAGTGACCCTTCCTCAGAACTGATGGTAGCGAGGAAAATATTGATTTATACAGAGAGGATAGGGTGGGGAGAGGTGCTAAAAGGTAAACGATAGATGCAGATAGAGCCCAAAAAGACAGAAGAGCATCGAGACAGACGAGGGAGTGGATAACGATCTGGCTGGGAGGGTGACTGTCTGTTAATGGGGCTGTTGGTGGTGTGTAATAGCAGGTTATGTGATCACTACCATCAGTTCGAAGGAAGGGTCACTCGACCCAAAGTGTTAACTCTGATTTCTCTCCATAAACGTCGCCAGACCTGCTAGCTTTTCCAGAAACTCCATTTCTGTTTCTTATTAGCATATTCTCTTTGCTACTGTCAACAACATTCAAAATCATTCATAGGGGATACCAACTTACTTTCTAAAATAGAGACAGAACTGTTCAGCCTGTTTGCCTGAGCTCCAACATAAAGAGTATGCCAAGTTCTCAGGGGTTTGCTCTATGCCAATGATGCGATACTATCATTTCATACCAAAGAACACCTTCAGCACCAAAGGGATAGCATTTTCCTATACAGCTGTCAACCAGCTCTGTCAATGTAACGTTGAAGGTTATTGCTAGTTTCACATAACAACAATTCCATGATGTTGCACATCTCTAACTAGCTGCCCAGTGAAGCTTCTGAGTGTAGCTTTCTTTTAACATTGCCAAAAAAGATCTCTCAAATATTACATTAAAGTTCCACACAAAACCTCTTAAATAACTTTGGTGAGCAACTACTTTCAAGTGATCAAACTGTCATTTGTTGTTTTGAAATGAATACTAATAAGTATTGTCATTTCTGAAAATGTTACTGTATATGTACTAAAGTAGCTGAAGAACTGAGGTTTATTCCAAAGAAAAAATATACAGGTTTGGAAGCAAATTATTCACCTGGTTAAGAGATTGCTCTATGACGGCTGGAGACCAAGAAGGGATAACAGCCAAGTACTGCAACTGGCATAATGCAACTAGTGATATCCTAAAGGAACCTGTGTCAGGGCTAAAGTAGTCTCAAATTTTGTTTGCTTCTGCAGAGACACTTTACATTTTTGATGTGATCACGGAAGGGTGATAATCTAAAGGTACCAATTTGTAAGTGGTTGGGGTTGAAGCTTTCAGATTACTACTTGGTCAGGCATCCGAGAAAACATTGGTTATAGCCTCAAATGTTCGTGTTATTTATTAACTACCTAAGATGATGGAGGTAAGTGCCAAGATCACAGAAGTAGGTAGCAATGGAAACAAATAAACAGTAGTATTAACAATTAAATGGATGGGCAAAGCAATGGCAAAATGGATCTCAATAAACACAATGGCTTTTTGCCTAAAATGGATACATTTTAGTACTTTCTAAAAGTAACGGAAGTCTAAAATGGCATCAGGGTCCAAACTAAAAGAAACATCCAAAGCCTAGTGGAATGCTGGCCTTCATATCTATAGGGTTAGAATAAAAGGCATTAGGAGTCCTGCTTCATTCACACAAAGCCCAGGTTACATGAAACCTTTAAGTTGGGTGATAGCTCCAGACACCACATCTTAAAGATATTACTCTGGTGAAGGAATGCAGCATAAATTTACTACAATAAAATTTGGATTCCAAAGGTTAAATTGACAAGGGAAATTATATAAACCAGAGATGTATTTAATGGAATATAGAACTTTAACTGAATTTTTTTTTAAAGTTATGAAGAACAGATGCAGAAGATAGCGTGAGAACCTATTCCCACCAGTTGAGGGAGTTTAGGTTGAGACTGCATGGTGAAGGCAGGAAACACTTCCTCACACAGGTTCCAGGACATAACCATCTCCAACAAGAGATATTCTAACCGGCTTCTGGGCAGCAATGAGGCAGCAGTACTAACTGCTAAGCCATAGAGTGCCGGGCACCCAGGTTCGATCCTACCCTCGAGCAACTGTCTGTGTGGAGCTAGCATATTCTCCTCATGTCTGCGTGGGTTTCCTCTACACAGTCCAAAGATGTGCAGGTTGGGTGGAATGGCCATGCTAAATTGCCCATAGTGTCCAGGGATGTTTAGGTGATGTGAATTAACCATGGGAAACACCGGGTTACAGGGATACAGTAGCAAGGTGGGTACGGGTGGGACGCTCTTTGGAGGGTCAGTGTGAACTTGATGGGTCAAATGGCCTGCTTCCACATGGAAGGGACGCTATGAACTTCTTTACAGTTAACAATATTATCATCACCAAATCTTCCAGCATCAACACTTAGGGTTTATAATTGACCAACAAATTACCTGACCAGCCACATTAGTAACATGGCTATGTTAAAGCAGGTCAAAATGGAGGTTATTGCCGCCGAAAGTCTTTTGATACTCCAAACTTATTCAACATTTAAAAGGCACAAGTGAATTACTCTCCACTTACCTGCACGAATGCAGCTTCAATAACACACAAGGAAGAATACCATCCAAGACTAAGCAACTTGCTCGAGTAGCACTGCACCCACCACCAATGTTCACTCCCGCTATCACTACTGGCACATAGCACATGTACTATTTACATGATGCACTGCAGTGACATGTGAAGGTTTCCAAACATGCCACTTTAATAACCCAGAAGAACAAGGACAGCAGCTGAATGTAAACAACCAAAGCTCCCTTATAAGATGCACACTCTCCTGGATTGGATCTCCATCCCTGTTCCTTCATTTCAATGGAACAGAACTCTGGAACATCATTCTCCACAGCAATTTTCATGCACACCTAAAACTGGTTGGACTGCATCAGTTCAAGAAGGCAGTTCAGCACCATCTTCTGATAGTAAACTTCTGAAACCAAGCAGCCCAAACACAAATATCCATAATAAAAATGATGCTGTAAAATTAAGACAGGAGAGAATAATAACAAGAAATCATGAAAATTTTACAATCAACTTTCTTGTTGTCCATAAGCCTAAGCAAGTGATAGTAAGTTAATGTTTGACAAGGCATGAGAAACCAGTTACACACATAATTGAGAATTAAAGCACTATTAAAATAAAATTCAATACAAAATCTGACAAAACTGAAAGAGTTGCCAGCTGTATATCACATTTCACAATAATGACAGCATTTCAATTTTAAAACTGGCATGCGTTCAAACTATTTTTCCTTTTGTAAGGTAAATTGGTTTGCATAATAAATCTCATCCATGGATCAAAATTCTCTGACTCACCCACCTATCAGCATTCTGGGTGCACTATGCCAACCAGAAAGCAGTAATTATGAGGCAGCTGATCCCAACATTCAAGTGCAACAAATGCTCATGTTCTCACCAAATCTCATGGACACAAATAGTGTTGTCAGAAACTGAACAAAGTACTTACCTTAACAACTGGGTGTCCTCCAGAAGATGCCTTCACAGCTCCTCGACTCCCCTCTGTCTCATAGTGAGCTCTGTGATGGGTCTTTGGCTGGACTTCTATTTTTAGTTCATATTGTAGATACTGACTTGGCAAAGGCCAGTCCAAAGAAGGCAACGATGATGTGCTAAAAGACAAAATTTATATGCGCTTTAGTTGGACTGTGTGATATATTAGTACATGTATCTGAAATCACCTAGCACACAGACATTTCAAATTATGCTTTACACAGGACATTAGAAGCTTCCCTTCAATAAATTTCCTGTCACATTTGCAACAATGTTTAGCTGTACCAGTTCTGTAGGCAGAGCACTACAGGTTTTTCATACTCGGGCAAATGCCACTTTGTGATTAACAAAAACAGAAAGCTTTCTGAGTGTAAATTGTCACATCAGTTAACTCCAGTCAGAACAGACAGTGCTGAAGCTGGAAGGCTTTGTTGAATGACGCTAGCAAAATTCTCATTTGTACAGTCATCTTTCCATTTAAAAGAAAATGACTAAGACAAATAGAATATTTTCACACAAGCTCCTGATAGACAATTTAAAAAAGGCACATTTTAATTGTGTTTTTAACAAGAAATAAGAGGCTTGTGCAATATAATGTAATTGTGAGATCTGATTCCAACCCAATCCAAGGATATGTAGGAGAGAAAGAGACCCCTTCATAGGCTTGTCCATGGTGTTTTTAAAAACTAGCTTGTAAAAGGTCAAGAGCCACTTCCATCAAACCTGCATAACTTTCCACACTTTGATGTCAGTAGCAATCTTCAATCAACTCAACAATACCTGGAACTCCATCCTTAAATCATGATTTCTACTCATCTGCTCTCCTTTATAGCCCTTCCTAAAAAAGCATCCTTTTAACCTAGCATTCAGCACCATTTCAAATATCTTTCCTATTGTAGGGATGGGAGTGTACAGAGTATAGGTTGCGATCTGAAACTGTTAATTATTTACGATTCTTCAAGCACAACAGAACTTAAGAGTTTTAGTGAAGCAGTCTTAGAACATAGAACATAGAACATAGAACAGTACAGCACACAACAGGCCCTTCAGCCCACAATGTTGTGCCGACCATTGATCCTCATGTATGCACCCACAAATTTCTGTGACCATATGCATGTCCAGCAGTCTCTTAAATGACCCCAATGACCTTGCTTCCACAACTGCTGCTGGCAACGCATTCCATGCTCTCACAACTCTCTGTTTAAAGAACCCGCCTTTGACATCCCCTCTATACTTTCCTCCAACCAGCTTAAAACTATGACCCCTCGTGCTAGCCATTTCTGCCCTGGGAAAAAGTCTCTGGCTATCAACTCTATCTATGCCTCTCATTATCTTGTATACCTCAATTAGGTCCCCTCTCCTCCTCCTTTTCTCCAATGAAAAGAGACCGAGCTCAGTCAACCTCTCTTCATAAGATAAGCCCTCCAGTCCAGGCAGCATCCTGGTAAACCTCCTCTGAACCCTCTCCAAAGCATCCACATCTTTCCTATAATAGGGTGACCAGAACTGGACGCAGTATTCCAAGTGCGGTCTAACCAAAGTTTTATAGAGCTGCAACAAGATCTCACGACTCAAACTCAATCCACCTGTTAATGAAAGCCAAAACACCATATGCTTTCTTAACAACCCTGCCCACTTGGGTGGCCATTTTAAGGGATCTATGTATCTGCACACCAAGATCCCTCTGTTCCTCCACACTGCCAAGAATCCTATCCTTAATCCTGTACTCAGCTTTCAAATTCGACCTTCCAAAATGCATCACCTCACATTTAGCCAGGTTGAACTCCATCTGCCACCTCTCAGCCCATCTCTGCATCCTGTCAATGTCCCGCTGCAGCCTACAACAGCCCTCTATACTGTCAACGACACCTCCGACCTTTGTGTCGTCTGAAAACTTGCTGACCCATCCTTCAATCCCCTCATCCAAGTCATTAATAAAAATTACAAACAAGGACAGATCCCGGTGGAACCCCACTCACCACTGCCTTCCAGGCAGAATATTTTCCTTCTACTACCACTCGCTGTCTTCTGTTGGCCAGCCAATTCTGTATCCAGGCAGCTAAGTTCCCCTGTATCCCATTCCTCCTGACCTTCTGAATGAACTTACCATGGGGAACCTTATCAAATGCCTTACTGAATTCCATATACACCACATCCACAGCTCGACCCTCATCAACTTTTCTAGTCACATCCTCAAAAAACTCGATAAGGTTGGTGAGGCATGACCTACCCCTCACAAAGCCGTGTTGACTGTATTTGATCAAGCCATGCTCTTCCAGATGGTCATAAATCCTATCCCTCAGAATCCTTTCTAACACCTTGCAGACGACAGACGTGAGACTTACTGGTCTGTAATTGCCGGGGATTTCCCTATTTCCTTTCTTGAAGGGAGGAATTACATTTGCCTCTCTCCAGTCCTCAGGTACGACTCCAGTGGACAGCGAGGATGCAAAGATCTTCGCAAGTGGCGAAGCAATTGCATTTCTCGCTTCCCAAAGCAGCCGAGGACAAATCTGGTCCGGGCCTGGCGACTTGTCAATCTTAATGTTTGACAAAATTTTCAGCACATCAGCTTCCTCTATCTCTATCCATTCCAGCATGCACACCTGCTCTTCAAAGGTTTCATTCACTACAAAGTTCGTTTCTTTCGTAAAGACAGAAGCAAAAACCTCATTTCGGGCTTCCCCTACCTCCTCAGACTCCACACACAAGTTCCCTATGCTATCCCTGATCGGCCCTACTCTTTCTTTGACCATTCTCTTATTCCTCACATAAGTGTAAAATGCCTTTGTGTTTTCCCTGATTCCTTCTGCCAAGCCTTTCTCGTGCCCCCTCCTGGCTCTCCTCAGACCATTTTTGAGCTCCTTCCTTGCCTGCGTGTAATCCTCTCTAGCTGAACTTGACCCTAGCTTCCTCCACCTTATGTAAGCTACCTTCTTCCTTTTCACAAGAAGCTCCACCGCTCTCGTCATCCAAGGTTCCTTTATCTTACCTCTTCTTGCCTGTCTCAGAGGGACATATTTACTCATCATTCGCAACAACTGTTCCTTAAACAGTCTCCACATGTCTATAGTTCTCTTACCATGGAACAATTGCTCCCAGTCCATGCTTCCTAACTCATGTCTAATCGCGTCATAGTTTCCTCTTCCTCAATTAAATATCCTCCTATTTTGCCTAATCCTCTCCTCCATAGCTATGTAGAATGTGAGGCAGTTATGGTCACTATCACCAAAATGCTCTCCCACCACAAGATCTGATACCTGCCCTGGCTCGTTTCTGAGCACCAAGTCTAGAATGGCCTCTCCCCTCGTCGGCCTGTCAACGTACTGCATTAGGAAACCCTCCTGAACACACCTTACAAAAACAGCTCCATTCAAATCTTCTGCTCGAAGGAGGTTCCAATCAATATTAGGAAAGTTAATGTCACCCATTACAACAACCCTACTGCGTCCACACTTTTCAAAAATCTGTCGACCTATGCTTTCTTCAATCTCCCTGCTGCTATTGGGGGGCCTGTAGTAAATCCCTAACGAGGTGACTGCTCCCTTGCTGTTCCTAATTTCCACCCATACTGACTCAGTAGGCAGATCTTCCTCGACAATGGAAGCTTCTGTAGCTGTGATACCCTCTCTGATTAGTAGTGCTACACCCCCTCCTCTTTTTCCCCCCCTCCCTATTCTTTTTAAATGTTCTAAACCCTGGAACATCCAGCAACCATTCCTACCCATGAGAAACCCATGTCTCTGTTATGGCCACAACATCATAGCACCAGGTACTGATCCATGCTCTAAGTTCATCACTTTTATTCCTGATACTCCTTGCGTTAAAGCAAACACACTTTAACCGATCCCTTGGTTCCTTCCCACTAGCTGGTCTACCTCTTGATACTGCCTCACCTGCATCAACTCTCACCTCCGGTATACAGCTCAGGTTCCCACCCCCCGCCATACTAGTTTAAACCCTCTCGAACTACTCGAGCAAACCTTCCACCCATGACCTTGGTCCCCTTCCAGTTCAGATGCAGCCCGTCCTTCTTGTACAGGTCCCACCTTAATTCTGAATCACAGGATACAGGTGTAAACCCAACTCCATATCAATGCAGTGCTGAATAAGTGCTTCATCGTAGGACATTTCTTCCAGCAAGACACGAAACTGAGGTTTGTCTGTTAATATAAATGTAAAGTGAGAGAAGCAGTATCAGCCTCTTAGGGTATATAAAATCCAAGGGTGCAGCAGGGCACAATGCAAACTCAAATATATGAATAAACTAAAGCATATCTTAATACCTTCATCTGACACAAGTACTGCTAATGAACTGCAATCTCCATAGCTGACAATACCTAAAACGTGCACTCGACAATCTTCAGACCTCCAATAGTTTTTGGGAGTAGTCAGTCACACATTTCACTTGAGGTTTAATTCTGGACACTTTTGCTCAGAGTACAGTCAACTCCGATCATGCTCCAGAATGTGTGAGCCAAAAAAAAACACACTAATGTAGTACTGAAGTGGTATTACCTTTTGGTTGACATATCAAACTAATGTTCCATCTGCCCTTTCAGACAGGCATAAAAAGATCCTTTGGTGCAATTTTACAAGAGGTCAAGGTTATCTAGATCATGTCCTGGCCGGTGTTAATTTCTTAATCATCAAAAGCAGAACATGTTATCTGGGCATTATCAATTACAGTTTCTGGGAGCATGCCAAGCATAAGTTGGATGCCATTCTTCTACACTGTAAAAGAACAATTAGATTTTAAAGTACTTAATTAGAGGGTGACAGCTTTGAGGTACCCAGTAGGCATTAAACGTACAACATAAACACAAGTTTTTCTTCGAAATATCTTTTTCTCAAAGAACCCGTAAATGGAGCAGGTGCCAAGTCTCCCAATTTTGAATCTTTAATAACAATATCTCTACAACTACCAGGGCAGGCTGGCAGATTAACTAAAAGGAGGCCATTAAAATGTTATAAATAGTTCATCAAAATAGGATGTTTTTCTATTATTCTGGTAATTAAACATACAATGGGTTTGGTCCCGGGGCGATACACCATTGAAATAACAAATTGCTGGCAAACATTGACTGCACTTGCCTTCTCTCTTAGGCAGTCCCTTGGGATCACGGATGACTCGCTTCCACTCAGATTCAATGGGTGCTGAAATAGCTGAAGAGTTCAATGCACAGTCTACAGACTCCGCCCCACAGACAGTTGTTGGTGCTTGAAGGTTTGAGTAGATGGGCTGTTTGGATGTTTGTGTTCTCCTTCTGGCATGGCTTTCCTGATGAAGTATCTTAAAGGACTACTGCACCACATAATAAGCTTTCCCCTTTTTCATCTCTCACGAATCAGCAGACGTACTTGACCTCAACAGGGAAATTTTGAGGACATCCCTGATGTGCTACAGCTTCAACTGCCCGAGTTACTTGTAAAATTCCTTACAGGAAACTAACTAACGAGTCAGTCTAACAATAGCTCAAAACAGACCAACTAAAAATCACCAAGTTGCACTATGAGATAAAGAAAGAGGTAACTAATTCAGAAATGAACATTATTTACTAATTTCAAGTAACTTTACAAATACATTGCACCAGCAGTATGAAGCCCTGTAAATTTCAAACTTGCTCAGAAACTTATAGAGACTCCGTTGTCAAAATCAATTCCTCTATGTAGCATCTGTTTCAGATCCATAGATGTTGGACTAACACAAATTCTATGCAAGAGGGGTCAAAGTTCCTGAAATTGGATTTAACACGTACATATTCATTTAAACACTACAATCATTTACTAAAGCTGAATGAACTAATGAAGTTAACAAAGATACTTTCTCCCGACCCTTTGATCCCTTTAGCCCCAAGAACAAGATCTAGCTCCTGCTTGTAAACATTCAATGTTTAGGCCTCAACCATTTCTGTGGCAGAGAATTTCATAGGCTCACCAATTTTTCATGAAGAAAGCTCCTCTCATCTCAGTTCTAAATGGCCTACACTATATCCTTAGACTGCGACCCTGGTTCTGAACTCCCTGGTCAACACAAACATCATTCTTTTGTTTACAATGTGTAGTCTTGTCAGAGTTGCATAGGTTTCAACTCAATTCCCCCTTTCTGGACTCCAGTGAATAGCAACGTAATGAATCCAACATCATACATCAGTACTGCTTTCCCAGGAATCAATCTGATAGGTCTGCGCTGCACTCCCTCTGGAGCCAGAGCATCCTTCCTCAGATATGGAGGGCCAATCTGCACACAATATTCTAGGTGTGATCTCACCAAAGGCCCTGTACAAGTGCAGCAAGACTTCCCTGTGCCCTTGAACCTTCTAACTATGAAGGCCAACATAGCATTTGCTTCCTTCACCATCTGATGCACCCGAATGCTTACTTTCAGAGACTACTGTACAAGGACACTAGCTGCACTTCTCCCTTTCCCAATCCACTGCAATTCAGATTAAAATCTGCTTTCCTGTTTTTGCTACCAAAGTGGATAACTTCAAATTTATCACATTCTCCTTCTTCTGCCATGCATTTGCCCAATCACTCAACTTGTCCAAGTCACACAGAAGCTTCTCCATCTTCCTCACAGCTCACAGCCCCACCCAGCTTTGTTTTATCTGCAAACTTGAAGATATTACATTTAGTTCCCTTGCCTTAATCATTAACATACGTTGTGAACAGCTGGGGTCTAAACACTGAGCCCATTGGTCAATGGCTGCCACTCAAAAAGAGGATCCTTTATTCCCACTCTTTGCTCCCTGAGCAATCTATGTCTCGATCCATGCCAGCACACTAACGCTAATCCCACGTGCTTTAAGTTTACATGGTCTCTTATGTAGGACTTTATCAAAAACCTCCTGAAAGCCAAGTAAACCACATTAATTAGCTCCCCTGTGTCAACTTGCTAACCCGACCCTCAAAAAATTTCCAGTAGATTTATCAAGAATGATTTCACTTTTGTAAGTCCATGCTGGCTTTGTCTGATTCTGTGATAACAAAGTGTGGAGCTGGATGAACACAGCAGGCCAAGCAGCATTTCAGGAGCACAAAAACTGACATTTCGGGCCTAGACCCTTCATCAGAGAGGGGGATGGGGAGAGGGAACTGGAAGAAATAGGGAGACAGGGGCAGGCGGACCAAAAGTGGAGAGAAAACAAGATAGGTAGAGAGGAGAGTATAGGTGGGGAGGTAGGGAGGGGATGGGTCAGTCCAGGGAAGATGGACAGGTCAAGGAGGCGGGATGAGGTGGTAGGTAGGAAATGGAAGTGCAGCCTGAAGTGGGAGGAAGGGATGGGTGAGAGGAAGAACAGGTTAGGGAAGCAGAGACAGGCTGGGCTGGTTTTGGGATGCAGTGTGGGGGGAGGGGAGGAACTGGGCTGGTTTTGAGATGCAGTAGGGGAAGGGGAGATTTTGAAGCTTGTGAAGTCCACATTGATACCATTGGGCTGCAGGGTTCCCAGGCAGAATATGAGTTGCTGTTCTTGCAACCTTCGGGTGGCATCATTGTGGCACTGCAGGAGGTCCATGATGGACACGTCGTCTGAGGAATGGGAGGGGGAGTTGAATTGGTTCACGACTGGGAGGTGCAGTTGTTTGTTGCGAACCGAGCGGAGGTGTTCTGCAAAGTGGTCCCCAAGCCTCCGCTTGGTTTCCCCAATGTACAGGAAGCCACACTGTGTGCAATGGATACAATATACCACATTGGCAGATGTGCAGGTGAACATCTGTTTGATATGGAAGGTCATCCTGGGGCCTGGGATGGGGGGGGAGGGAGGTGGTGTGCGGGCAAGTGTAGCACTGCCTGCGGTTGCAGGGCAAGGTGCCAGGTGTTGTGGATCGAAGGGTCTAGGCCCGAAACATCAGCTTTTGTGCTCCTAACATGCTGCTTGGCCTGCTGTGTTCATCCAGCTCCACACTTTGTTATCTTGGATTCTCCAGCATCTGCAGGTCCCATTATCACTGTCTGATTCTGTCACTGTTTTACAAATGGTTATTAAATCTTTTATAATGGACTGTACCATTTTCTCTCCACTATCAACATCAGGCTAACTGGTCCTGTTTTTCCAATTTTCTCTCCACCTGGGTTTTTAAAAAGTGGGTTGACATTAGCAACCCTGCAAACCATAGGAAATGTTCTAGAGTCCTTAGAATCTAAAGCACAAGGTGCTTTTCATGGGCACAGAATGTCACTTTTTTAAACTGTTTAGTAGGACAGGACTTGAGTACTGCTGAGAGTCACCTTTTCAAATGCTGTTTGTCTTGCATGCATCAAGGGAATTCATAATAATACCAATGAAGTGGGGATAAAACAACATTTATACTCTATAAGAGAAATACTGATTTTTTTTTCGAAAAAGCCTTGTGTCCCTATCTCTGGGCCAGAAGGTCCAAGGCCCATTTGCCCCAAATGTGTTATAACATGCTTGCACTGGTTGATTAAATATAATTTATTTTTCTAACTAATGCATGAGTATCCATTATGTTATCGCTTAAAAATAAGTTTTAAAAACTAGGAGGTAAACTTAACTAGAAGCATTAGATCTAACTCATTAACAATTGGTAAGAAGGAGTTTAGAATAAATACAGTAATTAGAGTATTCTAGTTCTAATTAAGAAATAATCCATATTGCTCTCCTTGGCCACTGGCCACCTCCAGAAGTATTCACATCTTAACTGCTATGTTACAGCTGTATTGTCAAAGAGAGTTAGCATTAAATAAAAGTCTTCAATTCCCTTTACTGCAATTCTCAGATTATCTGACCTACCTAAATATTGTTAAAACTATAATCGTATAACCTAGTCAGCCCATTAAGTTACTGCCATCTAATCAAAATCTTCTACAGAGAAACAGGCACTAGACGAAGCATCCATACTCTGCTCAAACCATAAGTACTGATACAAGTAACCAAACCTCCCTGACACCATCTCTACATCCCAGGATATGATTTTGTTTTTGTTTTGCATTAATATAGCATTTTTTCCACATTTCTAAGTGGTCCTTGCAACGCATGCCAAAATTAGTAAATGTACAGTCAAAATTAGAATGATATAAAGTTTTCCAATATATTAATAGCTAACAAATTTTATACTTTCAATTCAGTAAACTTAAGTTCATTGGTTATGACATTTTACATTACTACTAGCTCTATAATTGTATGAGAGTCTGCAAATAGGAACTTCATTACAAAGCTTTTAACACAAGGCCCCTTTCTGTTTTAATATTCAATATAAACGAGGACCGTGTCGCTCTGCTACATTAGTAACAGCATTTGGCATTCATGTTGCCACTTCCTTATTTTTAAAAATTAATGCCAACTCAGCATTAATTCGAAGAACGCCAGATTTGGGAACATTCTTCAAAATACAATGTTTACAAGATAAATTGAATCTAGTTTGGAGGACAGTGATTCATCTATATTTGATCTCAGCAATTCCAATGCACATCTGTATCTGTAACAGGCCATGCATCAGATGGTGACAAATCACAGTCTGAAACACACACTGTGATAAGCTGTGAGGCGGCAGGTTAGCTGGGAACTACTTTAATAATCTGATCCACATCATGATCACTTTCACAACAAACGAAGGGATGAGTATTAACATACGTTATTGAAATTTTAATGATGAACAAAACAATTTATATTTCAATAAGCTACCTGTATTAAAATAAGCCAAAACCATTGTTCAAGTGTGCAGGTGCAGCAGACAGTGAAAAAGAAAAACTGTATTCTGGCTTCATAACAAGAGGATTTAAGTTTGAGAACATGGATATCTTTCTACAATTATACAGAGCATTGATAAGGACACACCTAGAATACTGTGTGCAGTTTTAATCTTATGTGAGGAAGGATGCTTTTGCTACAGAGGGAGTGCAGAGAAGGGTTACCAATCTGTTTCCTGGGGCGACAAGACTCATGTATGAACAGTGATTGAGTCAGTTAGGATTTCATTTGCTAGAGTTTATAAGAATTTTTTTTTCTGGTTTGGGGGGCATGGGGAGGAAGAGGAGAGAAAATTTCAGAATATCCTGCCGGTTACATGCAGGAAAAGTGTTCCCAATGGGACCAAGTCGAAAGCCAGGGATCATAGTTTAAAGATAAGGGTTAAACTTTTTATGATCAAGATGAAGAGAAATTTCTTCATCCAGATAGTCATGTATTGAGGTGGTTGAAGCAGTTGAGGCCAAAACATTGCTTTCACGAAGGACGTAAATACAGCTAGAGATTAAGGGATGTAGGCGTTAAGCTCAATGATCAGCAATGATCATAATGAATGGAGTAGCAGTCGTGAGGGGCTGGATGGCCTCCTACTGCTCCTATCTTTTATGCTTCTATGCAATTGATTGGGATGCAAGAAAATTAGGGAAGTTGACTAAAAATAGGTTTTAAGGTAGCTTTTAAAAGGTAAAGAATGAAGCAACAAGTCATAGGTGGGGAGAACTCATTCCATGACATAACTCTTGGATAACTGAAAGCACCAATAAAATAGCAGGACTGGGCTAACTGGGTAGACTGCAGACTTGAACTAGACTGTAGACTACAGGAGATTGTAGAGGTAGGATGGAGGTACACTACGGAAGGATCTGAAGTTAAGGATAAGATTTTCAAGCTTACACCATTAGCAGACAAAGTCCCAATGAACAGACAAAAATGATTAGGCAGGATAGAATACAGTGACAGAAACACGCACATGCTAGAAATAATGTATTAAGAAACTTGGGACACCAACAAGGAAAATGTTCCCAGACTACAACTGTGATTACATTTCAAAAGTACTCAGCTGGTTGTAAAATGCATTAAATAAATGCCAGTCTATCTTTCCTTTTAGTAAATGGCAAGATGGACAGCACTTGAACAGTTAATTTAATTAAAATAACAGATTATTCAGACCTGCATTTCCTGAAAAATATATTTGTCTCAAATTTACCTGCTTGAACGTGCCACTTTCAAACACAAAGCTAATTTTGCAACTGTGTTAAATATAAGTTGAAAGCAATATGCATCAAAAAATTTCCTCAAATTTAATTGGATAGTTCATCAACCTTTACAACAATTAGATGAAACAAGATTATAATAGGCAAGATATCTACTTCAGAATCACTACAGAAAGCAGGAATATTTTTATTAAAAACAAACTGTTTTCATTTTTGAGTTTTTTCAAAACTAATCCTCAGAATTTTGGTTCAGTTGTCTTTGCTGGAAACTCATTGGTTGTTGGTCAGTCCCAGGACATCACTGCAGGAGTTTCTCAATGTAGGCATTTTTTATCAGCTAGTTATCAACCCAAGTGTGGATATTGTCCCGTCGTTACTACTGGGGTTGGACCACTTCTGCACCTGAGGAGTCACAAATGGTGCCATGCATTGCATAGTGAATTATCCCAGTTTCTGACCACGTGATAAGGAGAAGGTCATGGGTGAAGCAGCATAAGATGATTGGGCCTAGGCATCTGAAATCCCTGCCACTGGACTAGAAGGTCTGGAATTGAGTCCCACATGTCCCAGATTTGTGCTGTAACATCAATGAACTGACTGATTTAAGACATGTTCAGACATGTTATAACATACCTACGAGCAAGTGAGACTTGAATCCACAACTTACAGCTTAGAGGTGGAGACACTATTACTGCACCACAATAGCCCCAATTTCACAGGGTAGTTTTTTTTAAATCAATCAGGCCCAACCATCTTAAGCTGTTTCATCCATGACCTTCTCCTCATCACATAGTGAAAAACTGGGATGATTCATTCTGCAATGCTTGGCACCATTTGTGACTCTTCAGGTACAGAAGTGGTCCAACAGCAGTAACAACGACTGGGCAATATCCACACATGGGTTGATATCTGGCACAAATGTTACTTGCCACTTAAGTGTCAGGCAATCATCACTATCAATGACAGAATTGAACCATTGTCCCTTGACATTTCAACTGGCATGACCAGCGCTAAATCCCTATTTTACATCCTGTGAATTACCAATGACTCAAAATTGAACTGGTCTAGCCATAAAAATACAGTGGCTCCAACAGCAGGTCAAAGGCTGGCAGTCTTGCATCATGCAAATTATGTCCAGACATCCCAGAGTCTTCCCACTCCCTAAAATGTTCAAATCAGGACTGCGATGGAATATTCCCCACTTGTCTGCAGCTGCCAGGACGCAAAAGACACTCGACACGACCCTGGACAAAGCAGTCCATTTGATTGAAGTCACATCCACAAACATTAATTCCTTTTACCACTGACACTCAGTAGCAGCAATGTGCATCATCTGCAAGATACATTGCAGAAATTCCCCAAATCTCCTTCGACAGAACTTTCTGACCTCACGATCACCACCATCCAGAAGGACAAGGGCAGCAGTTACATGCAAACATCTTTATCTGCTTGTCTGTTGACAAGTTTCTCCCTCAGTCACTCTCAATCCTGACTTGGAAATATATCGCTGTTCCTTCACTGAGCCTGGTCAAAATCCTGGAATCCTGTCCCTAACGGCATTGCACGTGTACTTACACAAAAGCAGACAGCAGCAGTTCAAGATAGTAGCTCACTACCACATTCTCAAGGGAAATTACAGATGGGCAATAAGTGCTGTCATAGCCAGCATAGCCCACATGCCCTGAATAAACTTTTAAAAATTAACTGTTAATCCATTCCTCTTAAAATGCTTCTCTTACAACCAGCAAACTACAATGTCATTTTGCAATGTCAAGACATCAAAACAACCTGCTAAACAATTAGAATGCAAAGATGAAGCAGTTCAACACTAAAAATACATATTAATGCAAAACTACATTGTAACTTAACTACTACTTTCAGGAGATTGTCAGAATTTGCCCATTCAGCACTTTGTTCCCAAGTATCTGATTTTGTAAATAAGATTTCTTCTGACCCCACAATCTAAATTATTTAACCTTCACTTAAGTTTATTTTAGTTGCTGTTCTGTTGATTATATCCCAAAAGACCAGCCAACATTCCCTTGAACAATTTCAGCAAGTAGCAAATGCTGAAAAAAATACCAAGGGACTAAAGCTATAACAAGCCTAGTATTTTTAGATTCAAGGCTTTTAGAGGCTTGAGTCAACACTGTGTACATTGAAGTATTTGTTTTAAATTTGACTTAAGGATCTCTACAACTCAAAAGGGAATCTGCTTTGAGTGCACATAGAGGTCCGAGCTGAACTCTGCATTGTCACACCTGTTTCAAACAGCCAACATAACAAATATTACTTTTGTAACCACTCTAGTCTCCAATTTTGCTGTTGCATCTTATGCAAGAAGTCTAAGCAAGCCAGCTGCATGCCCTGGGACTATGTTGTGACTTGTTTTAAAATCTCCAGTCATTGCAAAAGTAGATTTTTTTTCTGAAATAGTTAGAACTAGACATTATAAACTTATGGAGAGCCTAACTACTTCACATTGAATATCTTACATATTCTGCAGCTGTACCATCAAAATATTCTCCACTGGTGTCAATGAAGAATGCTGTAAGGCAGTCCTCAGGAGAATCAACATAATCTGTGTACCACTTTTAAAAGCAGGACTACAGATTGAAATCTGTGCCTCCATCCCATCAATAAGATTTAAAGTATGATCGAGGTTTGCCAACCCTCCAGGATTATCCCAAGTTTGTTGCCGTCACCCTGAAAAAGTTCAGAGGCCATTTCTGTATTTTGTCTCTTTAACCATCTTTATTTATTAGCCAATAAAAGATGACTAAAAGGCTGAGCTGGGACTTGATCTCTTTCAGCCACGAAGTCTCAAATTTTCCTTGGCAGAAATCTCTATCCACCTGACCACCAAGTTGTCTCAGTATGAGATTGGAGGGGGTGGGGGAATAAGAGTGAGTGCATTTACTACTTCCTTCAACAGACCCATATTTTGCTTTGAAGGTCACAGGCTCCAATGTCAGGTGGAAGATGGAGTCACATGTTCTAAAAGCACAACTGAAATTCCTATTTAACAGAGAGAGGCAAACCACCTGCAATCTCAGGCACTCTGTTAAAAGCAACAGGATATTGAGCAATATTTGCAATCTGGTGCAGTACAGGTTGCCAGACGACTCGTCTGCAACAGTGCGGAAGTTGGAGAATTCTGATGTTCAGTAGTAGAATAAAAGGATTTGTGTTACTGCTACATTTTCCAATTAATTACTCTCTTAGAAGGCAATATGCCACTTCCACACCAAAAGATCCTCAGCAGACATTCTGACAGCACAAAATGGAAATCACTCATTTACATTTTCCTTTATTTATATATCTACTTGCATTTTCACTCCATAACTTCAGTTTCATTTCAAACAAAATATACACCAGTTTTTCAAAAATTGTTATACCGAAGAGATTCCATTTCTGCAGGGAATCAATGTTACATAAACAAGAATAGATGTGACCAGACAATTAATTCAAAGTTTAACACAAATGAAGTTATACAAACTCTTCACACTTTACCACAGTCAGAATCTTAGTGAGAAATTCCAGAGTAAACGACATTTCTTAAGAACAGCACTATTTGCAATTTCCAATCAAAATGTTACTGCTTTTGAATATTTTCTTTTTTTTTGGTAGGGTTGGCACAGGGAAAGAAATGAGCTTTTAACACATCTTTTGGGTTGGTTTGACAAAGAACTTCATGAAGGAAAGCTTCACCTACCCTGGTGCATATCAGGAAGCTGGTTGTTTAAAGGTGCTTCTATCACAGAATGCGTTGACTAGTAGAGGAGACTGGTTATAACTGTTATTAAAATTCACCATTATACCTTAGCTAAATATGTGACAGTGGGTCTTTGTATTTAGCATTTCATTTCTAATGTCCTTTAGGAAAGGAAATGTGGTATTCTGAACTGGTCCGGTCTACATGTGACTCCAGGCCAACTGCAATATGGTTGACTCTTATCTGCCCTCTGCAGTGGCCCAGCAAGCCACACAATTCAAGGAAAATTAGGGTTGGGCAACAAAATTTGACTTTGCCAGTGATGCCCACATCCCATAAAAGAATAAAAGCTGAAGGGATTTGGGTATATGATTCTTCCAATAATCCATCTATTAAAATGATTGGTGTACACCGATAGTGAAAATTAGACGCATACACCTTTAGCAGTCTATTTTTAAAGTTATTTTTTCACTTGTGCACCAAGTGCAGTGACTTCACCTTCTAATTTCAGAAGAAAGCACATCCCTGTGCAATCCTGCTGCACCAGCACAAAGTCCATTTCTAGCAATACCAATCCTTTTATTAATAAAATATGTTGAATTGCAGGACCAATCAGAATCAGTCCTTGACTAAATCAAACACTATTTATGTTAAGATCTTTATAGGCAACATAAAGATTTTCATCCAATTTCCAACCCAAGTTTGAACCCACACATAAAATTGATAAAGCTCACCTGAAATTGATTGTCAAATTTATAAACTCCTATCTTTCATACCACTTATTGGTTAATGTTAGTAGTTCTTATCAATGCACTCAAAATCATGTCTATGTAGTCTTGGGTCTAGGACTGCCTTTAGAATTGTATCTTTTGCTATATGCTGCTTCTGTTCACCTTCCTGCCAAAACGTATCACAACACACTTCTCTGCATTAACTTTCACCAACCATGTATCCAACCATTCCACCAGCCTATGTCTTCGTAAAGGTTATCACTATTCTCCTCAGTTAACAATGCTTTAAGGTTTTGAACCATCTGCAACTTAATAAACTGTAATGATAGGTTGTTAACATAGATCAAGGTAAGTCTCAGTCTCAATATCAACTTGTGGGAAATCTGTCTTAAAAGATCAAGTGACAGCACTATCCATTTGTATTCATATAGCGCCTTTAGCGTAAACAAAATCTCCATGTGCTTCAGAGGGGCATCAACAGGCAGACTAAAACATTGCTCAGCATAAAAAAAAATTAGGATAGGAATGAAAACAGCAACATCTGCAATTCAAACCTCTTTGGTCATTCAAGTGGATCCTGGCTAATCTGACCCATTGCCATTAAATCGCTTGCCTAACAAAATAAAAAACAATATTAATCTGGAAATTTTCAGCTAACCTGAACTCCACATTTTTTAGAAGTGTTTGAGATTTTCAAATGCTTGGTCAAAGAGTTAGGTGTCAAAGAGTTAGGTTTCAAAGACTGTTTTAAAAAAGGAAGAGAAGACAGAAGGCAATTCTGGAGACTGAGGCCTAAGGAGTTGAGGGCATAATCACCAAGGTTGGAATGCAGGAACTCTAGAAATTCTAAAAGGGCAGAACAGTAAAAACAGACTTCAGAGTTGTTGAGCTGGGAGTGGTTATGGATAACTGTTGTCATGGCAGGATTTGAAGAGAACGAAGAGAAGTTGAAACATGAGATATTGCGGAGCCTGGAGCAACAACAGATCATTAAATTCAGGGTGACAGAATGGCACGTGTACAGATGCCAGCCACGGGTTTTTGAATTTGCAGACATTTGTGGATAGTAAAATACTGGAAGCAAGCAAGGTCAGTTATTCCTCCATTTTAAGACGTACACCAAAGGATTACTGCTGTTTGTAGATAAAAAATGCGCTCTTTAACACAATAAGATCTAGACTTGAGCCAAGGTACACAAGAACCCTCTTCATTTTGAGATGTGCATGACTGTTATAGCAAATCTACTTATTTTTTAACATGACCCTGCATTGTTTACATTCCAAATACGTTTCTTTGCTTTTAGGTAGAAGAACTTCAAATACTGACCGTACTCCACCTATTTGTATTACTGGAATTGCACTGACAATTTAAAAGTTTACCACATTTTTATTCTGATCAAACCAATGCCAATGTTTGGCCAGTAGTTGCTTTTTTCTTAAAAAAAATTATCAGAACTCGAGAAATTTTAGACAAATTACATTCACAGAGCTAATTTAATTTTACTTTTGGCTATGGCATTTGTAAAGAGGGCACTGTGCAATATTTCAAGAAACTTTCATCCCTTCCAGCAACCAAATCAGTAATTTGGACTGTGACAATGATAATGATAACGTGCATAACAAAACAAGAATTCATGATTACAAGTACACCCAGGATGACTTTAGCTCAACAGAAGCTTCATTTTTATTCCCAACTAATTTTTAGCAAAAAAGTTCCTTCAAACAGCATCCTGAAACGAGTACAAACTTACCGAAAAATGGGTGTATGGCCACCAGGTTTTGGTTTGTTCCAAGTGAAATGTGAAGGAACAGAAAGAAACTGTTCACTTGTCAAGTCTTTTTTTAATGGGTGTGGAGAGCCAGAAAGATCATCGACTGGAGATTCAACTGAAGGGGACAAACTTCCTTGATCATCTGAAGTCAAATCTACTTTCCCTGACACTGTAGCAGCCTGGTCCTGAGAAGTTTTCCTTGATTTCAAAGGTATGTCAGTCTCTGGGGGACAACACTGAAAAGGTATCAGCCCAGGACTTACACTTGAGGCACCTTGAAGAGCAGTATTACCAAGCCACGTATCCTCTGTGACACTTCCTCTTGGGGAATGACCTGGAGATGGTGTTGGTGAATGATGAGGTGAAAGTGAACCGGCATAACAGATCTCTGCGCTTGAATGCCGCCGCTTTCCCCAAGGAGATGTAGGCCTAGAAGATGGTCTTGAAGTTGGGCGAGGGCTGAGCCAGTTTTCATCAGTAATACTAGCTCTAGGTGAATGGCAGGGTGATTGTCTAGGTGACAGTGATTGTGCAAATGAATAATTTGGCTGCCAGGTCTCATCTGCTGGGCAACATCTCGGTGACCCACTAGGAGAACCAAGTGTAAAACGAGCAGCAGCTTCATTCAATTCAGAGTCTACATCATCATATACATGAGAGAAAGATTCACATGAAGAAGCATCCGAAAACCAACTCCTGGAGGAAATGCTGCTAGCAGGACTTGGGCTTAGTGATGCATCCCTGTAATAAACTGGATCAAGAGGAAGGTACAGATGGTCCCTGGATGGTCTTTCCAAATAGTCATTATCTGTGCCATTTGCATGCACTTCTTCATTAGGACCAATTCCTTGTTGACAACTGGGAGAAATAGAGGTGATTTGAATACTAGGGCATTCAAATGCTTTTGGAGCACCTACAGGACTGTATTTAGACTCTTGGATATTAGACGTCTGCAGCCGATGAGGTGATGAAAATGCTGTAGGATGTGTCTGTGTTTCATGGTGAAGAACACCTATTGGTTGGTTTATACTTGATTGAAGGTTGCCTTCATTAAAGATGTGAAATGATGTAGAATCATCTGGCTCGGTATCTGAAAGACAAACAAAGCAAATGAGCAATAGCATCCATGTTTCTTATGGCTTCCATTATGTTATACAAGATTTGTTGATTTCACTAATATACAATAAAAGTGCATAATCTTTTCCTTTTCTTTGGGATTTCTATAAAATAATCATGCATTTGAAACATACTGGATTCTATTTCAGGAGGAAGTGTGTGTAATTAGTACATTTATTTGTTTGTATTTGAGCCAATTATCCCAATTTTATCCAGGGTTAGATTTACAAAACACTAAGCAATAAATGGCTGAGACATAGAATTAATCTTCAGGTACAAGAAAAATTTTCAGTTGCTATAACTCTTCTACGCCCTGACCCATAATTTAAACTTATATCAGTGTCAATTTAGTTCGAGTTATTTTCACTCAAGGCTAACTATAAATTCAAGCCCATTCTAGCACATAATGCAGGCTAGCATTTCTGCACTGTGCTTTTTAAAAAAAGGTAACAATGCCAAAGGTGCTATCCTCCAGGTTAGATATTTAACAAGACTCCAAGCAGCTGTTCCAAAGAGAAAAATAAACTTGTACTACTCCAAGACAAATACTCACTGTAGCTTGTGGGACTTTGCTTTTCTCAATATGGCTCCTGTTTCATTTACTGATAAATCAGCAACTGTAATTCAAGTGTAACTCAGTATATGTTAAGTGTTAAGGCCATTTGGAGCCATTTCAGATACAAAGTCCTAAAAATTCTCCCTAAAGATCTGAAATTCTCTAATATTTTAAACCTGAATTTTCTACAAAACAAATTACAACACCTTGACACATACTATTGTATTGGTAAGAGACCATTGTAACATTCAAGGTGATTAATATAAAACTAATACACAATTAATACGAGATATTAGTGATGTAATGCACTGTAACCCAACTGGAGATTCACCGACCTGAAGGAGAAAGCCTTGCAAAGTGTCAAAGGAGGTTAAAGACTGCACAACTGCAGTTTATATATGAATTTATATGTTTCTACAAGCATGCCAAGAACATACATTAACATTTTCATGGAATTCAAAAGCCCCTGAAAAGTATGAAAGATTTAAACATCTACTGCAAATCTTAGCTCAACGGTTGCACTAAAGCCAGACGTTTATGCTTTTAGGAACTACATGCACGCAGACAGCCATGGTAGCAGAATATTGGCTAATAAAAGAATATTTTAAAATTTTCACCGAACACACTTTATTTAAATAATTTATGTAAACAGCTAGCAAAATGTATTCCCATTTTGCAAAAACAAACAGAACTGTCAATTTTAGAAGTAGTTTAAAACAGGGAGTAGCAGGTCGCTTATCCAATATACACTGTGGCCAATTTTCTAAAGCCCAGGGGCGCTGTGCAAATTTATGTTGCTCTGGTACTATCCTTTTTACACATCCAGAGAAGAAGATTGTACAAAAATTTAATAAAATGCCAAAAAGCAGCAGGTATCCAGTAGTAACAGGTGCTTTTATATTAAACGGGAGGAATAGTTTAAAACTATTACCCATTAAAATGTCAAATACCAGATCAACCAACTCACTATGTTAGCAGATTGTATTGCAAAACAACTTTTAAATAATAGTTAATCTGACTACATACAGATAATAAAATGGATTATTGCTATGGCCAATCTCAATCAGAAAATAACAAAAATAAACTAAAGAAAGAACTGCAGATGCTAGAAATCTGAAACACAAACAGAAATTGCTGCAGAAACTCAACAGGTCTGGTAGCATCATGAAAAAAAACAGCATTAAAGTTTCAGATCCAGTGACACTACTTCAAAACTCACAAGTAACCTGTCTGAAGACTTTAAAGGAACTGGCTTCCATATTTTGTCAATTGATACCTGCAATACAAGGTAATTCCATTATCACACATGCCACAATCATATTAAAACATAATAGGTCCAGGAACCAATGTAGTCTGAAGAAGGGTCACCGGAAATATCAACTGAGTTTTTTCTTCACAGATGCTGCCAGGCCTGCTGAGCTTTTTCAGCAACTTCTGTGTTTTGTTCCTGATTTACAGCATCCACAGTTCTTTCAGTTTTTATTAATGTCGTCTTGCACATTTTTAGATCAACTGAAAATGATCCTTAGATAACTTGCAATCCTGGTCGAAGATAAACAGCAACACTGACAACAAAGACACCTAGTTTGCATAAGTTTACAATGTGCATTAAGTAATGACTGTTGACATAATTGTGGGAATTGAAGATAGTAGATCATGAGACGAAAGTACGACAAAAGTTGTCAGTATCTGTAGAAACAGTTTAAGCCATGCTGTTTCCATTTAACATTAATTCAGCTCCCACAAACAACTGTAACAACAGTTAATTCCACTCCCTCAAGGTGTTAGGTTGAGTAACTTCTATAAAATGAGATCCAGTGGAGTCATCAGATTTCATCATTCTCGAAAGATATAAGAAAGAAAAAGTTAACTTAATTTTAATGGGGTCTTAATCATAAAACTCAGGAGCTGTTAGAATTAGAAAAAATTTGACAAAATGCTTTTAAAAGAAGGTGCTCAAAGCTAGTCTGGTCTATTTTATTAATAATTATTTGAGAGAAATTTGAGTGTAGAGAAATACAATGAATAGGAAATATGTATTAGACATACAATTTACTCCTGTAGTGGTTAACTGTAAATCAGAGATTGTAAAACACAATACAACATCTGCTACAAGATGTCTCCTTAAAGCAATTTTACAGATATTTTATGTTCAACCTGTTTATAGAGATATTATTGCATACCTCTTCAACAGATTGTATTTGAACCCAGGAACAGAATCATTGAGCCACAAGAGCACCAAAGCTACTTTATATTAAACAAACACCAATTGAGTTCAAAGGTTAATCGATATTCAGGTTAGAGCTCGGAATTCTAGTTTTACTTGGGAGAATAATTAGCAGAAAATCTGGCAGTTGGCAGTCACCATGGTTGAGGAAAGTTGCCAAGAAAGGCACTAAGAAAGCAGTGAAGAGTCCACCAGCAAAGATCTGCAAGAAGAGAAAGTCCAGTTAAAGATGGTCATTTCATCTACAACTACAAAGTGATGAAGCAGGTTCGCCCTAACATTTAACTCCTCCAAGGTCATAAGCATTATGAACTCATTCATCAATGATGTCTGAGTGCATCGTGGGGGTGTCTTTCTGCCTAGCCCATTCCAATAAATGCAACACTTGGTGTTCCCACAAGATCGAGACTGTCATGAACCTGATACTACCTGGAGAGTTTTCCAAGCATGCTATGTCGGAGTGCACAAAGGCGGTGACCAAGTATGAGTGATGATGGGAACTGCAGATGCTGGAGAATCCAAGATAACAAAGTGTGGAGCTGGATGAACACAGCAGGCCAAGCAGCATGTCAGGAGCACAAAAGCTGACGTTTCGGGCCTAGACCCTTCATCAGAGACCCTCTCTGATGAAGGGTCTAGGCCCGAAACGTCAGCTTTTGTGCTCCTGAGATGCTGCTTGGCCTGCTGTGTTCATCCAGCTCCACACTTTGTTATCTCGATGACCAAGTACACCAGCTTTAAGTGAAGCAGTATGATGTACTGAAACAAAAGTTTGCAAACATCGTAATTCTACTGCATGGCACCCTTGTGGATAACTATAAAACTGCCGTTTGCAGATGACACCAAAATTGGTGACGTTTGAACAGTGAAGAAGGTTACCTCAGAGTACAAGAGGATCTAGATCAGGTGGGCCAAGTGGCAAATGCAGTTTAATTTTGGTAAATGAGAGGTGCTTCATTTTTACAGGGCAAATCAGGGCAGGTCTTATACACTTAATAGCAAGGTCTAGAGAGTGTTGCTGAACGAAGAAACCTTGCGGTGCAGGTTCATAGTTTCTTGAAAAGTGGAGTCACAGATAGGCAGGACAGTGAAGAAAGCGTTTGGTACACTTGTCTTCATTGGTCAAAGCTTGGAGTGTAAGAGTTGGGAGGTTACGGTGCACCTGTATAGGACATCCGCGTCTACCATATTTCCCGCAACACATCCCTCACACCCCGCCCCCGCCACAACCGCCCTAAGAGGATCCCCCTCGTTCTCACACACCACCCTACCAACCTCCGGATACAACGCATCATCCTCCGACACTTTCGCCATTTACAATCTGAACGCACCACCCAAGACATTTTTCCATCCCCACCCCTGTCTGCTTTCCGGAGAGACCACTCTCTCCGTGACTCCCTTGTTCGCTCCACACTGCCCTCCAACCCCACCACACCCGGCACCTTCCCCTGCAACCGCAGGAAATGCTACACTTGTCCCCACACCTCCTCCCTCACCCCTATCCCAGGCCCCAAGATGACATTCCACATTAAGCAGAGGTTCACCTGCACATCTGCCAATGTGGTATACTGCATCCACTGTACCCGGTGTGGCTTCCTTTACATTGGGGAAACCAAGCAGAGGCTTGGAGACCGCTTTGCAGAACACCTCCGCTCAGTTCGCAACAAACAACTGCACCTCCCAGTCGCAAACCATTTCCACTCCCCCCTCCCATTCTCTAGATGACATGTCCATCATGGGCCTCCTGCACTGCCACAATGATGCCACCCGAAGGTTGCAGGAACAGCAACTCATATTCCGCCTGGGAACCCTGCAGCCTAATGGTATCAATGTGGACTTCACCAGTTTCAAAATCTCCCCTTCCCCTACTGCATCCCTCAACCAGCCCAGTTCGTCCCCTCCCCCCACTGCACCACACAACCAGCCCAGCTCTTCCCCCCCACCCACTGCATCCCAAAACCAGTCCAACCTGTCTCTGCCTCCCTAACCGGTTCTTCCTCTCACCCATCCCTTCCTCCCACCCCAAGCCGCACCCCCATCTACCTACTAACCTCATCCCACCTCCTTGACCTGTCTGTCTTCCCTGGACTGACCTATCCCCTCCCTACCTCCCCACCTATCTTCTTTACTCTCCATCTTCGGTCCACCTCCCCCTCTCTCCCTATTTATTCCAGTTCCCTCTCCCCATCCCCCTCTCTGATGAAGGGTCTAGGCCCGAAACGTCAGCTTTTGTGCTCCTGAGATGCTGCTTGGCCTGCCGTGTTCATCCAGCCTCACATTTTATTATCTAGGACATCAGTTAGGCCACTTAGGTTATAAGACATAGGAACAGAAATTAGGTCATTCAACCAGTCAAGTCTGCTCCACCATTCAATCGTGGCTGATACGTTTCACAACGCCATTCTCCTGCTCTCTCCCCGTAACCCTTGATCCCTTTGACAATCAAGAACCTATCTTTCTCAGTCTTAAATATACTCAATGACCTGGCCTCCCTTGGAATCACTTCTGGAAAACTGTATTCAATTCTGGCCTCCCTGGTAAAGGAAGGCTGTTGCTAAACTTGAAAGGGTTCAGGAAAGATTTACACGGATTTTGGCAGAGTTGGAGGGTTAGAGCTATAGGGAGAGGCTGAATAGGCTGGGGCTATTTTCCCTGGAGCAGAGGCTGATGAGTGACCTTATTGCAATTTATAAAATCATGAGAGGCATAGATAAGGTGGGGGAATCCAAAACTAGAAGGCACAGGGTTTAAGGTGAGAGAGGAAAGATTTAAAAGGGAGCAATGGGGCAACTTTTTCACATGGAGAGCGGTGCGAAGGGAAGTGGTGGAGGCTGGTACAATCACAACATTTAAAAGGCATCTGGATGGTATACGAATAGGCAGGGTTTAGAAGCAGATGGGCCAAATTGTGGCAAATGAGACTAGATTAATTTAGGATATCTGGGCAGCATGGATGAGATGGACAAAAGGGACCATTTCTACGCTATGCACCTCTTTCACTCTATGCATCCAGGTGCATTTTTGATTATTAAAGTATAAAATAAATAATAGGTAAGGGCATTAGGATAGTAATTATAAAACTCATATGAAGGATATTTGGACATATTTGAAAGTTTGTTGACAAATGGACAAACAGCTGTAACAAGGCATGTCAGAGCATGCATCAAGCAGTATCCAATCATGTTCTGTGTGAAGAGCAGAATGGACCTTTGGCATCTCATTATTGATTTCACTTGGAAATTACTGATGACGTCAAAGTATTACTTGCAGCTGCTGGATAAAACACACAAGCCGTACCAAGATGAACTGTGCCCGACATATTCTTGCTAGGATTTTATAAACATTGGTCAGAATGACAACAAGCCTACTTACTGAATGATGGCTGATGCTTGTTAAGGAAGCATGCATCTGAGATTATGTTACAATCAAAGCTGAAAGAGTGCACCATTGCTCGAGTCCTCTTATTGCACACAATACAGTGCAAAGTAAAAGTAACTCACTCTACTACTATCATAGCCACTTAAGTACCTTATCAAGAACAGGTTTTGAATTAAACAATCCATCAACCAGGTCTATTTATTAAATGAAAATATTGGTTTATTATTAAAATAAAATTTGTTCAAGGAAGATATAATAACTGGTTAATATACAAAGTTGTCAATATAGACGTATAAATGTCATCTAAATAAATCAAAGCCCCAAACATGCACTCTTCAGGAAAAGAGAAAAAAAATGTTTTTATCTGCAAATGTTCAGTTTATAACAGTAGTTGTTCCTGGTAATTATAGTTATTCTGAAAGGCAAAAAAGGAGATGATGAAAATATTCCAAAGTCTCTCACTGATGTTCTGACACTTGTGGTCAAATCTCTAGCTATGCACAGTTATCTTTGGAGTCTTCATATTACTGCCTTTATATTTCCAAATGAAATGTTCCAATAATCTCCACTGATTAGTCTATAACATCGTAAAACTGATAGATTTCATGTGTGATAAGGTGTATTCACACAACATTTTTACAAAGGACACAGCAGAGTGCCAGATTGGCACCCCATCCATTGCCTTAAACATTTACTCCATCATTGGTGTAGTGGCAGCAGTACATATTATACAAGAGACTGCAGCAATTTGCCAAAGTTCCTTTGACAACACCTTGTAAACTCTCAACATCTGTACCCTAAAAGAACAAAGATAGTGTATAGAAACACCATTACCTGCAACTTCTCCGTGAAATCATGCACAATTCTAACTTGGAACTTTATCTTCATTCTTTCACTGTCCCTGGGTCAAATTTCTCCCAATAGTACTGCGTTTATCGACATAACATGAAATTCAGCAGATTAAGTAGGGAACTTCCCTCCATTTCTTAAGCACAAACAGAAGTAGCAAATAAACACAAGTCTTGTCAGCAAGGTTTAGATCCCATGAATGAATGAAAAAAAACTGCTAAAGTATGTTTCCAATGCACTTCAAGCGTCAAAACTGTGAAAAGCATAGACATTTTTTATTTTACTTTGACCTGGAAATACCAGTGCAAGCTATACAAATAATATCCAAAGGGCTCAACTGAATTTTTGAACAAGATGATGTCTTCTGCAAGTATTCAAAAGGGAACTAGATGAGTTTTTGAAATATCACAGCATACAAAGGACAGCTGTGTTTCTTATATGAAAGCTGAAGCTTGGCATTGTTCAACTGTTGATTTCCTGATCATTGGTTTCATTTGTAAATATTAACAATAATTGGACTCAAGCCCACAGAGAAACTGGACATCTTATAAACTAAGCACCACGTCAGCAGCTAATAGTATCGTGTATTGTATTATATCACAACATTCATACAGTGTAAAAATCAACATTTAAGATATGAAATAGAAACAGCTACATGTCATTCAGCCCACTGAGTCTCCTTCACCACTCAATAAGACTATGGCTGATCTAATCATGCCCCAACTCCACTTTTCTGCCTGCCCCTTAACCCTCATACTCCTCTCTAACTCAGCTTTGATTACTCTCTGAAGTAGACAATTCCAAAGCACAATGACTCTTGGAAGAAAAATTCCTCCTTAACTCTGTCTCAGTAGGGAGACTCTTCATTTTAAACTGTGATACCCCATTTCCAGATTCCCCCGGGGAAAACATTCTCTCAACTACGTCGTCAAGTCTCCTCAGAATCCTATGCTTCAATAAGATAACCACTCATGCTGCTAAATACCAACAAGTATAGCCCAATTTGCTTAAGTTTATCTCATAAGATAATTCCTTCACCTCAGGAATCAGGCTAGTGAACCTTCATTGAACAACTTCCAATGCCAGTACATCCCTCACTAAGTTTGGACGCGAATACAGCAGGCATGCTTAGTTAGTTTCCAGATGACACCAAAATAGTTTACTTCACTGTCCACTGCATCGCCTATCACAGAATACAAAAGGACCTCGATCAAGTGGGCCAATGGACCAAGGAGTGGCAGATGTAGTTTACTTTAGATAAAAATGTGAGGTCTTGCAGTTTGGTAAGGCAAACCTGGGCAGGACTTACATAGTTAACAGAGACCTTGGGGCGCAGGTGCACAGTTCCTGGAAAGTGGAGACCCAGGCAGACAGGGTGGTGAAGGCGGCATTTGGCATGCTTGCCTTCATTGGTGAAATTACTGAATATAGCTGGTAGGTCATGGTGCAGATGTGCATGACATTGGGTGAAGTCACTTTTGGAATACTGTGTACAATTCTGGTCGCCCTTCTATAGGAAGGATGTTGTTGAACTTGAGAGTTCAGAAAAGATTTATGAGCATGTTACCAAGACTGGAGGGCTGAATAGGCTGGGGGGCCTTTTTTAATTGGAGCATTGGAGGCTGAGGAGTGACCTTATAGAGGTTTATAAAATCATGAGAAGCATGGATAGGGTGAATAGCCAAAGTGATTTTCCTAGGATGAGGGAGTCCAAAACTAGAGGGCATAGGTTTAAGGTGACAGGGGAAAGATTTTAAAAGGGACCTGAGGGGTAACCTTTTCTTGCAGAGGTTGGTGCGTGTTTGGAATGAGCTGCCAGAAGAAGTGAAGGCAGCAGGTACATTACAACATTTAAGAGGCATCTGGATGGGTATCTGAATAGGAAGGGTTAAGAGAGATCTGAGCTAAATGCAGGCAAATGGGAATAAGTCAAGAATGGTCTAGACCCGAAACGTCAGCTTTCCTGTTCCTAAGACACTGCTCAGCCTACTGCGTTCATCCAGCTCCACACCTTGTTATCTCGGATTCTCCAGCATCTGCAGTTCCTATTATCTCTGGGAATAAGTCAAACTGCGATGTCTGGTTGGTGCAGACGAGCTAGACCAAAGGGTCTGTTTCCAGGCTGTATGACTCCTACTCTATAAGTGACGAAAACTGCACACAGTACTACAAGTGGTGTCTCACCAAATCGTGGATAGACTTAACTAATTTTATTTGCAAGTCAGATGTAATATAAAGGGCAATATTTCAACTGCCTTCCAAATTATTTGTAGTAGCTACATGATAACCTTTCATGATTAAGTCACCCAAATCTCTCTGAGCTGTCACATTCTACAGTCTCTATCCTTCTATTTTTCTATCTCACCTGAAAAAGTGGGCATCCTCACATTGTCCTAGAGATAGCAGGAATTGCAGATGCTGGAGAATCTGAGACAAGGTGTAGAGCTGGACGAACATAGCAGGCCATGCAGCATCATAAGGGAAGGAGAGCTGATGTTTCGGGCCTAGACCCTCCTTCAGAAAGATCTAGGCCAGGAGCATCAGCTCTCGTTCCCCTATGATGCTGCTTGTCCTCCTGTGTTCATCCAGCTCATCTTGTTGTCTCACATTTTCCCACACTATACTATAACTGCCAGGTTCTTACATTTTCATTCAACCTCACTGTATCACTTTTCGGACTCTGTATACTCATTACAATTCACTTCCATAACTATCATAGCACCAGCAGTTTTGGCCACAAAATTGTTAGTCTCTTCACCATAGTCACAAACTTATGACACTGCACTAATTAGTTTGCCAATTTGAAAATTACCCACTTACCCTAACTCTCTTCTTCCTTTGTTTACACAAATGTTTACCCATGTCTTATCATGAAAGATGTACCTGAAAAAAAATTATACCTACTGCAAACATGTAAAATGCTGCAAAACATTCATTGAGAAGACATTTTGCTTTCAAGACTAACACTACTATTTTCACCAACTGTTCACAACTATAAACAGGAAGCGATACAAAGGCCACTAGGGATGGACAACAAATGTTTGCATTGCTAGCAATGCATCAAATCAAAGAATTTTTTAAAAAATCATTTGGTCTTGTGCTGAAGTACCTACGTTCAACATAGTAATGCAGAAAGTGAAATACATGTTGTATATGCACACTTCACACGTATATTAATGAACTACTAAAATTATTTACATCTTCCAAACAGAATAAAACTATTGCGCTCCTATCATGTGATACCATACAGCTTCAATTTCAAGCAATACCCTGGATCACACTCTACAAATGCTCAATCTTACACTGCACACTCAGCACAAATACTGCCAGAAAATAAAACTAATTACGTAAAATAAATGTTAAGAGTACAATGCAATCTCAGTAGGCAGAATTTTGACAAATCTCACTCTGATTTGAATTCTCCCAAAAGAAAATACAAGCTCTATTTGCTACGCTGAATGATAGCCACAATATTTCTACTATATGCACAACAATTAATCATTTTAACCAGGAACAGCCAATTCAAAGAATATTTTAAAAGCCAACATTTTCAGTTGGAGAATTAGAAAGGAACAAGTACAGACCATTTCAGAAAGCAACTCAAAACACGGCACTGTAATGCTTGATTTCTCGAATGAATTCGCTAACAGGACTAACAACCAACAACAAAAACCACATGCCACTTTAAGGACAAATTAATCAGAACACTCTCAAAAATTAACAGTTCACAAGTGAAAGACTCTAGTCTGCACTAAAATATAATTTCCTTATTTTCCTAAAGTGATGCCTGACAAGGGAGCAGGCTTATACTTGCATCCCAAGAATAACCCTTCCTCAAAGTAAAATGCAAATATAAAGTCATTCAAAAATTGAAATTTAGCATTGTAGAGAAGCTCGTGTTAATTAGCAGGATTTTTTTCTGCAGTTTGTTGAGCTGAGAACAGTTGTTTTGGTAAACACAGCTGTAGATATCATTTGGCACCTAGGCAAATGACAGTTCAAACACTAGCTCTGTAATTCACAATTGTAAATAAATAAATAACATGCTTACAATGAATAAACATCACTGTTTGTGACAAATAATGTGGCATTGTGATCAATTTCAACCAAGCAAAGTGAAAATGCAGTACGTTGCCCTCCTATAATAAATGAATAAAAACACTGCAAAATAAAAGCCCCGACATATAGCTGAAGCCAGTTGATGTGCCTACTCAGAAAATACTCAAGCAACTCCAAATGCTACTGTCAACACAACACTGATGCACTACTTCAAAATACCACTGCTATAATTAGCAGCCACCTACGTAAAGGCTTACACAAGGCTGAAACATTCCTACTGATGAACGCTGTTCCACTTTTACCATATCAAAACTTTGCGCTCATTGATAAAGTGAAAATATTTTATAAAAACTGACATGGAAGTAAAGTGGAATAAAAAAAACCAAAAGAACTGCAGATGCTGGAAATGAGAAACAATAATGAAAATTACTGGAAAATCTCAGCAGAAATGGCAGCATCAGAACTGAGTTCTGAGGAAGCGTCACTGGACCTTTGAAATGATTTCTCTACACAGATGATGCCAGATCTGCTGAGATTTTCCAGGAATTTCTGTTTTTGAAGCAAAATTAAAGTTTGATATTCAGCTGTTGAGTGAAGCTAAAATTAAGCTTTTTCCAATCCAATAAATACACATGGTAGAAACAAATTAAAGCTGAATGAAAAGCATTTAACAAAACATTTCACACCAGCAGCATAGTTCACAGTAACCCGCACAAGTGAAACTAAGTTGGCCACAAAAAAACTGCAGAATCACAATTCTTAAAATTCTGACCAACATTTTCCAAGGCCTAAATTACATCTACAATTCTTAATATCCACCTCATTCACTATCAAAGAGAATGAAAACATACAGACTATCAATGCATCATATGCACAAAATGTCCACATTTTAGGAATAATTTTATCCCCCTTCTCCACTCTAAGACTTGTGTCTTAATTAAAGGAGATATTGTCAAAGGGAGAATATTAGTCTTAACATATTTGCGTCAGTGTAGTTCTGTTCTCTTAAGTTGTGACGAGACGGGTATCTCAAAATCTTCCAGTGTGTTGATACTATTCCCTTTCAATCTTATGGTTTGAGAACAGATTTCCTTAAGGCATTAGAATATGCCTTTTATCTTCATATACAATACTAAGTTAGTTTTCTTTCATGTTAATATTCCTCTCAGTATTAAAATCACTAGAAAGTTAAACATTTATTTAACATGTTCAGTTACCTCTGCCATATTCTACATATTAGAACATGACAGCTTAAGCACTACCTGGATCTTTCCTTGGTCCTTATTTCCCTCTTCCACTAGCAAGTAATGACTGTGTTATCAAATTAGAGGTTTAATCATCATGACTTTTGTCCTGTCCAATTCAACTTGACAAATATTAAATTTTAGATGCAGAAGAAAAGCAATCATTGGTTCCATACAACCAAACTTTTCTTTTAGGTAGCTAACCTAATGCAGAAGAGTATACAATTAAAGTAAATTATGTAGCTAATGTACAAAGTGAAAGAGTTTTTAATCAAATCTTCCTTCCTAAATTTTCCCCTTCTCTTCCTTGGTCTTCAGAGTTCGATGATATGGACAAATTAATTCAGCAGTCTGCCCTCCTCTGGCTTACAAATTCAGGATGAAAATTTTAAAAAGTGGGGTACAACCGAAATATTATATTTGGACCAACAAATTTGCCGAAGACGCTTTGTGATTGTTCTGAGAGGAAAAGCCAAGGTGCGCATTTTTAACCCCAGAGTTACAAAGAGAAAGGTGATGCAATTACATTTCAGTAACTATACCCTATTTTACTAAGAATGAGTCGTGTCACTGCACAACTATAATTACTATTATATTAATTTAAGCTACTGAAATACCATACATAGCTATCTGACTATACTCCATGGAAAGAAATCTTGTTCGCATTATTTGGCAAAACATGCAGTACCCAACATTTAAAGTAGCCAACCTAGAGTTTACAGAAAGCCCCCTTTCTCATAAAATCTTGGAACAAATACAAACAGAAACAACGTGCAAAACAGTATTTTGGAACAATGCTACTGAACTTGGTAGAAAAGCTCCAGAACAACTGAAATCCAACTTGGTAACAGCAACTGCAATTTTAATCAAACCAAAATCATCAACTGAAAATTAATTCTTAAACCAATGTCATCAGTTGATCCAGTTTAAAATATCTAAAACGATTTAAAATGTTTAATTTAGAAATTACTGCTCACCTGATGTGCCAGAAAGCATCATGTATTTAGTAGTCTTGGTACTGGACAGAGTAAATCTGAAGTCTTAAAGAAACGTCCACCTACGAGGTTTAGAAATCGTGATAGTCCTTTCACAGCAAAGTCAGTCTGATATTTAATTATAATTGACCAGGAGGCCGATGAAATTACAGTCGTTGAACTACTCAGACACTGCAGTAACTCGTACTCCGCTTTCTTTTTCGGGTCTTGTACTGTCAATCTTCCTATCAAACCTAGAGACCACTTCAAAGAATATAGGCGATATTTGCACTAAGTGAATAGGTGGGTACATGATATCCGCCAAAATTAGCGATCAGATCTAACAGCACATTTCAACTATCCATGGGCTGCTAGAAGTGATCTACCTTTCTGATCACCTCCCTCGTCTTAAGTTCCACTGTCATTTGAACTACACATGGCGTGTCTAGGCAAATTTGATGACTTGGATGTTGGGCTGACTTCCAAGGCTACTTTAATATATTCCCACGTCCCTCAAGAACTAGCAGAGATACTACACCTTCCCTTATTTACGTTTTGTAGCTATCGTCCGATCGGACACCGAACATAATGCACACAGAGGTAGAAGCCGTTTGCCAAACCAGCTTTAAACCAAGTTTGGGGGGGGGGGGGGTGGAAGAGAACAGAAGGTAACGTGGGCAACATCCACTTAGAAATTCGATGCTGCGGTTTAAGTAAAATTTGCAAGATATTAATGCAATTCGTATGAAGTCGTGTTGCAATTGCTTTACGGAACGATTCAGTTTCCTTGGAGGAAAAATAAATCATCAAATCTGGAACTTTTCTTTCAATAAGAAGAAAATAAGACCCCCGTTGACCTCAATATACAATCCATGTGCAAGGCACACTTGACCCCAGCAGTACAAAAACAGTTGTGTGAGTGCAAATAATACAATTCATCGCCATACGCCTCAAACGTGTACCCTGAAACCACAAATCGGGTGAGCACAGGGGAAAAAAAAAGACGAGGATGTGAAACCTGCCTTTCTACTTTCCTTGTAAATTTCAAACTAAACGCCGCAAGCATAATGCCCGAAACCTCAACAATTTACATTCAGGATTTAACCAAGAGATTTTACAAAACAAAAAAAAACCAGCTCAAATAAAAACAAACTACCGAATTGTAACTTTGATTCCTCCCCCCCTCGGTATTTTAAACCCCCTCAATCTGGATCCCACTCCCTCAACCCGCGCCTCTCCTTCCCGCATACAGACCTGCAGGGCCTAGTCCAGGCTGCGGACCGTCTTCACCAAATATCAGCCTAAAGTCAAACTCGTCATTGCCACTGTTTACAGTAGTCATCGGTTACAGTTTCCCTTTCCCCTACTTGTTTAATAAAGTTCATAACAGAAGCAAAGGTCCGGCTCTCTCCGCCAACTTTTTCCGGGTGGGGGGGGTTGGGGTAGGGGGGGAAGGTTGTTTGATTTTTTTTCCGCTCGTACACTTTCTCTCTCTCTCTCTCTCTCTCTCACACACACTCACTCACTCTCTTGCTATCCCGTTTGGAAACAGTTAACCGAGCTCTCTCTTTTTCCCCCCCCCCAGCCCCCGCTCCACCGACGCCCGCCGCTGCGCCTCTCAAACTTTGCCGAGCCTCATCATCGCGCGTGCGCGTGCTCGGCCGGCGCGCGCGCGCCCCCCCACCAGCACCACAGCGCGCCCGCTGTCGAACACGCTGCTGACGCCACCCCGCGCCGCTCCACCCACTTCGACCACAGGCCGCGCTCCGGCACGGGGAACACCCACCTAAAGGCGTCAGCTCTCCAAGCAAGAGCGCATGCGCGTGCCACCCCGCCAGTGAATGATGGTTGTTGTAGTCCCTTTGGTTCATTGCCGTGTGGCGACACCCGCGCGCCTGGAGCGCTGTGGTTTCATTGTCATGTGCTTTACCAAGTTTAATATCACCTACGTGAACCAAAGAACTGTGGATGGTGGTGATCTGAAACGAAGACAGAAATTGCGTTGAACGCCAACTGCGCTTTCTTTCCGCACGGACCTGCAGAGTTTCTCCAGCAATTTCTAGGTCTTTTAACTTCGCAACAAGGGCAAAAACGTGTGTTGTTCTTTAAATACTTCCGCATCGCCTCAGAGAATTAAGGGGAAAAGCAGATTGTGGGCTTTCTTAATTCTGTATCCGAATGTGGAAAAATGACGTGGAAAAACAGAACTATTTGAAAATTCTTGTTTGAAGTACCACTCTCAGTAAAAATCCCAACAGCAACAACTGAATTAAAACAAAGAAATTAAGATGCTTTCATAGCAGTGTTGCTATGAGATTGCATTTAATATAATGAAATATTTCACACTAGTAATAACAAATTTGACACTGAACTACCTAAGGCCTGACCTCAACAGTAGATTTCAAGCAAGATGGTTATAAGTAGCATCTTAAAGGAAGAAAAAGGGGTGATAGGTTAACGGGGGTAACTGCAAAGTTTAGAGTATTGACAAACTGAAGGCATGCCCAAACAATAGTAAACAATTAAAATCAGTTTGCAAAGGAAATCAGAAGTCAGACGTTGTAGGGTCACAGACATCCTTGATTCATGTAACACTGCAGAGGATTGCTGAGTTAGGGAGTGACAAAGCTGTGGATCAAGACTTGAAAACCAAGATTAAAAGTTTAACACTGAGGCTTTGGTCAAATTCGAACCAATGCAATTCAACTTATCAGGCACAAGAACAATACGTGAGCATGATTTGGTGCAAGTAAAGATTGGGCATCAGAGTTTTAGATGAAATCAATTTTATGGACAATGGAAGATGGGGAGACAGGCCTGAACAATATTATAATAACCAAATTCACAGATAACAAAAATGTACAGATTTCAGCAGCAATTGAGCTGGGAATTTTGTAGAATCAGACAATACTAATGAGATAGAGCTACATTTCAGTCTTGGCTGTAATGTAATATTTAAGTATGATGCCAATGTTGCCAACATGCTCGTCGGACAGGTACGTGAGAAAAGGGAGAGAAGGATGAAGATTGTGGGCTTACATGATCCAACCGAACCTGTCTGACACAGTCCAAAGTCAGTCAATTATGTTGCTGTTGCTAAGGTCCAGCATTTTCCAAAGGCCTGGTCTGTTAGATTCCTTTCTTTCTCTGGATCAGCAGAAGGCACTCAACAGTGTGAATCATGAATATTTATTTGTGACTGCTGGATTTTAGACTGAAAATTAACTTTGCTAACCAAGTCTGACTACCGTGCACACTTTGGTGTGTTAGATGATGATTAATTGATGATAATGAGGGCACTCTTTTGCTTTGGGAAAGGAGAGTGTTAAGGGTGCCCATACCCAACCAAATAAATATCACCTCTGTTGAGCCTTTTCTGCACTCTTTGTAGAAGATGTTGATGGGATTGCCTCCATGCAGGTCAGGTACAGTTGTCAGTTTACATCAACAATTATCACGGTCACGATCCCATTGATCTGCAGACAGTATGTGAATATGAACAGGTCTGTAACACACCAGCCTCAACAGGGTAAATCATTCTGGATTCCTGGTGGACCAATGGTGACTAGATCCCTGGCAGCAGAGCTGAGCCCTTTAGTTTGAAACATGACTGACTTCCTCCACCTGATGAAGCCCCTGCTAATGAACTGGCAATAGCTCAAAGTCAAGGGTGCCACTCACCTAGGACACTGGACTGTATGCTTCAAGCATTGCACAACAAGAGTCAAGGGCTGGCTGATTACCTATGCTTCCTCCTCTAGAGTTTGGCACCAAGCATAGTGATGAAAGCAGTCAGGCACTAATAGTGACTTTGCACCTTCAAGCACTTAAGGGATACCTTTACATTGAGCCTTCTCTGAAGTGATGTGTACTAATGATGAATTTCTTCAGCCAGGTGAATGGATTCAATTAGGACATATGGCTGCAGTTTACAAACCTGGGTTGGATAGGATCTAAAAGCCTCCTTGCAGAGGGTCCCTCTCTTTTACCAGGAACTAATCAGGGAATTGAACTTGGTCATGTCAAGCCAGAGATATCAGCCATCACCTGAGAGCTACTTTTCAGGAATCCACACTTACACCATTACAGCTGGTTAGCCAGAACAGGGATGATGGTTTACAAGGTGACCAGAGTCAAAGACATACTGGATAGTGGAGGAGCAGGCTTGGTGTTGCCAGAAAAGCTGGCATATATGTCCTTGAAAGGAATCCAGCTGCCAGCTGATGATGATCACAATAGCAATATCCACCAGCTAAAGGCATTGAGAATCTTGTAGTACTGCTTGACTTTGACAGAACTTGGTGCTCACGTGGCTCAGGCAGCTGAAGCTCTTGTGTCCAAGCTGACCCCCATTTAGAAAGACTTTCTCATTATTCTGGGCCTTGAAGTCTCTCTCAGAAGACTGGACATCACAGCTGAAGTCATCTGCCGGAAATCCCATCTATGCTATTTCATTCTGCGCAGCCAAGATTCCTTGCATACCCTCCACCATTTTTGACCATCCAGACACGCCTTAGTGCTCAGTTCTATCATTCAGAGGAGATGGGAATCATTGGTGGAAGGCATTCTATATAGAAGTCATTCTTTTGCCAATGAGCAATTTGCAAACAGTACGCTGCACATGGCAGATCCACACAATAGACAATTAAATCATTTCACAGACTCCCCGACTATTTGTAATTTCTATAGATTGAAGGAGTCAATGTTTCACATTTATGTGAAATGTCTGAAATTGCAGCCCCTCTTCCATTACCTGAGGGCACAATTTTTGACCGCATTTCAGTCCCATGCTTCTGATCTTTGGCTGAAGTTCTATCTTTCACACCTGGCTCTCTGCAGTAAGTCAGTAGCAGTTTTGGCAGAAGAGAAGCGGATCTGGCATATCTTATGTGGTCATATCAGATCTGGCAATGAATGGTCAAGCCAGTTGTCTGTCACCAACAGTCAAGTATACGTTCCTCAAGGGAGCAGAGATCAGGATTATACCGTGGAAAGAATGAGGGTGTGAGAGAGTATTGGTTCTAATTTGTACTAGGGATCAAGGGTGAAGATTGAAATGTGATTCAGCATTGATGGGATTTCGAAGAGGTGACATCAGAGAAATGTAATAATTCATAAAAATATTTATGTTTCTCCTTCAAAGAGATATTATAATGAAACTTTAACTGCCCTTTTAAAAGAAATCCATGACACTGTTTGTAAGGTAAAATCAGAGAGCTCTTTTGATGAACTGGTGTTTTATTTTTCTTAATTCTCTCTTTTCATTCCATACAGATATGTTACAATATACCTCTGGACAGTTTTTATTTCTCACCACCAAATTTTTTAACGTGCCTATTTTAAAGAACAATTATCAAGCATTATAATCCAGGAGCTGGTGAGAAGTTATCCCTCAACCAGTATCAATAATATAAATTATGTGTCCGTTTAGCTTGTTGCTATTGGTAGATGTTCGCTGTGCACAAATTGGCAGCTGGCTAGCCCTGCATCACAGCCATTACTACGCTTTGGAAGTACATCAGTAACAGTGAAGAAAATCATTGCGCCAAACAAGTCTTTTCTTTTTCTGTAGCTTGTTTGTATGGTTTTCTACTTGTTCCATTACTTTCTCTGTTATCCAGCACTGGCTGTATTGTATTCATGCCACTAGTATAAGGGAAACTTGGAGCTTTTCTGTTGGAATGAAGAGCAGTAGTGTCATTTGATTAACTAGGAGCAACCAAAGAAGTTTCCTGTCAATAAATAGTCTGTGTTCATACAAACAAGCACACATTTTGTCAACAAAGATGATTCAAGAATATTAATGAGAGTTCTTTTTAATAGCTTAGGATGATAAGTCAGAGTCGTGCATGTGGTGAATTAACTCCTGCTTTGCTTAGCTGTTGTTTGGAGTAGGTCAGTAACTATAGTTTCATTTTTTGACATGTTCCAATGACATTACAATTCACTGGGATTACTTTACAGAACTCTATTCAATCTACTTAACAAATTGACTCCAATACCTTCAAAATAATGTCTCGGAGAGCTTTGCAGTTTGGAGAAGAATATTTTAAAGCTATATTCACCAAGGACTTACACATCAAAGAAATAATGTAATCTGTATTAAAGCTTAGTCCTGATTGTAAATTTTCTCCAAATAAAAATGCAACTAATAAATCAATAACATTTCAGCAGATTGAGCAATACAAGAGTGGATCTTCCATTTGCAAATATTTACCTTAGCTAGCAAAGAAACATTATGTTTCTGATGTCAACCCTGAAAACAGAATGCAAATCGTCAAAGCTAATTACTGTGCTAAAGGTTATATTGCCGAGCGCAAGAGGAATGAGTAGCCGAGCTGAGCATTGGAAAATGGTTCTGTGTATCTGCGCCTTCATATCCTTCAGTTCCTCTACCCTACTTAGGTTGTTATTTTCCAAGCAATATGTGACTTCATTACTTACAAAATTGACCACTTCACAATTATTAGTTCACAAACATTCCACTACTTTGTGAATATTCACCCATATTTTGTTTTCAACTGCACTCCCAATTTGTTATCATCCATAAATATTTAAATAGAGCTTCTATGTCACAAGTCCAACTATTCATGTAAATTATGGACAACACTGGTACGAGGACTGATCCTTGCACTGATTATATTTCCCACCCTTTCCCAGTCTGAGTGACCATTGTAATCTCTGGTCTGTTTTCTAATTTGTGGCGAGCATACTATCCATTCTGCTTTTTGTCCCCTGATTGTACATGTTCTGACCTTAGTAATGAGTTTATTATGCTGAGCTTTATCTACAGTTTTTTGCAAATCCAAATTTATTATGTCTAGTACATTATCTTTAGATATCCTTCATGGTACCTTTACAACAAATCCAACAAGTTTGGGCAAGAATGATTTTTCCTTTTAGAATTTGTGCTGACTACTGCATTGTATTTTAAGTCTCTAGACATCTTTTCCATTACATTTTTGAGTAAGGATTCCATTATCTTTCCTACCAATGACGTCTAGCAATTTAGTCTGTCTCTCTTCTTATTCTATCACTCTTCTTAAATATAGAAATCACATTAGCTCAGCCAGCCTTTTGGCACTCCTCACTTTTCCAATGATTTTTATTGACGTGATGGTGCTCTGTCATCCTGCTTAATTTCTTTTTGTATACATGGATGCATTTCATCGGGACAATATTGTTCCCTTAAAAGTTATGACTAATTAACAATTTCAATTATTTATGACTTCAATATTTTTCCGTGAAATCTAGTTCTTTGAGCATTCTTAAGTATATAATAATGGGTTAATGGGTTCATAGATCTTGACAACATCATAGCTGAAACAGACACAACAAGGTTGATATTTTCATAGACAAGCAATTGCCAAATAAAACTTAGTGAATTGTGCAAGGGATACCCAAGAGAGATCACATAAAATCCACTATCATCAGCGTCTAGCAGATGTTTCTTGCAGCAAAGTAAAAGTTGCTGAAAAAGACATCAAAATAAATGTCAATACTCTTTATATTATAGATTATGTATGAGATATTAATAATCCAACGGAACATATTTAGACACAAACCAGATATAAATCAGTGCAGATTACAAGTTCTTGAAATAGGTCATTAAGACTAGAAGAAAGACCAGAGGTTACGAAAATAAGCATTGAAATAGATACCACCAATGGGAAAAAAATACTCTGGCACACTGAGGTTTGAGAATTGTGTCATGGAAAAGGATTTGCCTTGGATGAATGTGAACCAGATATAAAGCCCTTGAGTGTGCAGTGACAGAAAAATTTGCTGAGTGATGATGATCCAATGCATCTCCATTAGTGCATGAAACCTAAATGGTCATTAACTTTAAATATACGATAAAAAATACAGAACTCCTTCACCGTTACGTTTATTTTGATGCGCAATGTCTACTGCTGGAAGGAGATGTTCAGCAAATTTTGCCTTTTGTTAAAACATGTGGCAGCTGGAACAGACCAAACATGTTCCCAATCCCCAATGCCATAAAGAGCTGGGAGTGAATACTGGAAAATGATACACAATGCGCGTCTTAATTCCTGAAATGCACTCCCAACAGGAGCCTTGCCTGGAAAGTACAAGGCATCTTTTTCTAATTTCGTTTTCCCAGTGGGAGCCTCACCCCCAGGGAAAACAAAATTGGAAAAAAAGATCCATTGCATTTTCCATACAGACATAAAGATAAAATTCAGAATCAAATCTCTTGTTTAAATTACTTTGAGGTTGAATCAGAAGAGTGGCTCCTAATGCAAATGGGAGTGTTTTCTTTTCGCTCCAAACTAATTCTATTTGTCTATCTCTTTGCAAATTAGTGCCATTCATGGATGATAATTTGTACTGTTGATGTGCAATCCCACTTTTTTAATATGCAAATTGATTTGTGAAAAAGAAGGTACATTCATAGAATCTAAATTGAATGTGAGTGCAGGTGGCAGGAATAAATAAATCGTCCTAATTCGCCATGTCAAAAGTCCTTAAACTAACACCTATTTTAAAAAAAAGCTACACTCCTAGTCACATCCAGAACTTTCAATCAATTTATCAATAAATGATATTTTTCTGATAACACTAGTCAGTATTTTATTCATAAAAGTAAAGAAACAAAATGCTCACAAAATTTGCAGCAGCTGGACATTTCAAAGTTCCTTCCAGAAAATGAAGTACTTTTAAAATGTAGTGACTGTTGTAATGCAGGAAACATGGCAGCAATTTAGGCCTAGACAACAATCAGATTATCTGTTTCTTTGTGATGTTGATTGAAAGATAAATATTGCCCAGGACACTGTTCTTCTTTGAAATAATGCCGTAGAAGTTTTTTAACATGCTGTCACGCTGGCAGATGCCTCACACACAGGTCTGACAATGCAACACTCCCTTAGTACTGTCAGAAGTGCCAGCCTGGATAATTGTGCTCTCAAGTCTTGTAGTGGGACTGGAACTTCTAATACACAAAAAAATTACTTTGAATTTATAAGTGTCACTTTCTTAAAAAAATACTCAGGGAACATGAATACACTAGGTCAGCGTGTATTGCCCATCCCTAAGTGCCCTTGGGAAGGCATTGATCTGCCTTTTTCAACTGCTTCAGTCCAATATGGAGGCTAATTTAAACCCAAAGTACTACATAAAGGTCCTAGGATAAAAGAAATGATGCTGGAGATCTGAAACAAGAACAGAAATTGCTGGAGAAACTCAGCAGGTCCGGTGGCATCTGTGGGGAGAAAGCAGAGTTAATGTTTTGAGTCTGGTGACTCTTCATTGAAACTGATGGTGGCTAGGAAAAGCTGGGGAAGGTGGGAAGATATGGGCGGATAAGTGGAGATGAACACAGAGGAGAGATTTGAAAGGGATGGGCAGATGAATGGGTTATTTATAGCAGGCCAGGACAGAAAAGAAGCTGAAAAAGCGATAATGAGTGCTGGTAGGTAGGTAAGAATTAGTATGCTGTGCTGGAAGCAATCCATGTCACAATAGGGCCGATATGAACCAGTGAAAAATACAGAAGGGTGGATTCAGGCTCTAAAGTTGTTGAACTCAATGTTGAGTCCTAGTGGCCACAGGGTGCCCAAGCAGAATTGTGAAGTTATTAATCACAGCTTGTGCTGAGGCTCACTGGAGGACTGCAGCAGATCCGAGAAAGCGATGATGGCCAGGGAACACGGTGGTGTGTTGAAGTGGCAGGCAACTGGAAGTTCAGGGCCAATTTTATGGAAGAGCATAGGTGTTCTACATAGTGGTCACCCAGTCTGCACTTTATCTCCCCATTGTAGCTAAGACCACATAATGAGCAATGAATAGTGTAGACTAGACTGAGTAAAGTGCTGGTAAATCACCATGTCACTGGAAGGTCTATCTGGGGCCTTGGATAATGAGGAAGGAGGCTGGCGGGGTGGTCAGTGAGGACAATGGGGACCCTATCATTGATGTGGGAGGGAAGGAGTGGGGCAGACGTACAGGATATAGGTTGGACATTTAAGGGTCCTGTGAACCACAGTGGCGGGGAATCTTTGGCTAAAGAAATCTATCCACTCACCTCTCTTCCCCCTATTCCCAACCCCAACTTCACCTTCAGTATAAACAACAGTTTTCCCAGCTGCTACCAGTTCTGATGAAGAATCACTAGACTTGAATGTGAACTCTGCTTTCTTCCTACAGACGCTGCCTGATCTGCTGAGTTTCACCAGCAATTTCTGTTTTTGTTTCAGAGTTTTGATATAGCAACAGTGACATAGTTCCAAGTCAGCATGGTGGGTGGCTTTGAGGGGAATTTGTAGCTGGTGGTGTTCTCATATAACTGCTGCCCTTGTCCTTCTCGGTACCCGAAGTTATCGGTTTGGATCTTGCTGCAATGTGTGTTATAGATGGTACACACTGCTGCCATTTTACATTCCTGAATAAACCAGTGAATATTGAAGTTGGAGAATTGGTGAGTGGATGGTGGTGTGCTAATCAAACGGGCTGCTTTGTCCTGGATGGTGTCATGTTTTGTGAGTTCTCTTGCAGCTGCACTCTTCCAGACAAGTGTAGAGTATTCCATCACTTTCCTGACTTGAGCCTTGTAGATGCTGAACAATGCAGCATCCAGGAAGTTATTAATGTGGATTCAGTGATGGTTATGCCATTATATGTGATTTTTAGATTGTTTCTGTTAGTCATTATCTGTCAATTTATGGTACAATTGTTAGTTGTCACTTAGCAGCTCAAACCTGGATATTGTCTCGTTCCTACTGAATTTGGACATGGAATGCTTCAGTATCTCAGCAGCTGAAAATGGAGCTGAATATTATGCAATAATCAGTAAACATCCCTACTTCTGATCATAGAGAAATTCACCGATGAAGTCATTGAGGATGGTTGGGCCTCAACCCTGAGGAACTCCTGTAATGATGTCGGCGACTGATTTGATTGATCTCCAAAAGAACTATAACCATTTTGCTTTGTGGAAGGTATGACTCGAATGAGATGGGAGCTTTTCCCAATTACCATTGACTCTAGTTTTGCAAGGACTCCTTGATGCCCAACTTTATCAAGTGCTGTGTTGAGGTCAAGGGCAGGGACTTTCACCTCACCTCTGGACCTCAGCACTTGTGTTTATATTTGGCACAAGGTTGTAATCAGGCCTGGAGCTAAGTGGTCATGATGGAATCCAAATTGAGCATCATGAACAGGTTATTGCTGAACAAGTGCGACTTGAATAGCACTGTTGATGAATTCCTCCAGCACTTTACTGATGATCAACAATAGGCTGATGAAGCTGTAATTTTCCAGGTTAGATTTGACTTGCATTTTGTAAACAGGACATGTTTGGGAAATTTTCCACATTACCAGTGCCCACAGTCTTTACAATAACCTATGCTTTCAGTTGTTTCTTGACATTATGGAGTGAATCAAATTGGCTGAAGACTGGTATCTGTGGTGCTGTGAGTGCAAGCCGAGGCTGAGATGATATTTTTTCCCCTCAGCCCTTCTGACTGAAGATGCTTCAGCCACACCTTTAGTTCTGATGAACTGGGTTCACACATCATTAAGCATAGGGATATTTGTGGACCATCCTCCTGTTGATTGCTTTATTGTCCATCACCATTTACAGCTGGAAGTATCAGGGCTGCAGATCTCGGATCTGATTCATTGTTTGTGGGATCCCTTCCCTCAACTTATCATGTGTAGTTTCAACTATTTGAAGGAATGGAAACGAGGTTCAGTATGGTGTCCAAAGTGACGTGAGCAATTCTGATTGTTGCTCTAGCAGTTCAAGAACTAGAGGACAAAGATTTAGAGTGATTTATAAAAGAAGCAACTGCAACGTGAGAAAAATATTTTCACACAACAGATAGTTGGGGTATGGAATGCACTGCCTGGAAGTGTGGTGAAGCAGGTTCAATTGAGACATTGAAGAGAATGTTGGATGATTACTTGGATAAAAATAACACACAAGGAAATCATAGAATCATAGAATCCCTATAGTGTGGAAGCAGGCCCTTCAGCCCAACAAGTCCACACTGACCCTCAGAGCATCCCACCCAGATCCATTCCCCTATAACCCACCTAATCAACACATCCCTGAACACTACAGGCAATTTAATATGGTTAATCCACCTAGCCTGCACATCTTTGGACTGTGGGAGGAAACCAGAGCACCCAGAGGAAACCCACATAGACATGGGGAGAATGTGCAAATTCCACACAGACAGTTGCCTGAGGCTGGAATTGAACCCAAAGTCCAGTGTAGGAAAAGTGGGAGCTTGGCAGTAAGTAATGATGTTCATTTGAAGATCCAGTTCAGATACAATGGGTCAACTGGCCTTCTTCTTCACCAAAACACTTCTGCGATTGTGTGAGGTTGACAGTTCGTTTTTAGGTACACCTGGTGCTGAGCCTGATATGCCTCTTGCACTTATCATTGAAAAGTAGTTGATCCTGTGATTTGATGGTAACAGGAATGTGGGAATATGCCGGGCCATGAGATTACAGATTATGGTTGAATATAGTTCTGCTGCTGTTGCTACTGCTGCTGATGTCTCACAGTGCTTCTTAGATGCCCTGTTTTGAGTGCTAGAACTGTTTGAAATCAAAGATAATGGGAACTGCAGATGCTGGAGATTCCAAGATAATAAAATGTGAGGCTGGATGAACACAGCAGGCCAAGCAGCATCTCAGGAGCACAAAAGCTGACGTTTCGGGCCTAGACCCTTCATCAGAGAGGGGGATGGGGGGAGGGAACTGGAATAAATAGGGAGAGAGGGGGAGGCGGACCGAAGATGGAGAGTAAAGAAGATAGGTGGAGAGAGTGTAGGTGGGGAGGTAGGGAGGGGATAGGTCAGTCCAGGGAAGACGGACAGGTCAAGGAGGTGGGATGAGGTTAGTAGGTAGATGGGGGTGCGGCTTGGGGTGGGAGGAAGGGATGGGTGAGAGGAAGAACCGGTTAGGGAGGCAGAGACAGGTTGGACTGGTTTTGGGGTGCAGTGGGTGGGGGGGAAGAGCTGGGCTGGTTGTGTGGTGCAGTGGGGGGAGGGGATGAACTGGGCTGGTTTAGGGATGCAGTAGGGGAAGGGGAGATTTTGAAACTGGTGAAGTCCACATTGATACCATATGGCTGCAGGGTTCCCAGGCGGAATATGAGTTGCTGTTCCTGCAACCTTCGGGTGGCATCATTGTGGCAGTGCAGGAGGCCCATGATGGACATGTCATCAAGAGAATGGGAGGGGGAGTGGAAATGGTTTGCGACTGGGAGGTGCAGTTGTTTTTTGCGAACTGAGCGGAGGTGTTCTGCAAAGCGGTCCCCAAGCCTCCGTTTGGTTTCCCCAATGTAGAGGAAGCCACACCGGGTACAGGGGATGCAGTATACCACATTGGCAGATGTGCAGGTGAACCTCTGCTTAATGTGGAATGTCATCTTGGGGCCTGGGATGGGGGTGAGGGAGGAGGTGTGGGGACAAGTGTAGCATTTCCTGCGGTTGCAGGGGAAGGTGCCGGGTGTGGTGGGGTTGGAGGGCAGTGTGGAGCGAACAAGGGAGTCACGGAGAGAGTGGTCTCTCCGGAAAGCAGACAGGGGAGGGGATGGAAAAATGTCTTGGGTGGTGGGGTCGGATTGTAAATGGCGGAAGTGTCGGAGGATAATGCGTTGTATCCGGAGGTTGGTAGGGTGGTGTGTGAGAACGAGGGGGATCCTCTTGGGGCGGTTGTGGCGGGGGCGGGGTGTGAGGGATGTGTCGCGGGAAATGCAGGAGACGCGGTCAAGGGCGTTCTCGATCACCGTGGGGGGAAAGTTGCGGTCCTTAAAGAACTTGGACATCTGGGATGTGCGGGAGTGGAATGTCTTATCGTGGGAGCAGATGCGGCGGAGGCGGAGGAATTGGGAATAGGGGATGGAATTTTTGCAGGAGGGTGGGTGGGAGGAGGTGTATTCTAGGTAGCTGTGGGAGTCGGTGGGCTTGAAATGGACATCAGTTACAAGCTGGTTGCCTGAGATGGAGACTCAGAGGTCCAGGAAGGTGAGGGATGTGCTGGAGATGGCCCAGGTGAACTGAAGGTTGGGGTGAAAGGTGTTGGTGAAGTGGATGAACTGTTCGAGCTCCTCTGGGGAGCAAGAGGCGGCGCCGATACAGTCATCAATGTACCGGAGGAAGAGGTGGGGTTTGGGGCCTGTGTAGGTGCGGAAGAGGGACTGTTCCACGTAACCTACAAAGAGGCAGGCATAGCTGGGGCCCATGCGGGTGCCCATGGCCACCCCCTTAGTCTGTAGGAAGTGGGAGGAGTCAAAAGAGAAGTTGTTGAGTGTGAGGACGAGTTCAGCTAGGCGGATGAGAGTGTCGGTGGAGGGGGCCTGGTCGGGCCTGCGGGACAGGAAGAAGCGGAGGGCCTTGAGGCCATCTCCATGCGGAATGCAGGTGTACAGGGACTGGACGTCCATGGTGAATATGAGGTGTTGGGGGCCAGGGAATTGGAAGTCCTGGAGGAGGTGGAGGGCGTTGGTGGTGTCACGGACGTAGGTGGGGAGTTCCTGGACCAAAGGGGAGAAAATGGAGTCCAGATAGGTGGAGATGAGTTCGGTGGGGCAGGAGCAGGCTGAGACGATGGGTCGACCAGGGCAGGCAGGTTTGTGGATTTTGGGAAGGAGATAGAAACGGGCCGTGCGGGGTTGGGGAACAATGAGGTTGGAGGCTGTGGGTGGGAGGTCCCCTGAGGTGATGAGGTCGTGAATGGTGTTGGAGATGATGGTTTAGTGCTCGGCTGTGGGGTCATGATCGAGGAGGCGGTAGGAGGTGGTGTCGGAGAGTTGGCGTCTGGCCTCGGCGATGTAGAGGTCAGTGCGCCATACTACCATTGCGCCACCCTTGTCTGCGGGTTTGATGGTGAGGTTGGGGTTGGAGCGGAGGGAGCGGAGGGCTGTCCGTTCTGCGGGGGAGAGGTTGGAGTGGGTGAGAGGGGTGGAGAGGTTGAGGCGGTTAATGTCTCGACGGCAGTTGGAGATGAAGAGGTCGAGGGAGGGTAGGAGGCCTGGGGGTGGTGTCCAGGAGGAGGACTTGTGTTGGAAGCGGGTGAAGGGGTCAGTGGAAGGAGGGTTGGGTTCCCGGTTGAAGAAGTAGGCATGGAGGCGAAGACGGCGGAAAAACTGCTCTATGTCCGACCGTGACTGGTATTCGTTGATGTGTGGTTGTAGGGGGACAAAGGTGAGCCCCTTGCTAAGGACTGACCGTTCGTCCTCAGTCCTTAGCAAGGGGCTCACCTTTGTCCCCCTACAACCACACATCAACGAATACCAGCCACGGTCGGACATAGAGCAGTTTTTCCGCCGTCTTCGCCTCCATGCCTACTTCTTCAACCGGGAACCCAACCCTCCTTCCACTGACCCCTTCACCCGCTTCCAACACAAGTCCTCCTCCTGGACACCACCCCCAGGCCTCCTACCCTCCCGCGACCTCTTCATCTCCAACTGCCGTCGAGACATAAACCGCCTCAACCTCTCCACCCCTCTCACCCACTCCAACCTCTCCCCCGCAGAACGGGCAGCCCTCTGCTCCCTCCGCTCCAACCCCAACCTCACCATCAAACCCGCAGACAAGGGTGGCGCAGTGGTAGTATGGCGCACTGACCTCTACATCGCCGAGGCCAGACGCCAACTCTCCGACACCACCTCCTACCGCCTCCTCGATCATGATCCCACAGCCGAGCACCAAACCATCATCTCCAACACCATTCACGACCTCATCACCTCAGGGGACCTCCCACCCACAGCCTCCAACCTCATTGTTCCCCAACCCCGCACGGCCCGTTTCTATCTCCTTCCCAAAATCCACAAACCTGCCTGCCCTGGTCGACCCATCGTCTCAGCCTGCTCCTGCCCCACCGAACTCATCTCCACCTATCTGGACTCCATTTTCTCCCCTTTGGTCCAGGAACTCCCCACCTACGTCCGTGACACCACCCACGCCCTCCACCTCCTCCAGGACTTCCAATTCCCTGGCCCCCAACACCTCATATTCACCATGGACGTCCAGTCCCTGTACACCTGCATTCCGCATGGAGATGGCCTCAAGGCCCTCCGCTTCTTCCTGTCCCGCAGGCCCGACCAGGCCCCCTCCACCGACACTCTCATCCGCCTAGCTGAACTCGTCCTCACACTCAACAACTTCTCTTTTGACTCCTCCCACTTCCTACAGACTAAGGGGGTGGCCATGGGCACCCGCATGGGCCCCAGCTATGCCTGCCTCTTTGTAGGTTACGTGGAACAGTCCCTCTTCCGCACCTACACAGGCCCCAAACCCCACCTCTTCCTCCGGTACATTGATGACTGTATCGGCGCCGCCTCTTGCTCCCCAGAGGAGCTCGAACAGTTCATCCACTTCACCAACACCTTTCACCCCAACCTTCAGTTCACCTGGGCCATCTCCAGCACATCCCTCACCTTCCTGGACCTCTGAGTCTCCATCTCAGGCAACCAGCTTGTAACTGATGTCCATTTCAAGCCCACCGACTCCCACAGCTACCTAGAATACACCTCCTCCCACCCACCCTCCTGCAAAAATTCCATCCCCTATTCCCAATTCCTCCGCCTCCGCCGCATCTGCTCCCACGATAAGACATTCCACTGCCGCACATCCCAGATGTCCAAGTTCTTTAAGGACCGCAACTTTCCCCCCACGGTGATCGAGAACGCCCTTGACCGCGTCTCCCGCATTTCCCGCGACACATCCCTCACACCCCGCCCCCGCCACAACCGCCCCAAGAGGATCCCCCTCGTTCTCACACACCACCCTACCAACCTCCGGATACAACGCATTATCCTCTGACACTTCCGCCATTTACAATCCGACCCCACCACCCAAGACATTTTTCCATCCCCTCCCCTGTCTGCTTTCCGGAGAGACCACTCTCTCCGTGACTCCCTTGTTCGCTCCACACTGCCCTCCAACCCCACCACACCCGGCACCTTCCCCTGCAACCGCAGGAAATGCTACACTTGTCCCCACACCTCCTCCCTCACCCCCATCCCAGGCCCCAAGATGACATTCCACATTAAGCAGAGGTTCACCTGCACATCTGCCAATGTGGTATACTGCATCCACTGTACCCGGTGTGGCTTCCTCTACATTGGGGAAACCAAGCGGAGGCTTGGAGACCGCTTTGCAGAACACCTCCGCTCAGTTCGCAACAAACAACTGCACCTCCCAGTCGCAAACCATTTCCACTCCCCCTCCCATTCTCTTGATGACATGTCCATCATGGGCCTCCTGCACTGTCACAATGATGCCACCCGAAGGTTGCAGGAACAGCAACTCATATTCCGCCTGGGAACCCTGCAGCCATATGGTATCAATGTGGACTTCACCAGTTTCAAAATATCCCCTCCCCCCACTGCACCACACAACCAGCCCAGCTCTTCCCCCCCACCCACTGCACCCCAAAACCAGTCCAACCTGTCTCTGCCTCCCTAACCGGTTCTTCCTCTCACCCATCCCTTCCTCCCACCCCAAGCCACACCCCCAGCTACCTACTAACCTCATCCCACCTCCTTGACCTGTCCGTCTTCCCTGGACTGACCTATCCCCTCCCTACCTCCCCACCTATACTCTCTCCACCTATCTTCTTTACTCTCCATCTTCGGTCCGCCTCCCCCTCTCTCCCTATTTATTCCAGTTCCCTCCCCCCATCCCCCTCTCTGATGAAGGGTCTAGGCCCGAAACGTCAGCTTTTGTGCTCCTGAGATGCTGCTTGGCCTGCTGTGTTCATCCAGCCTCACATTTTATTATGTTTGAAATCAATCTCATTTTGCATGTTTTTAGTGACAACTTGATGAAGGATATTCTCAAGGTGAAGATGAGGTTCTGTGCCGACAATGACTAAGCAGCAGTCACTTTTACAATTACAATCATGCACACATACATCTGTGACAGGTAGACAGGTGAGGATGAGGTCAAGTCACTTTTACACTCTTGTTGGTTCCCTCACCCTCACCCTCTAATGCACACCCAATCTAGTAACTGTGTCCTTTTGGACTCAGCCAGCTCATTCAGTAGTCGTGCTTCTGAGACAATGTGGAAATTGAAATCACCCATCCATCATACATTCAGTATTTTTGCACTCTAAGTCCTTCTCCCAGTTGGTGTTCTGCATGGAGGGTGCTGATTCATCAGCTGACGGGCAAGAAGTGGGGTGCTAATCAGCAACTGGCTATCTTGCCCATGCTTGACAGTGATATCATGAGACATGCTGGGATCTGAAGTCAATGCTAAGGACTTCCAAGGCAACCAACACTCTCACAATTGTATACCAGTCTGATGCTACCTTCGGTGAGTCTGCCAGCAGTTGGACAGGATGTACAGGATGTAACGGGGAGGTGTTGGTGGTGCCTTGGTCAATACATCTTTAGGTATCCTCATGTTGAATACCAACTTTTTTTCATTGACTGGAAACAGGAATTGGACTTTTAAAATCTCAGATTTATTTGAAAACATATGAAAATAGTATCCACTTACATCAAAATGGTTAACACTGATTTACCTCACTGCTTGTAAAATAGATTTATTGTTTACATATTCCACACTTCAACCCTGGGGGAGAAAACAGTAAGTTTGCAAAACTCATTAAAGGCAATGACATAAAAACAGAAACAACTGCAGATGCTGTAAATCAGGAACAAAAACAAAAGTTGCAGAAAAAGCTCAGCAGGCCTGGCAGCATCTGTGAAGGAAAAAACAGAGTTAACATTTTGGGTCCGGTGACCCTTCTTCAGAACCAATTCACAGTCCGAGGGATATCATTGCCATTACGGAGTTAATGTTTCGGTCCTTCCAGGTCTGAGGAAGGGTCACGGGACTCGAAATGTTGACTCTGTAATGGCAATGATATCCCAGGGACTGTGAATGACCTTCCGTCATGTCCTTTTGACCATTATTGTCTAAGGAAGCTTTCTAAGTTACTTAGCAGATGAATCACATGATCATTGAATAATTCAACACAGAAAGTGGCCATTTATCCAACATATCTGCACTGGCTGTCCAAAATAAGCGCTTCACTATTTTCATTCTTCTGCTTTCTCCTTATATCTCTCCATGCTGCTCCTTTCAAATACAACCTAACTCCTTTTAGAATCTATTGATTAACCCTGTCTCTACTATTTATTTAGGCAGCACATTCTGGGCCCTAACTACTCACTCACTGTGCAAAACAGCTTTCTCCTTATATCATAGTTGTTTATTTTCTCCAATTACTTTAAATCTGTGCCCTCTTGATTTCAATGAACCATTCAAAGGTTAATTGCATGGACAAAAGGATTTGATTTTTTTTAAAGATAGCTCTCCAGACAAGCTAATTGAGTTATAATTGGACTAAACAATTATGTTTGAATTACTAGCAGTTGTAAAAAGTTCACATGACCCAGTCCAAGTCCTTTGTGTGTTTTGAGGGCGTTGTTAAGGGTAGACAAGCAGGAGGCAGGCCAGGCAGCATCTGGAGGAAAGGAGCAGTCAACATTTGGGTATTACCCTTGTTCAGGACTGGATGTCGGGGTAGGGGGAGCTGCAGATGAAGTTGGTGGCAAGGGGAAGATGTTGAGGCAGTACGGTGGTGATAGGTGGACACTGGTAGTAGGTACCACCTGGTTGGACGATGGGAGGCATGAATCCGGTTGGTGGCTGGAAGAGAGGGTCAGAAGGTGAAATGGAAGGGAGGAGGTGGGGCTGGAAGGGGAGGTGAGGTGTGGTGGCAAGGTTATTTGAAATTAGAGAACTCAATGTTGAGTTGTCCGGGCTGTAGGGTGTCCAGGTGGAAGATAAGGTGCTGTTCTTCAAATTTGCATTCCGAGTCACTGCAACACTGGAGGACACTGAGGACGGACGTGTCGGGGGTAGGGTGGGGAGTGGGGCAGGGAGTTGAAATGGGTGGTGACTGGGAGGTTATGTTGTCTTATACGGGCCAGGTGAAGATGCTCAGCAGAACAGTTACCTAATCTACATTTGGTGTCATCGACGTAGGGAAGATCACATTGCGAGCTCCGGATGCAGTAGACCAGGTTGGAGGAGATGCAGGTGCAGCTCTGTCTCACTTGAAAGAGCTGTTTAGAGCTCTGAAGGGAGATGAGGGAGGTGACTAGTTGTTTATTTTCAAAGCATGATGTAAACTGTTAAGTGCACACTGAATCAGCAAGGATATCCTTACTCAAAACAAAACAAAATTGGTTGCAGGGAAACATTCACTACATGACTGGAGCAAAGTTCTACAATCAATGATTTAAAAATTGTTAAGGCCTGTTTTTGCATATAGAAGCCGTTATTTGTACAAGCACCACATGCTATGCAGTTAAGGCAGGCAGGGAACCAGCTCTGAGATGCCTCCTCAATTATTTCAGTGTAATCTATACTGCTAACTGTATGCTCACAAAGTGACCTAAAAGCATGTGAGGCAAGCGTATATCCAGTTCGTGTCCAGCTCTTCCAAGCAGTGTTTCCCTTTTGAAGGCAAGTTGCAGTGACTGAGAAAAGCTTGTTGCTGACTGTCACTTCTGTGTGCAGAAACTGTGACAGTAAAAGGCACATTTAATGGGTAGGCTTGAGAAAACATCACAAACAACATACAGCTAAAGTACAGAATCCAAATTACATAGGACTGCTGATGGGCTCTCGAGATTACTTTCGCCAAATGATTTGACTACAAATGGTCCTTATGTCATTATTTTCTACTTGGAACAAGTAGACAACATTCTAATAATGGCAGAATATCGTAGAGTCACTCGACTTGAAAAATTAACACTGCTTTCTCCCGGCAGATGCTGCCAGACCCGCTCAATTTCTCCAACAATTTCTGTTTTTTGTTTTAGATCTCTAGCATCGGCACTTTTTTGTTTTATAGTTTGACTGCATCATCAACGTAAGCTCAAAGAACAGTAATCCAAGGGGAGTGTCAGAAAGATAAGGCAGTGTTATTGAAGGAACTCCTGAACCCTCACATCCATCACAACACTAATGTAAATGTTATGCCTTGCAGGCTCCACCAGGAGGTCATTGTCATATCTTGACAAAGAGCTCTGAGGTCTGTGACCTTATCCAATTACACGGTGGACAACTAAAGTGCATACGCTCCACTGGCAGTAAATTATGTCAGCAAGAAGCCATATAAGAACATTCTACACTAAAAGGGAAGTGTTATATTCCACACAATAGCCATGTTCTTGCATACTTATATTTCAGTCTGAGAATATGACAACAGCAATACACTGACTTTGAGAACCTGCTGTGGAATGTGGTTACCAAATGGGACTTCAGGTTCAGGTTTTCAACTTCCTCATTATCATAATACTTGATGTGCTTTCATGACAAGAAAGCAATCAGTGGGCACAATAGAATTCTTATGAATGCTTGAGGGAATAATTTGAGATCTGCATTCTTTAACAATTACTGACCTGCAGGTTAGGTCCAGATCGATGCTAGATGGGAGGCATTGCTTAATGCAAAGTGGTATGATTACCACAATTCACTCTAGGAGAGTTCAAAATCAAAGTTGTTAACTTCACTCCCAAAACAAACGTGACAGTAACTTACTTCAACCACTTTGCAGATGGCTGCAGCCATTTTGTGATGTCATTGTAGTCTTCATTTTCGATTCCATATAGCAAGGTTCCAATTGTGTGGTGGCGTGAATGATTTGTAGGCACCATTTGTGATGCACTCGCTTTCCCCCTTTTTTCCTTTTTCCCTTTTCTGTTGCTGTCCCCGTGACTTTACAGCTTCCTCCCATTTCAGGTGAGCCTTTCACATAACTTTTAATGTTAAACTAAAGCCAATGACTGTGGAGATTCCCTTGCCCCGTGGGCTCTATACCTTCCCCATGTAAAGACCAGAGCAACTATAACCTGTTTTGAACCTCCTTATATGTGAGGAATGAACCTCCTCATTCACTGAGGTCCCACCCGACTATGTGCATTTGCTCCCAATGGTAGGAACTATTTCGTCAGTGACCTAGTACAATGATGCCAATCCTCAGACTGAGTAGCCCGCTTTCCTCAGGGTTCCATGGACAAAAGCCCCTGACCATTAGTGACCAACCCACCCCCTCATAATTAATCATTGCCTGCTCCCCAGAATGACAAGCAGACAGCTCCAGCTAACCCACCAGATTCATATCTCAAGAGCACTCCAACTGATCTGCATATAATTATAAATTGCTTACACCTGACCTGGAGGGCAGAAACATTGTCCAATCCCTAGGCTTGACAGCATGGATCCCTGTACTATGTTATGCCAAACTTCTGTACTATAATCGGGTGTCTTCCTTGATTGACTGTCATGGTACCCCCTGACTGACTGTGGTTCCCCCTTCCACCCACAAAGGACTCTTTCCTTTTGACTTTCACAGATGGCCATTCATTTGAAACACCTGCAGTATGTCACCATGAAAGCTGCTGGCACAAGCTTTACGTTTACTATTCAGTGCTTCCCACCTCTACAAGCTGTGCTAAATAGCAAACTAAACCACAAAGGCTGGCAGCCTGAAACTCAGCACTCAAGGTCTTGAGTGCTAAAAACGCAATACAAAGGTATCCATGCAAGCACTAAAGTCAGTGAGCGCCAAAATACAAGCTCAGATCCACAAGATATATGTGTCCATGTCAGCATAAGATGCATAGCTGTCCCTGCTTGCAAAATAACTTGGTAGAACCATGCAAGTCTTCTATATCTAAAGTCATTAGGTATCCATTGACTTAGTTATTCTAAACTGTGAACCAGTCAATAATATAAAAGATGTAAAATAATCAATCCCATTCTATCACAACAGAGCCCATGGAGCTTCCCTGCCTTCCCATGAGTGGGCATTTGCTTCTCTGGTTGAATCCAAGGTTTTTTTTTCCATTTATGGCAGGAACAGCCTTATGTTCACTGATTCTTCATTGGTTTTAAGCCCATTCAGCCATTTTCTCATAAAGTAGGACAGGACGAGGGATTGAGTGTAACTGAAGTTGTCAGAATAATTGTTTGTAGTGTTGTGTGGGAAGGAGAGGTGATAAGTTTTCTCCCGTGTCTAAGTAGGAAGCACAGACAGCAGGAAGGTGCTTGGGAGGATGAGTTCATGTGACACATACAATACTGAGAGTTATAGCCCATGAGGCTTGGTGCGGAGTGTGTGTCCTGACAGAATTTGAATGAAAGCTGGCCCAATGAGTGTGAGGTAGCAGGGGAAGATGGTAATATTTACACTTGCAGGGCACAGAAGGTCATTCACCTTCTTTCTGCATTGCGTTTCATCCAGGATATTGCATTACCACGAATGGTAACTCATTCTTAAGCTGCACAAGCTCTTATCCATTTAACAGCACAAATTCCCTCACCTCTTACCTAGGCATTAGTGGCACCCAGCAAATTTCCGTCCCAAAAAGGCCAGCACCAGAGGCCTTCAGTTCCATCACCCTCTCTGAAAAGGGAGCCACTCATCCCTCACAGGAAGAACCAACAAGGCTTCCACCTGCACCATCCACTGGCTCAGGGGCTTTTCAGATTAGATTTAGGAGCGCAATCCAATGAGTACTTCACTGAGTCAAGTTCAAAGCAGGCTGAGGAAGAAATGCTACAGGACACTGTACAGGACTGCCAGAGACCAGAGACTTGATTAGGCCCAGGCAAGAGATGATCCCATAGTGTCAGCCATTAATGACTTCATGGAAAAGCACAGGCAGGCACAGAACAACATACAGGCTTGACAGATGCTGACATTAAGCTGAATTAAAGGATAAGGAAGTCCACCTTCATTATCAGATCCATATTGGGCTGACTTCTGTGCATCTGGCTCCCTCCATGGGCAGGTTGGCAACCACCTGGAGACACAGATCTGGTAGAACACTTAGTGTCATGTAAATATGTGCATGGATCTGCCCTCCATCTTGTAGCCACTCCGCTAAGCATCAGTGGCAAGGCAAGTGGGAGACAAAGGATCACCTTTGATGCCAAAACCCGCAGAGGTCCAAGCTCAGGATGACAAGCCTGCATCTGGGTGTGTCAGCTGGCCTGGGATGTCTGCATGCAAAAGTGTGAATTCATAGCAGTAGACCATTCAGTTCCTCAAGTCTGCTAACCCAATGAGTAAGATCATGGGTGATTGAAAGAACCTTCAAATCCACAAAACCACACATATCTGAAAATGTTCACCTCTTGCTTAACAAGAATCTATCTAGCTCTTCCTTCAAAGTGTTCAAGGTCTCTGCTTCAGAGAGAGAGTTCCAAAAGCTCATGATCCTCTGAGAGAAAAGAATTCATCTAATCTCTGTTCTAAACAGGTAACCTCCTGATTTTTCAACAGTGAGCCCTGATTCTAGATTCTTCCACAAGAGGAAACATCCTATTCCCATGTACCCTGTCAAGGTCCTTCAGAATCAATTCATCTCTTATGTCTACTAAAATCCACTGGATATAGGCCTACCCTGTCCAACCTTGCCTCATCAACATCTAGCAAATATTAGTCTAGTAAACCTTCTCTGAATGGTGTTCAGTGAAATTATGTCCTTTTTTTAATAAGGTACACAGAAACAATACACAGTGCCCTAGGTCTCAATGGTGCTTTGTAGAACTGAAACATTACCTCCTGACTTTTATGTTCTTTGTTTTTCTTCTTCCTGTCAAAATTGCCAACTTCATGTTTTCCCGCATTACATTCCGTTTGCCTCATATTTACCAATTCATGGAACATATCTATGTCTTTGTCCTCTTCGCAATTTACTTTCCTACCTATCTTTGTGTCGTTTGCAAATTTAACAACCATACTTCTAACCACTTCCATTAAGTCATTTAAATTGTAAACAATTGAGGCCCCAGCACCCAATCCCTGTAGCACACCATTAGTTCTGCTTTGCCAATCCGAAAGAGACGTGTCTATGCCTACTGTCTACTCTGTTCGCCAGCAGATCTTCTATCAATACCAATGTGCTAATCCCTACAATATCAGCTTTTATTTTCTACAATAAACCTTGATGTGGTAACTTATCAAATGCTTTCTGGAAACCAAGGTATAGTCCATCCACTGGTTCCCCTTTATCTACAGTACATGTTACATCCTCAAAACCTCCAACAGATTGATCAAGTCTGATTTCCCTCTTACAAAATCATGTTGGCTCTGACTGAATCCCTTAAATTTCTCCACATGCCCTGCTATGAATTCTTTAATAACAGCTCCTAACATTTCCCTATGATAGATGTCAAGTGAACTGTTCTGTGGTTTCCTGTTTCATAGAATCATACAGTTGTAGAATCCCTACAGTGTGGAAACAGCCATTTGGCCCAACTAGTCCACACCGATTCTCCAAAGAGCATCTTTGAGGGTCATCACTCCCCCAGCCTATCCCTGTAATTCCTATGGTTAATCCACTTAACCTACACATCCCTAGATATTATGTGTGATTTAGCATGGCCAATCCATGTAAACTACACAACTTTGGACTGTGGGAGGAAACCAGAGCACTCGGAGGAAAACCACTCAGAGACGGGGAGAATGTATTTCTGTCTCCTTTTTGCATAAAGAAATTACATGTGCTGTCTTTGAATCTCATGAGACCATCCCTGAATCAAGGGAGTTTTGAAAAATTAAAATCAATGCATCTCACTAGTTTATTCTTTTAAGACTGTCACAGCTACAACTAGTTATCAGCATCACTTCTCTGGTATTTGTAATTTTCCTGTAATTTTCCCTCCCTTCCCTTCCATTTCATCATTCATTTCTGTTTCTCTGTACCCTGTATGCTCTACAGTGAACACCTACACAAAATACCGGGACATTCATCTGCCATTGAGCTACAAAACCTTGGCACTAAGCAATATTTCTCCCCGGTCTCAATGACTGATGTTTTCTCCGGAACAGTGAAGAGAAGCTGCAAAGTGTAGACACTTGAAAGTGAGATAACAAAGTGTGAGGCTGGATGAACACAGCAGGCCAAGCAGCATCTCAGGAGCACAAAAGCTGACGTTTCGGGCCTAGACCCTTCATCAGAAAAGGGAGATGAGGAGAGGGTTCTGAAATAAATAGGGAGAGAGGGGGAGGTGGATCGAAGTTGGATAGAGGAGAAGATAGGTGGAGAGGAGACAGACAAGTTAAAGGGGCAGGGATGGAGCCTGTAGAGTTGAGGATAGATGGGGAGGTAGGGAGGGTATAAGTCAGTCCGGGAAGGACGGACAGATCAAGGGGGCAGGATGAGGTTAGTAGGTCGTAAATGGAGGTGCAGCTTGAGGTGGGAGGAGGGGTAGGTGAGTGGAAGAACAGTTAGGGAGGCGGGTCGAGCTGGACTGGTTTTGGGATGCAGTGGTGGGAGGGGAGATATTGAAGCTTGTGAAATCCACATTGAGACCATTGGGCTGCTGGGTTCGCAAGTGGAATATGAGTTGCTCTTCCTGCAACCTTCGGGTGGCATCATTGTGGCACTACAGGAGGCCCAGGATGGACATGTCGCCTGAGGAATGGGAGGGGGAGTTGACATTGTTCGCGACTAGGAGGTGCAGTCGTTTATTGCGAACTGAGCGGAGGTGTTCTGCAAAGCAGTCCCCAAGCCTCTGCTTGAAAGTGGGTTCAGCTGAAAATACCAAACATACAATCAAATGAATAAGGAAGTATTCATTCAGCAAAACAGCAGATCAAGGACTGCAAAAATAATTAGTTTCACATGTCCTTTGCATTCACTATAGCCTGCCTGCCATATTACCACAGAAAGTTAATGATTAGAGGATGTTAAAACCCAGCTCACTCATCCAGGATGAGTGATAATGGGAACTGCAGATGCTGGAGAATCCAAGATAACAAAGTGTGAAGCTGGATGAACACAGCAGGCCAAGCAGCATCTCAGGAGCACAAAAGCTGAGGCTTCGGGCCTAGACCCTTTGATCTGATGAAGGGTCTAGGCCCGAAATGTCAGCTTTTGTGCTCCTGAGATACTGCTTGGCCTGCTGTGTTCATCCAACTTCACACTTTGTTATCACTCATCCAAGAAGTGTATTTCAATTTTCTTTGCTCTGGCTTCTCACACTTGACCATGCATTGATCTGTCATAATCCTCTGGATATCTATCCTGGTTAACGTTCAGATCCTCAGTCTCACCTTAAGCCTTTAAAGAGATGGAGTGGAACAGTGGTAATGCCTCTGGATTAATAATCCAGAACTTCAGACTAATGCTCTGTGGATAAGGTTTTGGATCTCATCATGACATATGATAGCATTTGAATTCAATAAAACAGAAATTTTTGCTCTATCAATTGCAGTACAGAATAATTACTTCCTGGATGAACTAGAAGAGTTACTTGGAATTAACAAGAAAAGGTTTATTGCATGTACCCATTGGTGGTTGTCATGAAAACCCACCTGGTTCATCAATATCCTTTAGAGCAGGAAATCTGCCAACCTTCCCTGGCCTGGCCTACATTTGACTCCAAATCCACAGTAATAGGGTTGGCTTTCAACTGCCCTTGGAAGTAGCCCAGCAAACCACTCAATTCAATTAGAAATAAGTAACAAGCCACTGGCCTTGACAGCGACACCCATGTGCACAGTACGCCAGGTCTCCCTGGTGCCATTGCTGGAATAAGAAAAGGATTCCTGTCATTACTCCATTTTGTCTGCAACCAGGAATCCCTTGTTTTGTCAGCTGCAGTTGTGAAGATATATCTTACCACCACCATGCGACACATCCTTTCTGGGCCGTAGTGCCGGACTGGTCCAGGCTTGAAACGTCAATGACAGAAGGCCTATGGCCTGTGGAAGTGTGAGCAACACTGCATTGTCATTCTGCAGCAGTCTAAGTTGTGTAAATGCATCATCAGCCATGTTTAGAATGGGTAAGCCTTGTCTCCAAGCAGCTATTCCTGTATGAAATTTGATAAGATGAAAGAAAAGAGTTAATGTTGTAGTTAATAGCATATTATTGTGGATAGAGGACTGCTTCGGGAATAGCAAGCAGGGCATTGGGATTAAAGGGCAATTTTTGGGTCGGTGGAATGTACTTAGTGGAATGTCGTAAGGGATCAGTACGGGGGCCCTTAACTATTTACAATCTACATCAATTACTTGGATGAAGTGACCAATTGTACGGTAGATACACTGGCAGATTGGCATGAATGTAAGCTGTCAAAAGGGCATGAATGTGTCTATAAAAAGAAACAGATAAGTGAGTGGATTAAAATTTGGATACAAAGTATAATATAAGAAAAGTCAACTTATCCGATTTGTTAAACAAAAGAAAAAAACAGAATATTACAGGCAGCACCATCAGGAGTAGGGACTGCTATTATATGGATCAGCCAGCTCACTACACTGTCTTGGCTCTGCTCATGATAATGATTGCTGTCTCCATTCTGACTGATGATGGGATACTATCAGGCATGCTTTATCAGTTGTGATATAGAATAACTACTTCCTGTATGAACTAGAAGAGTTACTTGGAATTAACAAGGTGAAGTTTATTGCATGTTAGTACACCATTTACAGGTTACATTAATGTGATAGACAATGTTATAGAGACTTTGAGGAGCACTAAATGTTAAATCTCACTCCTTTAAGATTCAAAGCTGTTCAGCCCCCACATATATATGAGATCATCATAGTTGGTGGTGCTTAGAGTATGCCTCATTGTCGAGGCATTCTGAACCATACACCACAAGCAGTTGCTGGCAATATTCCCAGAAAGACGCTGAGCGACGCAGGCCACAGATGGGCTCGGGTGACAGAGCAAAGAAATGGTTGATATAAAGGGCGGCTGCTTGGTTCATAGTGGAGATAGTAGTTTCGAAGAAGGGTCCTGACCTGAAATGGCAACTTTCCTGCTCCCCTGATGCTGCCTGGCCGGCTGTGTTTCTCCAGCTCCACACTGTGTTTTCTCTGGTTCCTAGTGGACATCCTTTTCTTGATGATGGGTCCCTTGATAAGGCATCAAGTAGGAGCAAGTCCTCCTCATCACACCAGAGCCTTCCAGGGGTTGCTTTTCAGGCTTCCTGGTGGCAGCAGGAGTGCGCCCTTAAATGGATATTTGTTGCAGACCTAAAGACTTCAACTGATGGTGGGCCAATAAAGCCATCTACCAACTTTCCTGACCCAATCTTAATAATGGCAGAGATAGAAAAATTACAGGGTCCCACACAGCAGTACCGCTTCCCCCACCCCACCCACTGATGAAATGCTCCTGCTGCCAAACTCACATTGAGGATGAGGATATTAAATTCGGCTCTGTTTTGGGAGATAAGTGCAAATTACGATAAATTAATCACTTAGTGAAATCTGTGTGGATTGGGTTTCCAAAGGTATGTGTAGGTACACTTGAAATGGGAGCCATCCTTTCATCCACATCCATAATAGGGCCTATATGCCTTTGCCAAGACAAATCAAAGTAAAGGGACTGTGCAAAATGAAGATGTTCCATTAAAAACAACTAACAATTACATGCTACATTTAGTGAAATAAAGTGTTCCACAGTACATCACATGAACATTGTCAAATAGATACCCAGTCATGAATGGAGTTTGCAGGCCAGTTGATCAAAACCTGGGTAAAACAAATAGTCTTAATCAAGGACAGTGTGGTAATGGATTTGGAAGACAAATTTCAGAATCTGGGTCTAGGGCAATTGATTCTACTGCTACTTCTGGTGTCTTGGCATTGTAGATGAACCAATGTGCATATGGTTAGCGTTAGTTAAACCAGACTGGACCTGTTGAATTAGTACTTCTGATAATGGAAACTTAGAAATGGAACTATTCTAGAGATGAGTCTTGTGAATCTCAAGTGATGAGACTACAACATTTCCTTTGGCAGCTTGTTCCAGAATGGGATTATGATATCAAGTTGGTCCTGCCAATTTTGGAATTCCAGAAGGTCATTGTACAGTGAATGATATGATGCTAATATAACCCATGAAGCCATCTGAAAATAGGCGCACCCTGTTTTAGATCACAACACCATAAGATATAAGAGCAGGAGTAGGCAATTTCGCCCACTGAGTCTGCTCCGCTGTTTGACCAAGACTAATATGTTTCTCAACCCCATTTTCCAGCCTTCTCCCCATAACCCTTAATCCCCTGACTAATCAAGAATCTATACATCCCTGTTTTGAACACATTGAATGACTCCGCCTTCACAGCGTCCTGTGTTAATGAGTTCCACAGATTCACTGCTGTATTCAATCCCTAGCAATTTGCCTTCCGTTGCGACAGGTCCATGGCCGACGCCATCTCCTTCACCCTGGAACATCTGGATAATAAGGATACCTACATCAGGCTTCCACTTATTGACTACAGGTCTGCTTTCATAATCCCAACCAAACTAATGTCAAAACTCAGAGTCCGAGGTCTCTGCTCTGTCCTCTGCAACTAGATCCTTGACTTCGTGACTTACAGACTCACAATTAGCAAGGATAAGCAGCAGCATCTCCTTCATGACAATCCTCAACACCAGCACCCCTCAAAGATGCATACTCAGCCCTGTACTGTACTCCCTGTACACTCATGACTGTGTGGCCAAATTCCGTCTGCACTCCATCTGAGAGTTTGTTGATGACACCGCCATCATGGGCCAGATATCAAACAAAGGCAAGACACTATACAAGAAAGAGATAGAGTGGTGCGGTGTAAAGATAACAATCTCTCCCTCAATGTCAGCAAAACTAAAGAGATGATCATTGACTTCAGGAAGCAAGGTGGAGGGCACACTCGTATCTACATTGATGGAGCTGAGGTGGAGATGGTCGAGAGTGTCAAGTTCCTAGGAGTGACTATTACCAATGATCTGTCCCGGATGACCCAGGTTAATGTGACACAGCAATGCCTCTTCTTCCTCAGAAGGCTAAGGAAATTTGACATGTCCATAAGGACTCTCACCAACTTTTATAGATGCACTATAGAAAGCAATCTATCCAGGTGCATGACAGCTTGATACAGCAACTGGTCTGCCCAGGAGTGTAAAAAATTATAGAGAGCTTTGAACACAGCCCAGTCCATCACACAAGCCAACCTTCCATCCATTGATTCCATCTACACTTCTCACTTCAGCAAACATCATCAAAGGCACCTCCCATCCCAGTTATAAACTCTTCCAACCTCATTCAGGCAGAAGATACTAAAGCTTTAATTCATGTACCAACAGGTTCAAGAACAGTTACTTCCTCACTGTTATTAGACTGCTGAATGGACCCCTCAATTTTCAAATCTAATGCTGACCTTGCTTTTTATACATCTTCTTTGCAGCCATAACTTTGTATTCATTGCTCTGTTCAATCACCCTGTGATCTTTGTATGGTATGACCTACCTATGCTGCACACAAAACAAAACATTCCATTGTACCTAGGTACATGTGACAGTAGTACATCAAATCAAATGAAATCAAACATCTGGCTGAAGAAGTTACTTCTTATTTCAGTAGTAAAGGGTCATCCTTTCACTCTGAGGCTGTTCCCTTAGATTGTGGTCCCTCCGACAAATGGAAACATCTTCTCCACATCCATTCTATCCAGGGCTCTCAGTATTTTGGAAGTTTCAATGAGATCCCCCCTCATCTTTCTAAACTCCATAGTATACAGACCCAGAGTCCTCAACTGCTCCCCATAAGACAAGTCCTTAATTCCCAGATCATTCTTGTGAATGTCCTCTTGGTCCCTTCCAAGGCCAACATATCCTTCCTTAAAAAGGTCCAGAACTGCTCATAATATTCAAATGTGGTCGCTTAGAGCCTTTAACAGCCTTTGCAATACGGCCCTACTCTTGAACTCTAGTCCTCCTGAGATGAATGCTAATATTGCATTTGCCTTCCTAACTGCCAATTGAACCTATATGCTAATTGTAAGAGAATTCTGAACTAGGACTCCAAAGTCCCTATTTGTTCCAGTTTTCCAAGATCTTTACCCATTCATAAAATAGTCTTCCCATCTATTCTTCCTACCAAAATGCATAGCCTCATACTGAGTGCATTTATATTGCATCTGCCAATGCTTTGCCCACTTTCCTAGCCTGACCAAATCTTTTTGCATCTCCCCACTTCCTCAAACTATCAGTTCACTTCATCTAGCCTTGTGTCATCTGCAAACATAGCAATAATACCCTCATTTTTATCCAGATCGTTAACGTGTAGCATGAATGGCTGTGGTCTGAAATCATAGCCCTGCAAAACCCCACTAGTTACTGGCTGTCATCCTTGAAAAGACCCCTTTATCCCCATTCTCTGCTGTCTGCCTGTCCACCCGATTGTCTATCCACAGAAATATCTTTCCCTTAGCACCATGGCCTCTAGACTTATTTAGCAGCCTCCTGCGCAGCACCTTCTCAAAGGATCTTTTGGAGATCCAAATGTATCACATCCACTGGCTCTCCTTTGTCTAACTTGCTCATTACCTCCACAAAGAATTCTAATAGATTTGTCAGGCATGACCTCCCCTTGTTGAAGCAATGTTGATTTGGTTCTATTTTACCAGGCATTTCCAAATGCTTCACAATTTCATCCTTAATAATGGATTCTAATATCTTATGAATGATCAAGGTCAGGCTAACCCGCCTATGGTCTCCCTGCCTTCTTAAACAGGGATGTTATATTAGCCACATCCAGTTTCCTGGGACCCTTGCTGACTCCAGTGATTCCTGAGAGATCACCATCAATGCTTCCACAATTCGCTCAGTTATCTCCTTCAGAACCCTAGGGTACAGTCCATCTGGTATGGATGATTTATCCACCTTCAGACCTTTCAGCCTCTCAGAACTTACTCATTAGTGATGGCTGCTACACTCACCTCTGCCACTTGACTCTCTTCATGTTTTAGTATGCTACTGATGTCTTAGAATGGGAAAACTGATACAAAGTACCTGTTTAATTCCTCCACCATTTCTTTCTTCCTATTCCTACTTTTCCAGCCTCATTTTCCAGCAGTCCAATTTCCACTCTTACTCCTCTCTTAACTTTAATATTTCTAAAAAAATCTCTTGCAATCTTCTCTATATTACTAACTAGCTAATTCACCCTCATATTACAGCTGAGAAATTGTCTATTTCATTGTCTTCCACTGTTTTTTAAAGAGCTCTCAATCCTCTGGCTTCCCACTAATCTTCCACCACATTATATATTTCTTTTGCTGTTATGCTGTCTCTGACCATGGTTGTCAGCTATAGTTGCCTTGTTGTCCCCTTAGTGTATTTCTTCTTCCTTGGGATGATTTCTCCCTAACTCCTTTCATGTCAGTTCGAGATGTCACTTACCATGGCACAAGGCAGACAACACATCATGCAGGACTCTTGATCTTGCTTACAAAGGATGCCATTAGTGCCCTGAATTATATAATCCCCTACGACTACCACTTTTTTTTAATGCTTCTCCACTTGAACGGCCTCCTGTACCATCATGTGCAGCAGTCCATAAGACCATAAGAAATACGAATCTATTCAATCCCTTGACCCTGCTTCACTATGCAACAGATGTGGAGGTGCTGGTGCTGGACTGAGGTGGACAGAGTCAGAAATCACACAACACCAGATTATAGTCCAACAGGTTTATTCAAAATCACCCGAGCTTTTGGAGTGCAGCCCCTTTGTCAGGTGCAGTGAGAGAGAGGAGCACACAGACCCAGAATTTATAGGCAGAGAGATCAAGGGCAGAGAGACCAAAAGAACATAATGATTGGTGTGAGTGGAGTGTCAAATGATAAGTTTCTTTAGGTGACTAAGTGTGTTAGATGGTGAGTAAATTGTCAACATCTAAAAAACCAGCAAAGCGATGACCTATAATCCAATTAAGTGAGACAGGGAGATAATTACAAAAAAAATTAAAAATTGGGTGGTGCTGGAAACATACTAAATGACTGGAATAGCATGATATGTATATCATAGCCGCATGCCAAGGGTCTAACCAAAGTAATAAGTAATTCGAGATCATAACAATCATCAAGGTGATGCTGTGTGAACAGACAATAAAGAAGATTTTATAGCTACAGAGCAGTGTGGTGAGGTCACGTGTAGCGCGACATGAACCCAAGGTCACGGTTGAGGCCGTCTTCACGGGTATGGACATTGGCTATCAGTCTCTGCTTAGTGACTCTGCATTGTGTATCTCAAAGGCCACCTTGGAGACGCTTATCCAAAGATCAGAGGCTGAGTGCCCTTGACCACTGAAGTGTTTCCCTGACTGGGAGGGAACGTTCTTGTCTGGCAACTGTTGCACAGCATCCATTCATTCGTTGTCATAGTATCTGCATGGTCTCTCCAATATACCATGCCTCAGGGCATCCTTGCCTGCAATATATGAGATAGACAAGATTAGCCAAGTCACACAAGTACCTGCAGTGCACATTGTGTGTGGCGTTCCCACTATGTGATAGTGAAATCCATGTCAATGTGTTCCCTCCCAGTTGTGGACAATTTTCAGCAGGTAAAGGTAGTCAGCCTCTGATCTTCAGGTAAACATCCTCCAAGGAGGTCTTCAACATACACAACAACGCAGAATCACTGAGCAGAGACTGACAGCCATGTTCCATACGCACAAAGGCAGCCTCAGCTGTGACCTTGGGCTCATGTCACACTACATGTGACCCCACCACGCTATTCAGTATCTGTAAAATCTTCCTTACTGTCCTGTTTTGGCAGCATTATCTTGATAACTTGTTATAATCTCCCTATCTTAATTAATTTGGACAGTTTTGAAATGCTTATTACTTTGGTTAGCCCCTCGGCATGTGACACTTATACCTATCATGTAATTCCAGTCATTTCGTTTGTCTCCACAACCACTTTATTTTTAATTTTTTGTAATTATCTCTCTGCTTATAGGTCTTCCCTTTGCTAGTTATTCAGCTGTTGACACTTTACACACTGTCTAACACTCTAGGCCACATGCAGAGACTTATCCTGTGACACTCCACTCACACCAGTTGTATGATCTTTTGATCTCTCTGCCCTTAATCTTTCTGCCTATAAACTCTGGGTCTGTGTGCTCTGCTTTCTCACTGTACCTGACAAAGGGGCTGCACTCTGAAAGCTTGTGCGATTTTGAGCAAACTTGTTGGTGTCGTGTGACTTCTGACTTTGTCCACCATTCAGTAGAATAATGGCTGATCTAACATTCCTCACATACACTTTCCTGTCCTTTGCCCCGTAAACCATAATTCCCTGACTTATCAAGAATCTATGTATCACAGCCGTAAATATGCACAAGGCCTCTGTGCCCACAGATCTCTGTGCCAAGTTGCCCCAAGGCTCTCAGCCCTCTGAGAGAAGTAATTATTCCCCACCTCTTTCTTAAATTGGTGCTCCTTTATTCTGACGTAATGCCCTCTTGTCTTACATGTATCTAGGAGGGGAAACATCGTCTCAGCATTTACCCTGTCAAGCCATTTAAGATTTCTATATTTTTCAATGAGATCACCTTTCATTACTCTAAACTCTAATAGTTACAGTCCCAACCTGTTTAGCCTTTGCTCATAAGACACTCTTTCCCAGGGGTTATTCTAGTGAGCCTTCTCTGAACTGCCTCCAATGAAATGATACCTTTTCTTAAATAAGGGGATCAAAGCTGCTCTCGCTGCTCCAGATGTAGATTCACAGCACTTTGCACAGTTGCAGTAAGACTTCCCTCCTTTTATACTCCAAACCATGCCCCCCAGTTGAAATAAGGGCCAATATTCCATTAGCCTTCCTGATTACCTGCTGCCTCAGTGTGCTAGCTTTCTATAGGTTAAACGCAAGTATCCCCAAGTCCCGTTGTGTTACAGCTTTCTGCAATTTCTCTCCATTTAAGTAATACTCCGTTCTTTTATTTTTCTCCCTTCCAAAATGAGCAAATGCCCCATGTGCCAAATTTTTTGCCCACTTACTTGACCGATCAAAATCTCTCCGTAAACGGTATCCTTCTCACAAACTGCCTTTCTACCTACTTTTGAGTTGGCTGCAAATTTGTCTATAGCATATTTCCTTTCTCCAAGTCATTAATATATATTGCCAACAGTTGTGGTCACACCACCGACACTGTGGAACCGCACTGGTCACAGGATAGCAACCTTGTAAAGAATCCATGATTCCTACTCTGTTTCCGGTCCATGCGCCAATTCTCTAACTATGCTAAGACATTACTACCAACACCATGGACTCATGTCTCATGATGTAACATTTTTTGAGGCACCTTAACAAATGCAAATCCAAAGACTACATATCTGCCAGTTCCCCTTTATCCATTCTGGTTGAGACTTCTCAAAAAACTCTCATAAACTAACCAAACAGATTTCTCTTTCATGAAGCCACGCTGACTCTGTTTGATTAGGTTGTGATTACCCAAATATTCTGCCTGTGCTTCCTTAATAATTGATTCCGATACTTTTCCAACAATAAATGTTAGACTGATTGGATTTCAGTTACCCACTTTTTGCCTCCCTCCTTTTTTGAATCGGGGTATCACATTGGCAGTTTTCTAATCCTCTGGAACTTCTCCAAAATCCAGCAGTTTTTGGAAAATTACAACCAATACGTTCACTATCTCTGTTGCTACCTCTTTTAAGATCCTAGGAAGCAAGCCATCAGGGCCAGGGAACTTATCTATCTTTAGTCCCATTAGTTTGTCTGATATTACTTCTTTAATGTTGACGATGGTACTTAATTCCTCCCAGTGTTCTTTAGTACTAATGGGATGTTCAGAGTATCTTCCATCATAAAGATTGATGCAAAATGTCTGCTTAACTTCTCTGCAATTTCTTTGTTCCCAAAAGACAGTTTCATTTTCTGAGGGACCAATATTCACTTTGACCTCTCTCTTCCTTTTAATATATTTAAAGCAGCTCTTATTATCAGTTTTTATATTCCTTGTTAACTTTTCCTTGTAGCTTATTTTCTCTGTTTTTATTATCTTTTTAGTCCTCCTTTCCTGGATTCTGAATCTGTTAGTAAAATATAAAATGAGGACAGTTGTGAGAGATGACCTAGGCTCGAATGATGTTGAGTCCATTGGGCAGAATTAAAGAAACTACAAGGGAAAGAAGACATTGATAGGAATAGTGTACAAACTCACATACAGTAGCCACTTTGTGGGAAAGGCTACAAATCGACAAAAATAAGAGCATGCAAAAACAGATAGAGCAATAATTATGGGTGACTTTAATCTTCATGTTAATTGGGTTAGTCAAATTGGAAAGGGTAGCTACGACAGCAAATTCATATGGTGCATTCGGAACAATTTCCTATAGTAATAGCAGCAACTCCAATGCGAAATAATTTTAAAAATAAAAAGCCAACTTACTAGCTTCTATGACAGTGTTCAGTAAGGAATACAGTTTTTAAAAAGCTTATCAGCAGTATGAATGATCAGTCGGAGAAGTGTACATTTGATCTTCACTGCTTTGATAATAGATATCACCTGTGTGCCACAGAAAGAGAAATCTGGCAGGATGAATCTTTGACACTGTTCTGCTCATTTCAATGCAAGGCAGATCTGGCAGTTTCTGTCAATCGAATGAAAACACCCCTGCCAGATTTCATGTTCTGTGCTCTGGCCAAATGATGATTAACACACAGCCAATAAAACTAGAGACCTGTCCTAGACTATCCCATTTTCACTGTTTGGGCTTGAGCTCAAGAATTAAGGATTCTCTCCAGTGTAGTACTGATGAAGTAATACACTGCGAAAACTGTCAGCTTTCATATGAGATGTTAAACTAAGGTTCCATCTAACCTCCAGGGGGGATGTAAAAGTTCTTTCGGCAGAAAGAGGAGAATTATCCTTGGTCTCATGGTTAATATTAATTGCTTAATCAATCTCATACAAAACAGACTTTTTTAATCACATTGCTATCTGTGGGAATTTGCTATGTACAAACTGGCTGTCCCAATTCCTACATTACAACAGTGACTACACTTCAAGAGACTACTTCATCAGCTACATGCTTTGAGGCATCCAAATTATCACATAAAGTGTCATATAAATGTAAGCCTTTCCTTCTACTTGCTTCAGGGTTTCACATTTCTAAAGATTTTACTTTAAAGCAATTCCTCTACAGTACAAATAAACAGGATATGATTCACTGCATAAGGACTTGTTAACAGGGACAGAAAGATATCTTGCAGGAACTGGTTGCTCCACAGCAAATTATAGGTGAGAGAATTGATGTTGTAACACAATAAAACTATTGCACTGGTGGTGCAGTTAGTCTGCAGCAGATAAAGGAAAATGAATTATTGAAGGGCACCAGATCAAGTAAAAGGGGTTAACTTCAATAGGCATTGAAAACAAACATGAGAATTTAAGCAAACTGCTTACTTGCTGTGTGCAGTCTACACTAAACACATTGTTGATGTGGCCATACCACCAAATTCATGCACCATTTAGGTTGTTAACTAGCCAGGTGCATTTTGGCAGCAGCCAGCACTGAAACTATTTGTGTACAGTGTCAGAGCAAGACAGGCTGTATAGAATTGCATGTGAAAATACAGTTGAATTCATAGAGAGAAGCTCTCCTTGAAACTCTCTAAAATTGACACGTGTTGAATGTAGGTGAATCAAAGCAAAAATCTAAGATGTTCATGACTTTCTGGAGAGTTTTCTAGGGTGTCTACATTATACGATGTTTTAGCAACTGTTCTGCTTCAGATTTCATGTGTGCTACCACAATTATACTGACAAATTTGCTCAGCTTAAACACTTAACTCTCCAATTCTCAATGACTCACTATGTGCCGTCTCCACTTTCCATCTTTCCTCTACTGACTTTCCTGTCAGTAACTGAGTTGCTGGATGCAAGTGTGAAAAAGAGTGATTGTGCATGCAAGAGTGAGTGAGCATGTTTTTAAAGGCTGCAATACAAGAATGCATGAAGGAGAGAGGGGGAGGGGAACAAGGAGACGCTCCAGACAAAAGCCAAAAAGGTAGTGGGGCCAGATAACTAATGGTGCACACCCAAAGTCAAGGACTTGGATGGAGTTACCTCAAAAAAATTCAATGATCTCACAAGAGTTATGAAGTTAAGTGATGGTATCTTCAAACTGCATATCCCACCAACAGCACAACAACCCTAATTCACTTCTCAATTGACCACACTTGCATTGCTTAATCCACCAAAAATCTTGTGAGCCTAATTTATTCCTAATATTCATAGCTTCAACTCACCCTCACACACAAGTTACTTTGACAAGCCCTGTAGACACATCTTACAGTTTACACAAACTTTTAACTGTTCAACCATGGCAACCAAACACTACTCTCTCTCCTGTGGGCAAAGTTGGAGAATGACCAGACATATCAGGAATGAACTAATAGAAATAGGCACGGCCACCGCTCTTTATCCCAATGAACTGCTGACTGTCATCTTCAAATAGCGATCACTGAGGCAGTTGATGAAGATGGGGCTGTAGCAATTGAAGTTGAGGGCTTACTCAAATCTAATACACCTTCTCAGATCTAAATTCCACTGATCCCAAAATCTTTTCTAGTTAGTGAACTGTCTCCTCACCAAAACTCTTGGGAGTTTGTCATTTCAGGTACTCAATAACTACAACCTGGCTGGGCAATGTTGGAAGAGCAAGAAACAGAAGAGTGAGAAGACACTGATGAAAGAAAAAAAACACAATCACTCTCACACCTAAGAATATGTTTTGACTTAAGGTACAATGATGGAAAATCACTACGAAAAAGGCATTTCCTACATAAAACAGTTTTTACTCTTCATTGACTGTAAACATTTTGTGATCTACTGAGGTTGTGGAAGTTGCTATATAGATGCAAATCTTGTTTTAAAATTGCTAACATAAAGTGCCAGCATAGTTCCTTGGGGAAAATGTTTGATTTGTAGCAAATTATTATACTGAATACCAGAATGGTATTTCCATATTTCCAATGTTTGGAGCCCAATCTGGCATGAAGTCAAAGAAGCTGTTGAGCACTACCCTGTTATGTCACACTCAAATCCTAAGGGATTAGCTTCCTAAGGAATCCTTTCAGTATGTGGTTTATGGATGAATTCCACATTGACTTAGCTCCATAATAAAATACCTTTACTGGAGTGATTTGCAGTAGATGTGCCTTAAGTGAAAACATATTCTTGGATTTAATCAAGTGGAATTCCTTGATCATGGCATAAATATTTTGGAATTGCTGTTTTCCGTTCACAATTTTAAAATAATTTTGGTCTGAATTATAGACTTTTTCCAATACATGGGAGCCTTTTGGTTGCATATGTCTGGAAATAGGGACCCACCCTTCCAAACAAACCTGATCATTCCTGACATCCCACCCATAGTTTTAGCATTTCTCAATGTTTCTGGTTCAAACGTCTAGCAGAATTCCCATGATGAGTTTGTTGCACATAAATATTTTAGTTCTTTTTCCATCCACAACTTTCTTATTGAAATGCTGCAGTAGCCCCCACTGTTACCACTGTTCCAAAGGTTTCCCATGAGCTCTCAATTGTTGAAGAGCTGCATCCTGTGCCATAGGACATTTGTATGTTGATCTTCTAATTGCCCTTAAGGTATGAGCTATCACCTAAAATGGTAAAATCATCCCTCTCATATCTTGAAAGGCAACCAGCAATTATCAGAACAGATCATTACAAGGGAATGTATTCTTATGAAATTGTTGTGCAATCTTAGCCACTAATAAATGAGACTGTTCACCTCACGGTCTCCTTTTCTCACTCCTTATTATCTCTTTTCAAGATTGTTATCTTGGTACACCCATGATTTAAATTTTTGTTGCAAGCAAGCAAACTTCACATTGCCTTTGTGATGATGTATTGTTTGTGTATGGTTGTTGATGTAAAAGTGGTTCAACTTAAATTACCAGATTCTCTTATAGTTTAGTTTTTTTACATGGGTCTTCAAGTACAAAATAAATGCTGGTTTAAAGAGCTGGAGGGCTTGTACATTAATGGTAACGATGAATAATAAACATGCTTATTTCTAATCCTACCATTCTGACCCTTTCATTTCACTGTTACATCTTGCTTTCTGGAATACTTCCAAAAGTATTTACCTTCCCGTCCTTTTTTCTACCTTCAAAACCTTCTTACTATATTTTTCTTTTATCCAAAATCTTGCTTTCTCCTTCCACATTACCAAATTTCCTCTTGTTCAATGCCCAGCATTCCCTCTCCTGAAGTGCTCTACAATGTTCTTTTACATGGATTTTTATGTAAATGTGTGTCATTGTTGAAATGCATAATTTTAGGTCCCCCTAAGTAGCTTTCAGCTAACTTTTGTAGGATTTTGTAACAATATTCTTGTCCAATTAAATTCCTGACTTTCAGTTTGCCAACCAGTGTTAGCTTTTATGGGCCTTAATATTGTCAAATGGTTCGTAACGTTAATCTGTGAATTATAGTTTTCCAAAAGGCTTGTGCCAAGTGGTCCATCTTTTTCCACAATCTGCCTACTTCATTTCTCTTTAATAGGATAATAACCTTTCTGTGCAATTCACCAAAGATAGCCTTCTGGCTGAACAAAATATGACATGACTTCCTTAAGCCATATGTCATAGATTGAAATCAGAGATGATGGGAACTGCAGATGCTGGAGAATTCCAAGATAATAAAATGTGAGGCTGGATGAACACAGTAGGCCTAGCAGCATCTCAGGAGCACAAAAGCTGACGTTTCGGGCCTACACCCTTCATCAGAGAGGGGGATGGGGAGTGGGAACTGGAATAAATAGGGAGAGAGGGGGAGGCGGACCGAAGATGGAGAGTAAAGAAGATAGGTGGAGAGAGTATAGGTGGGGAGGTAGGGAGGGGATAGGTCAGTCCAGGGAAGACGGACAGGTCAAGGAGGTGGGATGAGGTTAGTAGGTAGATGGGGGTGCGGCTTGGGGTGGGAGGAAGGGATGGGTGAGAGGAAAAACCGATTAGGGAGGCAGAGACAGGCTGGACTGGTTTTGGGATGCAGTGGGTGGGGGGGAAGAGATGGGCTGGTTGTGTGGTGCAGTGGGCGGAGGGGACGAACTGGGCTGGTTGAGGGATGCAGTAGGGGAAGGGGAGATTTTGAAACTGGTGAAGTCCACATTGATACCATATGGCTGCAGGGTTCCCAGGCGGAATATGAGTTGCTGTTCCTGCAACCTACGAGTGGCATCATTGTGGCAGTGCAGGAGGCCCATGATGGACATGTCATCTAAAGAATGGGAGGGGGAGTGGAAATGGTTTGCGACTGGGAGGTGCAGTTGTTTGTTGCGAACTGAGCGGAGGTGTTCTGCAAAGCGGTCCCCAAGCCTCCGCTTGGTTTCCCCAATGTAGAGGAAGCCGCACCGGGTACAGTGGATGCAGTATACCACATTGGCAGATGTGCAGGTGAACCTCTGCTTAATGTGGAATGTCATCTTGGGGCCTGGGATAGGGGTGAGGGAGGAGGTATGGGGACAAGTGTAGCATTTCCTGCGGTTGCAGGGGAAGGTGCCGGGTGTGGTGGGGTTGGAGGGCAGTGTGGAGCGAACAAGGGAGTCACGGAGAGAGTGGTCTCTCCGGAAAGCAGACAGGGGAGGGGATGGAAAAATGTCTTGGGTGGTGGGGTCGGATTGTAAATGGTGAAAGTGTCGGAGGATGATGCGTTGTATCCGGAGGTTGGTAGGGTGGTGTGTGAGAACGAGGGGGATCCTCTTAGGGCGGTTGTGGCGGGGGCGGGGTGTGAGGGATGTGTTGCGGGAAATACGGGAGACGCGGTCAAGGGCGTTCTCGATCACTGTGGGGGGAAAGTTGCGGTCCTTAAAGAACTTGGACATCTGGGATGTGCGGGAGTGGAACGTCTTATCGTGGGAGCAGATGCGGCGGAGGCGGAGGAATTGGGAATAGGGGATGGAATTTTTGCAGGAGGGTGGGTGGGAGGAGGTGTATTCTAGGTAGCTGTGGGAGTCGGTGGGCTTGAAATGGACATCAGTTACAAGCTGGTTGCCTGAGATGGAGACTGAGAGGTCCAGGAAGGTGAGGGATGTGCTGGAGATGGCCCAGGTGAACTGAAGGTTGGGGTGGAATTTGTTGGTGAAGTGGATAAACTGTTCGAGCTCCTCTGGGGAGCAAGAGGCAGCGCTCATCAATGTACCGGAGGAAGAGGTGGGGTTTGGGGCCTGTGTAGGTGCAGAAGAGGGACTGTTCCACGTAACCTACAAAGAGGCAGGCATAGCTGGGGCCCATGCGGGTGCCCATGGCCACCCCCTTAGTCTGTAGGAAGTGGGAGGAGTCAAAAGAGAAGTTGTTGAGTGTGAGGACGAGCTCAGCTAGGCGGATGAGAGTGTCGGTGGAGGGGGCCTGGTCGGGCCTGCGGGAGAGGAAGAAGCGGAGGGCCTTGAGGCTATCTCCATGCGGAATGCAGGTGTACAGGGACTGGACGTCCATGGTGAATATGAGGTGTTGGGGGCCAGGGAATTGGAAGTCCTGGAGGAGGTGGAGGGCGTGGGTGGTGTCACGGACGTAGGTGGGGAGTTTCTGGACCAAAGGGGAGAAAATGGAGTCCAGATAGGTGGAGATGAGTTCGGTGGGGCAGGAGCAGGCTGAGACTTCGGTGGGGCAGGAGCAGGCTGAGACTTCGGTGGGGCACCCACCCTCCTGCAAAAATTCCATCCCCTATTCCCAATTCCTCCGCCTCCGCCGCATCTGCTCCCACGATAAGACATTCCACTCCCGCACATCCCAGATGTCCAAGTTCTTTAAGGACCGCAACTTTCCCCCCACAGTGATCGAGAACGCCCTTGACCGCGTCTCCCGTATTTTCCGCAACACATCCCTCACACCCCGCCCCCGCCACAACCGCCCCAAGAGGATCCCCCTCGTTCTCACACACCACCCTACCAACCTCCGGATACAACGCATCATCCTCCGACACTTCCGCCATTTACAATCCGACCCCACCACCCAAGACATTTTTCCATCCCCACCCCTGTCTGCTTTCCGGAGAGACCACTCTCTCCGTGACTCCCTTGTTCGCTCCACACTGCCCTCCAACCCCACCACACCCGGCACCTTCCCCTGCAACCGCAGGAAATGCTACACTTGTCCCCACACCTCCTCCCTCAACCCTATCCCAGGCTCCAAGATGACATTCCACATTAAGCAGAGGTTCACCTGCACATCTGCCAATGTGGTATACTGCATCCACTGTACCCGGTGCGGCTTCCTCTACATTGGGGAAACCAAGCGGAGGCTTGGGGACCGCTTTGCAGAACACCTCCGCTCAGTTCGCAACAAACAACTGCACCTCCCAGTCGCAAACCATTTCCACTCCCCCTCCCATTCTCTAGATGACATGTCCATCATGGGCCTCCTGCACTGCCACAATGATGCCACTCGTAGGTTGCAGGAACAGCAACTCATATTCCGCCTGGGAACCCTGCAGCCATATGGTATCAATGTGGACTTCACCAGTTTCAAAATCTCCCCTTCCCCTACTGCATCCCTCAACCAGCCCAGTTCATCCCCTCCCCCCACTGCACCACACAACCAGCCCAGCTCTTCCCCCCCACCCACTGCATCCCAAAACCAGTCCAACCTGTCTCTGCCTCCCTAACCGGTTCTTCCTCTCACCCATCCCTTCCTCCCACCCCAAGCCGCACCCCCATCTACCTACTAACCTCATCCCACCTCCTTGACCTGTCCGTCTTCCCTGGACTGACCTATCCGCTCCCTACCTCCCCACCTATACTCTCTCCACCTATCTTCTTTACTCTCCATCTTCGGTCCGCCTCCCCCTCTCTCCCTATTTATTCCAGTTTCCTCTCCCCATCCCCCTCTCTGATGAAGGGTCTAGGCCCGAAACGTCAGCTTTTGTGCCCCTGAGATGCTGCTAGGCCTGCTGTGTTCATCCAGCCTCACATTTTATTATCTTGTCATAGAATGAATGTCTGTTTTGAAAAGGAAGGATTCAATATTAAGCTATAATCTCCAATTGTTAAATGTAGCGTTGGTTAATGGGTGGAAAACGATGAGCTGAAAGGGAGAGAATTGTGTGATGTGCATGCCTAGGAGCAGACCAGTGAAAATATTACCCTAGATGGTTCCTTTCAGTTTTCTCTTGAATTTTGCCGCAAACAAGTCATTTTATAAAAAGAAGCAGAGCAAAGCGCTGGCCACACACTGTTAGTTAAATGGAAGAAATATTAATAAAATGATGAGAAAAGGAGATTAAAACTTATCTTTTAATTATCTATTAATCTCTTCCAATCTCTTCCATCAGGCAGAAGATACAAAAGCTTAAACACCCGTACCAACAGTTTCATGAACAATTTCTTCCTTGCTGTTATTAGGCTGCTGAATGGGTCTCTCAAATTTCAAATCTAATATTTATCTTGTTTTCTGTGCATCTTCTGTGCAGCCATAACTTTGGATGCCTCACTGTTCAATCACCCTACTATCTGTATATCCTTGTGTGTTAACTATACTTAGGTACATGTGACAATAATAAATCAAATCAAATCAAAATCAATCAATTTATCTCTTCTATCAGTAAACTGTATGTAATTGTGAAAGAAACAAACTAGAATGACATTCCTCCAAAAGTAAACTGCTAACATTTATAAAAGGACAGGAGAAGACCAGATTGTCTTTTCAGAGCAAAGATCTAAGCTTTGTACCCCATCACTCTCTTCCTCTTGACACCTAGGCATGAAATGGTATCAAAAATTGAACAAATGAAAAACATGCAAGTGTTTTCTTCTTCCCCACAAACTGGGCCATGTAGGCCGTTGAAAATAATCAGGTTGGTAGACAATGTGTAATGTGTTGAAAAAACTAAATGGAATGTATCATTGTTACATATATGCAAAGTACTTAACCCAAAGTCAAAAAATATAAAACGTATAAAAGGAAACTTTCATTTACCAGAAAATAAATTGACAGAATCAAATAATAGTGCAGCAATGGCAACTCAACCAAGTGAGCACCATCTGTAAATCTAGATTCAAAGTTATTCAAAATTAATTGAAGGTCCAATGTAAATAGAAAAGGAAAGAGTGATGATATAGTTGTTGCTGTTGGTCTTTCAACTCCAGTTCTGCTTCCTTAGGTCAACGTCATCCAGGAATTTGGATTTATTTGTCTTGATAAGGGTATTGACAGTGCTTTCATGTAGTAGAGAATACTTCTTTCATGTGTTAAGGGATGGAGGGTGAAGAAGAGTGAAAGGTAAGAAGTCCTCATCCACTACTTGTGGCTTCAGGTGAAGAAAAAATGACATTGGGGTGATCCAAATGGAAACCTATCAGTTAGAGTGTGGCTCCTCTTTGCTATTCAACTTCACAGCTGTAATTGAGAACATTCAGGGAGAAATTTCCCTTCTGGCTAATAAGCTGATAACTTTGCAATGTTTGGGATTAAGGTCAGTCGGCAAACTAGAAATGATTTCCAAAATTAAAAGCATGTCTTTTATTCCTTACAAGGCTTGCAATCAACCATTCTCTTCAATACTACAATCGCTTTCAGGCTGGACAGAGCAGTCAGAAATAAGAAATGTTTTACATCAATACCAACACCAATTTTCCTGCACATTAAGGCTGAATCAGGATTGCATTTCTTTCCTGGTGTGATACAACAAACCTGACCAGCTTGAAATAACTGAAAGGTGCAGAATGAATAAGTAGTGTATGGTGAGCCCCATCCGTTGTCACACCACAATTGATAAAGGAAATGTGATCATAGAATCCCTACAGTTAGCAGGCCATTCAGCACATCGAGTCCACACTGACCCTCCGAAGTGTATCCCACCAAGACCCAGTCCCTACCCTATCCCTGTAACCCTGCACTTAACATGGCTAATCCATCTAGCCTGCACATCCCTGGACACTATGGGCAATTTAGCATGGGAATCCACCTAAACTGCACATCTTTGGATTGTGGGAGGAAACTGGTCCACCTGGAGGATCCCACGCAGACACAGGGACACACAGACAGTCACCTGAGGGTGGAATCGAACCTGGGTCACTGGTGCTGTGAGGCAGCAGTGTTAGCCACTGATTGCTGCATGAATAAAATGTGGGTTAATTGGTTCTTTTTTTTCCCTCAATAAAAGCTATGAATGTATTATTAAAGGCTGAAGACTTTTAGGGGATGTTACTCAGTGAAACATATCATACAAAGACTAATTTTGTCAAACTCAAGAGATAAAATTGGATACAATAGAAAGTCTTTTGTAGCAAAGCTTCCTGCTCCTCTGATGCTGCTTGGCCTGATGTGTTCATCCAGCTTCACACCGTGTTATCTCAGTACTTAACTAGTGCTGTGTTATCATGAGAAAAAAGTTAGAATCAATGTTCTGTTGGTTAGTGGTTACATAAACCCTTGTGTATCATACCAAGGCAAAAAAACCAGGAACTTTTTATGGTTAGCCCTTTCTGAAGAGCTGAGACCTGAAGCGGCAATGTGAAAACTATACTATGAATCAAAGATGGGAAAATGAATATGCATGGTTTTCACTTTGAATTGCTATTTCAATGACTTCATGAAGGACTCTGGTTTTCAAGCTCTTCTCCTTGCCTGAGGGTAGAGTGCCTCTCAGGTAAAACCACCAATCTCCAATGAGTCAGCAGGATTATGGTGACTTTAGGGGTGGCACTGTGGCTCAGTGGTTAGCACTACTGCCTCACAGTGTCACTGACCTAGGTTCGATTCCAGATTTGGGTGACTGCCTCTGTGCAGTTTGCATATTCTCCCCATGTCTGCATGGGTTTCCTCCCACTGTCCAACGATGTACAGGATAGGTGGATTGGCTATGTTAAATTGCCCATAGTGCCCAGGGATGTTTAAGTTAGGTGGGTTGGACATGGGAAATACAGGGGTAGGGGAATGAGTCTGGGTGGGATGCTCTTCAGAGGAGCAATGTGGACTTGTTGGGCCGAATGGACTGTTTCCATACTGTAGGGGTTCTATGGTTCTATGAAATAACCCAATAAATGTCAGTATTGGTCCATCCATCAGAGGAAGGGCTAGATGTGTGTGAGATACTAGAGATTGATTAAATCCTTCAACTTCTGTCAGGTCCATCAGAAAGATGACAGAGAGCCAATGGTAAGAACATGAGTTTATATGGTAGCGTTAAGTAATAAAACAACTGAGGAGTATTATAACGCAAAATTTGACACTAAGTTCAAATTAAGTCAATGTAGGTGGAAATAACAATAAACTTCTCTAAGATAGATTTTAAGCAGTGTCTTAAAGGACAAAAGAGAGACAGAAGAGGCAAAAGGTTTTCAGAGGGAACTCCAGAGCTTAGAGTCATGGTAGCTGAAGATGCACCCATGCCACGGTGGAGCAATTTAAAGCAGAGATGATCAAAAGGTCATAATTCGAGGATATCCTTGGGTGTGTGGGCTGGAGGAAACTACACATAAAGGAAGTAGGGACTACATGGAGAGATCTGAAAACAAGAGTAAGAACTTTAAAACCCAAACATTTTTTTGACTAGGAGCTAATGGGTATCACCAGTAGGGGCGTGGTTAATGAGATTTGGTACAATTCGGTACCAATCAGGTAGTAGAGTTTATGGATGACCTCAAGCTTATACAGTTTGGAATGTAGGAGGCTGGTCTGAATTGCAATAGAATAGTTAGAATTGGAGATAACAAAAACACAAACGAAGGCTCCAACAGTACCTCAGCTAGAACAGGGGTCGAGTGGAAATAAATCCTAATGGGACAGACATGTGGTCGATGGTCATCTCAGGGTTATCTGCCACCAAGATGGTAAATAGTCTGACTAGGCCTCAGAGAGAGCCCAGGGACAATGATGGAGCTGGTAGCTAACATGGAAAAATAGCATTAAATGGAGTGGAGGACATTATAGGTTCATAGAGTCATATTTCAATACAATTCTTTGATGGTGACTTGGGAAGTTTTACTTTGTTAAAGGTGCTACACAAATGTAAGTTGTTGCTTACAACCACAATACTAATGATGCTTGTGTGGGAAATCACCAGAAGTTTAGGTTCAGATAGGGACCATGAGTGCTGCATGTTGTTTAATTTTGCATGTGTTACAATGAACTTTTCTGGAATGAATTATAATGGGGTGTAATAAAAAGGATATTGCATTGTTACTTGACAAAGGCAGTTACGATGTTCGGCTGCTTACTTTCTATCAATCAGCAGACCTTTTAAACGGTGTGTGACCCAGAACAGGCTACTAGCAAAATGGCTGGAACAAAATTCAGACTTTGCTTATGGAAAACAAAAAGGCATATGAGGAAAGACAGCTGTACAGCTGGAGATAAATAAATAGAAGGACACAATTTTATGTAACAGTTAAGAAGTGATTAAAGGATTAATTCAAATATCAGGGCAGCTATATAATAATTGATCTAAGTAGAAGGCTAAGCACAGGGTCAGGCACAGGTTAGGTGAATGTGAGAAGACTTAGAGTTAGTTGCTGGCTGCAATTAAACTGGTCGTAGTTTGAATTTCTTAACCACAGAAGTATCTGTATCAGAGAAGCTATATATAAAAAAATAGCTTATGTCATGTTTTAGATATGCTATTTCACTGTAATTTACAGATTATTCTTCAGTAAATCTACTCTAATGATATCACAAATCACTTTTAATACCCTGCTGCAGCTGTCACTTTAACACAGAAACATACAAATGATCAGCAAGAGACCCCTAAAGTCTACAGCAATAAGAAATGCAATATTTCCTATCAACTGTGCTGTTAGTAGAGAAAACATTTTATTTTTGCCCACAGATAAATTCTGATGAAGTAAGAATAGAAATGATGAATACTGGAATGAATCTTGCATACGGCTTGCTTGCCTCTCACAGTTTTAAATTGAGGGACCTGGATAAAAGCATTGACATGTATAAAACCATTTATATTAATTTCTGTTATAATTAGATTTTGACACTGTCCAAGCTCTTGATTAGATTACAACTTTCTAATCACTCTCCGCATCCATGGATCCCACTGAAGAGTAAACGGTTTGAGGGCTTTGATTTCGGATGTTTTTGAACCAATATGAGACCAATGAGTAGGTTTTGTTGCGGTAGAGTTTATGTGCTTAAGAAGCAAGGAAGGGACAAACCAGGTAAGTTCAGACCCGTCAGTATGACTGCAATGTGAAATTGTTCTTATTAAGGGCACAGGGACTAAAACTTGTAAACTGTCAATTTATTAAAGAGATGTCTGCATGGATTTCTGAAGGGGAAGTCACTGATTAATTTTTTTTTGGGAAGATCACTTGCACAGTGGATGAAGGAGTATTTAGAAATTTTATTTGTATAGATTTCCAGAAGGTTCTGCATGAAAGATTAGCAAAAATGTAAATGTGCGGTGTGAGAGTTAACCTTGTATCATCATGTCAGAAGGTTGGGAGGAAGAAACAAAGGGTGGAATTTAATGTTGGTTGCTCCTCCACTGGGGTAGGCCCACTGGAACTAAGTGCTCGATAAGCACTTAACATGGCCAGCACTGGGTTCTCCATGGTACTTAGGCCCTTTGGGCTGGAAATGCATCCCCAAAAGCTACTGGTCCATCAGAGTCATTAGGAGTGGCAGCACAGAGTGTGAATCAATAAGGGATGCAGATCACAGGTGGATGGTGCAAGCAGAGAGGAGTTGGTAGACGGAGTAAAAGATAGCTTTCAGTAGTTTATCTGCCTTCCCCTTCCCAACACACGTTTCCTCAATGAGGCATTGAATGCTTTTGGATAAGAGAGCTCCTCATTATCATCCCTTATCTAAGCAAAGTTATATTGACATTGGAAACAGTCCAGAGAAGGTTCACTAGGCTGATTCTTGGTATGGTGGGTCTGTCTTTTCGGGTAGGGTTGAGTAGGTTTGCCTTGTACTTACTGGAGTTCAGAAGAATGAGAGAAAACTGTATTGAAATGTACAAGATTCTTCAGGAAATTGACAAGGTAATCGTGGAGAGGTTGATTCCACTTGTGGGAGAGTCTGGGACCAAATGGCATATTCTCAAAGTGTTTCAAAGAATTTCAGACAGAGTTGAGGAGAAATTCTTTGCTGTCTGAAGGTAGTGAATCTGCGGAATTCTTTATTGCAGAGGAATGTTGAGGTTGGATCATTCAGGATATTCAAGGCTGAGATAGACAAGTTTTTAATCAGTGTGGGAATAAAGAAATATGGGGAAAAGGCAGGCAACATGGAGTTGATGACTATCAGATCAGCCATGATCTCGTTGAATGGCAGAGCAGACCTGTTGGGCTGAATGGCCTATTTACGTTATTACATCTTATTGTCTCTCCCTGGCAGCGTACAAGCAAACCTTACAGGTTTTCTTTGTTCCTTCCCCAATGTGATGATGCCTCACCTTTCCCTTTGAGATGAGGCTTAAATGCTTCCATTAATGTCTGAGTGGGAGGGGCATCCATGACCATTCCTGCCCTGGCTTTACCCAGGCAAAGGCAGAGTAATGGTAGGGCCCTGTGCCTTCACACATGACTAAATACCCCCTTACCCCCCAACATTACTACTGAGGAGGCGCTGAATTTCATTCAAAGATGAAAAAGACTATTTTCTGATTGGTGAGATGTAAAAAGTGGCATGACCCATGGTTTACCACCAGGGATTTGGAATGCTCATCATATTTATTCACAACATGGAAGGAGGAGTAGCATGTCAAAGTTTACAAAGGACTTTAAAATTTGGAGGCACGGCTGGTGATGTCGATAGAAGCAACAATTTAATGGAGACATGAACACAGCAAGCGAGTGTGCACACCGATAGCAGATGGGTTACAATGTGGGGCGAGTGAGTTTATGTCCTTCTGATGTGAGGAAGACAACCTAGAGGAGGGAACTTTAACTCAGTTTTACAGATGAGACAGCGCTGGAGTGCCATTCTTAAAAAGGGGGAAACTGACCTCAACACACCCGCATCTGCAGCTACGTCTGGGTTCAACCAGATGTAAGTAGCTCACTCTCAAAAGCGTGAGGGAAGTTATCAAAGGTTTTTGTGGCTGCAAGGCTCAAAATTTAGAAACCATCTTGATTTGTCAGTTGCAGGCATGATTTCTGAGCTGTCAAGAAGCCCAGTAGCTACAGGAAGGTGGTAACTGCCAGATCAAGCTGCTAAATGCTTTTCCAGTCCAAAATCTGCTTCAGGATGAAAAGAACTACATTCCTCTGGTCCTAGAACCCTAAACTCTAAGCTAACTCTTAATAATCTGTACCCCTTAAAATGACCAGGATCTCTCCACATAATCTCCCCACCACTCTCTGTCCCCCAAAACTAACTTGCAATATCCTCCGGGGATAGTCTGCAACTTCTCTTTCATTTACTCCGCTGTCATTGGCTATAGCCTTGTATTACAGGCCTTTCTTCCTGATTGCTGGACAAGCCTGTTAATCTGGTCAGTGGCCAGACAGGGAATAATAAGTCACAGAGATCGTGCTGTTATGTCTAACTCGACCTCTGTGTTCACAGGTTTCTTTGCCTGTAAAATTCTGCTTTCCTCTCCAACCCCCTGCAAATAGTATAGTTAGAATGTTTCCTTAATGAGAGAGTAGTGAAAGAGCAAAGACAATGAGTTGCCTATGTACTCAAAACATAAAGCATGGATGCACAAATAGTCAAAAAGCTAATGAACTATCAGCCTATATCTTCAGATGTTTGGCAACCAAAAATAACAAAGTGCTACTTCAATTCTACAGAACTTTTGTTAGCTATTGGCATCCTGGGGGTTATCATTGAGCAGAAACTGAACTTGACCTGACTCATAAATACTGTGGCTACAGGAGCAGGTCAAACATTGAGAATTCTGGTGTGAGCAACTCGCTTTCCGTCTCCCAAAACCTCCACCATCTGCAAGTCAGAAGAGTGATGGATTATTCCTCACTATCCCGGATGAGCACAGCTCCAACAACACTCGGGCAGCTCAATCCCATTCATAGCAAAACAGCCTACTTGATCCATGTTCATCCACCACCTTAGCATTCACTCCCTCCACCACAGTGGCCCAGTGCACGGTGGCAGCTGTATGTGCCACTTACAGGATACAGTACAGCACTCAATAAAACCTTCCAGACCAATGGGCTCTACTAACTAAGATGACAAGGGCAGCAGAAACATTGGAAAACCACAAGTTGCAAGCTCCCATTCAAGCCGCACACTGTCCTGTAAGAGGCCACATTTTGGGACTATAAATAGAAATTGAAGCTGGACTGGAAATACCAGGAGAATTTCACAACTTAAAAGTCAAGCGCTGCATATTTTTCAGCCTTACAATAAACTGTTTCTTCTTCAAACAGTGAGGGGGATAATTTGAGACTGAACGGCAGCAAGAGGCTTCTGAGTTGGGGAAATTTTGCCTGGCAACGGCCCTGTGTTTGATTGAGCTGCAGAGTGTTACAAGCTGTAAAAACCAAGGCCTTAGGTGGAACAACTGAGGGCCTGCAGACAGAAAACTTCCATCTCAACCCCTCTAGTCCTCTCTGTGTGGGGAAAAAGGCAGAAAAGAAACAAGAAAGCTTTGGTCCGCCTGATCAACTATCGAACATCCATCACCCTACAGACAACAGCGTTAATGCTAATAACTTTCCACCTTGTGGTCTGAACACGTTATTTTCAGAATTTCATTTCCCCTGTCTACATTCTTTTCTCGCTCTTAGTAAATGTGTTAAACCCATGGCCTGGAATTTCTGTTGGCCAGATGACTATTTCTCAAGCATGACTGAGAGTTATACATAGGGAGCCCAGCAATTCCCCTGTGCCTGGAACCCTCCAAAAATATCCATTTAAATTAGAGAATTCAGAAGGTTGTGCTGCTGTTAAGTAAATAGCTCATCAGCAGAAGTTAAACATTTAACTGCTGAAAGGCTGAAACTTAATAGGGCCCTGAATGATGTGGGTGTAGCTGACAGATCTGGAATCATGTGAGAAACTGGGCTAAGCCTTTATTGACATCAGGAGCAACTTGCTGCATTTTCAGACAGAGTTGTGAATGGCAAAGAAAGGTTTTGCATGGGAGGCTTGTAGTAGGATTTATTGCTTGTTGTTGGTCTAATTTGCTGTAAATCTCGCTTTATTAATTTGCAGCTTCCTATCCCAGCATTCACCACAAGAAACCTAGACATTGACAATTCCTGACATGAAAGTCAGAGCAGTGACTTGGCAACACAAGCTCACTGCTTGTTATTCCAGACCTACATCCTGCAGTAACATCTCAAGATGGATGCTGGCATCGGCCCCTGCTAGCCTCTCAGGACCCTCACGTCACCTTTTGGATCCACTTAAAGGACCCTTTTCCAGTTTAAGTCTGCATGACAGGGTGGACTGGCAACCATCATTGCAATGTTGCTGTAAGGACACTTCCCATGTGAGGATAGGCACCCAGCCCACTGATGGGACTGGACTATATCTATGGGCATTGTGCTTGCTCCCTTGACATTCACACCTTGAGCCTACCTTAATGGTCACAGCATCCCTCCCATGCCCTAACTTTGTGCAGATTTCCCCTCAGCCAGACATACCGGACTCACAGTCCAGCTTTCTACCTGGAATGAGAGAATGGGAGGGATTGAGTGCAACAAGGAGATTGGCACAACTGGTACTGTGGGAGAACAGTAGTGAAGTGCCCCGGGAAAATGAGTAGGCAGCACAGAGGGGGTGCAGGGTTAGGAGGGAGGGGGAAATAAGGCCTATGATAGCAAGTGAGGGACGATTCTGCAAGTGACAGTGAGAGTCATGGACCATGAGCGCTGCTGGGAGGTGGATACATTAGCAGAAATGGATTGAGTGTGAGATACCCAAGGGAAATTGATGCCACTCACCTTGGGTCTACAGACAGGGTGTCGTTGATATTCTTCCTTCACTGCTGGACAGTCCTCCAGATGGCTGAGATGATAGTGACCCATGCAGCAATTCTGGACCAAGCTGGCAGGGGAGTGGTGTCATGGTCTCCTTTTTCAGTCCTTGCACACACATTCCCCCCCTCCCCATTCCGTCCACCAGGACCTTCAGGTGCATGTCTGCAACACAGGACACCAATTTCCCTTTTTTTGCAACATTTGGGGCAGGTGTCATAAGTTGTACAGTGCAACTCTAGTGGTACCTGGCAGACTTTTAAAGATGGCACAGGCATCAGTGATCTAGGTGTTTTCTGGGGTAGCCTGGCTGCAGCAAGTTCTTACAGCTACATTGAGTGATAGAATTGGGCTAGCATTGGATGAGAGAGGCACGATAGGGATGTAGCAGGCATTAATGAAGCAAGTTTGTTAAAATGGCATGACAAAATTGCTAGGCTCATTCAGAAACGCCCCACTCTGCTATGATACTCGACAAATCCGACACTAACTATTCAACCAGCACCCCCAACCCAATTTATACATTCTTCCCACAGGGCCCTTATATCACCCAGACCAAGACTGGACATTCCCCCTTTCCAACTGAGACCTGGCACCCTACTTACCTCGGATCCTAACCCCTACCTACCAGGTACCCTTCCATAAATAAATCAACGAATGCACTATGATGGACGTGCGATGGCTCTGCATTTCTGAGGGATACCTGACTGGAATCTCTTGTCATAAATGTGGAGCATGTTCACAGCACAAAAAAGAATGAGACAAGTGGCATCTGCATGTGATCGTCACCTCTTGGAAAACGCATCCTAAAGGCTTTTGCTGGTCTGTCTGCTATGGTTGAATATCTGTGTATTTGGGAATTTCAAAGTGTTATTGTTTAAGCTGTACTGTAGTAGGTAAGAAATCCTTTCTTTTTCTGCTTTTATTGCTAAAGTAAAGTGTGTTTCAACAAATAGTTTTTATTTTCTCCTTTGGTAAAAATCTGGTAAGAATTGCTTTCATCCTGAATTGCAGTCATTCAGGCCAAATTGTCACTTTGGTGGTCTAACTGGGATTTGTACATTTGTAGTGGGTTGTGGAAAACTAGAATATGATTACCAATGAACTATTCCCGATAAAGTTGCAGTAATCCTGACTTGGTAACATTTGTTGTGTACCCAGAATAATTGGGCATAGTTTTAAAATTCTGACTTGGATGTTCAGAAGTGAAACACTTTTCCATGTAACTTTTTGTGGAAATTTGGAGCTTTCTCATCCAATGGCTGTGAATACTGGCTCTCTTAATATTTTTAAGGCAGATTTTTGTTCAGCATATTGAGTATTGGTATCAGAGAGCAAAGACTGGTAAATGGAATAGGTTTGGAGTTCAGTTATGATCTATTTGAATGGAATTTGCGCTTCATTAAATAAAGCAAATGCTTATATTTGTTGCAATTTAAAAATGCTCTGGGACCAGTTTTCTTACTAAAAGGCACTTGAGTTTATTGCATTATTAATTTTCCATAAAAGGGCCATCCAGCTGTAGCCTTTTACTACTCTCTTCCCAAATACATTTATGTACATTTTATAAACAATATTTAAATATTTGTGGTGAAATGATTTGAAAAATGACAATATTGAAAATATCTAGAATGAGATAGGTTTTAGAAGGTGAAGACTATTTGCAAGTTACCCGTTTTTGAACAATCAATACCTTCGGTATGGAAAGACCCTCCAATTCTGGTTCTCATGTGTGCAAGCAAATGCTGGGTGCCAAAACCATTTTTAAATTGTGAGAAAATTATTCCAGGAAGAAAGTAGTTCTGCTTGTCTTCCTGAAGTATCAGGTTGGGTGTCAGCTGGATTGCTAAAGTAACTCCATTCAGCATCACAATGAAACGTTACTCCAGTATCAGCATCGTGGTGTGTCTGGCCCAGGATTCCAGTGGGGGAAGGGAGAAGGGGTTTCCTTGAGCCCACAGCTGTGAAATGGGCGAAGTGGGCTTTGTCTTTAATTCTCCCTTTATAAAAATGTCTCTTTTGCTCCTTTCTTAACTTATCGTGGAAGGACTGTTATTCCGAACTACTTATCTCTTTATGTTTCTAATATAACCATGATTTTATACTTTTGGAGGTCTGTAATGCTGGAGTTTTTATTTCTTTATTTTCTAATTTTTTTCCCCAAGAGCTTGTACTCAAGAATCTATACCTAGGCACTTTTGTACCTAAAATGGCACCATAAGTGGCAACTTGTAAATTTTTCACTGTATTCAGGTGAGTACATGACAATAAAGCTAATTCAATTTTTAAAAAAGTAGCCCTGAAAACTTGAGCTAATGATTCAGAGACTTAATTTCAAATCCCAGTTCCACAGCAGCTGAGGAATTTAAGTACTGTAGATCAAATAAGCTTGGAATAATAATGACCCTTCTGGGAGAAATCTGCTGAGCATATCTGGTCTGGCCTATGAGTTATCCCAGTTCCACAGCAACGTAGTTTACTTTTAGATGTCCTCTGAAATGGTTTAGTCAGTCATCTGGTCATTTTTTTCAAGAAGGCAGCTCACTATAATCTTCCCAATAGCAGTCAGGAATGGGTAATGCATGCTGGCCTTACCATTGATGTCCACACTTTGACATCAATGAAATCAATTAAGGAAACAGATTTGATTTGTGAGATATTAAAGAAAGCAACAAATGCTTTTGTTAACAACCATGCTTCACCATGAATTATTCCAGTTCTGGGGACAACTAAAACATTTTCCTCCAAACATGACAAGCATTTATACTCAAATTTTACCAAAGCAACGATCATAACAATCGCATCACTGCAACCAATGAAAGGCTACATTCAAGTTGTGTTCACTCAAAACTCAAATCAAATGAACCTATCAACAAATTCTTTCGTAATAGGCATTCAAGCTAGAATGTTAACAGTTCCTATGTAGACTTCTCCTATCATCACATTTTGATTGCTGGTTGAATGATTGCTCACCATTTCATCAACATTTATTCCACACAGAAAGGGAAATTTTATTACGTCCGTCGTGTTTTTAATTTACAATGACCACTTTTTACAGTGTTTGTGTAATACAATAAGCTACAGAGAAGGTTTAGTTTTAGCTTTGGGTACGGTTGCAAGTCATGTTTTGAATTTCTACATTTGAGATTTGAAAAGTCAAGTTGAAACTGCTCAACTCCCAGCCAGTGAAGGGACAAAAGCATAAGATAGAACCAGTTTAGGATAGATGGTTCAAAAAATAATCCAATGTTACGCATCACCTTGAACTAACAAGCTCACCTCATTTTCAACTATCAACTGATCGAGGAGAAATAGCCAAGAAAAATCAACATACGACAAAGAAGTAATCAATTGAAACTCTTATTCCAGAATAAATAAAACACAGTTATATGTTGAGCTATATCTGAATTGCCAACTTAAACGTTAAACATGATATACATTAGTAAGCAATACTTGGATGCAGGAATAATTTTTGAGCTATCAATATATTTACAAGTCAGTTTTATATATTAGTACAAAATATTAACTTTCAAATGAACAAATGATATTATTGGAAGTCAGATTGAAATGATTTGGTCTGTATGATGTTTATTTAAGAGATTTCAGATAATGCTGTTCTGAGAATTTCAGACAAACTCTGACATCAGAAAGCTTGAACTTCGCAGGAACACTGGTACTAATTGTAAGCTAGACATTTTTTTCGGTATAGCCCTCAGCCAGAAATTACTGCAGGAATGTAGAGACTAAAAGATATCACATCAGTTAGACACATTATTGTGAAACTATGTCATATGCTTTGCAATAAAAGTTGCTATCTGCTGGTGTCCATTATTAATATTACTAAACTCAGTTGCATGCGGCACACGGTTATCTCTAGGCTCTGAATTTTAGGGAAAATGGCTTACTCTTCTGCAATTTTGACACCACTGGTGAATCCTGGCTTCGGAGTCCAAATTAAGTGGTTTTACTGCTGCATCATATCCTGGGTTCACCCTCAGCTATATTCTGTATATACACTAGAACCTTGGACATATCAGTGGTTTGCCTTTCTGACACTGTTTGGGTAGTACCCACACCAGATGCGCTGCAATGGCCCGAACACGCAGCTCGCGACCACCTCCTCAAGGGCAATAAGGGATGGGTAACAAACACTGATCTTGCCCATAATATCTTCATCCCACAAGAAAAAGCAAAAAGAATGATGATCTGCCATAGCGTTTAATTGGGGTGGAATTTTCTTTACAAATTTAAAGTATTTTGTCGACTGAGATTCATGGCACCTGGTCTTCATTGACTTGGAGTGACTTATCTCAGCCAGCCTTCCACTGTTCTCCCCATTAACCATGCAAAATGCCTTCTCAGTGCCCTTCTTGGTGGCAGTGCTCATCACTGGCAGCACCTTCTGAAGTTCATGTCCCTGGTGTCATACTTCCACTGCACAATGAATGGTGTAAGATCTGTTCTCATTATATTACAACAAGGGAGAAAAACAAAAAGAAAACGTATACAATCACTCACCCATTTATTCCTCAAGCCTTGACCAATTATACCTTTTCAGTTCTAACTGAGTTTCTCTTGTCACTGAGCAGGACTTACACAGACATGTTTGCTTTTCTGGAACATTTTCTGGAAGAGGGCTTCCAGTCACTCGAATTCTTTCCCCATGTATCATGATACACTGTTAATGACATCATGATGGAATATCAATTGGGAATTAGCTCTGGTCACCGCAATAACCTTTTGGTAGTCCACGCAGGGCCTTTTGGATCCATTTAGTTTGGCTTGAGCACAACTGCATAGCTCCAGCTGCCAGGTTCTATTAGCTACTACTCCTGCATGTAGTTAAACTCCTTCTGAACTTCCTGAAGCCCAGCGCTCCCCAAAGTGATAGGCTGCCTGCATCTCCCTTTGCACCTAAAGTTATGCAAGCCACAGGAGATTGCAGCCTGCAACTGAGAACTAAAAAACCCAGTGCATTAGAATAGATTCCCTACAGTGTGGAAACAGGCCCTTTGGCCCAACAAGTCCACACTGCCCCTTGGAGCATCCCACCCAGACCTATCCCCCTGTAACCCACACACCTCAGAACACTATGGGCAATTTAGCATGGCCGATCCACCAAGCCTGAACATCTTTGGACTGTGGGAGAAAACTGGAGCACCCGGAGGGAACCCACACAGACACGGGGAGAATGCGCAAACTCCACACAGACAGCTACCCGAGGCTGGAATCGAACCCAGGTCCCTGGTGCTGTGAGACTGCAGTGCTAACCACTGAGCCACCGTGCTACCCCAGCAACACTAAAAAGCAATGTGAAGCATACAGATGCAGGCAGCATCCAAATAAGAACAAAGTGAGTGACAGCTAAGCAAGCAAGCCAAAAGATGCATCCTGTACAGATGCATAGAATAGATGCCACCTGACAGAAACAGGGAAGTTATAGGTGCACCTGAGCTATAAAGTAAGATGTTGAAGGGATGAAGAGATGTATGAGTTGTTTCAATAAGATGTAGAATGTTGTGGTAAGGTCAGTGGTTTGCCAAGGAGGATGCAATCAATGGAGCATGTAGGGACTTTGTGGTAAAGACAGAGATGCCTGATGGTCAGGCCAAGCAATTAGTGAGCTGCAGCAACCAGGTACCTGGTCTGATTTATGGCAGGAATTTACATTACTACTTTCTTGGTGGAGGAGACAAAAATTGGGGCTGGTGTATATATGACGTGAATTGGGCTATTATTGAGATGCGTATAAAGGGTAGTCAGCACTCAAAAGTGAGTCTCTGAAGTTGCCATTTAAAGGTCAAGAGGAAGCCCTCTTCCAGAAATTATTCCAGAAAAGCAAACATGTCTATGGAAGTCCTGTCCAGTGACAAGACAAACTCAGTTAGAGCTGAAGAGGTATAATTGGTCATGGCTTGAGGAATAAATGGGTGAGTGATTGTGTCTGTTTTCTTTTTGTTTTTCTCCCTTGTTGTAATATAGTGAGAACAGACTTTACTCCATTCATTGTGCAGTGGAAGTATGACACCAGTGACATGAACTTCAGAAGGTGCTGCCAGTGATGGGCACTTCCACCAAGAAGGGCACTGAGAAGGCATTTTGCATGATTAATTGGAAAGATTTTTCTGAGTGTGGAGGTTCTGATTTTTAAAACTCTTGCTGTATTTTCCCAACTTTCTCACCATTGCCCACGCCACACCCTGGAGGAGAAAATTCTGACCTTAGTCTTAAACAAAGATACATCAAATACACAGACGTAGCACATGCTCACAGGTCATGAGGCCCAGAGAGCCTTTACCACCACTAACCCTATGCCAAACAAATAATCACATTTATCTATCCTCTTCCCATATCCTTCAAACCACACTTTCTTATCCCATCCACATATCCAACCTAAACTTGAATATTGATAGATCCTGTCTTGTTAACCCCAGCAAAAAGTCCACAGACTCACTTTTTCTCTTGCCCTCAGTTCTATATCCCCAACATTTAACTTACTGAATAAATGCCTCAAAAAGATTACCATAGAATTGAACCGCAAGGACAATGATACTGAATTTACCCAAAGATGGCCAAGAATCGTTACATATGGTTTAAAAATAAACCTCAGTAAAGCTTAATGAACGCTGGATGAAGCTAGATGGAACTTAGAGTACAAGTAAGGGAAAGTCATTCTTAAACTGCGTGGAGCTCTGATCAGATCATACCTTGGTTGATGCGTTCAGTTCTTGGCACAAAATGCAAGGGACATTCAAACACTGGCAATGTTTTGAAGAGTCACAAGGCAGGTTCCACATATTGGAGGATTGAGTTGTAAGGAGAAACTTGTCAGCTTTGAAAGGACATGGCCAAAAGTGGATATTATTCACAAGAAAGCATAAAAATGGTGCATGCATTAAACTGACAGCAGGGATTGATGCCAAGAAATTCTGCTAAGCAGAGAAGTGCTGCTTCCACAACCAGGCAGGGCAATATTTCCAGGAAGCAGAGGATGGAAAATCACAGCGTGGCACAGATTGATTTCCCAGCCATTAACATTTCCTGGTTTGCACTTGCTGCTATAATATCTGAAATAATGCAATGTGAGTTTAACAAACTATCCTCAACAGACTCTCTAGAGATTGTTTCATAAAGGGAAAATGTCACAGGTTTATGTCATTTTCATCACATTAATGCTCATCTCTTTTATCCTGTGCTGCTCTACAGCATTCTGTAGCACATAGTCCTTTCGAGTTCAAGCAACATTAGAAACTTCTGATGGCTTATTTCCCAGCAATAAAATTCTAATTGCATCAAAAGCTTTAGATGCCAGGCACTTTATTTTTTGTGCTGAAAACAAGTGCTGTCATCTCGTAAATGCTTTTCCAGACGCCAATAATCTAAAACAGATTATTCAGGTTTCTGTGGGGCTCTTACTATGAATGCCATTTTCCTTTGATTACCACTTGTCTTGAATGGAAAAGTCATTTACATTGGTCAAGTGCTTTCCTTCATATACTTAAGGCAATAATTTCCAATTATTATATCTGAATTTGGATTGATTACCTTACAATCTGTTTACAGAAATTTGTACGCTCTAGTGAGTGATTCACTAGTGAAGACTGCGTGGATTTCCCCACTGTTTAGACCAAGTGTAAAGGTGCTTTCCTGTTCACTACCATAAGATGACCAACCAGCAGGAAATCATTAAAGAAAAATTGCTGATACAAGAAGCACAAAATGTTCTCACAAACAATTATTCATATTTGCAGGAAATACATGGATTCATCATATTCATAAATGAGAACTGAATGTAAAGCCCACTTCAAGTTTCAGTTACTTGCATTTAATCATCCCATCAGCATTGGTATTTGTTCATTGATTTTGAAATGTGATAGTATTTTTTTTCTCCCTCCGCAGTCATTGTCCAACAGAGGATTCTCCCACATTGCACATTGAGATATATTTTGCTGTGGGGATACAGGATCTTGCCCACCAACTGGTTGCAGAATTACTTTCTTGAAATCACTTTTGAGTTGCTATCAGGCACTTGATTGACCAGTATCAGGTACCCCCCTGGATAGTGACAGGGTCTGAAACCTCACCCCCAAAGCTGCCCCCTAACCAGAGATTATCAGCTCTCCATTCCGCCAGCGACATGGGGACACTGTGGGTACCGCAATGAGGATCAGGCCCAGGATTGAAGTTGGGATCCCAGGCGAGTGAGGGCAGGTCTTTTTCACTCCAAAATGAAATAGTGCTGTGGAATAAATTGGAGTGAAGTCATCCCAACAGTATAAACACACTCGTGACTATGGGCAGAATTTTCCCAACTCAGACAAAAGTGTTCCTGGAGCTGGTTGGGGGAAACATCCTGGAAAATTAATTTGGCTCTCAATACTGATGCCATCCTGTTCTCCTCAGGCTGTCCATAGTCAGATTCTAAGTGAGAAACCCCATGGACCTGACAGCAAAGATATTGAGGTGACTGAAAAGTCCATGATGAGGTAGTAGGAGAACATTGTGAGTCAGCATAGGGGTTTTGCTATAGGAAAGTGTTATGTTAATCGTCTGACATGGCCTGCTGACGTCCTGGACTCTCTTAGTACACCATTTCCAGCTTAAAGAAGCCACAGATCTGCTGTTAGATTTCTTGACCACTTCCAACAAAGATTTGTTGGTTGAAGAGCTTGTCTTCATCCCTCTGTCCTTGGGAGAGCGGATCTCACTGCAGCCACTGAAGTCAGACCCAGGTCAAAGTGATTCCCTGTCTCTTCGACATTCCAGTTGCAGCTGCAGCCTCAAAAATCCACGGGGTCCCTTTGAATAGAAACCCTTGCTTTGAGAGACTAGGTCTCTGTCCACACCGCCTGACTGGCTAGTGAACCCAAAAGCAGTACACTAATGGCAATCCTTTTGAATAGAGACTTTGCAAAGTCACCCATCCAGAAATTGGATTCCTGACCAGGAAATAGCTTTACCATTAAGGGAGACATCAGGGAGACATTGTTTTTCTGAGCAGGGAAGGAATAATGAATACCGGATAGATGGGGTTGATGAAGAAAGTAATACATTTGATTGGTCTAATGACATTTTCTCGTTTCTGAAAATCTTTTGTCCTTACACAAATAAGTAGCCTGACACAAATATTTCTTTTGCTCAACTCATGTTCACCACAATTCATTTGGGTAATCATATCTGACACATAAAGAAATCCACAGAATGATTCTCAGTGCAAACATAATTCTGTTTAACAGCAGCTGTAAACTGTCAGAGAAGATAGCAAATGGAAAACAAATATTATTAGACTGTTGTATTCTTCAAAACTATCTGGAAAACGATCTCATTTCTCTTTCAGATGTTTATCAGTAGGTGACAATATATTCCATAATTAACTGTCTTCACTGTAAACTTAGAAACATGTCCCTTGAATCAGCAGTTGAAAAGTGTTTAATAATGTAAAGCAAAACCATCAGTTAACATGTTGGCTGACTTCCTTTTCCTTTCGAAATTACTGTTGATGATATCAGCATTCACATGTTTATAGATTACTATCACTCTTTTGCTTTTATAATGAAGATATCAGCCTACTGAAAAATGAAGAAAGAATATTATTCAAATCAGTAACAGTTTGCTTGGGGTTGCTTAGCTCAGTTCTCTCTTATTTTTCCGTGGGATGTGATCGCCACTGACAAGATCAGCATATATTCCCCGTACCTAATTGCCCTTGCCCTATTTGTCTTGATGACTGACATATGGTTCAGAATAAGTCAATAACATGGGTTCATTTCCAGTTCCACATGAAGCAGAATTGGAATCTACCTTGTCACCTGCCCCATGCTTAATGTGAAGTGGTTCCCATAGAATTATGTAACCAATTGTCTCTGTCTAATAGAGATAGATAGATTCCTGTGGCTCCTCATGGATCATGATTAATTATCTACCTATCTCTCCGTTTGCTAATATTGACAGCATAATTTCTGGCTTCTGATTCCATTAATTACATAAGGCTGCTTCTAAAGTCAATTAACATTCTGCTAGTCTAGGAATTAAACTGTTCTTTGAACTTTGCTGTAAAACTTCTGTAAGTTTAAATGACTTTAAATGATTACAGTTCTTTAACTTAATGCTGAAATTAATTCCAATTTTAAAAACTGTACATTGCTTGAAATTTACTAAAGTTACCAGTTCTGCCTGTAGAATATAAAGTGAGAGCCACGAATATCTTCTGGATTCCCCTCCACTACTCAACCTGATTAGTCATGCCTCATTAAGGAATGAGAGAGAGAACATGAAAAAGACCACCGGGCAGGGAGAAAATAACAGACTGTTTACCAATGGTCCCCCAGGATGTGGGGTAAATGTGTAAGTGACTACCTCCTGCTGTTAGCCAACTGCACAATACACATGTTCACAGACAAGAAACAAAGTCAAGAAGGAGGGAGGGCCTCAGTCTTTTGCACCCTGTTCTAGAAATACCGTCTGATGAAAAAGAGATTGGGCGAACTATTATGTAGCATATTATTAAACTACAAAGACTGCAGAAAAGATTTACTAGGATGCTACCTGGACTGGAAGGTTTGAGTTACAAGAAGAGATTGGATAGGCTGGGATTTTTTTCCCTGGAGAATAGGAGAGTGAGGGGTGACCTTACCGGAGTCTAAAAAATCACGATAGACATAGGTAAGGTAGATAGTCCACCACTTTTCTCCATGGTAGGGGAGTCTAAAACTAGATGGTGTATGTTTAAAGTGAATGAGAGAGATGTAGAAGGGTCCAGAGGGGCAAACCTTTCACACAGAGGGTGGTGAGTGTCTGGATTGGGCTGCCAGAGGTAGTATTGGAAGCGAGTACAATTTTGTCATTTAGGAAAGATTTAGACAGGCTCGTGAATGGGATAGTTGAAGAGATATATGGGCCAAGCATAGGCAAATGGGACCAGTTTAATTTGTGAAAATTGGGTGGTATGAGCAAGTTGGGCCGAAGGGCCTTTTCCATGCTGTAGACCTCTATGACTCTGAACTAGGCATGGATCTCTAGATTTTCAAAGAATGAGTGGTGATTTCACTGAAACTTACAAAGCACATAAAGGGCTAGACAGGAAAGATGTAGGTAAGATATTTCCCATGTTGGAGAGTTTAGAACCAGATGGTACAATTTAAAAATAAAGGTGATGCCATTTAAATCTAAGATGAGGAGATTTTTTTAAAACTCAGACTGTATTGAAACATTGAAATTCTCCTCCACAGAGGGTTGTGAAAGTTCAGGTTTTGGTATATTTAAATAAAGATTGATAATTTTTTTTATCACTGGGGATAAAAGGCTTAATTAAATGGCAGTGCAGGGTAAATGGGCTGAATGGTCTACTTCTGTTCCTCTGACAAAAGGCAGCCCTTGAGTTTCAAAGGCAGTCAAACTAAGGGGACAATCTCTGAAAAGACTTGGGGCAGTTGCTTACCTCGCCATTGGCCAAACCAAAAGCAGAAATCAATACTCCAAACAAAAGTATTTCGGAAAAAAATTATTAAAGCTAGAATATCTCATGCAAAATAAACAATAAAACTTTTTAAAGCTAAGTGCTATTAAATGTCACAATGAACAATACTCAATACTTTCATCTAACATTTTACAGATAAATACAATCTGGGGCTATGATGATTTTCTTCTGTGAATTATGAAGCAGTTCTAGAGGAACATTACCTTGGCCTGGAGGGGAGCTATTTTTGTCTGGTTTTCAACGCATGTCCACATATGTGTTCATGCTATGAGGGAGGCTGGAGCTGAGCAGTTCTGAAGGATATCCTCATTGTAAAGGCAAGTCTTTGTTCCTCACTAGTGGAATAGCTACTCTTACATAAGCTGTTGTGGCAGACATATATCTGACAGGGAAGTTAATGTGGAGGTGTGTAACTAGATTACTCCCTTGTGTTGGGTCCTTCACTGCTTAATGTAGGTCCATCTGGCAACTTTGTTCAGAAATGGATCATGGTACAAGTGAGAACTCTTGCTGGTGGGCACTCAAGGTCCCCATCCAGAGTTCATTCTATGTCTTGGTTTCCATGAGTGTACATGGAAGTAATATGCAAAATAGAATTATGATTTGTCAACTGAGGAAGACCAATTGGCGGTGATCTGTAGTATACATGAATGGAAGCCATTCGGCTTTACCAGTCTAGAGTCAGGGTTGAAAAATCCCACATCTACTTCCACTTACTGTGGTGAACAAGGAGCAACAGTAGGTTGATTAGCCCTTCAAATATGCTCCAACACTTCACAAAATCACAGCTAATCTAATTTTAACCTTGATTTCACATTCCACCCACCTAATAACCTTTCACCAACTTGCTCACCAAAAATTTATCCACCCTACCTGAAAATATTCAAAGACCCAGCTTCCACAAGCTTTTCAGGAAGAGAGTTCTAAATACTGACTCACTGATAGAGAAAAAAGGACTCCTCTCTATTCTACATGGGAAACTCCTTTCTTTTTAAACGGTGATTACTTGTTCCAGATTCTCCCAGAACAGAAAATGGTCCTTTCCACATCTATTCTGCTAAGACCCCTCAGGAATTCGCATGCTTAAAATAAGTCACCTCTTATTCTTTCAAACTCCACTCACACTATCAAAATGTTCCTCATAAGACAGCCTGTCTATTCCAGGTATGAATCTGGTAAACCTTCTCTGAATTGTTTTCAATGCAAATAAATCCTTCCTTAAATCAGGCGACCAGTACTGAATGTCTGGTTGGAGTCCCACCACTGCTTTGTATAATCTCCTGATTTTGGATTTAATTCCCAAATCAAACAAATTATGTAATTCTATTTGCTTTCTTGACTACTTGTTGGACCTGATTATAAGCATTTTGTGATTCATGCACTAGGACACCCAGATTTTTCTGTATCTCAGAGCTCTATACTCTCTATTTAGATAAAATGCTTTTTTAAAAGCTTTTCTGCCAAAATGGACAACTTCCCATTTTCCCACATCTTTGCCCGATCACTTAATCTATCAATATCTTTACATAACTCCTTCTGTCCTTTTCAGAACTGACTTTACAACCCATCTTTATGTTGCTATCAAATTTCACAATCATTTCTACTATTCCTTCATCAAAGTCTTTTTTTTAATTCATTCACGGGATGTGGATGTTTCTGGCCAAGCCAGCATTTATTGCCCATCCCTAATTCCCCGAGGTTAGTTAAGAGTCAACCACATTGCTGTGGGTCTGGAGGTACACACAGGCCTAAAGGTCATTAGTGAACCAGATCAGTTTTTCCCAACAATCAACAAGGGACTCATGGTCATCATTAGACTTTTTAATTCCAGCTATGAATTGAATTCAAATTCCCCCATCTGCTGTGGCTGGATTCAAACCCTGGTCCCCAGAACATTACTTGGATCTCTGGATGAACAGTCCAGCAATAATACACTGGGCCATTGCCTCCTCAAATCATCTAAGTGAGGTTCAGCATTGATTTCTGTTGCTCACCACTTGTTATATCTGGCTGACCTGAAAAAGACCAATTTACATCTACTGTGATAATGGGAACTGCAGATGCTGGAGAATCCAAGATAACAAAGTGTGGAGCTGGATGAACACAGCAGGCCAAGCAGCATCTCAGGAGCACAAAAACTGACGTTTCGGGCCTAGACACTTCATCAGAGAGGGGGATGGGGAGAGGGAACTGGAATAAATAGGGAGAGAGGGGGAGGCGGACCGAAGATGGAGAGAAAACAAGATAGGTAGAGAAGAGAGTATAGGTGGGGAGGTAGGGAGGGGATAGGTCAGTCCAGGGAAGGTGGACAGGTCAAGGAGGCGGGATGAGGTGGGAGGTAGGAAATGGAGGTGCAGCTTGAGGTGGGAGGAAGGGATGGGTGGGAGGAAGAACAAGTTAGGGAAGCAGAAACAGGCTGGGCTGGTTTTGGGATGCAGTGGGGGGAGGGGACGAGCTGGGCTGGTTTTGTGGTGCAGTGGGGGATCTCTTTCGATTCCTCCCACTTCCTACAGGGGGTGGCCATGGGTACCCGCATGGGCCCAAGCCATGCCTGCCTCTTTGTAGGTTATGTGGAACAGTCCCTCTTCCGAAACTACACAGGCCTCAAACCCCACCTCTTCCTCCGGTACATTGATGACTGTATCGGGGCCACCTCTTGCTCCCCAGAGGAGCTCGAACAGTTCATCCACTTTACCAACACCGTCCACCCCAACCTCAAGTTCACCTGGGCCATCTCCAACACATGCCTCAACTTCCTGGACCTCTCAGTCTTCATCTCAGGTAACCAGCTAGAAACTGATGTCCATTTCAAGCCCACCGACTCCCGCAGCTACCTAGAATACACCTCCTCCCACCCATCCTCCTGCAAAAATTCCATCCCCTATTACCAATTCCTCTGCCTCCGCCGCATCTGCTCCCAGGATGAGGCATTCCACTCCCGCACATCCCAGACGTCCACGTTCTTCCAGGACCGCAACTTTCCCCCTGCAGTGGTCGAGAATGTCCTTGACCGCGTCTCCCGCATTTCCCGCAACACATCCCTCACACCCCGCCCCCGCCACAACCGCCCCCAGAGGATCCCACTCGACCTCACATACCACCCCACCAACCTCCGGATACAACGTATCATCCTCTGACACTTCCGCCATCTACAATCTGATCCCAACACCCAAGCTATTTTTCCATCCCCACCCTTGTCTGCCTTCCGGAGAAACCACTCTCTCCGCCACTCACTTGTCCACTCCACACTCCCCTCGAACCCCACCACACCCGGCACCTTCCCCTGCAACCGCAGGAAGTGCTACACTTGACCCCACACCTCCTCCCTCACCCCCATCCCAGGCCCCAGGATGACCTTCCATATCAAACAGATGTTCACCTGCACATCTGCCAATGTGGTATATTGTATCCATTGCACCCAGTGCGGCTTCCTCTACATTGGGGAAACCAAGCGGAGGCTTGGGGACCACTTTGCAGAACACCTCCGCTCGGTTCGCAATAAACATCTGCACCTCCCAGTCGCGAACCATTTCAACTCCCCCTCCCATTCCTCAGATGACATGTCCATCATGGGCCTCCTGCAGTGCCACAATGATGCCACCCGAAGGTTGCAGGAACAGCAACTCATATTCCACTTGGGAACCCTGCAGCCCAATGCTACCAACGTGGACTTCACAAGCTTCAAAATCTCCCCTCCCCCCACTGCATCCCAAAACCAGTCCAGCCTGTCTCTGCTTCCCTAACCTGTTCTTCCTCTCACCCATCCCTTCCTCCCAAAATAAAATAAATCCATGACCTTCACATTAGCCATTTCTTCTCAGGCCTTAAGAATGAACTCCAGCAGGATCTGCTCACTGCTCAGTAATAATTCTCTGGTGATTTTCTGTCATTTTATTGATTTGCTTCCTCCATTCCATTTCCTGATTCATAACTGCTAATTGGAGACTATGTAGCCTCTGTAGTGAATATGGATGGAAAATACCTGTTCAATTCAGCTGCCATCTCCTTAATTTTTATTATCAGTTCTCCAGACTTCCTTACTGGATGCCAGTGTGAAGTCTTTTTGTTTATAGAATCTTTTATTCACTTTTTCCATATTTCTGGCCATCTGGCTAGCTTTCTCGGATTCTAACTTTTCCCTCATTAACTTCTGGTCACTCCTCCCAGTCGCAAACCATTTCCACTCCCTCTCCCATTCTTTAGATGACATGTCCATCATGGGCCTCCTGCACTGCCACAATGATGCCACCCGAAGGTTGCAGGAACAGCAACTCATATTCCGCCTGGGAACCCTGCAGCCTAATGGTATCAATGTGGACTTCACCAGTTTCAAGATCTCCCCTTCCCCTACTGCATCCCTAAACCAGCCCAGTTCGTCCCCTCCCCCCACTGCACCACACAACCAGCCCAGCTCTTCCCCCCCACCCACTGCATCCCAAAACCAGTCCAACCTGTCTCTGCCTCCCTAACCGGTTCTTCCTCTCACCCATCCCTTCCTCCCACCCCAAGCCGCACCCCCATCTACCTACTAACCTCATCCCACCTCCTTGACCTGTCCGTCTTCCCTGGACTGACCTATCCCCTCCCTACCTCCCCACCTATACTCTCTCCACCTATCTTCTTTACTCTCCATCTTCGGTCCGCCTCCCCCTCTCTCCCTATTTATTCCAGTTCCCTCTCCCCATCCCCCTCTCTGATGAAGGGTCTAGGCCCGAAACGTCAGCTTTTGTGCTCCTGAGATGCTGCTTGGCCTGCTGTGTTCATCCAGCCTCACAGTATTATCTTGGAATTCTCCAGCATCTGCAGTTCCCATTATCTCTGAACTTCTGGTCACTGTTTGCTTGTTCAAAAATATTCTATTCAATCTTCTGTCTTGGCATAATTGAATGGTTTTTCTTTCAGCCTGGTACTATCTTTAACATTTCCGATTGAACCACAGATACTGGGCCTGACACTTGGAATTTTATTCTCTTGCTGAAATGTGTCAGCTCCACGTAAATCAATTCAACTGAAGAATGTCAGCGAGCTTCATGACATTAATCTTTTAAACTGGGAGAGATATTCTTTCCATTCAAAGAGATGATCCGAAATTCCATTAAGTTGGAAAATATATAGTCTAACTGCAATGGATTCGACTGCTGGAATGCCTATGGAAAGCCAACAAAGAAATCTGAATGATTGGAAAGCTCAGATCAGATAAATTATAGCATTTCACCAACAAAAGGACTATAAAGTATTTGCACTTCACTCGGCAGTGAAAATAGGTGAACTAATGGAGCACTGGCTTCATACAACCCTAGGCAATAGTGCTGTGAGTTGCAATGAACTCTGGAAATGACATCAAAAAGGATTTAGAAGTTGGATGACTGTCAATTCGAGATGCTTTTTGAATTCTGCAGGTTTATATTTCTCTTGATAAAGATGCATGGGGAGATATTTCCATAGGGATAACATTATGCCAGGAACCCTGGAAAATGGCTTAAAGATTGTCTCATTGAAATGTGTTTCCCAGAACTTCATACATGAGTTCTAAAGGTGTCTGACTTTGACTATAAATCTAAATTAAACAAGCAAAGTATTCTGCTGCCTTAGCTATAATTTATAGCAAGGACTGAATCTGGTACCAACTCACACTTTTGTGTTAAATTTCATTTGACTGTTCCAACAACCTGTCCATGTCCTCTTAGAAGCTTGTTGCTGTCCTATTTACAACACTTCCAAGTTGTGTGCCATCTGCAACTTTCGGTGTCGGCCAGGTAAGTCAGTCTGCATCAGTGTCAGTCCCCAGACTGGATAAATGGAGAGGGTTAGGGGCAGAAAGGAAATCTGGACATAAAACTACCTGCCAAATCCAAAACAATTATATGAAAGAATGAAGAACTAATGTTGTGGCAACCTTATCCAATGTGGGAAATACCCACTAAAGTGAATGAAGCAAATCGGCAGGTTGTGCTTTTACTAAATCAAGGGGAACATGACTATATACTTCCAGCCCATGGAATAGCCAGTTTTCAAGACACTCTATATCCTAGCCCTTCATCAATTTCTATCCATGCCACTACTGTCCATTTTGCCCCATGGGCTTCAATTGTGTTAATATGTCAGCCACTTAATCTAATTTTATTAGCATTTTGCAAAGTTGTGATATTTTGCAGTGGAAATTATAAGAAGGATTTTTAAGCCCTTAATTGGTCACATGGGAATGCTAAACTCTGAAGATTTAAACTAACAAAACAAAAACAAAATCTGAGAAGACACATGGGACTATAAAAAATGTAGCCATGTGACCTCAAAGGTTGTTAATCAAGGGTGAGGGTGAAAGTGCATTAGAAAGGAAAGGCAATCTACTTTCACCTTTCTGCGAGAACATATTCTGCCTCAAGTTTTGTTGAGCCTTCTGTATTAAAATAGGGGTGTATTAGAACTTAGAACAGTACAGGCCCTTTGGCCCACGATGTCGTACTGACCTATTAGTCTAATATGATCAAACTACTATGCACACCCTACATTACACTATCATCCATGTGTATATTCAAGAGTTCCTTAAAAATCTCTAAAAGTATCTGACAATGCAATTCTGTAACTGAGAATGAAAAATATTCCTGCAAATACTGAGCAACACAATGTGATGTCAAGAATAATATCCTCAGAAGAAACAAAACGTACATGCTTTCAATGCGTACTCTTAGCCACACTTTTATTGTAAGCAGGTTTCAATACTTTAGGCAATAATATTATGGAAACCTGAAAACACGGAGTTCTGAGCTGTGTATATATGCGTTATTCTTTCATCTCTACGCTGAAGAATCATTTCACAGCTCAGCACACCTTTCATTGTAAGGCAATTTCATCCACGAATCTGAAGTATAGGGTTAATTTGTGGGTGCATACCACTGATAACACAGAATACTGCAGCTCAATCAAGAACCTAGTTTAATTTCTAAGATTTTATTGTGGCTTACAGAATATAATATACATTTATAATATATTTGGAGTCAACTAAGCAGACTCTTATAAATTAATGACAAGTCCACTGCATAGGCATGCAAATTAATTCAACTCTGTACTTGGCCACTTGCTCATTCTGATATAAATGCTATCCAGTATGTGAGGATAACAATAACACGGAGAAAAAAAAGGGCGGATGGGGCCAGGAGTTTTTCCACCATCCCACCTCCCGAACCTCACTTCAGAACGTGAGTGTCCAAGATCTTAAAGGTGCTAAAGTACTTTCAAGAGCCGCACAGATTGGTCAATTCATGGCCACTTAGAGGTCTCGTTCTACCTCCACTGTAGTTATCGCAGCGCCAGGCAGGACAAATAGAGTTGGCCTACCTCCAGATTAACTGGTGCAGGCAGGCCACCATTTTGGGATGGGGAAGGCTATCCCCTGAATTGCATTAATTTGCGCAAGACTGAGGGACTGGATCTAGGTCAGAGGGATGTCTGCTGGGGGTCAACTCGATTCCGATTGCTCTATGGACAAGATTCTCAATGATACATATTCTCAGTGGCTCTCCCTTCTGCCTGTTCTTGGGACAATGCCAAAATCCTGCTTTACATGGAAGTCAAATTTACTTTGCAGAAGTTAATCGGATTTTACCTACTGTAATTAATTAATACTTGACTGATAATAAAGAACTCTCAGGTTTTTATTCAACAGTTTATCTTGGGTGCTAAAAGCTTGACAAAACGCATTATGTTTTTCCTGTAATTATTTTAGAAAAGAATATTTCAATTAAGACTGCAAAAAAATGTTGGATTCATATCAGTAAACTCTTTAACAGTCTTTTCTATAAGTTATTAGTGGCCTTCATTGCTGATAGGTCAGGTTAAAATCTGCTGTCATTAAAATGCCTAAAAAGTAACTTGAATGAAAAACTGAAAAAAACTGTAGGTATTAAAAATCAACACAGTGAGAAATCTATCAGAAAATTACATGGGACACCCTGAGGTAACTCACTGTTTTCACTCTGAGGGAGGTGCTGGTGAAAAATGATCCTCGGAAAGGTATAGGCTGAAGCTACATGGGAAGGTGAGCTGGGGAGCCCAGGCTGGCACTGCCCCAGAGTAATTTTGTGGGAACCCAGCAGCATGACTAAATTTGCCCTACATACGTCATAACACCCTGATTATGCATCTTATAAAGAGTACCCCCAGCAGAAAAAGGCAGGCTTCTTCAGTCGCCGAGTGAGCATGCTCCAGCGAAAATGAAAGCAGGTCAATCATCATGGTTAGTGACTTATGAAAGTTGACTCAACACATGAAGCTACTATCACCCTGTAACCACCGATGTGAATTGATTAGAATTGACTAATTTAATGTTGGCAGAAAGTCATTTCCTTCAGTCACCAACATTATTAGGAATAAGACACGTTTAGCACAGTTTCAACACCAAGGCACTCCAGTATTTTCTGTCACAGAAAGGTCCAGAGATGCAAGATCAAATTCCATGCTCCCAGGGTCACAGCCTATCGAATCAGGGATCCAGTGTTTCAGTGACCATACTATATTCCCTTCTAGCAGTTTCCCCAAAAGGGGTATGAGTTTGCAGAATTCGCTTTCAAAATTTCATTTTTGAATTACCCTCAAAAGAATTGATGAAAAGATGATCATGGGAGGCAGCAGATTGTATGGGTTTCACTTTTCCAGGGTACAGAGAGAATTCTTCCGCAACGTAAACAAGCAGCAGCCTTGCTGTCACTTTCTGCGCAAGCTGTATTAGATTACAAATGCAAGGCACAGGAACAACACACAGCTCTAGTCCACGCACAGATTCATAAACAATACTGGATCACATTCAGAAAACGGATAGTTGCGGTCAAAGAACTCTCTGACAATGTGGGCTTAACAGGGCAAAGAAATTCCTTTGGTTACCAATAAAATACTGGAATTCTAACATGGCAGCACATTTTATGCTGTACTCAACCTAAAGCAAGAATTCAAATAATAAATAAAGGAACTAGCATAAAGGAATTCTCATTATAGGCAGGAGATATGATTCGACTTGGCAAATCAATGCTGTAGGAATGATAGGTGCAGCTCAACAAATTACAGAGAGGGAGAGAGTGAACTACTTAGGAAAGAAAGGATACAAAGGCAAGTAAAGAGAGAATCAGGAATTGAAATGTAACAATGGAATGGAGAAGGCAAATTAAACAAAAGTAATATACAGAAGTGATGGTACAGTAAGATCATGAACTAGCTTTCAGTCATGACTAAATAGCCATTAAAAACACATTTTCATCTCTGTAATTTTTGGGTATGCTCACACATTGTTCATACAGGAAGATATAGACAAAAGTCATCTAAACTAAAATAGAGTGAGCCAGAGGAGTGGGGAAGGTAATAACATTTGGGTAAGGTCCACATTTGATATGGCAGCTAATAGTTAAATTATATATTACACAAATATTTCCAGGTCATAAGTGAAATCATAGAAAGGCCTGTGTAGAAATGAAGCCACATCTAAAGGGTATTAAATTGTATGACCTGGTGTGGTCAATGGGTTGAAAACTATACAGCTATTTATCTACGGCAGAAACCAGCAGGGAAAGAAAACAAACATTAAAGTTCTCTCCGCAGTTTCTCCAGCACACCAGTCTCAGCCTTACTCCCCAAGGCATGTGGTCACCACATTAAAACAATATGCAAAATCTGTGGAGTTGATATAAGATTGGCCAGAACAACAGCAAAGATGGGGTTCTGGCTGGGTAAAAGTCTATATAAGTAACCTTCTGACTTGTATATGCCACTTCATAAAACTGCCATTGATTGCATTAGAGCAGGATGTCAGTCGTCGTATTTTCATCAGTGATGGACTTTCGTTTATTTGTGTTCAGAGAAGAGAGGCTGGTCGTTTCTATGCCATTGGTGATCTCCTCATCTCTTTTTCGCTTATACTTCAACGGGTTTTCTCCATCACACAATCTTCCATCAGGGAGTCCGAGGGCCCGCAGACACACTACAGCCGACGACTGTTCCACCACCTTCTTTGTCTTATCCCTGAGAAAGGAAAAGAAAAACGAGGCTCATTTTACAAACGTGTGAATATGGAGCAGGAGCATGCCATTCAAGTATAATAGCCTCTTCCACCACTTATTAAGGTCATACCAGTCTGGTTATGCCCTCAAATCATGTGTTGTCTCTGCTTCCAACTCCCTTGTAGGCATCATGGTCCAGATCTTTACCACCCACTTGTGTCAGAAAGGTCTTCCTCACATTCCTCTCTACCTTTTGCTTAAAAGCTTAAAGTCTGCATCCTTTGCTCCTTTTATCATTGGTGAACAAAAGTAGCTTTTTCTAGTCTACCTTATCTAATCCTATCATAATCTTGTACACCTCTATCAAATGTACCCTCAATCTCATGTACTCCAAGATAACAACTCAAGCTTTTCCAATCAAACCCTGTAACTAAAATCCCTCTTTCCTGAAAACATTTTGGTAAATCTCCTCGTAAATTCCCAAGGATCCTCACATTCTTCTGAAAGTGTGGTGACCAGGCTAAGAGAAAACTCACAATTTGGGGCCTAACCACAGCATTATAAAGATTCAGGATAATTTCCCTGCCTTTGTACTCAATGACTTTATGTACGTCACCCAAGATTCCATATACTTTGCTAACAACTCTCTCAACATGTTCTGCCACCTTTAAAAGCTGATGCACACCCAAAATTTCTCTGCTCCTGAACATTCTTTAGGTCAAGTTCTTCTGCCAAAATGCACAATCACACTTCTCTGTGTTAAGTTCCATTTGACACTGGCCTGTCTATTCTGCTGGGACGCCTGTGTTCTACTGTAGTCAATTGGTTTTATTCTCACTGCTAGTCACTCTCTAAGTTCAGTTTCATTGGCATGTTTTGAAATTTTACTCTGTTCCAATGTTCAAGGCAGTTAAACATATCGAACAAAGTAGTGGGCCTAGCATTGATCTTTGGGATATATCACTGTTTACCACTTTCCAATCTGGAAGCTATCAGTGCCTACGGATTAGTTTAATTTTGTTAAGTCTTTTTCTCTAAGTTGACAACGATCCTCCTCTTTTTCAACGCGCCTTTTAAATGTTTTGTCAAACGTTTTCTTAAAGTCGATGTAGACAACAGCCACTGTAGTCCCTTCATGAACCTTTGGTGTTTCTTTGCAAAGAAAATTCAATTAAATTGTTACAATGGATTGCTTTATCTGATAAAATGATTCATTATTCCTTGACATGGCCAGCACTTATACAAAAAATTATTGAGTGTATAATGCAATAGCTCCAACAAAAACTTGAAGTTGAATGGAAATGCGATCCTAACTAAATGTTATTTTAAACTAGCTGCATAAATGCCGCAGTGTACCAATGTGCTTCAGCAATCAAGCAAGGAATGAACACATTCCACAGATATTCAATATGTGAATGATTATCATTTCAGCATATGGACCCAATAAAAATTAACCCTCAATCAATTAAATTACAGACAGCTAGATTCAAACCACAAAGGGCAAATTAATTTAATAAGGTCATATTTTTTCCAAGCAAAACAACTCTTCAGCAATTAATTCACAAACAAATACATAAAGGAATCATGCCAAATTTTCAAACTTCAGGCAAACTTCTGAATATGCCAGATCAGGAACCGAGTGCATGTCAAATCAGAACTTGAGAGAATAACTGAATTTTTGTTTGAGTTTTTTTAATGATGTTAATCATTTGCTTGGAGCTCAGTTTTTGCAGCTACCCTTCTATAAATAGTTGCAGTTTACCCTTGTACATTGTACCAGGCAAGAAAGGCTGAGGGAACATGCCAATATTAGCGAACATCTAGCCTCCTGTTAAAATGAACTTCAGTTAACTTTCAGATTATTAACTGGTTGGAAGAGTTAGGATCAAATAAAATTTCACTTGCTCACGCAGCTGGAAAACAAGCCCAATAAGCTTTCTAAAATTGTGCTGGCTCTCTTTTAGTCCCATTCTTCAGTTTAGTTCCTTGCATCATTGTGCAGTGTTGCTCAGCTTGAGAGGTGGCGGAGGTTGGGGGGAGGGGGCCGCGAAGGTGAGCACCCAGGTTCTTTGGCCATTGCTGTTCTGTACCTGACTGTTGCTGCGTAATGTCTGCTGCGCTATTCTGTTCAGCAGGGATGCACCAAAAGCCCAGGCCGCAGTCAGCTATGTGAAGGCCTGCTGTCAATTGGTGCTGGTCTGTCCATGACACTGCATGGTGATCAATAAACCCAATTGGAAATATTCAGACAGAGCTGTCATGTCACTAAAATACTCACGATTTGGTCCAAGTACTTATAGGTCTGCGAGGAAAGAAATTCTCAAAAATTAAGTTCTGTTACTTTTATAAATAGTATCATATTTGATACTTTGGGCTACAGAACTTGCCATTTTCTGAAAGCAAGTGAAGATATTAAACAGAATACCTATAGAATCACAGCCATTTGAACTGCCAGGTCTCCACTGGAGTACTGAGGACTAGTATTGCTGCTGTTGTATCACAAGTGCTGAATCTGAATCCCATTCCACAGTCCCAACAATTGGAGCCCAAAGCTCTGGCTTGACGTTACGGCTGGTGGGCACGGGAAACCTACATCTCAAAGTACAGAATGAGGGCACCTAGAAATACTAAATGTAAAGGACTAACTGTTCTTGGAGTGAGAGTGTCACTGGCAAAAATCAACATCACGTAGGTGACAGGGAGCCACTAGCTGAAGGCATTCAGTCTATATATTGCAGAGACACATAGATTGGCCCCTACCACTGAAACTGTCCTTTAGTCAAAATTAACAAATACATCATTGAATGTTGATCCAGGATGAAGACCCAGAGCTGTGGTCATGGTGCATTATTCTCCTCAGAAAGCCAATGGCCTAGTGGTATTATTACGATTGAGATTACTATCAACATGGGCTTTATTTGACTCTTTTATACAGATTTTATTTAATTAAAATTCCACCATCTGCTGTGGTGGGACTCAAACCCAGTCTCCCCACATGTGACTCCAGGCCCACAGCAATGTGTTTGGCTCTTAACTGGCTTCCATATTGGCAATACCAAGCTGTTTCCAAGGGCAACTGGAGATGGGCAATGAATGCTGGCCTACACAGCGATGCCCGAATCCGGTGACTGAATTAAAACAAAAACAAAGTTTGCTGCTTTCTTCACACTGATCACACTATCCTTCTCCAACGCGCAACTCATGGCAACTAATGCGTGTATGATTATTTTAGGGGGCACTCAAAGAGCTGCCTTTGTTCCCTGCTCTTCCTCACTGCATCTTGGTCCTTGCATCATGAGCAAACTTGCACGGTCAGGCCATGAAATATGACCCTGTGAAATGGAGCAAGCCAAAGTTTAGATCAAACTATCCATTCATTTGTTTTGATAATATCTGTTTGAAAAGAGTGAAATGGCTAATACATACTTCCCCAAGGCAATGCAGTGAGGCCTTTAACTGCACATATTGGGACAGTCTGTTCCTTGGCAGTTACTGCTTTCAATTTGCTCATCATTTGATTGTGTAGCTTTCAAGTCAAAATTCCTATGCTCTGATATTTCAGACAGAATTTATTGTCTGACATGGCAGGAATGATAGCCCCCTACTGTTCAACATCATGAGATGCTTTGCCAAAATATCCGAACCAAGGGCTTTCTAATCTTTTAAAGTCTGCTGCTTGAATGAAATCCGCTGGAAAGCAGAAGTTTCTCGAATTGCTCCAGTGCAATTGTACAAAATTTGGAAGTGAAAATGAGTTTAGAGATTTTAGAAGCCTACATTTCTCCTCACATATTTGCAATTTAAGTGGATAGTTTAGTCTTCCAAAAAGATCACTAACATGGCAGATGGACTGTAACAAACATTTGTTCTTCGATTCTGTGAGAGTAATGTGCTTCATAAAGCTGTTTTCTTCCCATCCCCCACTGTCGTTATGCAACATTACAGCCAAAGCAAACAACCTGCTCCAAGGAATTAAGTCAGTGCTATTCTGAACTGATTGGCAGGATGTGAGAGAGACTCGGACATCAGTGATTTGGTCTCTGACATTTCTGTGGGAAAGCACCTGGCCTCTGGTCATCTCATCATTTCCTTCCCACAAGCTTTTATTCCCAAAGGCAAGCGTGCTAGATGTTGATTGTTCCCTGTCGAAGGAGCCATTGATGAAGTAAAGGCCTAGATAGGGAGTGGCAGCAGCATAAGCCTTATTCTGGGCCGATGAGTCCTCACTGGTCAGCATACAAACAAAACAGTTCCACAAGTATAGAATCTTTCATCATTCTGCTCTAGAACAACAAAGCCAACTGGAGCATTACAATTATTTGTGATTACAGAAAGCCCACACTGAATAAGTTCAAAGTGTAGCAATGACTCTGGAGTAGCTGTAGAAGGGAAATCTCCCAAGTTACAGACAGGCCACGGAAAATAGAAGTCCATCTGTTGTTTTGTACCGTGCTGCTGAGCAAAATCATGATGATAATTTGCCGAATTTGTCCCATCAGTAGAAAAGACATCCACTCAGAGCTGGATAAACTGCTTGATTATTAAGTTTCTTATTGGCCACTCACTTCTGCAACTGTAGAATAAATACAGCTCAGAACAATAAAACTAAAGGCTCCATCTGCTGGCAGTAAGAGTCCAAGACCGTGTCAGGGTTTCTTAATATGATATATAACATTGTTGGCAAGGTTGGCATTTGTAACCATTCCATATGCTCGAGAAGGTGGTGATAAATAGGTTCTCGAACTACTGCAAGCCACGTGATGTAGGTATGCCATCACGTATAAGGAAGTTCCAGGATTTTGACTTGTCTAGAGTGAAGGAACAGCAATATAATTCCAAATCTGGATGGTGAGTGAACGAAGACAGCCAATTTGCAGGTGCTGGTGTTGCCATGTGTATACTCCCCTTGTCCTTTAAGGTGGTAGATGTAGAGGGTTTGGAAGGTTCTGCTGAAGGAATCCTGGTCAGTTGTTGAAGTAAATGCGTCTACATTATACAATCCCACATTGAGCATAGTGTATTGAGGGAGTTTAAGATGTTGGATGGAGCACCGATCAAGTGCACTGCTTTGTGATGAACTTCTGAAGTGCTTTGGGAACTGCACTCATTGAGGCAAATGGAGAGTATGCAGCTAAAGTTCCCAACTGGTAGTTGGGGTGGACAGATTTTGAGGAGTCAGGAGATGAGTTACTCACTGTAGCTTCTGATCTGCCCCTTTCACGACCACCTTTGTATGGCTAGTGCAATGAAATTTCTGGTCATGCCCAGGATGTCGATAGTGGGGAGTTCAGTGCTGTTAGTGACATTGAATATCAAAAGAATTTGGACTATTCACTTCTGTTTGTTATGACCAGGTAAGGTGGGGTGAATTGGCTTCTCTCTTTCCAATCTCTCCAGCTGGGCTGCAGTAAAGATTTTAAGTTCTTTTTAGCACTTGGCTTTACATTTCTCTGATTAATGTGCCCCTAACTGTTTCCCCTGTGAGCAACAGCCATTACAACATTTCCTTGAGTGAAAGAAACAGCAATTTTATTACCTGCTAACCCAGAGTAAAAGAATAAAGACACAACATCAAGCATGTGGACTCCAGGTAAACACATCAGCCGTCTCTCTCTCACATGCACACACTTGCAAAGTTAAAAGCAAGATAAAACAAGAATACAGTTTTCAGTGAAAACAAAAAGTGCTGGAAATCACAGTGGGTCAGGCAGCATCCGTGCAGAGACAGCAAGTTAATGTTTTGAGTCTAGATAACACTTCAGAGCTCTCATGAAGAGTCTGTGATTTCCAGCATTTTTTGTTTTCAGTGCAGATTCCAACATCTGCAACAATTTGCTCCTGTATAGTTTTGAGTCCTTGGTTGTCCTCAAGGCAAGATGTTTTAGCTCAAAACCATTGTTGGTTCGCTGGCTTCGTGGATCATCAGCTGGAGCGAAGGTGGCAGTTGCTTTGAGAGGTTGTAGATCGTTGATGCTTCTGCTATACTGTTTACATTGGCAATCAGGCAAATTTCTTCATGAGGAATAAAAACAAAGGTTTCTCTAACCTGCTCCTGTTCTCTAACTTAAAATCCATCTCTCCCGTTCTGCCAAAGAAGCTCTTTGAAATAGCAACTGGTTGTACATATCCTGTCTGCTCAGGTATTGCTTGGGCGCTTAACAATTGAATGGATGTTTCCATTTCCAATATGCGAAGGTTCGCATTAGGACAGAAAATGAGGTCTCTTGACTAGTTTCATTGCCTTTTGCTAAAACGTTACTGTCAGTTAAACGTGGCCAACATGGACTAACCTGTGGCCATTTTAAGTTAGAATTGTCAGTTCCTTTTTAAAGCCATTCCAATGCTTCAATGGAAACCAGGTATTAAACTGTATAATGGAATTCAAAACTCAATAGCCCATATTTTATATTGTTGTGACACAATATAGATGATTACTGCCTCAGGTACCTTTTGGACAAAATAACTGGCTAATGGTGGGAAAGATAATCATATTGGTAGAGTGAGACTTTACTGCAGGGCTTGACTTTAGCATCAGGCTGTGCTATTCCTGCTGGGTTTACTTAATGTCAACGTGACTGAAAATGAGGACATTCCATTCCCTCACCTTGATGAGCAAAAAAAAATATTCTTTGTATCTGAACATAGTGGGTTGAACAAGTTTAAAGACCAAAAGTGGTCCATTTATTCTGCCAGATGAGATTTTATTTAGGACTGAAATTAAGCAACAAGCAGTGGAAGACAAATTTATTGCAAGTGAAGTCTCACACACCGTCTCAAACAGCTCAGAAACAATAATTTCTTCCAGGTTCTGAATACTGCCCATTAACAACAGAAAACCATCAAAAGGCTGCTGCATTGTATGAAAAATACAGCTGCAAAGTATCTAAGGTGAAGAGAATATAAGGAGGCTGCAGGAACTTAGCTTTCCAGAAATTGCCAGGAAAATAGGAGGATCTAAGTTGGTCTGAGTGAATGAATTGAATCCAACAGCTAATCTAACCCATTGAAGGATTTGACCCATTTTATGTACATCTAATAATTGCAATAGCTTTTAGAAATTTTGATATTTGCTGCTGGGTGGAAATGTTGGAACTTTCTGCTTAACTGCATTTTGGTGTCCTTAGCAGCTCACTGTCTTCCCCAGGGCAACAGGGGTGGACAATAAACGCTGGCCCAGCAAGCAACACTCCTCTGGAATTAAGAGTCTAATGATCACCATGAATTCATTGTCGAATGTTGGAAAAACCCACCTGGTTCACTATGCCCTTTAGGGAAGGAAGCTGCCATCCTTCCCTGGGCTAGTCTACATGTGACTCCAGACCCACAGCAATGTGGCTGACTCTTAACTGCCCTCTGGGCAATTAGGGATGGGCAATAAATGCTGCCCGACCAGCGACGCCACCTTCATCCCATAAATGATGAAAAATAACCCTCCACAGGAACAAATAAAAAGAAATTGCACTCTTGGTAGATTGTAAAACTGAGCAATGTAAACTCATGAAATGAATATTCTCACTTGATTTGTAGTTCTTAGGTTAACTAGCTAATCCTTTGCAACTGCACCTCCCAGTTGCAACCGCTTTGCAGAACACCTCCGCTCAGTTCGCAACAAACAACTGCACCTCCCAGTCGCAAACCATTTCCACTCCCCCTCCCAATCTCTAGATGACATGTCCATCATGGGCCTCCTGCACTGCCACAATGATGCCACCCGAAGGTTGCAGGAACAGCAACTCATATTCCGCCTGGGAACCCTGCAGCCTAATGGTATCAATGTGGACTTCACAGTTTCAAAATCTCCCCTTCCCCTACTGCATCCCTAAACCAGCCCAGTTCGTCCCCTCCCCCCACTGCACCACACAACCAGCCCAGCTCTTCCCCCCCACCCACTGCATCCCAAAACCAGTCCAACCTGTCTCTGCCTCCCTAACCGGTTCTTCCTCTCACCCATCCCTTCCTCCCACCCCAAGCCGCACCCCCATCTACCTACTAACCTCATCCCACCTCCTTGACCTGTCCGTCTTCCCTGGACTGACCTAGCCCCTCCCTACCTCCCCACCTATCTTCTTTACTCTCCATCTTCGGTCCGCCTCCCCCTCTCTCCCTATTTATTCCAGTTCCCTCTCCCCATCCCCCTCTCTGATGAAGGGTCTAGGCCCGAAACATCAGCTTTTGTGCTCCTGAGATGCTGCTGGGCCTGCTGTGTTCATCCAGCCTCACATTTTATTATCCTGGAATTCTCCAGCATCTGCAGTCCCCATTATCTCGAATCCTTTGCACAATTTTCTTTACTGGTTCAAGTGTCTGTAAAGTTTTGCTTTTGGACTAAAAATCCACAAAATGGTATCTCCACAGGTGGGGTGTTGAGATAAGGTTACTTTCAGTTGAAATTCAGTCCTCTACAGCAAAATGAGAACACAAGTATAGCTTAATGCATACCAAATCCATGCTAATAGTCTATATAATAATTACTATTTCACTAACTGAACCAAAAATGTTACCATTGGCAGCTGAAAGTATCTAAGGGATATCTGACATTGACTTGATTTTGGAACCAGATGTAGGATTTAGAGAGAGGCAGAAAATACAACTCCCCTTCACTTACCAACAGGAGCTGCTGTAGTTTTTGTCTGCTACAGTCACGACTGAATTAAATAATCTGTCTGAAGGTCTCTGTACCTGGTTCAGAACAAAACATGCAGTTACAATAATCTGTCTGAAGGTGTTTGGACCTAGTACAGAACGTCCAGTAAAATAATCTCTCTGTAAGCCTTTGTTTCTTGTACAGAAAATATTCAATTAAACAAACAAACTGTTGTAAACACTCAGCAGGCTTGGTGGAACCTGTGGGGACAGGTACAGACTTAACATTTCAGGACAATGACCTTTCATCAGAACTGGCAGAAGTCAGGCATTTTACAGTTTTTAACTGAGCATAGAGTCTGGAAAACCAAGGGGAGGTAAAATCGTTTTAACTTCTCTCTGTTCTGATAAAATGCTTTCGAACTGAAAGATGGACTTGGTTTCTCTCTCCACAGATGCTGGCTGAGCACTGCTTGCATGTGCTGTCTCTGTTTCAGATTTCGAGTATACACAGGACTTTGATTAAAGAAGGTGACTTGGTGCTTCATTGTGTGCTGGATACCATCCTGTCAGTGAGTCACCTGTGTTAGAACAACACTAAAAGGCAATGTCTGTCCTGTTATCTTGCTGCAAAATAAAAGAACATCCCAGGTTTTTACGACCCAAGTGGTTGCTCCATTGCAAAATGTGCGACTTGCTTGTTATCACATTAAAAACTCTCTCAAAACTTCCAAATTATGTACGCTGTAAACATAGATAACAGAGTGGAGCTGGAGAAGCACAGAAAGACAGGCAGCATCAGCGGAGCAGAAAAGCTGGCATTTCAGTGTGAGACCCTTCTTCAGAGATGGGGGGAGGATTAGGGGTCTCCGAAATAAATAGGAAGAGGAGGGGTGGGGCTGGGGCAAATAGGTGGGGTGGTGATAGGTGAGTCCAGGTAGGCAATGGTGGGGGTTGGTCAGCAAGGTGGGAGGGGATGATAGGTGGGAGAGAAGACGGACAAGTCAAAAAGGTGGGCATGAGAGTGGGGGCTGAACTTGGGATGGTCGGGAGTGGGGAGATTTTGAAGCTATTAGTCCACATTGAGACCATTGGGTTGTAGGCTCCCAAGGTGGAATATGAGGTACTGCTCCTCCAGTTTCCAGGCGGCGTTGTATGTTGTTGCTTTAGTCCCAAACATTCTTCTTCCAGGTCAGTCGGTAGTGAACAAATAAACAATTCACAGGAGGTACAAACTCCACAAATATCCCCACCCACAATGATGGGGCTGCTCAGCACACCAATGCAGAAAGCCGACCTGAAGCATCTGAATCCACCTTCGGCCTGAACGGCCAAGTGCATTATACATGTCGGTATCATCCTGAAGTCCACAGCACTGTAAGTGCCAGTCTGCAACCAATTTTATTCACGTGACATTGAGAAGTGGTTGAAGAAACTGGATACCACAAAGGTATGGGCCTCAACAACATTCCAGCAACAGTCGTGAAAACTTTTGCTCCCAAGCTGTCAAGCTGTTCCTGTACAGTTATAAGACTGGCATTTAATTGAATGTGGAAAATTGACCAGGTACACCCTGTGGGCAAAAAGCAGGACAAATCCAACATGGCTAATTACTGCCCTGTCTTTTTACTCTCCATCATCAGAAAAGTGATGGAAGAGATCATCAAGCCACAATAGCAAAGGAATAACCTACTCATTGACACTCCGTTTGCGTTTTGCCAGGGCAGCCCGGCTCTTGACCTCATTACAGACTTGATCCAAACACGGACTAAACAGATGAACTCCAGAAGTCAGATGACAGTGACTGCCAATGAAATCATGACAGCACTTGACTGAGTATGGTGCCCAGGAGCTCCAGCAAAATTGGAATCAATGGAAATCGAAGGAAATCTCTGGGCTGGTTGGAGCCTTATCTGGCTTGGAGGAGGATGGTTATGGCTGTTGGAGGCTAGTCATCTGAGGTCTAGGCCATGTCTACAGGAATCCCTCAGGGCAGTGGTCTCTGCCCAACTATCCACAGCTACTTCAATGACCTTTCCTCCATCATGAGGTTAGAAATTGGGATGTTCGCCAATGATTGTGCTATGTTCAACACCATTCGCAGCTCCTCAGATACTGAGGCAGCCCATATCCATATGCAGCAAGACCTAGGCAATGTTCAGGCTTAGGCTGATAAATGACATGTAACAATCTTGCCACACAAATGCCAAGCAATGACCATTCCCTCTGAGCAAAGTTAACCATGGTTCATTGAACTTCAATGGCATGACCATCACTGAATCCCCCACGGTCAGCGTCCTTGTGAGTTGGGAGGGTAGGCAGGCACAACTCAGGTGTAACGTGTTGGAATATTCTCCAGACGCCTGGGTGAGAGCAGCACCAACAACACTGAAGCAGCTAGACATATTCAGGACAGAGTAGGCAACTTGCTTGGCACCACATCCACCATACGCTCCAATCATTCTCTGCAGGTCCATTCACAAAGGAGGTAGCACATACTATCTACAAAATGTCCTGCAGAAACTGAACCAAGGTTCATCCAGCAGCACCTTCCAAACCTGTGAGCTCGGTCACATTGAAGAACAAGTACAGAAGATGCCTAGGAACACCAGCTACAAGCCCCTCCCTTGCCACTCACTTGATTTGAAAACATATTGCTGTCCCTTCAGTGTTGCTAGGTCAATCCCTAACAGCGCTATTAGTGTCCCTACAAACCAAGGACTGCAACAGGTCAAGATGACAGCTCACCAACCCCTTCTCCAGCGCAATTAGCAATGGGTAATAAGCCAATTAGAGAAATAATTATTTTACAGCTTCTGAGATGTGATCAGTTGATTTTTAAAGAAATGTGCATGTTAAGAATTCAATTTCTATAAAGGAAAGAAGCTGTTCATCCTCTATCTGCTGCAAAATGACCTTCACTTTTCAGCTCTGCTTAACTGGATTTAAAGATACAACTCTAATGTACAAACAAACTAGACATGGTTTTTAAGTAGCATTATTAGCGTACTAATGGGGAGTTCAGTTAAAAACATGCTTGGCTGTGTGAACAGGTGTATGACAGCATAAAGTAATGGTTGACACTTACTGTGACATAGACTGGTTGTGGAAGTTTCTGTTTCCGACACCATTCAAGTAGTATCATTTTGGGTGTGATTTGAGGTGGGTATTCACGCCTGGAGAAGGAACACAAGTAGCATAAATTAGTGACCTAAATTGTGAATGGTACAAAATGACTTTATAGTGACCTTATCTCAAATTACTGAGAGGCAAAAAAAACAAATAGCTTTAATAAAACACTTGTTGAACAGATTATTCCTTAGACATTGACTTGGATTTGGAGCAGAGTTAAAAGAAAGTATATCTGGTGGAGAACTCAGGATGCTGGATTACAGCTGCTTTGCAGTTAGCTGCTCACATTCTTTGGCAAATGATTGTGGCTGCAGGTCTCATTAAATGGTCTTTAAACCTGCCAACTGGCTCCTGTGGCCAGTTGGAAAACATGGGACTATGATGGAAAAATGGTTAGTGGACCACTGCCACCGGCAGCAGCTCTTTCCACATTCCATCAGCCACTTTGCTTTATTTGTCTTGTCCCAGGTTCACTCAAGCTTTTCCTTCCCAGAACACACTTTGTAATTCCTGACTCAATTCATTCTGTACTCTAGCCATGACCAATGTGCAATAAGAGAGAATGTGTACAGCAGGCTGTGGAAGGGATTCTACACTGCACAGACAGGGAAGAGCTTTCCCCAACATGAATGTATGTATGTGTGTGCACATGTATGTATGTGCAAGTGCGTGTGCTTGCGTGTATGCGCGCATGTGTGTGCACATGCCTGGGAAGTGGGGGGGGGGGGGGGGGGTTGAGGGGAAAGAGTGAAAGAGAAAGAGAGAAAGGGAGAGAGAGAGAAAAAGTGAGTGTGTCAGCATGTATGACAGTGTGTGTGTGTGTGTATGTGTGTGTTTGTGAGTGTGTGTATGAGTGAGCGAGAGAAAGAGTGTATGACTGTGTGTATGTGTGTGTGCATATGACAGAGAGAGAGAGAGAGAGAGAGAGAGAGAGAGAGAGAGAGAGACAGAGACAGAGAGAGAGAGACACATAGAGAAAGAGAGAGAGAGTTTGCGAGTGAGTGTGTGCATGTGTGTGTATGTACGTGTGTGTGTATATCTATCTTTACAGCTCATTAAATTTGAAGTTTTGACTCAGCCATTGGCTACATTGCCTCACATGGAATCGTGTTCCCTTATCCAGACACCACCTATGTCTAGGTTCAGGAAAAGAATATCTCAATTGTAACTGTTAGAACTTTGGTCAGGAGCCAAAGCCAGAGGCCATGTGTTACTTCTGTATTATGCTAGTGGGAGTGGTTGGTGCAGGTCACAGACCTTCCTGCACTAGCCTGAAGCCCCCATATGTTGATCTTCAGGCACTTCTTCCAGGTGTAGCTGCTGTACAGCGAACAGGAACTCTTGAAGGTCCTTGATGCCCAACTCCCCACATCACCACCACCCTCCTTTGCCCAGAACCAGCGAACCTAAGTCAGACAGCCAGTAACTTCACAAACCCTGGCTGCAGTTAGGAGATGGCGGTTTACCTCTGACTTTCCTATACTGCATCTACTTAGTGGGCAACCCCACTGGGGCATCCCTGTTAGCTTAGTGTTTACCTATCCGAACCAAAATAATCGTTTGTATCCGTCTGACTAAACCAGCCTTGATAAACCATTTTCTTCGCCTACTTATTTTGTCCTATTTCATTCTACATTTTAAGAAATACTGTAAAATCATGTAACAAAACATGTATCTCTTAAAAGGCAGAATATCTTAGGTTGGCAAGGTTATCCTGATTCAGGAAGATCTGCTTAACAACAACTAAATACCTTCACAGTTCACCCAGACAACAGCCAGGACATCTGTTCTTGAGGCAAGATTACTTTTGTACATCTTACAAAGTTAAGACAATGCGTGCGAGTTAACAGGTGCAGCTAAAAATACCGAAACTTGATAAATATACATTAGGAAATCAGGTGAATCTAATTATGCGTAAGGTTTCGAACCTGATAGACATTTTCCTGTTGGTCTTTGAAATATGCTCATGGATCACTGCTTGTTTCTCATCGTGAGCAGTGTGAACTAAGTAAAAGATAGCAGCAAAATCCTGGAGAACTACCCCTCTATTTACTCAACTCGAGATATCGGATTATGATTTCAACAGGACTTCTATCAGAATGCCCCTGTTGGCAATGGGCAGAATATCTCTGTTATCAGATTTCACAAACAACAAAGTTTGATTTAAATCTGATGAGTGACAGGATAAAACCTTATTCAAGCTACTAAATAAATTGATGTCAAAGGGCCAATCTGAAGAAAAAAATGCATCAGAAAAAAAACACCCAAAACATTCTCTTAACACACAGTAATAATTGTGATCGTTCTGCATTCTTACTTGTTGAATCTGACTGCCATTTGTACGGTATCAGGTGATCCATTATCTCCAGGCAATTGTTCGGATTTTTCTCGACATTTTGCGTTTAATATGTCCCTCTTTGCTTCCATGCAAGTCATGACTTCTTTATAAAACACATCCATTTCAAAAGCCTCACTGTGTATAAGATGGATGCAACAACAACTGTTACCCAATGACAGCCACAGAAACGGAATCAGATTTAACAAGTTACATTTCAAATGTTCTTAATCCTAACTTGGCCGATTTTGTACCAATATAGAACATAGAACATTACAGCACAGAACAGGCCCTTCGGCCCTCGATGTTGTGCCGACCTGTCATACCAAACTGAAGCCCATCTAACCTACACTATTCCATGTATGTCCATACGCTTATCCAATGGCGACTTAAATGTACCTAAAGTTGGCGAATCTACTACCGTTGCAGGCAAAGCGTTCCATTCCCTTACTACTCTCTGAGTAAAGAAACTACCTCTGACATCTGTCCTATATCTTTCACCCCTCAATTTAAAGCTATGCCCCCTTGTGCTCGCCGTCACCATCCTAGGAAAAAGGCTCTCCCTATCCACCCTATCTAACCCTCTGATTATTTTATATGTTTCAATTAAGTCACTTCTCAACCTTCTTCTCTCTGATGAAAACAGCCTCAAGTCCCTCAGCCTTTCCTCGTAAAACCTTCCCTCCATACCAGGCAACATCTTAGTAAATCTCCTCTGCACCCTTTCCAAAGCTTCCACATCCTTCTTATAATGCGGTGACCAGAACTGTATACAATACTCCAAGTGCGGCCACACCAGAGTTTTGTACAGCTACACCATAACCTCTTGGTTCCGGAACTCGATCCCTCTATTAATAAAAGCTAAAACACTGTATGCCGTCTTAACAGCCCTGTCAACCTGGGTGGCAACTTTCAAGGATCTGTGTACATGAACACCGGGATCTCTCTGCTCATCTACACTGCTAAGAATCTTACCATTAGCCTAGTACTTTGCCTTCCGGTTACTCCTACCAAAGTGTATCACCTCACACTTGTCCGCATTAAACGCCATTGCCACCTCTCAGCCCAGCTCTACAGCTTATCTATGTACATCTGAGGGGGCAGAGGGAGATCATAAGCCACGTGTTTTTATATCTTTGTATAATCATTTCAGTCCAACGACAGTTGTTAGCAACGGTACTGCACTCCAGGTTTAAGACAAATAGTCTCAGGTCATTGCTCTGGCCTTCACACCTGATAATTGTGAGTTCAAGCCCTGCTCCAGGGCTGGAGTAATGTGGAATGACAGTATTAAGAGTAGTTCCTCATATCTGGAAAATAAGTCATGCAGGACGACGACGCATTATTATCCAACGGGAAGCCAACATCGAGGAATGAGGCTCTGATGAGGGAGCTTGAGAAGGCGGGGCCCAAATTAACAAGAAGAACTTTAAAGACAATGACTTGGTTCGTAATCGTGAGGTTACATGACATTTGGCGCAGGGCTAAATAAATCACGGTTGAATACGCGGCTCAGACAATGTGTATCAAACGAGGGGTTATTTATAAATGTCAAGAGTAAATTCAAGATCACTGAGCAGCAAAACAATTTGGATAAAGATAGACAGATTGTCATAGGAAAGAGCAGAAATTAACACAGATGGAGGTCCAGTGAGTGAAACTAAGTCGGGAGCAAAGGATGATAAAAGGTTTAAGTTAACGGCGTTTTATCTCGGTGGGCAAAGCAGTTGTAATGCTGGCACAAAGATAAATCCATCTACTGGCATTAGAGAGATGTAGCAGAAAGGGAAACATCACTGAGAATGAAATATTCTACTAATGTAGCAAAAAAATACAAATACAAAAGACTTAAGGCAGTGGGAGAGGGATAGTCCTAACAGTAGAGACTGGCAACATGGCAGCAGTAAGGAAGGATGGTGGCTCAAAGAAACAGGATGTAGGATCAATCATAGAATCCCTACAGTGCGGCAACAGGCCCTTCGGCCCAACAAGTCCATACCAACCTACACAGCATCCCACCCAGACCCATCCCCCTATAATTCCCCCAAATCTACACATTTCTGAACAATATGGGCAATTTAACATGGCAATCCAGCTAATCTGCACACCTTTGGATTGTGGGAGGAAACCGGAGCACCCGAAGGAAACCCACGCAGGCACGGGTAGAATCTGCAAACTCCGCACAGACAGTCGCCCGAGGCTGGAATTGAACCTGGGTCCCTGGTGCTGTGAAGCAGCAGCACTAACCACTGAGCCACCGTGCTGCCCCTCAATGCGAGGAAGTAAATGATAAGGAGCAGAAAACACAGTCCTTACACTTTGGCTACAAGAACAGGTCAGAGGTTAGGAATCCTGCAATGTGTAACTCACCTCCTGACTCTTCAAAGCCTGTCCAACATCTACAAAACACCAAGTCAGGAGCGTGATGCCGTGCTCCCTACTTGACTGGACAACTTCAGCTCCAAGAACACTCAAGAAGCGCAACACTATCTAGATAAAGCAGCCAACTGGATTGGCACCATATCCCAGATATTCACTCCCTCCGCTACTGATGCAAAGTAATAGCAGCAGTGTGTACCACCTACAAGATGCACTGCAGAAATTCACCAAGGTTCCTTGCTGTTCTTAAACTGTATCGTCCGAACCCATGGCCACTACAGTTTAGAAGGACTGGGGCAGCATATACATTGAAACGCCAATACCTGCAAGTTACCCTCCAAGCCTCACACCATCCTGACTTGGGAATATATCACTGTTCTTGCACTGTCAACTAGATCAAAATACTGGAACTCCCTCCCTAGCAAAACTGTGGGTCTATCTACACTAAACGCAGTCACTCAAAAAGGCAGCTCACGGCAATTAATAAATTAGCAATTAGCTTTAATCAGTCACAAGAGCTTGTAACAAAACAACATTTTCAAAATTCAATCAAGGGGAATGTGGGCATTACTGGCAACATTTACTGTTCATATTTTGATGTCCTCGAACTCGTTGTCTCTTTATGCCATTTCAGAGGGCAGTTAAGGGCCAGACGAGGAAAGGTTGGCAACTAGCCTTCCTAGTGGCAAGTCCTGTAATCTAAAGTTTTCCTCCTCACTATTCATTAGATTAGATTCTCTACAGTGTGGAAACAGGCCCTTCGGCCCAACATACCACACCGCCCCATGCAGCATCCTACCCAGACCCATCCCCCTATAACCCACATACTCCTAAGCACTACGGGCAATTTAGCATGGCCAATCCACCTGGCCTGCACATCTTTGGACTGTGGGAGGAAACCGGAGCACCCGGAGGAAACCCACGCAGACACAGGGAGAATAGAACATAGAACAATACAGCGCAGAACAGGCCCTTCGGCCCTTGATGTTGTGCCGGCCTGTGAACTAATCTAAGCCCATCCCCCTACACTATCCCATCATCATCCACATGCTTATTCAAGGACTGTTTAAATGCCCCTAATGTGGCTGAGTTAACTACATTGGCAGGCAGGGCGTTCCACGCCCTTACCACTCTGAGTAAAGAACCTGCCTCTGACATCTGTCTTAAATCTATCACTGCTCAATTTGTAGCTATGCACCCTTGTACAAGCTGATGTCATCATCCTCGGAAAAAGACTCTCACTGTCCACCCTATCTAATCCTCTGGTCATCTTGAATGTCTCTAGCTAAGAGGAAAAAGGATGCATACGAAGTCTAGGTGACTGAAGACAGACAAAGCTTTGGAAGAATATGGGGAATGTAGAGCGAATCTGAAATGAGGGACTAAGAGGGCAAAGAGCTATGAGATATTGCTGGCAAACATGGTTAAGGAAAATCCCAAAGCCTTTTATTCATATATAAAGAACAACAGGGTAACTAGAGAAAGGATTGGCCCACTTAAGGACAAAGAAAGGAAGTTATGTACTGAGTCAGAGAAAATGAGTGACATTCGTAACGAGTACTTTGCATCAGTATTCACCAAGGAGAGGGACATGACAGATGTTGAGGTTGGGGATAGATGTTTGCTTACTCTCAGTCAAGTTGACATAAGGAAGGAGGAAGCGTTGGGTATCCTAAAATGTGCAAACTCCACACTGACAGTCACCCGAGGCTGGAATCGAACCCGGGTCCCCTGGTGCTGTGAGGCAGCAGCGCTAACCACTGAGCCACCGTGTCGCCCCATACCACCAACTCTCATGTCGTCTGTACACCTGCTGATTGTACCGCCCCCATTCATGCCTAGGTTATAAACATACACGTCAAACAGCAAGGGGCCTGACACTAAATCCTGGGCAACGCCACGAGACACAGGCTTCCCAGGCACAAAAACATCTTTTGACCATAGCCCTCTGCTTCCTTCTATTAAACCAATATTGGATCCAATTTGCCAAGCAGGCTTATAAGCTTTGGGATTTAGCAGAATGAGAGTGATTTCACTGAAACACAAAAGATTCCGTAAAGGTTTAACAGGGCAGACTCAGAGAGCTGACATTCCCCATTTGTGGAGTCACAACAAACGGACATAGTCTCAACGTAAGGGGAGACTCTGCAGTCGTTGATTTTACTGCTGTTTGTGGGCCTATTCTGTGTGCAAACTGACAGGTGCATTTCTCCGTATATCAACAGAGACTATGTCTCAAAGGTAAAGCACTGACTTGCAAGCTATTTGACAACATCCGAAGAATGTGCTCCGTTATCTCAGTGCAACTTGTTCCAGCGGAAAATGCTCTCTTCAGACTGAAATTCAGATTGGAAGGACAAAAATGCATTTTTTTTTGGTGTTTTATTCCAGTTAGAATGGAAATTGAGGAGGATTACATCTGTATTTGCTGTCTCAGCAGGAAAACGTCCAAATTGGAAATTCAGATGTAAATTGTCTGCAATTTGCTATCTCCAAAGAGGAAGATCATAGGGAGTGCTCCTGCTGGGATATTTACTGGCAGGGCAAGCTCCAACAAAATCTGTCATAATTCATATCACGTCTTGTCAAATGTGCAGTTATTTATTTGGGTTTCTACAATACGACGGGAAAGTCTTTTTAGTGCATGTCATAAACTGAATGAAAACTTTAAAAAAGAGCAAATCCAATTTATTTTCCTTGGACTTACTGATTCCTTAGGCATAAGTTGCAGTTCTAAGTCAAAACGTAACTATCTAGAGAAAATGTTTTGATAGGTTCTCCAGAAAGTTTCAAGGATGATTAAAATTCCACTTTTTCCCCTCATTGCTGACATTGCTTGATGCATTTGAAAATAAAACCAGTGTATGCAATAGTGCAGCACGGAACACACCTGAGTTAAATATAATGTAGTCAGTAGATGGTATGTCACTAGAAAATGAGTTTTTAAACAATTTTTAGCTTGCCTTGTTATAAGACTTTTGAAGCTTTAGTGAAATATCTCATGGTTTCCTCAAACCTTCCAATACAATCACATTTGGCTATATCTTAGGTCAATATTTAACACTATCCATTGAAACATTTCATCTGGAAGTTGTGTGTGTAAACCGTTGCCTGTTACACTGCCATTACAAGGTCTGGTCAGACTTGGTGTTAAACAACAAGCATTTAATACTCCCTTCCACTGGAGAAATAGGAGCAGGAGTAGGCCATCGAGGCTGCTCCACCATTCAATAAAATCATGGCTGATATTTTGGTGGACTCAGCTCTACTTAGCTGCCTGCTCACAATAACCCTTAATTCCTTCACTGTTCAAAAACCCATCTGTTTTTGTCTGAAAAACATTCAATAAGGTAGCCTCAACTGCTTCACTGGGCAGGGAGTTCCACACATTCACAATCCTCTGGGTGAAGAAGTTCCTCCTCAGCTCAGTCCTAAATCTGCTCCCCCTGATTTTAAGGCTATACCCCCGGTTCTAGTTTCACCTGTCAATGGAAACAACCTCAGAGATAATGGGAACTGCAGATGCTGGAGATTCCAAGAACAACCTCTCTGATTCTATCTTATTCAATCCCTTCATAATGTTATGTGTTTCCATTAGACCCCAGTCTGCATTCTTCTAAATTACAGTGAGTACAGTCTCAGTCTACTCAATCTCACCTCATAAGCTAACCCTCTCAAGTCCACAATCAACTGAGTAAATGTTCTAACTTTCTCGCTAACCTCACAGAGCTTAGCATCCACTCAGCAAAAAGAAAGATCTCTCTGCTGACGCTTTTTAAAGAAATCATCAACTACTGCTAAGCTGGTAGAAGAATGATGTTTAACAATTGTTGCCGAGTTCGCAGGCAGTTTATCCTATGAAAAGTTGGTGGCGTCAACAGGAAGAGATATGGCATGTGGTAAAGGCTGCAAAGACCACAAACGCCACCGCAAAGATCACTAAAGACCACTTACTGCCAGTTAACATTCTCCTTAGAGAAAGCAGAGAGAGATTCGATACACGTTTTCAATGCGAAAATAAAATTCACACAGAGAGTAGCTGTGGTGTGGAAGGCACAGTCTGGAAGTGTAGCGCAGGCAGGTTCAAAGGGCACTGGATCATTATTTGAACAGAAACAACGTACAACACAGGGAAATGGCGTCAAGTCCGTTATCAGTCTCATTTAGAGAGGCGGTGCAGGAATAACAGGCTGTACCGTAACAGTTTATTGATTCCTTACGGGCTGTTGCATGTACAGAGACTGAATCGAAGCAACACAAAAACTGCGCTCTCTGACCCTTATAAGGGCAGATGGGCTCTCAATAAGAGGCCCTACGCACTCCGTGCCGTCAGAAAGCAATTCTGTTAACTCAACATCAGCAAGGAATATGAACCCAGCCTGGAATAGTGCATGCACGGCCACTGTTTGACTTAGGAGGTGCTCACAAAAGCTGATACCAAATGCAGGCAGCAGCACAACATGGCAACGACAACACAGCCAGTGACTGTGGACACAACCTTTACTTTGGAATCATTCCAATACGGAAGGGGAAAGTTATCTGCTTTTGGACTGCACTGTCTCCTCACGAGCAGCAGCAGCGCTATCTCGGCTGTTTGGCTGCGATGGGTGGGGGGGGTAAAGGACAGTTCGCTAAAGGGTGAAGATGCTCTGTTACATTTTGCTGCAGAGGAATATGGTGAGGACTTTTGACATACAGAAAGCAGGTGATAAGTGCAAATTCACAAATGCTTAGTGCATTAGGAGTAACGCCAGAAAGTCTGCAGTCACTCTCAACAATGGCAATACTCATTCTTCACCACTGCCACTCCACAAAGACCCTTGATGCTGTCCCTCATCCAGGTGTACACTAAAGTTCACATTGTTAGAATAAATAGAAGGTATTGTTCCGAACAAGATTACATTATGATGCAAAAAAGCAGCACCTGAAATCTATGATAATGGGAGCTGCAGATGCTGGAGAATCCAAGATAATAAAATGTGAGGCTGGATGAACACAGCAGGCCCAGCAGAATCTCAGGAGCACAAAAGCTGACGTTTCGGGCCTAGACCCTTCATCAGAGAGGGGGGTGGGGTGAGGGTTCTGGAATAGATAGGGAGAGAGGGGGAGGCAGACCGAAGATGGAGAGAAAAGAAGATAGGTGGAGAGGACAGTATAGGTGGGGAGGTAGGGAGGGGATAGGTCAGTCCAGGGAAGACGGACAGGTCAAGCAGGTGGGATGAGGTTAGTAGGTAGGAGATGGAGGTGCGGCTTGGGGTGGGAGGAAGGGATGGTGAGAGGAAGAACAGGTTAGGGAGGCAGAGACAGGTTGGACTGGTTCCCGGTGTGGCTTCCTCTACATTGGGGAAACCAAGCGGAGGCTTGGGGACCGCTTTGCAGAACACCTCCGCTCGGTTCGCAATAAACAACTGCACCTCCCAGTCGCAAACCATTTCCACTCCCCCTCCCATTCTTTAGATGACATGTCCATCATGGGCCTCCTGCACTGCCACAATGATGCCACCCAAAGGTTGCAGGAACAGCAACTCATATTCCGCTTGGGAACCCTGCAGCCCAATGGTATCAATGTGGACTTCACCAGCTTCAAAATCTCCCCTTCCCCTACCGCATCCCAAAACCAGCCCAGTTCATCCCCTCCCCCCACTGCACCACACAACCAGCCCAGCTCTTCCCCCCCACCCACTGCATCCCAAAACCAGTCCAACCTGTCTCTGCCTCCCTAACCTGTTCTTCCTCTCACCCATCCCCTCCTCCCACCCCAAGCCGCACCTCCATCTCCTACCTACTAACCTCATCCCACCTGCTTGACCTGTCCGTCTTCCCTGGACTGACCTATCCCCTCCCTACCTCCCCACCTATACTCTCCTCTCCACCTATCTTCTTTTCTCTCCATCTTCGGTCCGCCTCCCCTTCTCTCCCTCTTTATTCCAGTTCCCTCCCCCCATCCCCCTCTCTGATGAAGGGTCTAGGCCCGAAACGTCAGCTTTTGTGCTCCTGAAATGCTGCTGGGCCTGCTGTGTTCATCCAGCCTCACATTTCATTACCTGAAATCTATATTAGGCAAACAACAAAGGCTTCCCTCTGTACCAATCTAGACTGCAATTCTGTATTTGTGCCATTAGGTGGCAAGCTTAGTTCACATTGTAGAAATGTTCTTTCCATAACATAATACAGAAATGTCAGCAGCCAATAACAATTGCACAAGTCATGAATTAAGCAGCATTGATTCATTTAATGTCTTCCTTTGTACTTCTTGTGTTCCATTTCTGAACTTACTGCAGTTTGTATGTATAATTTCCTGGGAATACAGCAACTGTATTGCAATTTATTACCCACATGCTACTGAAAGTTGAATACAAAAAACGCATCTGATAGTTGTGAATTCAATAAAACATGGGAACACTATCAATGCGAATTGCATCAATATTAAATGTAACTCTGCAGACCAGGACATCAGTGAAGCTGTCTGAAACACCAAACAATATAATAAAATGCGAGGCTGGATGAACACAGCAGGCCAAGCAGCATCTCAGGAGCACAAAAGCTGACGTTTCGGGCCTAGACCCTTCATCAGAGAGGGGGATGGGGGGAGGGAACTGGAATAAATAGGGAGAGAGGGGGAGGCGGACCGAAGATGGAGAGTAAAGAAGATAGGTGGAGAGAGTATAGGTGGGGAGGTAGGGAGGGGATAGGTCAGTCCAGGGAAGACGGACAGGTCAAGGAGGTGGGATGAGGTTAGTAGGTAGCGGGGGGTGCGGCTTGGGGTGGGAGGAAGGGATGGGTGAGAGGAAGAACCGGTTAGGGAGGCAGAGACAGGTTGGACTGGTTTTGGGATGTAGTGGGTGGGGGGGGAAGAGCTGGGCTGGTTGTGTGGTGCAGTGGGGGGAGGGGATGAACTGGGCTGGTTTAGGGATGCAGTAGGGGAAGGGGAGATTTTGAAACTGGTGAAGTCCACATTGATACCATATGGCTGCAGGGTTCCCAGGCGGAATATGAGTTGCTGTTCCTGCAACCTTCGGGTGGCATCATTGTGGCAGTGCAGGAGGCCCATGATGGACATGTCATCAAGAGAATGGGAGGGGGAGTGGAAATGGTTTGCGACTGGGAGGTGCAGTTGTTTGTTGCGAACTGAGCGGAGGTGTTCTGCAAAGCGGTCCCCAAGCCTCCGCTTGGTTTCCCCAATGTAGAGGAAGCCGCACCGGGTACAGTGGATGCAGTATACCACATTGGCAGATGTGCAGGTGAACCTCTGCTCCCACGATAAGACATTCCACTCCCGCACATCCCAGATGTCCAAGTTCTTTAAGGACCGCAACTTTCCCCCCACGGTGATCGAGAACGCCCTTGACCGCGTCTCCCGCATTTCCCGCGACACATCCCTCACACCCCGCCCCCGCCACAACCGCCCCAAGAGGATCCCCCTCGTTCTCACACACCACCCTACCAACCTCCGGATACAACGTATTATCCTCCGACACTTCCGCCATTTACAATCCGACCCCACCACCCAAGACATTTTTCCATCCCCTCCCCTGTCTGCTTTCCGGAGAGACCACTCTCTCCGTGACTCCCTTGTTCGCTCCACACTGCCCTCCAACCCCACCACACCCGGCACCTTCCCCTGCAACCGCAGGAAATGCTACACTTGTCCCCACACCTCCTCCCTCAACCCCATCCCAGGCCCCAAGATGACATTCCACATCAAGCAGAGGTTCACCTGCACATCTGCCAATGTGGTATACTGCATCCACTGTACCCGGTGCGGCTTCCTCTACATTGGGGAAACCAAGCGGAGGCTTGGGGACCGCTTTGCAGAACACCTCCGCTCAGTTCGCAACAAACAACTGCACCTCCAAGTCGCAAACCATTTCCACTCCCCCTCCCATTCTCTTGATGACATGTCCATCATGGGCCTCCTGCACTGCCACAATGATGCCACCCGAAGGTTGCAGGAACAGCAACTCATATTCCGCCTGGGAACCCTGCAACCATATGGTATCAATGTGGACTTCACCAGTTTCAAAATCTCCCCTTCCCCTACTGCATCCCTAAACCAGCCCAGTTCATCCCCTCCCCCCACTGCACCACACAACCAGCCCAGCTCTTCCCCCCCACCCACTACATCCCAAAACCAGTCCAACCTGTCTCTGCCTCCCTAACCGGTTCTTCCTCTCACCCATCCCTTCCTCCCACCCCAAGCCGCACCCCCCGCTACCTACTAACCTCATCCCACCTCCTTGACCTGTCCGTCTTCCCTGGACTGACCTATCCCCTCCCTACCTCCCCACCTATACTCTCTCCACCTATCTTCTTTACTCTCCATCTTCGGTCCGCCTCCCCCTCTCTCCCTATTTATTCCAGTTCCCTCCCCCATCCCCCTCTCTGATGAAGGGTCTAGGCCCGAAACGTCAGCTTTTGTGCTCCTGAGATGCTGCTTGGCCTGCTGTGTTCATCCAGCCTCGCATTTTATTATCTTGGAATCTCCAGCATCTGCAGTTCCAATGATCTCTGAAACACCAAACAGTTTGTTTTGGACAAATTAGTTCAATTCATTCAGGAATTGTATGAGAGTTGAGACAATTCAAGGTTTAAAACTATTTTAAGAGGTACAAGCTTACAAGACTAGGATTCTCTGCAACAAAGTCTGCTGGCAATTTGTGCTTAGTTTGGTCTTCCTGTCTCTTGATGTTGAGAAGGCAGTCATGCAGAAATGCAGTAACATGCAATTTTTGCCATCTCCGAGGACGAGCTTATTCCACCTGAAATGTCAACCTGTCCTTACCTTTTTTTTAAATATAGGATCAGACGTGCTTTGTACTCAGAGCAGATTTTTCTCGTCTGATTTCAGTTTCCAATATTTGCAGTTCTTGATTTTACTTCTTTAGCAATTTGAGCCCTACAATGTAACCAGCTGGCTAACGCAGACTACTGGGCCAAACAATTTACAGGACGATAACGCAAATGAATTAGGCATATATGACACTATAATGTGCAGCTGTCCTTTGATCCAACCGAAAGTCGGTCAGTTGAACACCCTCCAGTATTTTGGTTGCAATGCACAAGACCGTTGTTAGGATATTGGGTTTGTTGATCTAAATGACTTGTGGCAAGGTTATACAAAACAAGTTCCAATGTGGACCTACCATCTCAAGTTTCGAGTTACTAGTTACTAGTTACGACTAGAATGCTTTTGGAGCATCACTAAGTAATTAATAAGCTAATTTCTTAAAACAGGTAAGAGCTATCTGCACTTGGAGGCTTTAAGATCAGAGTAGTGTCAAAATAATTAAATTAACATCCCAAAAGATGGTGACAGCGATATGGGAATATCACAAATTGATGTCATGTGTTAACTTCCACCTTTTTTTTCAGCATTTCTGGTGACTCTAATAACTTCTTTACAACTTCTCACTACACCCACAGTTATTTAATTATTTATTCTTGAGCTGTTCGCTTTGGTACGGTTTAACCAAAGTCACATTATCTGTTTTATACAACTCTATTATATATGGTTCAATGAAACCACAGTTGAGGTTTATTTTGGTAAGGTGCCAGCTGGCAATTGCCCCAGGAATTCAATATACCATCAACAAATGGCACAACCTCAAAGTTAACTACCAACCAATTCATTTTCCATGGTTAACTACTGACTGAGCTAGACATCTCTTAAGTTATACAGCTACCAGTAATAAAAACATGGAAGTGCTGCAGAAACTCAGCACGTCTAGCAGCATCTGTGGTGAGTGAGACCAGAGTTAATGTTTCAAGTCTGAATGACACTTCTTTGCCAGCAATGTCTGGTTGAGCAGGATTAGAATATTTTGTGTATTGTGTTGTCTTCTACTGTTAGATTGGCCGCTATCCAAACAAGACTTTCAACAGAATGTTTGTTCTTTGGAGTTTAAAAACAATTTTAAAAATAGAGTACATTTAGTGAAATGGTAAACTGCTACTTCTCAAACAAAGGCACAGAATGGAATCAGAGTTAATCAGAAGGCCATCAAGAGCAAACAATATTATTTTAAAATTAGAGCTAGGCCACCTGAAGTGAATTCACGAAGCGCTTTTAACACAAAAGATAGTAATCATTGAGTCATACAGCACTTTGCTCCATCTCGTCCACATCGATCAGACCTCCAAATCTAGTCCCATTTGCCAGCTTTTGGCCCACATCCCTGTAAAACCTTCCTGTTCATGTACCCGCCCAGATGCCTTGTAAATGTTGTCATTGTACCAGCCTCCACCACCTCCTCTGGCAGATCATTCCATACATGCGCCACCCTCTGTGTGAAAAAGTCACCCCTTCAGCCCTTTTTAAAGCTTTCCCCTCTCACCTTAAAATCCTTTGCCTTCTAGTTTTGAACTCCCCTACCCTAAAAAAAATGACCTTGGCTGTTCACACTATCCATGCACCTCGTGACTTTATAAACGTCTGTAAGGTCACTGAGGTAGCGGACAGGGGAATGTCGATGGATGTTGTTTATATGGTCTTCCAGAAGACACTTGAAAAAGACCCACGTGAGAGACTGTTAACTAAGACGGAGGCCCAAACAATTTAGACAAATTACTGAATGGCTGGGAAATCGGTTGAGTGGCAGGTGACAAGAAGTAGAGACAATGGGTAAGTATTGAAATTACCAGTGACGTCTCATAAGGAACTGTGTTAGGATCGCATTTATTCACATTATTTATTAAAACTTAGTTAAGTGCATCAGAAGTCATATATCCAAATTTGCTGATGGCACAAAGTTAGGCAGCACTTCAGACAGTAAAGATGACAGCATAAAATTACAAAGGAAAATGGATGGACTAGATGAACGGGTCAAACTGGGACAGATGGAGCTTAATTTAAGCAAGTGTGAAGTTGTCCACTTTGGACTGAAAAAGGATAGAGCGGGGTACTTTCTAGATGGTATGAAGTTAAATACAGTGGATGTCCAAAGAGCTGATGGGGTTCAGGTGTACAGATCTTTAAAATGCCACAGACAAATGCAGCAAATAAGCCAATGGAATGCTGGCCTTCATATTAGGGGATCGGATAAGGATGCAGAAGTTATGTTGCGTTTATACAAAATTCTGGTTAGTCCCCATGGAGCACTGTGAGCAGATCTGGGCACCACACCTTTGGAAGGATATACTGGCCTTTGACGGAGTACAACATAGGTTTACAATGACACCTGGACTTCAGGATTTAAGTTATGAGGACAGATTATATAAATTAAGTCTGTTTTCTCCAGAACTTAAAAGGTTAAGAGGTGATCTGCTCAAAGTCTTCAAGATAGCGAGTTTTGAGAAGATTTGTAGCTCAGGTTGAGTTTCTGGATGTGAGTTTGCTCGCTGAGCTGGAAGGTTAGTTTTCAGACGTTTCATCACCATTCTAGGTAACATCATCAGTGAGCCTCCGACGAAGCGCTGGTGTTATGTCCTGCTTTGTATTTATCTGTTTAGGTTTCCTTGGGTTCCAACAGATAAATAGAAAGCGGGACATAACACCAGCGCTTCATTGGAGGCTCACTGATGACGTTACCTAGAATGGTGACGAAACGTCTGAAAACTAACCTTCCAGCTCAGCGAGCAAAATCACATCCAGTCTTCAAGATATTAATAGGAAAAGACAGGATAGATAGAGATAAATTATTTCCAATGGTTGGGTGTTTTAGAACTGGAAGGCATAGTCTGACAATTAGGGGCAGACCATCTGGAGAGATAACAAAGTGTGGAGCTGGATGAACGCAGCAGGCCAAGCAGCATCTTAGGAACCAGACTTGGTTATCTCTGATTTTCCAGCATCTGCAGTTCCCAAAATCTCTGATACCATTTGCAGAGATGTTAGGAAGCATTTACACATACACAAAGGGTGGTGGGATGTTTGGAACTCTCTTCTATAAACAGCAGTGGACACTAGAGAGTTTGTTAATTTTTAATCAGTGGTAGATAAACTTTTGTTCAGCAAAGGTATTAAAGGGGCATGGTCCAAAATTCCTAGATAGAAGTCAAATGAAGACTACTGCAAGTTTCTACAAAACATGGCTCTTCCCTTATATGTACAAAGCCTTCTTATTCTTCACAAGATACAATACTCTTTCCTTAAACTAAACATTAAATGAAATATTTACCAGATCTCCTTATTCGATTGTGCAGCATGCAACTTCTTCCCTTGAGCTGATTCTAATTTCTCTCTTAACATTTGGCATAGACAGTACTTAGTATTTGAGTAATGACTGTCATATTTAATTGCCTGGAGAACAGAGAAAACATAGCAACATCAATCTTTCTCTGAAACTGTGCTTGTGGATGTATAAATCTCTATCCACTGTTTCATAGTGTGGCACAAATTGTGCACAATTAATAGCAATATTTATATCATTAATATAACAGAAATCTATAAAACATTGAGTAAATTTACCTAATAATTGGACTAAAAATTTTCTCTTCTTTTCTGGCTTTTTGTTAATTGGTGTGCACTGTCTTCCATGAGGCTGGCCAATTGCATGGTGGGCAGGTCTTGGATTAAAACCTGGATTCCTATGTGAAGGACCCATAAACCACTGAGCCACTGGAGGTGGGTTTCATCCTTTTGAGGTGTTCTGTCACCTTCACCATCCTTCATTCTCCCAGCCATTTGGATGCTGGAATAATGAAGGATGTGTGGATAGTGATTGGCCATCCTGTTGTAAGTAGTTCTAATAAGGGCAAATTCACAAAATACAATACTTTAACATTTAGACACTTCTTCTAAGAAAACATTTATACCAACAATTTAAGACATTTTTGATAAAAAGAGACACAGCTTTTGTTGACCTTGAGAATTAAACTGAGCTTTTTGTCTCTTAACTTTAATTATTCTGGTAAGTGCAGTTACATAGACAGTCACAGGTTGGAAATTTTTCTGGCCGATAAGGTGGTTTCATGCATGGTATTGTTTCTATCTGACTTTGTTGGTGGCATCGTGGCCAACTTTGCCTTGATTTACAATTTCAAAAAGCTAAGCATTAAGGCAAAAAGAGACAGATAATAAATGTCAAGGGGGGGATAAAAAAATCTTTAACCCTACAGCTCCTGGAAGACTTTCCCTTAAGTGGTCACTTGTTTGTGGATTCACAGGAGATACACTGAACATTGAATTTTAAACAATTAGAATTGTGCCAAACAGAAAGCAGACAAACCGAGTGTTCTCTTGTGAGTATATGTTCTCCAGGTGTTTCCTTCTAAAATCACTTTATTCGACAGTTCACACTAACTATGTTAAATTGACTGCAAGGCAGTGACACCTAAAATTACTCACGTATGTTAGATATTCCTTTAAAACAGTCTCTGTTGGTAACAATCCTTCTTTTCGGAAGATGGAAGGGTTCCACATGGCTGCCCGGGCTACCATGACTGAAGATGCATTTGTTACCCGTTGAAATTCTTCAATGCCTGAATATTCTTTGATGATCTCTTGAGATCCTCCGCTGAGGTGGACAGTAAATTGATTGTAAATGGATCACAACTGCAGTGATAACAGAACACACAAAACATACTGTACAGCAAAACAAATCAAACAGACTACTTAACTACTGGAATATTTTGGAACTGAGATAACAGCATTGACCCTTGGACAAACCACTCGTGGCCGACTGGAACACCTTCAGATTTTTTAACAGTTATGTGCAATCCTTTGAAACCAATTTTTAAGCTAGAACTTTTAGCTGGGCAGACAGGGAGCACATTGGCTCAGTGGTTAGCACTGCTGCCTCACAGCGCCAGGGACCCAGGTTTGATTCTAGCCTTGGGCGACTGTCTGCATGGACTTTGTATGTTCTCCCTGTGTCTCTGTCGGTTTCCTCCAGGTGCAACGATGTGCACGTTAGGTGGATTGGCTATGGGAAATTGCCTGTAGTGTACAGGGTTGTGTAGGTTAGGTGGGTTAGCCATGGAAAATGCAGTGTTACATGATTGGGTAAGGGAGTAGATCGAGGTGGGATACTCTTTTGAGGGTCAGTGTGGACTCAACAGGCCAAAAGACCTGTTTCCACTGTGTAGGGATTCTACTATATGAGTAGATGCATAAAGTTCTTGGAAATTAGATGACCATTAATAGCAAAATTAATTTAATTCATGATCCCTTTTAACTTCTCCAGTCTTGCTCAATCCTTCACAGTAGCACCATAATTGGCTTCTGCGGCCTGGGTTTGGAGATAGCAGGAATGTTTCTGTTTAGCATCTGATCATTCTCCTATTTTAGAAGAACAATCACTAGAGCAGGGTAGTCATTTAGATGAGAATTGCTGGAGTAAGAAAGCCAAACAGGATATTCTCATGCAGTAGAGAGTAGAGCTTCTGAAAAACTGTAGGCAAAAGATTTCTACAGATGGGATCATCTAATTGATGAGGACAATTGCTGAGAGTTTAATTGAAAAATCCACTCCTCAACTCAGTGGCATGGGAAGTAAGGAGCTAAAGATAGAGCTAGACATGATGCTATTTTACAGCTAGTCACTGGCCTGAAATGGTGGCATTACAATCTGATGAGCGTATCGCTTTTTTGAAAATGATCACAAAAACAAATGTAATAAAGATTAAGCAACTTCAGATTTCTGAGCAAAGTACCCAAAGAACTGCAGATGCTGTAAATCAGAAACAAAAACAGAAGTTGCTGGAAAAGCTCAGCAAGTCTGGCAGCACCTGAGAAGAGAAATCACAGTGGATGTTTTGAGTCTAGTGACCCTTCTTCCAAACTGTTCAGCATTCTGAAGGGTCCCTCGGCCCAAACATTAACTCTGCTTTCTCTCCACAGATGCTGCCAGGCTTGCTGAGTTGTTCCAGCAACTTGTTGTTTCAGGTTTCTGAGGCAGTACAAGGTGTGCACAGCAAAGGAATGGGAACTTGCTTAAAAAAAAATCCTTTTCTCCTTCCATTTCTCAGTACTCACTACACGAGCTATCATTTTGGTAAACAGCAGAAACTAAAGGAAAAATGCCAATATTCTTTGAAGCTCTCTTGCTAAGAGGTTTGCTTCAAAATAACCCAGGTTTGGTTGCAGGTTTCAGCAGTGATGCAATAGAAGATATACCCCCCATGACCTTATGGTAAAATGTACGTTTTCAGTAAAAGGAAGGAAGAAAACAAATAGAGGTCTGTTTCATTCTTCAAATCATTTGAACGTTTTTTCATTTATACTGGATTTGTGGAACCAGCAGAACGAGATAACAATTAACTATGAAAATATACATGTTGAATTTTATTAAGGCAATTATGAAGAGGCAATAATTGGCCCAAATGTTGCTACAAGGATCTAAAGCTCACTATGTTTTGGCCTGTAAGTTGCCTTAAGGGTTAACTTATAGCAGAGCATCGCCTGCTGTAACCAAGGAGATTCATGGTTTGGTATTAGAACAGAGGGCCACGCAGGAGAAGGGCAAGTTAGGTACAGAAAGACAAACTAATGATACACACACAACGAATAACAGAACTGGAAAGGAATTACAGTACTTAGGTTGATTGATACTGTACTTTATTCATGGTTACCATTAAGTAATAAACCAAAGAACTGCAGATGCTGGAAATCAGAAACTAAAACAGAAGTTGCTGGAAAAGCTCAGCAAGTCTGGCTGCACCTGTGGAGAGTTCTGAAGAATGGTCACTGGACACAAAATGTTAATTCTGCTTTCTCTCCATAGGTGCTGCCAGACCTACTGAGTTTTTTTCCCAGAAATTTCTGTTTTTGCTCACAATTATCAAGTTGTTAAAGAAGTTGTTGTGAAGTACCAACTCTGAACTGTAACTGATTTTAGGAACCATATAATACTCCCATCTTTGAATCCCTAGAACTAGCTGAAACTTGGCAATAGATACAGATTTTATGTTCAATATTACTGCATCATACAGCACTGGATGCTTTGTTGTGTCTAACAGAATCTAAACTTGAGTTTTCTTTCATCTTCTCATTACTCAGGAGTTAAGAAAAAGGATTAAATAAAACATCAGCACTTCTACCTGAATGTGGGAGTAAAATATGAATTCCTCCAGACCATATTATTTGTTGTGTTATGATAATAAAATTTGAACAGAAATCAGAAAGAGAGTTATCTACAAATATTAAAACAATTAATATCAAATCATGTTAAGGTACGTTAAGATATATGTAAAGCTGGCTTTAATAGGTTGTTACAATGAGAGATTGCAGGGGCTTATTGACATGTGTGTTAACATAGACCTCCCAGGTGTTGAATCCCTAGGATTAGCTGAAACTTGGCATTGGATGCAGATTTTATGTTTGTCAATGTTACTACATTGTACAACACTGGATGATATTGTCATGTAATGGGCAATATCTGATTTACGACGACCAATTCATCTGGGTCTTTTTTGGATTCAGGGTTACCCATCAGCTGAATGTGTGTTATGGTGAAATATAGATTTTGGGCCTTGGAAAGTGTTGGACCAAAATCTGTAATCTTGTGATTTATTAATCAAAACAGAAAACTTGTTTTTTTAATTTCAATTTAAATAGTTATTAATAACAATTAGTAAATAGCAAAATAGTTCAGCTACTGATTCTGAAAATATTTACTGAAATACAAGGTCACTCGCTGGTACTAGACTTGAGTATTACTCAAAAAAGACAACTTTTTAAAATAAAAATCATTCATGGGATGTGGGTGTCATTGACTGAGCCAGCATTTATTGCCCATCCTTAGTTGCCCTTAGCAAGGTAGTGTAGTGCTGCTTTCTTGAACCAATGCAGTCCACTTGATACAAATGATTTTGACCCATTTACAGTGAAAGAACACCAATATGTTTACAAGTCAGGATGGTGTGTAGCTTGGAGAAGAACTTGCAGGTGGTGGTATTAATATGTATCTGCTTCCTTATAGCCAGCAGCATTTGTGGGTTGGAAGTGCTGCCTAAGAAGCCTTGGCGAATTTTTACACTGCATCTGGTAGGTGGTACACACTACCGTGACTGTGCGTCAGTGGTGGAGGGAGTGGACGTTTATGAGGATGTAGTTCCAGTTAAACAGAGTTTCCTGGATGGAGTTAAGCTTAAGCAGTGTTGGAGCTACACTCATTCAGGTAAGTGTGGAGTATTTCACCATACCCTTGACTAATGTTTTGCAGACGTAGACAGCAGCTAGTAACTCGCTTCAGAATTTCTAGACGTTGACCTGCGGAAAGCTCTTTTCATCCTGCACTCATTAGGATAATTAACAAGTGTTACTAAACAGAAAACAACACCATACTGCATGGCAGGAGAGTGCTGATCAGCTGGCAAGTGAAATTTGATTGGTTGTGGTATTTTCATAGAGAATGTACCAGTTAGTGATGAGAGGCTGTGCCTTTTAAATAAAAATGAAAAAGGTTGACTCTGATTGGTCAAGGCATTACAGTGTGAGATGACTCAGAATTGCTGCCACCTATTTTATTGAATAAAAACAAGTACAGAGTGTTTGCATGTTCTTCCTGTCTGCAAAGCGGGCTGTGTGCGTTACAACATGTTGCTTTCAGTACTTGCAAGTACACTGCATTATAAACTCGATTAGCATTTTTAATTCGATTGTCAGCATAATTCTTTGTGCACTGGGGATTATTTAGCAAATATTGTCCAAAGAATCAGAACTACCCAATATAATTTTCTATTGGACTGGCATGTAAATGGCTGGTTCCTCCAATACTGCATGTGTTTTGAAAACTATAAATAGTCCTGAAATGCCTGTGGATCTAGCTTTGTGCATTAGTGGACTGGTTTATTTTACTTACTTTGCTATTACAGGGATAGACACAGCATCAGAGATTGCTTTAATTACATCGCAGTGCACAGGGTGTTGTGGCCTTTCCTCTTTTCTCCTGTGGAAAAGATATTTTAGGATAGAACACGATAGTTACCATTTAAAAAAAAGCAAGGCTTTTCAACATTCAATGTTACAGACACCTCTAGAGTAGGGGCCACTGTCTTTACAAATTCCTCCTCTGTCACTTCTAGCTGTCACTGCTCTGTCACACTCACGGAATTTTGGCCTCTTGTGCATTTCCAATTATCAGTATTTTACTGTTGATGACACATCTTCAGGTGCAGAGGCCCTAAAGCACTAGAATTCTTCAAACTCTTCTTTAAAACCTCCCTCAGACTTGTGGCCATCTGTCCTAATACCTCCTATGTGGCTCTGCATCAAATTTTGTTTCCTAACAATTCTGTGAAGAATGACATTTTATTATTGAAGATGTTTGTTATTATTCAAGGTGCAGTGATGCAGTATGCAGCTTTACCGATTAAGCCAACACAGGAACTCAAAATTACATTGTGATCTAATGGTGGGCAGGCTGCGAATTCTACATATCATTTAAAACTGACCAAGTTGATACTTTTTGTACAATGCAACATAGCACAGCTAGAACGGTCAGGGTGAAACATCGCAAAACACATCTTTAGAACATTATCTTCAAGTTTTCTTCAGAATTCCAGGTCGTTATAACTTAACCATTGATCACTTTTCCCTTCTCACTAGCAGACCACCAAATGCCAACACTACGAAGATCACAGAGGTTCAAGAAAACTCCGCTCCTCAGCTCAACAAGTAGTGATGTATAAATTTGTATTGCCCATACCCCAAGAACAAATTAAATAGGAATCTTCCATCGGGCTGCAAAAGGCTGAACAGGAAAAAAAAACTATTTCTACTGACTAGCAAGTCATAAACAAAACAATGAACAGTGGATGTAGAAAGAGCAGGAGAAATTGTTTAACCCAGTGTTTCTGCAGGATTGAATGCTTTTCCATAAAGAGTAATTAAAAAAGAGACAATTGTAGCAATTAAATGAGCAGTGTATAAATGTTCAAAGTAAAGGACAAGGACAGGGGGAAGGCAGCACAAAGGGATTCATTGGGTTGTTTTAGCAAAGATGCAGCTCAGAGAGAAAGGATCAAACTGCAGTGAAACCTTTACAGTTCTGAACACTGGCAAGGAAAGATTGGTGCAAGTAATAAAAAGAGATCCCACCATGTAAAAGTTTGAATGATCTTCATGGCCACAGCACGGACAAATATTCTTTGGAAAACTAATGCTAAACAATGAAGGAACATACAATAGAAAAATCAGACTGTCAGGCTTAACTATCAAGGACTGTTTTGAAGTGCAGCCAATTGTAATCTCCATCAGACTTCACATATACCAATTTGTCATCAATTAGAGGGAGTGATAAATGTAACAGAATCTCCCACCATCACAAATCTGCTAAGTCAACAGCTTCATGTGGAAGCTCTAATTTCAGACTGAGACTATTACAACAGACTGATGGAACAAATATAACATTGGATGATTTGCACAAAGTGCCTCAGTCACAGCGTTCTTTGTGGAGCACCAGGAATGCCAAAAAGACCACATTCCAATCAATTGTGATCTCACAAACCAGATCTACAAGCATGGCCTACTTGCTGAGTAATGTCGATGGGGAATCTTCTTCAAAAGCTCCAGTCAGCACTGAGCCAGGCTCAGTTGTGTCACCTGCCAGAAAGGGCAGCAATGCCTTTATGCATGCATGGGGCAGCACCTGTTAGACATGACCTCAAACCTAGCTCCAATGTTGACTCTCTGGGATAGTACTGTGGAATGGTAAATGGGGAAAGTTCTGAAGAGCTTGCCCCAAAGTACCACCAACGTCAATTCAATATCCATTCAACAAAGGGCTCAGACACTGGCCTGCTGTCACTTGCCTGCAAATTGTGCCTTTGCTTGCCAGTCAACTTTGTCGCTGGATTGCCCTCTCCCTCTCGTAAACCTGGGCCAAGGGCTGATAAGAAGCTGAAATGCCTTTTGAATTATTACAATCTTTCAAAAGACCTTGATCCCCGTTCCATCTGCAACCTGTTGAACTTGATATTTGCTATTGTTTTCTAGGAACATGTCGCACAGACTGCACTTTGATCTGTGAGTAATTGCACAAATGAGTGGGCCCAGTCAGCGCATGCAGCAACCCTGGTCTTGTAGTGTAACAGAAGGAAAAGCTGCCTCGGAACCAGAGCTTCAGGTTGAAGCCCAGCCTCATGCCTTGATGGCAAGGTGGATGCTTTCATGTTGGACCAAACATGATTGGAAGGAAGTTGAAGCCTCTACCAGCACTATTCGTAACTCCAGACTGCATCTCGTCTGTAAAATGTACATGATGCCACAGCAACTTGGACTCCAGACAGTAGTGTGTGGTAACACATGACAAGGAATCTGCATTTAACAGTGTCCCTTTCAGTGTAGTCATAATGTTTTCAGGACTGGAAACCTTCAACATTCCTGTTTATGTTCTTTATGCATGCACCTTCTGCCATCACCCCCCACGATCCCGTGCAGAAACCCCAGCACCAGAGAGCACAAGGCACAGAAAGGGCAAGAGTAGGAGAGGAAGATAAACAGAGAGAGAGGGATAAAGTGACTGAAAAAGAAAAAGTGAGTACAAAAGAGAGCAAGAGAGAGAGTGCGAGATTCTCATGAGAGAGACAGTGAGAGAGGGAGCAAATCTGCAGTCAACCAGGAAGGACAGCCCCATGAAGTGTTGAGACTAGCAGAGAGCACTAAAGAGAGTTGCTACATCACTAGACAGCTGTCACAGTGCAGGTAGGGACAAGCAACTGTCTCAGCAGGTGGATAGAGCTCAGTAAGCAAAGACCCTCAGTCCCTCAATGCAGACCCTGAGCAACAGCTTCCAGGCTGCACTCTCTGAGGATCCAACTACAAGAGGGATTGGATGCTGCAAATTAAATTTAAAGTACAGTTGGTACCATATCTCAACTTAGAGTAAAAATTAAACATTTCCAATTTTATGCCTCTTAAGGAACCTAACTCCAGTTTTAACACTGATTCCTGTGGGAATCAATGCTTCACGTAAAGTTGTGATTTTCAGGAACTTGAAGTGAGGAGACCCTCAGCACAAACAGAACAGCGTATACTGTGACCGAAAAACTACCTCCAACAGAGCAGCAATACTGCCTGCTCCAGTCCTTACCAAGGGTCAGTAATCATTGCACATGTGTTGTGACACAATGTCAGCCTAGGCATTAAGGTCATTGACTAGACAACCATTTGCAAGTACTGTGACTAATCTATGCCAGCAAATATTTCCAATTAGAGATTTTCTCTTTAGAAAAGTCTTGTACATGCCAACTACTGATAAGCAATGCTCTCAATTATAGGGGCTTTGTTCAGGCAAATAGGGAAACAATTAACTTAATTGGCTCATGAATTGGTAGCTAGATTAGCAGAAAATTGTCTAATGTGTAAAGGTCACTAGCGCAGACAGTCGTCAGGATTTGCAGTGCCTTAGCACAAAGAATAACATAAGCAGAATGCAGAATAGCACCTCTAACCCATGTGGATAGTTCAAATACTGAGATAAAATCCTAAAGTTTCCAGCGGAAGCAATGTGCAACCTCTTCAATTCAATGTTCAATTTATATTGCATAAAAATACTTATGTTTCTTAGAAGAATCAAGAAAACCTTGGAGTGCAGGTTTATAGTTCCTTGGAAGTGGAATCCCAGATAGACCAGATAGTGATGAAGACATTTGGTACGCATGCTGTTATTGGTTAGTGCATTAAGTATAGGAACTGGGAGGTCATGTTGCAGCTGTACAGGACATTACTTAGGCCATTTTTGGAATGCTGCATGCAGTTCTGGTCTTCTGCTGTTGGAAGTATGTTGTGAACTTTGAAAGAGGTCAGACAAGATCTACAAGGATATTGCCAGGGTTGGAGGGTTTGAGTTATAGGGAGAGGTCAAATAGACTGGGGCTATTTTCCCTACAATATTGGAGGCTGAGCGGTGACCTTAAAAAGGTTTATAAAATCATGAAGGGTATGGAGAAGGCAAACAGACAAGGGGAGTCCAAAACCAGAGGGCACAGGTTTAAGGTGAGAGGGGAAATATTTAAAAGGGACCGAAGGGGCAACATTTTCACACAGAGGGTGGTGCATTAATGGAATGAGCTGCCACAGGAAGTGGTGGAGACTAGTACAAATAACATTTAAAAGGCATCTGGATGAGTGTATGAATAGGAAGGGTTTAGAGGGATGCTGGAAATGGGACTAGATTTATTTATGCTATCTGGTCAGCATGGACGAGTTGGACCCAATGGCATGTTTCCGTGCTGTATTGCTCTATGACTCTAAATGCTAAATCTGATGCTGACGGCTCTCCAATGTCCACCTGATCAAACACCAATACAACTTTAGTTTACAGTTTCACCCAAAAGGAAACATATTCCACAATGCAGCACACTCCTTCAATGTTAAAATGAACTGCTAGTCCAAATTATATACTCAAATCCTGAAGTACAGCCTGAACTTGTGACCAAGTATCTCAGAGTCGCAGGTAAACCAAGTTGATACCTGAATATTGAGGACAGACTTCACTATACTTTCAGAGGAGGACCCTCTACCATACTCGGTTCGTTCTTTTCTATTTCCCTAATTCAGTTTTTTTTTTCTTATGGAACTGGTGTCAGGTGAAATGGCATTAAAGCGCATTATTAACATGGTTAAAGCTGCAGAATTCCTTTCTGGAATGAACTAAATAAAGGTTCTATAAGCCGTCTGCTCAAACATCTCAGGTGGTCCCAGGTAGTCAATCTATTTCACTCAATTCCTATAACTCAGTTTACTCATGAAACCAGCAACCATAAAAGAATATCCACATTTTGCTTTTACCTTCCATGTACTGCTACAGCTGCCACCCCTGTTCTTTCAATACGTTTTACAAGGTTAATGGTGTCCTCTAGCTGCAATTAAAAACAAGTATTAAAGAAATAAGCATGAGATCCGGGGGGTGGGTATCAGTTTTATATTCTATTGCTTAATTTGACGAATGACATTTTAAACAGTGAGTGTTACCACAAACATTTAAATATGGCCACAGAATTTTAAACAGCAATGTTTGGTGTTTGTTGATGGAATATCTGCTGCTGCCATTGCTTATAAATAAAAACAAGTGCTGGAGAAACTCAGCAAATTTAGTACATCTACTCTGAGAGAAACACAGTTAACATTTTGAGTCCAATATACCTCTTTTGATATTGTTTAGCCAGGTTATTGAGGTAATAGTAGGAGATAGTTGAAGAGCGTTTCCTTTACACGATACTCATAGGCTCAGCTTCCTAGGATCATCCTGAGGGCGTTCTCGAAGGAGAACAACAACATTTACTGATTAAAAATATTCAGCTGCTGGTTAGAAAATGGCAGCTTTGGAAGTGGTTCTGATCAAACACTCACTGGGGCTATCTGCTGCTGAGTTCATTTCTAATTTCCTTTCTGGTGTATCTAAAGAAAATGTAGGTATCATAGTTGGAGAGATAGTTATAACATGAACAGTAAATGATGATCACACAGGTACATTCGTCATGGTTATAGTACCAGAGTGAAAAGCATCTTTTAATGAAAGTGTAGACATTTCAAAGTTGGCAATACTGACAGAGCATATACAAAGGGGTACAGGTTAGGTGGATTGGCCATGCTAAATGCAGTGTTACAGGGATTGGCTGGAAACAGGGTGGGTCTAGGTGGGACGCTCTTCAGTCACTGTGGATTTGTTGGGTCAAATGGCCTGCTTCCACACTGTGAGCTCCTCTACATGCAGCTTTTTTTTTGGATTTTGAATGTGTTGGGTCAGATTTTTCTGAGGATTTGCAACTGGATTGCTACTCTGCCCCTTTTTTTGTACAAAACCAGGGAGCTCCTCACTCCTGAGAGGGGATTTTGATGAGGGCTGCTTCAGAGATAAGCGGCCATAGTGACAGTACTGTGAGGGGAAGGTAAACAGAGCCTCCTTTGCATAGTAGCCGGCTGACGTACTCTCAAATAAGTAAACTTCACGCTGAAAATCAGCCAAGGTTGTTATTCTTGATTGTGAACAAGGAAGAATGCTGCACTTTAAAGCATTTGAGCAGGTTCTGAGAGATACAAGGCTGAACTTGAATAGAAGCCTGTAGTTTCGTCATTCTTGTCTGTAGGCCCCACTGGTACGGTTGATATTCATTGCTGATCCATCACTGTTTTTGAAGAGAGCTCGTTCAACCTTCTTCCTCATCCAATGCAGTTCAGCAAATTGCTCACATACTTCAGAAGGCAGCCCAGAGGCAACCATATTGATGCGAGTCAAAGAATATTAATGAAGCATTTGGGGTTTTTTCTTTCTAAAAAAAAAGCACTTCAAAAGCTTTGCCCTCACTTTAAATAATTCCAGCTTTTCTATTTCCTAATTTTCAATAAAGATTTCAACTGAATGGTCGGATTTGAATTCACTTCTTCCGGGTCGCAAATCCAGTTGCCTGGCATAGCAGACTAGTGACGACTGCATGACTGCAGCTTTTCTATTAGTTGAAAAAAAGTGAACATGCCAGTCGCTTTAGGTGTTGAGGAAGAAGAGGATGAGAAAACACTGAGATGCTTACAGATGGTAAAATTCGAATTTTACAGGTCACTGGCTTTGAAATTCCCTTGACGAGAGTGGATAAGATCTGAAAGTGAAGCAAAATGTGTAAAATTAGTTTAATACCATTAGTGATAATTGCATTAAATTTTTATCTGCTCTAGGCTCTAAGAGGGTAAACTGAATAGCTTTGTGATTCCTGCAAATCAGAACCAGGCACCAGTAACCATGCTTTTAACTGGCTGCTGGGGGCAGGGGGGCCAAATTATTATATCCTTGTTGTAAGCTGGCTGACACTGGCACAAGTAAACACTAAATTCACCGTCCCACCCCCTTAACTCTTGTTTTTCAGAAGATTTGCTAATTCTTTACAGTGGGTGGTTGAGTCAATCATCTGTTTTAGATCTGAAGGCTGATTTCTTTCACTAAAGGACTTTAATTTATTTAATTAATTGATGAATTTTTCATTAGTTGGGAGCTCTGAATTACTAGCCCAGGACACTTGCTGCACCCACTGTGATGTACCTTTAGCTTCATCAAACAAGATTCATTTCTGACATCTGTAATCTTTGGCGGCTCAGAGCACACCCTCTGGTCATTCCCCAAGTCATGCTGAAATCCAAGGGGACTGTCTACATCTGCAACCACGTCTGGGATCAATGGGTTTGTGCAGAAGTTGTGAAGTTGGCAAAAATGTCCTTCAACACCTGCCACACACTCACTGTAGAACTGAGCAACCAAAAGGAACTTTGGAAAGTACAAAATACTTGTAGCGTCATAGCAAAAGCCAGAAGAAGCCAAACAGAAATGAATGTATCATCAGATAGTGATCTCAGTGCTGATAGGGGAATGGGGGAAACATATGGATTGGCGAGGCCAGAAGTACTGTACATTCCCTGTGTAAAATCACAAAGCAAAAAGCTGAAAATCTTGTTTCTGGACCCGTCAACCCTCAGGGTAAATTAAATTAATCTCCCACACAGTGCAACAATTAGAAACACTGTTTCTCTCCTAAACTGAATTCCAGTGGTCTGAACCAGCCAATGCTTCAGAACACAAGGCCAAAACATTCACTGCACCAAACCCTGAGGTAAATCAAAGAACAAGCAAAACTAAAGCTTACTTTCAAATCTACGACCCTCTCACATCCACTACCTGGTACGTCTCAAGTCTGGTCTGCTATACAGGTACATATCACACATTAAGAAACCTAGGAATTCACAAAGCAAATTGCACATGGGCAACTTTTAAAACTAAGTTTATTTCCACTTTGATTCATTCATTTGAATTCAGAGAACTAAGTTTTGCTTCTTATGCATATGTCTTGAATTTCTGCCATAATATTTCAGAACCCTCTCCCCATCCCCCTCTCTGATGAAGGGTCTAGGCCCGAAACGTCAGCTTTTGTGCTCCTGAGATGCTGCTTGGCCTGCTGTGTTCATCCAGCTCCAAACTTTGTTATCCCTAGAACATTAGCTGGGTCTCTGGATTAACAGTCCAGTGATAATACCACTAGACCATTGGCTCCCATCACTTTCTTACTATTTGTGAGTGTTACAAAGATTTGTAAATATTATTGACTTTACCTTAGTTGAGTGTCTCAATATCAACAAACCAGATAATATGATTTTGGTGAGGAAAATAACATTGTTTTAAATAAATGAAAGAACATAAACAAGCAGTTTTAGGGATAAGTAACTTTTAAATAAATACTACTTCTTTGATGTTCCAACAACATCATTCATAAGGGGAAGCATCAAATTCTGATTCAACAGAAGCATAAGCAATGTGAGAACCTCTGACCGAGATTTCATGCAACTTTTTTGACTTTTTATGAAACATAGCAAGTTTTTAAACAGAAAATCCAACACCAAACCCAATTGAATTCACCATTTCCTACCCACCAACGGGGAATTGCAGCTTCAGAGAGGTAAGGCTCACAGGAAGAAGCAACAGAGATGCCTGATTCCAGTAACAAAACAGCACACATCATAGGCTGATATGAACTCATCCTCCACCAGTTCATACTTCTCTCTCTCTCACCCTCACCCAGATACGGATTAGATTTCCTGCAGTGTGGAAACATGCCCTTTGGCCCAACAAGTCCACACTGCCCCTTGGAGCATCCCAACCAGACCTGTCCCCTTATAACCCACACACCCCTGAACACTATGGGCAATTTAGCATGGCCAATCCACCTAGCCTGCACATCTTTGGGCTTTGGGAGGAAACCGGAGCACCCGGAGGAAACCCACGTAGACACGGGGAGAATGTGCAAACTCCACACAGACAGCTACCCGAGGCTGGAATCGAACCCGGGTCCCTGGCACTGTGAGGCTGCAGCGCTAACCACTGAGCCACCGTGCAACCCAGTGTCTTGATCATTTGTATTGATTCCAAGGCTATCATCCTACCAACTAGCAATGAAGCAGTGAGTTGCTAATAACCAGAGCATCAGCAGAACTCAGAGAAGGTCTTTGTAACTTGTGCACTGCAACCACTCAAACCACAAACACAGGGATCCCTCCTTCTGTGTCACCAGCAGCAGCAACAAGGAAGCTAAGTGCCGATGCTGGTAGACTCCACTCCAAACTGGGGGTTGGTGGTGTTGGAAACTCTACCCCTGCTGCCAGATTTAGGTTTCTTTTAAGAAAAACATTTGGAGGAGGAGAACTTCCTTTCCAAACTCTGCTGAAGCTAACAGATTTCCGTAACCGTGGCTGGCAGACCTGCAGACTACTCCCGAATTGCTTTTGAAATGTAACTGCAATGTGAGGCAAACTACACAGAGGGGATCTCGCACAAATCACCAGATAGCCTGTCATTTTTTTTTTAAAAATTGGCTTGTTGAGGGATGGTGTGTTTTGCATTCAAGTGATGATTTTTTTGACATCTCATCTGAAAGTCAGCACCCCCCAACCTTTATGGTGCACTGAAATACCAGCCTAGACTGTGCGCTCAGGTCTGCCAACTACAGTCAGTGTCCTTCAGACACCTAGGCAACTGCAGTTTGTTATTTGTCGATACTCAAAGAACAAGGTGCTCAACAAATACCACACAATTGTGCCACTCTGTCTTAACCGCACATTGCAATCATGGAAAAGATAACACTAGCAATAAGCTCATTTATTTTGATAGAACAAACCAGCTGCATACTTCGCACAGAAAAAAAGACCGTGGATTAGATGCCTTCCCAGCCAACCTTCACCAAATTTAACTACATAGCAACAGATTTCACTGCAGCCAACGTTGTCAGATCGAGAGACTATTTAATTACCGTGACGCTTTGGGCAGGGGATTACTGTTCATGGGAGAGGAAGTTGACATAGTGCCCTCTGAAGGACAAGCAATGATGTATGTGTCCAGCCAATCTAAACAAAAGGATGAAGTAATGCAGAATCAGAAACTCTGTAAATCAGCAAAAGGTCCAGAAAGTGAAAGAAAGGGTGGAAAAGAAAGATTCAAATGAAGAGAGAGAGAGAGAGAGAGAGAGAGAGAGAGAGAGAGAGAGAGAGAGAGAGAGAGAGAGACAGAAACAGAGAGGCAGAGACAGAGACAGAGAGAGGCAGAGGCAGAGGCAGAGAGAGAGACAGAGATGAGGAGAGAGGGACAGAGAGGGAGGGACGGACAGAGAGGGAGGGACGGACAGAGAGGGACGGACAGAGAGGGACGGACAGAGAGGGACGGACAGAGAGGGACGGACAGAGAGGGACGGACAGAGAGGGACGGACAGACAGGGACGGACAGACAGGGACGGACAGACAGGGACGGACAGACAGGGACGGACAGACAGGGACGGACAGAGAGGGACGGACAGAGAGGGACGGACAGAGAGGGACGGACAGAGAGGGACGGACAGAGAGGGACGGACAGAGAGGGACGGACAGAGAGGGACGGACAGAGAGGGACGGACAGAGAGGGAGGGACAGAGAGGGAGGGACAGAGAGAGAGGGACAGAGAGAGAGGGACAGAGAGAGAGGGACAGAGAGAGAGGGACAGAGAGAGAGGGACAGAGAGAGAGGGACAGAGAGAGAGGGACAGAGAGAGAGGGAGGGACAGAGAGAGAGGGAGGGACAGAGAGAGAGGGAGGGACAGAGAGAGAGGGAGGGACAGAGAGAGAGGGGGAGGGACAGAGAGAGAGGGGGAGGGACAGAGAGAGAGAGGGAGGGACAGAGAGAGAGAGGGAGGGACAGAGAGAGAGAGGGAGGGGCAGAGAGAGAGGGAGGGACAGGCAGACAGAGAGAGAAATTTCTACCTTGTGCTCTTTCTAAACAAAAACCATTTAACTTGGCTCCAGAAAAATAACAGCCCATCATCATGGGAAACTAGTTGAAAGATATGAAATACTTGAAAGAACTTCAAAAAACACATCATAACATCCTAAATTTACTACATTCCCCATTTTCCTATTTGTCTGCTTCCATACTGTGGCCTGGCTCAGCTCCCTTAACCAAATAACATTGCTCAGTACAGACAGGATTTATTTTAGAAAGCATAATTTGCCACACCTTCCCACTGCTTTTTGACTAAAACACGAATGGATATGACATTTTAATACAACTAGCTTTGAGAGAAATAAACAAAGTTGAGAGATATTCTGCAAAGATTTGTTGGCAATTACCCAATAACGATGCAGAGGACAGCTTTCATACTGAGAGAGAGGACATCTCAGCAGATTCTTTCATGGACACTGAGGTTACCATGTAAATGTCAAATCTTTCTGACTTCCAGTGAAACAACGTCAATTAATAACTCGAAGATTCAGAAGGAAGCCAGGAAGAAGCTGTTTAATTTTGTGACTGGAACTATTGTCTGAATTGATTTATGGCATAACCTCCAAGGGATGAGAAAAACATAAGGCGATATCCCTAGCCCAGGGAAATTATTTACAAGGTCAGTCTTACTCTGATCGCGGTTGGGGGTCATCCATCTTTCTGCAAACCACCTGAAGCCTCTGCATTATTGAACAGTTATGGGAGGTAGGGCATTCATCATGGAGTGAACAGCTCAATGGAGACAAAGTGAAGGCACTGCTATTCTTAATCTGGAGCAGCTTTGAGCGGTGTGGAGGGATTCTGCTGACTTGATATTCAGAATCTCTCCGCACAAAATGTTTTGTGCTATTTTGTAAACATGCAGGTTGAAGCAGGACTAGCCCACATGGGCCCTCATACCTTCTCCACCATTTAATATGATCTGACTGACAACTCAACTCTACATCCCAGATAATCTTTCACCTCCCACCTACCTTGATGACCAAAAATCTGTCCACCTCTGCCTTAAGAAGGTTCAAAGGCTCTGCTTCCACTAGCTTCTGAAGAAGAGAGTTCCAAAGACTCTCACCCTTCTGCGGCAATTAATTCACCTCATCCTAGGGCCCTTACTTTGAAAAACAGTAACCTGCCACCCTAGATTCCACCACACGAGAAAGTGTTCTTTCTACATCCACTCAGTCAAGTCGTTTTGAATGTTTTAAGCTTCATTTATACTTCTAACCTCCTAGGAAATAACCTCCGCCTGTCCAACATTCTCACAAAGTGACCTGCCCACTCAGCGTTCTGATGAAAAGTCACTGGACCTGAAATGTTAGCTCAGCATTCCTTCTACAGATGCTGCCAGATTTGCTGAGATTTTCCAGCAAATCCAGCATCCACTGCTCTTTTGGTTTCTCATCTAGTACATAAGCACCCAAGTTTCGTATTCAATTTGTCTCAGAATAAAGAATAAAATTCCATAAGCTTTGCTAATGACTTGCTGCATCTGCGTACTGGCCTTTTGTGTTTCATGTGCTAGGACATCAAGATCCTAGATTTCAGAGCTCTGCATTCTCTCACTATTTAGGTAACACGCTTCTTATTTATTCTTCTTGACAAAATTGACAATTTCTAACGTTCTCACATTATATTACATTTGCCAGATCTTCACCCATTCGCTCAACCGATGTATATCACTCAGTGGCCTCTTCAAGTCCTCTTCACAACTTACTTCCTATCCACCTTGACATCATCAGCAAATTTAGCAACCATACCTTGGTCCCTTTATCAAAGTCATTTGTATAAATTGTAAGAAGTTGAGGCCCCAGCATTGAGGTCTGTGACACACCACTCATTACATCTTGCCAAAAAGAAATTATCCATTTATGCCTATGGTCTGCTTCCTGTTAGCTAGCCAGTATAGAACCCTCCACTCCATAAGCCTTTATGTTCCATAAGCCTTTATGTTCCATAATCAGCTTTCATAGAATCGTACAATCCCCTACAGTATGGAAACAGGCCCTTCAGCCCAACAAGTCTAGAGCGACCCTCAGAACATCCCACCCTGACCTATATCCCTGTAACCCATCTAATCTACATATCCCTGAACACTATGGGCACGTTAGCATGGCCAATCCACCTCGCCTGCACATCTTTGGACTATGGGAGGAAACTCACGCAGACATGGCGAGAATGTGCAAACTCCATCCAGGCAATTGACCAAGGGTGGAATCGAACCCAGTGTCTGGCGCTGTGAGGCAGCAGTACTAGCCAATGGGCCACCGTGCTGCCCCCTAAGCTTTGATGTATCACTTTGTCAAATGCCTTCTGGAAACCTAAATGCAGTATACTCTTTGATTCCCAATTAGCCACAGCACATGTTACATTTTCAAAGAACTCCAGCAAATTAGCTAAATATGATATCCATTTTACAATCACATTAACTCTGCCGGATTCCCTTGAACTTCTCTAACTGCCCAGCTAGGTCTTCAATAATATTCCTATGACAGGTATCAAGCTAACAGCTGTTCCTAGTTTTCCGTCTCCCTTCCTCCCTTTTTGAACAAAGAAGTTACATTTGCTATCTTCTAGTCTAATGAGTTGTGCCCAAATCCGGGGTTTTTGGAAAATCAGAACCAAAGCATCAATTATTTCACCAGCCACTCTTTTTAATGTTTAGGGACGATGGCCAACCAAACCCAGGCACTTGTCAGGCTAGAATTCCAATAATTAACTCAGTACCATTTCCTGGTGATCATCATTTCCACCTCCCTTTCAATTCCTGACTTTGCAGAAACAACTATGTTACCGTACTTATGTTTTCTAAAATAAACATTCAGATCATTTCCTTTTTACCTATTTTCCGATTCATTTTCTATTGCAACAATGCTCACTTTGTTAACTTTGTTTTCAAATATTTACAGAAACTCTGATTTTATTTTTGGCTATTTTTTGGTTGTACTCAATTTTTTACTTTTAGTCATTCGTAGCTTTGTTTTCAAACATATTATTGAATCTTCTGCCCTGTCACCTGTCTTTGCATAATTATATTTAATTCGCCAGCTCACTTCAGCTGGCTCTGCTTTCATGAAGGTATAAGTGCCTTTAATTAAGTTTAAAAAACCAATATGGATTCACTCTTTTCGCCCTCAAATTGAATGTAAATTCAATTATTTTATGATCACAGCCACACACTTTTCCTATAAGGGCAGTAATGAATCCTTTCTCTTTATACAAATACTCGATCTAGTATATCCTACTCACTGCTTGGTTCCAAAAAGTGCCCTTCTAAGAAACTATCCCAAAATTGTTCTATTAATTTATCTAGGCCACCTTTGTCCATCTGATTTTTCCAATGTTTTGTAGATTAAAATCTCCCATGACCAACACCATGCCTTTCTGATAACCTCCTGGTGTTTGTTCTTTAACTGTGGGGGTCCGTGTAGCTGGTGCCCATAGTGTGTTCCCTAAAAAGTTGATGCCTACTGTCCAATGTGGAGGCCACTTCCAGCAGTGAGCAGAAATCGCCAATTACCTGTTCTGAGTTTCATGTTGAGAACTCTCGATGCCTGGTTTGTTCGGCACATTTGGTAAGAGAGGAAGCTGAACATTACCGAGGCGAGTTTTGCCGCCAACGAAACATTTAACAAGCAATAATCCCCCTAACTTGGTATCTTGACCCTGGCCAGCAGAAAACTCACCACTCTGTCTCAGTGGATATATGCAGCCAGATGCTCCTGATGCCAAGGCTGACTATCAGATTCCTCATTCGAGTTAGTCACAAATCTCACCACAGCCCATGTCGCTCAGGGCACTGCAAAAACTGCCCCAACTCTCTCTTTTTTTAATCCTGTCATTATTTTTGTGGAAGCCAGGCCTGTCAATTTTCATCCCTGAAGGAGCATTCCTCAAAAGTGCTGGCCCAGGTAATCATCGTTGAAGCATCTATAAATTATTAAACCAATATTTGTTCCTAATGCAATTGATCTAATCTGTAATCTCCAAAATAAAACAGCCAGAAGCAGTAAATTTGTCCATGTAAAATTACTAATCTATATTACATCAAGCTATAAATAGTTATCAGGTAACATTACATTGTTTTTGTTTCAGATTACAGATGGTGAGGTTGTTCTATTTTAATAGAGACATTGTTTATCAATATTGTTTCTATACCTCTTTCATCTCAAAAACAACATGCCATTATTCTTGGTTGATGGGACCAGTTAAACTGCTGCTGTAATAGTCAGTGTGCCTTTGGTGAGGGGAACACATCAGCCCTTACTTTAGGTTAGTTATTCAAGTTTTACAGAAATGAGCCTCAACTCGTACAGACATGTTAATCCTTTCTTTATTTTTGTTGGCGTAAGTTAAGTCGTTCTTGTATTAAAAATGGGGCTCCTTCAAGAGAGTGTAATACCTAATGACTTTAATGTCATAGAGTCATACAGCACAAAATCAGATCCTTCAGCCAAACTCATCCATGCCCACCAGCATTCCTAAACTGAACTAGTCCCATTTGCCCGTATTGGCCCATGTCCCTCAAAGCCTTTCCTATCCAAATGTCTTTTAAATGTTATAACTGTATCCACTTCCTCTGGCAGCTCGTTCCATATACGCACCAACCTCTGAGTGAAAAGCTGTCCCCTCAGGTCCCTTTTAAATCTTTCGCATCTCTCTTTAAACCTGTGCCCTCTTGTTTTTGGACTCCCTACCCTGGGAAAAAGATCTTGGCTATTCACCTTATCTGTGCTTCTCATGATGTTATCAACCTCTATAAGGTTACTCCTCAGCCTCCTCCACATAACTCAAACTCTCCAGTCTCGGTAACATCCACAGTGTATTTTCAATTGCTGGCTGGCCATCAGTTATTGCCCATCCCTCACTGCCCCTTGAAAAGGTGTTGGTGAACTGCTGCAGTCCATTTGGTGTGAGTTTATTCACCATGCAGTTAAGGAGGGGGTTCCAGGATTTGGATTCAGGAGCAGTGAAGGAACATGACACATTTTAAAGTCAGGATGGTGAGTGACTTGGAGGAGTATCAGTGTGTTACATCAGTGCATTGTATTTCATATTTTATCACTCTTTCCTTCTTTGCAAAAAAAAAGGATGTCACTGCTTATAAACTACTGTGGGAACTCCAGAGGTCATGAAAGGTGCATGAAAGATCCCCCAGGTTATTGTGAGAGGCAAGGGCTTTGACTGGAGATCTTTGTAACCTCGCTGGGCAATGGAGAGGTCCTGGAGGACTGGCAGGTAGCTAATATTGTTCATCTGTTCAAGGAGGGAAATAGGGATAATCCAGGAAACTATAGATCAGTGAGTCTCACATTTGAGGTTGGAAAGCTTTGGAGAGAATTCTTTGGGATAGGATTTATGCACATTTGGAAAAGCATGGGCTAATTAGGGACAGTCAGCATGGTTTTGTGCGGGGCAGTTCATGTCTTATTAACAATTGAAATTTTCAAGGTGACAAAGGCAATCAATGAGAATAGAACAATGGATGTTGACTGAATGGATTTTAGTACAGCTTTTGACAAGGTCCCCCATGATAGGCTCGTCCAGAAGGTTAAGATGCACGGGATCCACAGTGACTTGGTTGCTTGGAATCAGAACTGGTTTGTCCATAGAAAGCAGAGGGCAGTGGTGGAAGGGTGTTTTTCAGGCTGGAGGTCTGCAGTTGGACCTCTGCTGTTTGTGTTATATATAAATGACTTGGACAAAAATGTAGATGGATGGGTTAGTAAGCTTGCAGACAATACAAAGATCAATGGAGTTGCGGGTAGTGTAGAAGGTTGTTAAAGGTTAAAGCAGGATACAGATCAGTTGCAGGTAAGCGTGGAGAAATGGTAGATAGAATTTAATTCAGGTAAGCGCAAGATGCTACACTTTGGGAGGTCAAACGTTAAGATAAAGTACACAGATAATGGCAAGACCCTGAACAGCAATAATGTACAGAAGAATACAGGTGTTCAAATCCATTGCTCCCTGAAAGTGGCCATACAAGTACGTAGGGTGGTAAAGAAGGCATATGGCATACTTGCCTTTATTGGTCGGGGAACTGAGTACAACAGTCAGGATGTCATGGTACAGCTTTATAAGACTTTAATTAGGCTGCATGTAAGAGTACCGCATTCAATTCTGGTTGCTGCACTACAGGAAGGATCTGGAGGCTTTGGACAGGGTGCAGAGGGGGTTTATCAGGATGCTGCCTGGATTACAGGGTATGAGCTATAAGGAGAGGCTAGAAAAGCCTGGGTTGTTTTCTCTGGACCAGCAAAAGCTGAGGGGTGACTTGATAGGAGTCTCTAAAATTATGAGATGCAGAGATAGGGATGACGGTCAGAATCTTTCTCCTCAAAGCTGAAACGTCCAAAACTAAGGCGAGAGGGGAAAAGTTCAACTCAGGTAAGAGCAGCAACTTTTTTTTTTACAGAGCATGGTAGGAGTGTGGAACCCGCTACCAAGGGTGGTGGTGGAGGCAGATACGTTTGGGGTGTTTAAGGGACTTTTAGATAAGCACATGTACATGCAAGGAACAGAACGATACGGACCGAGGGCAGGCAGAAGAGATTAGTTTAATTTGGCGCCTTGTTTGGTGCAACATTGTGGGCCTAAGGGTCCATTCCTGTGCTGTATTGTTCTGTGTTCTAACTCATCTTCTTTAAATATAAATTTCACTCACACATTCTCAATGGAGGAAATCTTTGTCAGGTAATCCTTGTGTACACACGAGTGTCCACTTTGAAACATCTTGAGAATGTTGCATTTTTGCCTTTACTGATTACTACTGTAACTAACATTTCAGCAGGTTTGGTGTCCCATTTCTGTCTTTAAATAACAGAAGACATGTGGACTTTAACCATCACAACCTTCGGCATCTGACTAGCCAAGAGCCATTTTGTCAACATTTTTTTGACACACCATAATAAAAACAAAGCCCTAGCTGTCTCCAACAAATTCACTTTTTTCTCTATCAGAAAATCTTTTAACAGTTGGACGTGTCCCTTTACTGGATACAATGTGAAACCCCCTTCACTATTGTGACACAAAAGGAATTGAACAGAATCCAGAAACAGCCATTCAAACCCAACCAATCCATGTCAAATTTCATTTGAACTTCTTCCGATCTTTAATCCCTGAGTATAACCCAGAGTTCCCTCTCCCTCCCATGATGAAACAGAATCTGAGCAAGCTTTACAGTTTGAACTACGTGATGAGATACGACTCACAGGTAGTTTGAAACACAGATATTAAATGCCCTCAATAAACCACAACTGTATGTTCAGAAACAAATTAGTTATTAGTTTACAGACTGACAACAAACAACTGAAAGAATTCATCGTAAGTACTTACAGCTTCAATTTTGTCAGGGTTGGACAACAGCGCTACTCCCATGCCACCCTATACAAATACAGAGCAAAACAAAGAGATTAGCGGTATCAAAGCTGCTTACATTAGAAGAGAACATACTGTGAGTAATAAACAAGCCACGGTAATAACCCAGGCATCCCGAACAGCTCCTATGAAGTTCAAATGCCTCAGTGGATTCCAAGCTCCTCCTAAAGAAGTGGTCTCTCTGAAACATCTTGGAAGAATGTGGTGTTTTACTCTGCGAAAAGGTGGTTATATAAATGCAAATTTTATCTTTCTTGCCTCTGAAGGCAAGGTGATATTATGGCATGTTAAATTCAGCATTTTGGTCTCAGAAATAAGGCAGCAAGTGCAATCTCCGTTGTTTACAAATAATATGCCAGAATGCAATCAGAAAGCAAAGAGAGGAACTTCATGAGTGGTCTCAAACATTAGGACTTGTGTAAACATTGCCAATGGACTGTGTCCCATACGCGCATGTTTTAGAAATTCAAAATCTAATTCTAAGGAATTTAAAATTCTACACCCATTGGCAGCCGTATAATGTAACGAACTGAACATTCAATGTTCACCTACAAAGTCACAACTATGGCCGATTTATAATCACAATCTGTATATTTTCAATATTTCAGACTCCCAATCCAATCCTAGAATATGCAGTTATTTAAATTCATGTTTAAGTAAATTGACTGTATTTTATTTCATTTCCGTGTGGGCAGATGTTTACTTTGATTGTAAAGCCACATTTCAGATGCACAACAAGGCATTAAAAATGTTTCCATACTGTAAAGGAATGCACTTTAGCATCATGTTAACCACTCATGGAAAATTTTAAGGATGTTAAAAATCGTAATGATTTTGCTGAAAATATATTTTACTGCTAAACTGTAAAAAAAATTTAAAAAACAAAACAAGATAATGATTTAATCACTAGTGCAAAGCTGTTGGATGCATTTCACTGGCACGTCAATGACTCAAAGAGCTGCTTCAAGTTGGAGGCATTTTCTTTCCTTCGTTTTTATGGCTGCCATGGCAGAGAAGGCTTGCTCACAAAGATATGTGAAGACCATAGGGTATTGGAGCAGCATTAGGCCATTAGTCCACTGAGTCTGCTCTGCCATTCTATCATGGCTGATATGATTCTCAAACCCATTCTCATGGCTTGTCTCTGAAATCCTTCAACACCTTACCAATCAGGTGTCAGATCTTGTGGTGGGAGAACACTTTGGCAACAGTGACCACAACAGCCTCACATTTACTGTAGCCATGGAAAGGGAAAGGAGCAGTTACCGGGGAAGATATTTAACTCGGGTAAAGGAAACTATGACACTATCAGGCAAGAGTTGGGAAGTACAGATTGGGAGCAATTGTTCCACAGGAAGGGCACAGCAGACATGTGGAGGCTGTTTAAGGAGCAGTTGTTGCAAGTGATGTATAAATTTGTTCCTCTTAGACAGGTAAGAAGAGGTAAGATTAAGGAGCCTTGGATGACGGGTACAGAGGTGCTTCTTGTCAAAAAGAAAAAGGCAGCGCACGTACAGTGGAGGAAGCAAGGGTCTAGCACAGCGTCAGAGGACTACAGGCTTGCTCGGAAGGAGCTCAAAAGTGGACTGAGGAGGGCCAGGAGGGGGCACAAAAAAGGCTTGGCAGGAAAGATTAGGGAGAACCCGAAGGCATTTTACTCATACGTGAGGAATAAGAGAATGATCAGGGAGAAGGTAGGGCTGATCAGGGATAGCGTAGGGAACTGGTGCGTGGAGTCTGAGCAGATAGGGGAAGCCCTAAATGAGTGTTTTGCTTTGGTTTTCACTAAGGAAAGGGACCTTGTTGTGAATGAGAACTTTGAAGAGCAGGAAAAGAGGCTTGAACAGATCAATATTGAGCAAGTTGATGTGCTGGAAATTTTGGCAAACACTAAGATTGATAAGTCCCCGGGGCCAGACCAGATTTATCCAAGGTTGCTCCGGGAAGCGAGAAAGGAGGTTGCTAAGCCGCTGGTGAAGATCTTTGCTTCCTCACTCTCCACGGGAGTCGTACCAGAAGATTGGAGGGAGGCAAATGTTGTTGCTCTTTTCAAGAAAGGGAATAGGGAAATCCCTGGAAATTACAGACCAGTCAGTCTTACGTGTGTGGTCAGCAAGGTTTTGGAAAGAACTCCGAGGGATAGGGTTTATGACTATTTGGAAAAGCATAGCGTGATTAAAGGGAGTCAGCATGGCTTTGTGACGGGTAGGTCATGCCTTACAAATCTTATTGAGTTCTTTCAGGAAGTCACGAGACAGGTTGACGAGGGTCGAGCAGTGGATGTGGTGTACATGGACTTCAGCAAGGCATTTGATAAGGTTCCCCACAGCAAGCTCATTCATAAAGTCAGGAGGTACGGGATACAGGGTGATTTGGCTGTCTGGATTCAGAATTGGTTGGCTGACAGGAGGCAGAGAGTGGTTGTAGACGGTAAGTATTCTGCCTGGAGGTCAGTGCTGAGTGGTGTCCCACAGGGCTCTGTTCTTTGTAGTTTTTATAAATGACTTGGATGAGGAGGTTGAGGGGTGGGTTAGTATGTTTGCTGATGATACAAAGGTTGGAGGTGCCGTTGATAGTATCGAGGGCTATTGCAGGCTTCAGCGAGACATTGACAGAATGCAGAGCTGGGCTGAGAAATGGCAGATGGAGTTCAACCTGGATAAATGCAAAGTGATGCATTTTGGAAGGTTAAACTTAAATGCTGAATATAGGATTAACGGCAGGATTCTCGGCAATGTGGAGGAACAGCGGGATCTTGGTGTTCAAGTGCATAGCTCCCTCAAAGTTGCCACCCAAGTGGATAAGGTTGTTAAGAAAGCATATGGTGTTTTGGCTTTCATTAACAGGGGGATCGAGTTTAAGAGCCGCGAGGTTATGCTGCGGCTCTACAAAACCCTGGTGAGACCACACTTGGAATACTGTGTCCCAGTTCTGGTCGCCCTATTATAGGAAAGATGTGGAGTCTTTGGAGAGGGTGCAAAGGAGGTTTACTGCCTGGACTGGAGGGCTTGTCTTACGAGGAGAGGTTGACTGAGCTCAGACTTTTCTCTCTGGAGAGAAGGAGGAGGAGAGGTGACCTGATCGAGGTGTACAAGGTAATGAGAGGCATTGGTAGGAGTCGATAGCCAGAGACTATTTCCCAGGGCAGGATTGACTGCCACGAGGGGTCATGGTTTTAAAGGTGTTAGGAGGAAGGTATAGAGGAGACAGAGGGATGTTCTTCACCCAGAGAGTTGTGACCGCATGGAATAGTTTACCAGTGGTAGTTGTGGAAGCGGAGACATTAGTGACATTTAAGCGACTGCTGGACATGCACATGGACAGCAGTGAATTGAGGGGAATGTAGGTTAGATTATTTTTGGATAAGGATTATTCCACGGTACAACATCGTGGGCCAAAGGGCCTGTACTGTGCTGTACTTTTCTAAGTTCTATGTTCTAACTACCACTGTATTAAATACACTCAGTGACTTGCTCTCCATAGCACTATGTGTCAATGAGCTCCAGAGAGTTACCACCCTCTGGCTAAAGAAATTCCTCCTCATCTCTGTTCTACAGTCATCCCTTCACTCTGAGTCAGTGCCCTGGGGTCCTAGTCTCTCCCATTAGTGGAAACACCTTCTCCCAAGTCCATTCTATCCAGACCTCTCAGCATTCTGCAAGGACAAGGTTGTGGTTTCTTCATAACCTTTTTGCTCAATTGTTCACATACAAAAGTGTAAACAATTAATATCGCAATATCGCAAAAATGCCTTTTTTTGCAATTTTTAACAATTAGTTTTGAAATTGGGCATCCCACCTACATGTCCCATTGGTTCAGAAACACTGCATTTGTGGATGCAATTGCACAAATTCTACCAATCACATACAGTTATTCAAGGAGTTTAAAATCCACCAAAGCTATTTCAGTGGATCACAATTTTACAAGGAATAGAATAAATTAATTGAATGCTATTATTGCCATATGTTTTCGAAGTCTCCATTACTGAAGAGCAATGGATTGGCAAAAGCTGATTGGATTCATAAGAAAGTGGCTAAAGATAACAACACACCACATTAAACATCTTGAGAGTGGTTGTAACTGTCATGAGTAACCTCTAACCCATTTAAAATAACTGAAAATCAGTTCAATAAAAAATAGACTGAATTATTTAAATTTTGTTGGTGTATAAACTAGCTATTTAAAAAACATAACTTTTTTGACAAAATGAACTTTAAAACTGTACACCAAAGTACCCATATATCTAAGAAAACAAGGGCATTTAGCACAGCTTTCCCGAGATTGTGTCATCGGCAGAACCTTGTAACTTCCAACAAGTAGTGTAGGGCCTGGTTTGGAAGAAATTCATCTTGAGTCAGTGTAAAGGATCGAGCAAACGAGAGTATGCATTTCGAACAACGTTGCCTTATGTTTAAGATTCCCCAATCTCTGGCACTGACTTGATCAATTCCATTTGTACTGTGGCAAGAGAACTAGCAAAATCTTAGCCCCGTACTTTACATCTGACAGGCACTATGCTTGATAAATGCATTTTCAAATCTTATAAGAGGTCCACAAGAGATATTGCACCACAATTGCTATAAACTATGACATTAACTGATCACAAAATAAGTGGCTTTGTTGTTCAGGTGGTGCATAACACCATAAGACATAGGAGTGGATGTAAGGCCATTTGGCCCATCAAGTCCACTCCGCCATTTAAATCATGGCTGATGGGCATTTCAACTCCACTTCTCTGCACTCTCCCCGTAGCCCTTGATTCCTTCTGAGATCAAGAATTTGTCGATCTCTGCCTTGAAGGCATCCAACGTCACGGCCTCCACTGTACTCCACGGCAATGAATTCCACAAGCCCACCACTCTCTGGCTGAAGAAATGTCGTCTCATTTCAGTTTTAAATTTACCCCCTCTAATTTTAAGGCTGTGCCCACGGGTCCTAGTCTCCCCGCCTAATGGAAACAACTTCCTGGCGTCCACCCCTTCTAAGCCATACATTATCTTGTAAGTTTCTATTAGATCTCCCCTCAACCGTCTAAACTCTAATGAGTACAATCCCAGGATCCTTAGCCGTTCATCATACGTCAAACCTACCATTCCAGGGATCATCCGTGTGAATTTCCGCTGGACACGCTCCAGGGCTAGTATGTCCTCCTGAGGTGTGGGGCCCAAAATTGGATACAGTATTCTAAATGGGGCCTAACTAGAGCCTTATAAAGCCTCAAAATAAGGCATTATAGTGCACCATAGGATGATATATCCAATTGTATCTGCCGCAGTTCTTTGGAAGAGCGAGCCAATTATTCCCACTCTTCTGCTGCTTTCCCATGGCCCTGCAAACTTTCACCTTTCAGTATCATCCAGTTTCCCTCTGAAAATCATTATTCAATCTGCTTCTATTGCTATTTCAGGCAGTGCATTCCCGATTCAGTGCAAATGTTTATTTCCTCCCCTCTCAAACTGGTAACTTTGCCAATAGTCGTCAAGTTTGTTTCTTTTTACCATCCTGCTACTGGAAACTGTATGCCTTGAATATATCTCAAATGTTCCCAGCATCTTCTTTGCTCCAAATTGAACAATTGCAGTTCCTGTGTGTGTATGAAGTCTGTCACCCACAATTCCATTTTAGCAAATATCCTTTGTGCTTTCTCCAAGGCTTTGACCTCCTTGCTAAGGAGTTGAGCCTAGAATTGGCCACAAAACTTCCACTGGGACTGACCTGTGGTTTATAAGCATTTAGTGCCAGTTCACTGCTTTTGTACTCCATACTATTAAAGCCAAGAATCCTGCATGCTATTGCCATTAACTTCAAAAGCCCTTTTTTCTCTATAGTTGCATGTTCTCTGTTCTTGCATTTCCTTTAAAACTGTACCACCTTGTTTAGATTGGCCCCTCATCACTCTTCCCAAGTGAACCTCTTCACATTTCTGTGTTCAATTTTGCCTGCCATACATCTCTTCATTTCATCAACCTGTCAATAAATCACATGCAACCAGAAGCTTAGGATCATTTTTGCAGACAGAATGTAGATGTGCTCAGATGGGGCAAACGCTTTGCAGAACACCTACTTTCTGTCCACAAAAATGACCCTGAGCTCCAGGTGCCTGCCATTTAATAATAATGGAATTATTTAGGTTAGATGGGCTTCAGTTTGGTTTCACAGGTTGGCACAACATCGAGGGCCGAAGGGCCTGTACTGCGCTGTAGTTTTCTTTGTTCTATGTTCTATTTCAACACAGCACCTCGTTCCCTGGTTAACATCTCTGTCTCAGACGTGCTACAGTACTCCAGCAAAGCTCTGTGCAAGCTGGAAGGACACCCATATTCCACTTGATAACTCTGCGACCTTCAAGACTCAGCATTGAGTTCAATAATCTTACGAACAAGAACAAAGCTGCTGGAAAAGCTCAACAGGTCTGGCAGCATCTGTGAAGGAGAAAACAGAGTTACCATTTCAGGTCCGGTGACCCTTCCTCAGAACTGATGGTGGCTGGGAAAACATCAGTTTATATGCAGAAAATAGGGAGGTGGGTTGGGTAGGGAGTGAACGATAGGATAGAGCCCAAAGAGAGAGAAAGAGAGATGGACAGACAAAGGAGATGCTAACGATCAGGCTGGGAGGGTGAGTAGTTGCTAATGGGGACTGTTTTAATTTTAGGGCCTAAGCACCTTCTCCAATGTCCTTACTCTGATCCCACACCCCAGGCTCTTCACATGGACTGCTACCACACATAAACCATTGTCAGCTACCAATGTTTTCAGTTAGCAGCTATTCACAACTGTTTGTCTTTCTACCTGGACTCCGTCTCTAGCTACTGTTTACTCCTCCTCCATCACTACCAGCCCATCTTCATCTTTTTCTGGCTCAAATTGGTTCTGTTGACAGGTCACTGGACCTGAAACATTAACCCTGCTTTCTCTCCACAGATGCTGCCAGACCTGCTGAGTTTTTCCAGCAATTTCTCATTTTGTTTCTGATTTCTAAACGTCCACAGTTCTTTGCTGATTTTGTGTAGCCATGAGCAATCCTTGTTCAGTTGGTAACAAACACTTCAAGCAGCACTATGGGGCAAGACTCTCTCCAAATGCAAATCACATGAATATAATTCTTTGCAGTCAGGAAAATCCGCTGTGATGGTTGAAAGCAAAGTGCAGTCTTACCTTGGTGGAATATTCTTTTGGGCAGCCCATATTTACGTCTATTCCAGCTACATCATTTTCTCTATTTGGAAAATAAGGAACATATTTACAAAAATATGTATGGTTTTCAAAGTATTGACCAAATAGACTCTGGCTTCATTATATTTTCATAAGGAATATTTTTTTAGCTACATCCTGCAACATCACATTCAGTGACACACAAGATGCAAGAACTAAAGTATCACACAGCGCGACATTTAGATATGTGCCAAATACAGGGCTCCTAACGGATAAACAGAAGATTCCTTTTGCATTGCTCATCGAGAATGCGAAGACATGCTGTTTGACAATTTACCACCATGCTATGTAATGGGCAATCTTTGATATTTTCGTAATGAAGTGTAACAAGCAGGAATTAACAGAAATTAACCAAGGTAAAGTGTCAGGTTAGCCATTACATTATTGAGTGGCAGAGCAGGCAGGTCAAATGTACTGACTTGAGGTGGGAATTATAAACCCGTACATGGAGGTAGTGAGGACAGAGGCTATCTCAAGTGATCTTTAAAATGATTACAGTTGGCTAAACCTGGAGGGTTGGAAAGAGTTGGTGCTGCCCACGTGAACGAACACGAGCACACATCCCCTCCCTGAGCCAAATAGTGTACGGTAGGGTGACTAGAAGTCACATGGCTCGACACACGAGTCATCCTAATGTACATCAGGACGTTTCAGAGATGACCACAAGACTATTCAGATCCCTAGGTATCAGGATAGTCCACAAACCAACAACCACCCTGCAACAGCTACTGATGAACATAAAGGATCCCATACCCACAACCAATAAAACTATCTTAATATACAAAATACCATGCAAGCACTGTCAGAAACAATACACAGGCCAGACTCGAAGACAACTGACAATAAGGATACACAAACACCAAGTAGCCTCCAAGAGACACAACCAATTCTCACTGGTCTCAATACATATGGACAAAGAAAGAGACAATTCGATTGGGACAACACATCCATAATAGCACAAGCCAAACAGAGACACGCCAGGGAACTCCCGGAGGGCTGGCATTTTAACCGGAACTCCATCAGCAAACACACTGAACTGGCCCCAGTATACAAAACACGAAGAACAGAACCAGAAGTAATGCCAACCAGCCTAGCAAACTGAGGCGGATAAATAACAAGAGGGACAGAACATCAGCGCCTCACCAGAGGCACACTGACGACGTTACCTTAGCAGGATAACAAAATATTTGCATCCAAACACACAGGTTCAGCAAGCAAGTCTGCAACCTGGTCCGCAACCCGAGCTACAACCCACCTCAGAAACTTTAATCCCCCACTATAACTGCTCTATGTTGGTTACACCTTGTGGTAAATGCAGATTCATTCCTCAGCATCCTTCACACTAGTTGCTGGCTCCCCGCCTATTCCAAGAAATGGAACTGCATCCTTTTTGTTTCTTAGCTCTAACCAGATATGTCCCTAAACCCGTCTGGGACATTCCCCTTTCTGCAACACTACAATGCTTTCCTGAACCAATGCCACCATCCCTCTTCCTGCTTTCCCAGTCCTATGTTTCCTGAATAACTTTGTGATAAGGAATATATAACAGAGTCCTCTCTTCCTTTGACATCATCTTTGTAAGAGCCACAACATAATTCTAAATGTCAATCTACACCAATGATTCACCAATCTTACTGACAATGTGCATTCACACACAAACACACTAACCCCTGATTGAAACTCCATTTCTTCCTTCCTTTCTGTAACTCTACCTATTAACGTATTAGTCACTTTAAACTGCATCTTCCGAACCCATGACTACTTCCATCCAGAACGATGAGGGTAGTAGATGCACACATGCTAGTCTGACTCATGTAAAGTGTCCACGATTTCCCACGTGTTACAGGATGGCATTCTGCTTATCGGAGCTGTCTTCCAAGCCTTAGTCATACTTTTGTTGTATTTATTATGAACATATTTTTCTCGTACCAAGGTTACCTTATAAATGCACGTTTCAGAATTTCTGGCCTGAGACAGAGTCCTCCACAGTAGATGCTCATTGAGTAACACCACCTTCTCACTTCACTGAACTCCCCACTCAGCAAGCTTAACCTGTTACAGTAAACATCAGTTAAAATACCTCTTTTCCACTATGCATAGAATTCCCACCGGAATTAAATTCTCCAATTTTTACTTGGTTACGTAACAGTCCTGCATCATCTGACAATCCCTCCCTCACTAATCTTGTACTTTCAAAAGCGTCTCTTATATACAGCGATTCTGATGTGTCACCAGCTATCTTGACTTAGTTTCCTGCGACAATGATTATCCTAATTTTTCCTCAAAAACCTGTTCAGTGATGTTATTACACACTTCTGGAGCAGGTGGACTTGAACTTGAGATACTACCACTGCACCACAAGAGGGCCCCTGCTACAGTTTTTAAAAAATTTAAACTGTTTTTCTCAATCTGTTCAGAAATGTTATTACACACCTCTGGAGTAGGTGGGACTTGAAACCAGGCCTCCTGGTCCAGGAGTAAGGTCACTATCACTGCACCACAAAAGGGTCCATGCTCCAGTGATTCACACCAGATGAACAAAGGACTTTCAGTTGATTGATAAGATAATTGCCAATAATAGGCATACACCTACTTAACAATACTTTCAGATTCAGAGTTAAATGAGAAAGACTGAGCAGTTAAATTCCCACTTTAAGTTAAATTCACTAAACCCTCACTCTATCTAGTCTCACTCCCACGTAGCCTGAATGTTTCTGTAAGATTTTACTATTTTTCCTCCTCAACATTTCAGGAGAAACTTGCTGACAACAAAGCAGAAGTTACTTTCAAACCTCCATAACGAAAAAGCATCCTCCTCCCAACCCAACCCATCCCAGTTCATCCTTCTCCTCCCCTCCCCACCACAACTGAAAATTAGCTTCTGTTTAATTGTGTGTAGATTTGCAAAATATTTCAAATTGCCAGGATGTCTAACATACGGATGAAAGAAGTTTGATGAGGAAATGGGGCTATTTGAGGTTGTAAGTAGCTATAACAATCTCTTCACCATTTAAAGTCACCCATTCTATTTGGTTTTATTATACTGAGTTCCTCTTTCCTCACACTTCAGTGCCCCTGCATTTACTTAGTCATAGAAATTTACAACACAGGAACAGACCCTTCGGTCCAACTCATCCATACTAACCAGATGTCCGAATTTAATCTAGTCCCATTTACCAGCATTTGGTCCATATCCCTCTAAATGCTTCCTATTCATACGCCCATCCAGATGAATTTAAATGTTGTAATTACACCAACCTCCACCACTTCCTCTGGTAGTTCATTCCATACACACACCACCTTCTGTATGAAGAAGTTGTCCCTTAGATCCTTTTTTAATCCTTCCCCCTCACCTTGAACCTAGGCCCTCTAGTTTTGGACCCCCCCAACCTGGGAAAAGACCCTATTCATGCCCCCCATGATTTTATAAGCCTCTATAAAAGGTCACCCCAGAGCCCCTGGCTCTCCATGGAAAGTAGCCTCAGCCCATTCAACCTCTCCCGACAGCTCGAAACCTTCAACCCTGGCAACATCCTTGTAGATCTTTTCTGCACCCTTTCAACGTTCACAACATCCTGATAGCAGGAGGGCCAGAATTCAACACAGTATTCCAAATGCAGCCTAAACAATGTCGTGTACAGATGCAACATGACTTCCCAACTCCTATATGCAATGCACTGTCCAATAAAGGCAGGGGAACCAAATGTGCTCTTCACTGCCTTGTCTACTTGTGACTCTATTTTCGAGGAACCGTGAACCTGCATTCCAAGGTCTTCTTATATGAGTGTTATCTGAGGGCACTTTATAGCAAATTGATAGAGTAGCTACTGAAGCAGAGATAGGCCTGGTAAAGACTTACACAAGCTGTGCGACTGTCAGCGCTCTCTGAGCATCAGCTGTGCCCTGCAATGAAGAAAATTGAAAAAAAAAATAAAATGACTATCTTCCAGATGAGTGCAGTCAATAAACAAAATGTGTTTAAATGGGTTGAGAAGCTATTATTTAAACATAAAATATTTACATTTAATTATGTTACAATGAAAACAATTACAACAGACAGCGACGTCCAAAACGATATGGTGAATTGACACCGTCCTCAGGTTCTTAGCAATATCATTTCTGAGTTCTGAAATTGCCGTAAACTTCAAAGGAATTAACGCCACTTTCTAACTTGCACTGGGGCTATATCTATTTAAATACAAAGCTGATTTTGGTTTTAGGTGGCAGTGAGTTCTAAGAATTATTATATGCTTAATGTGAAAGATTCCATGACGTGACTTCAAAGGCGGCCAATACTTATCTCTCAACCAAGACCGAAGAAAACAGATCATGTTCTGTTTATGGAATCTGTGTACAAAATGGCTGTCATGCTTCTGATGGCATAACAGTGGCTATTCAAAGAGTTAGGATGGACTGGAATGGCGACCAGTGTTGGGATGCTCTTCATCCATAAGACGTTCCCTATGATCAGCGTATCAAAAACAATCTTCTAGTCAAATCCCCACTGGTTCATTTACTGATCCTGGTTTGGGACTGGGGAGAGGCAGTGTAAAGGTGGGTGTTTGACCCGTCTAAACCCGATAGCTCCGGGTCCGCACGGCCTGTCAGTCTTTATTGGCAGCTTATCTCAGAGAAGGCATATGTGATGTCACAACCGTGGAGGAATTGGTAAATCATCAAAGTACCTGTTGGCCGACAGTGCAGATGATCACAGCAGAGCCGATGGGTGGAATGCTGATGTTAAAGGGTAAATGAAGCCTTTCACCTTGCTTACAGGCTCATCTCAGCAAAGGTCAATCTTTCTCAGCCTCTGAGCTTCTGCCATATTCACTGCCTTGGACAAAAGACTGCGAGAGGTGCTGATAAACAGTAGCTTCTTAAAACACAGGGGGTTCTGCCGTAATGCAATAGTTGCATTCCTGTGCAACATCGCATTCTAGAAAATGCGCAGAAGAAAATAACGGCGTCTATGGGAAAAGCTGGGTTAGGGGCAGACCTCCCAAAAAAAACTTTAAATTGCTCAAAATCACTCAAAAGTCTAACACAAAGGATAGCACAGTCTGAATAAATGTTTTATTCATATTTAATAATGAAATAAAAATAAATTTAACCCATCTTGAAAAAAATCAAGATGACTTGATGGGGAAGGAGGTTTTGAGTTTGCTCTAGTGTCAATGGAGGAGTTGAGGGACGTCATCATCATCAGTACCTTCAGGTGCAGTTGTGGTTGCAAGGTTAGAGTGAAAAATAGTTCATCCCGAGTGGATGGTTATGGTTCATTGCCTTGGGGGTTGGCTTAATAAAGATATCCAGTTTTTTTTGCTGCTTTGTTGTTTTTGTTCTTTCATGAAGCTGTTCCTAGGGTGCCAAATAAAATCTTATTCCACGACCTGCTACCATGCTGCGTTCTGCATTGTAATCTGTGTCCTCCACGCGCTGCAACTGCTTCTGAATTTCCCCAGGATTGAAGATACAACAGAAGTGGAAAGCTTTCGTGGTACTGCAGCCTGGGCTTCATTTTCTTCATCTCCAGCTTCCACTTCCCCCTCCAAAAGAAGTTGTTGCAGATCAGCTGTAGGGAGGTCTTCACAGTGGGAACTCATGCAGCTCTTATCCTCACTCTCTACTTCGTCAAATCCAACATGCTTTGCATGATCATCACAATCTTCTTTGATCCTTGGGAGCTCCTCTGACAGATCAGAGGTTTTAAAATTTTGGAAATAATTTGGGAGAAGCTTCCACTAAGCTGCAATGCAAGCAATCCTTACTGACATCACCCCAGGCCTCCATGATAATGTCAACTGCATTCCTGATGTTAAAACTCTTATAAAATTGAACAACACTGTCCTTATCTGCCTCTTAAGTGTACGCGTTAAATAATAAGCTTCAAAAGCTGCTGTTGCACCTTGGTTTGTGGGTTGAAGGAGAGAGGTTGTGTATGGGGGTAGAAATAGCACTTTGATGTTTTGGAAGGCTCAGGAATCCTGACAGGATGGCTTGGCACATTGTCCAGGATAAGGAGAATCTTGAAATCCAAACTATTTTTCCTGCAATATTTTCTAAAAACATCTTCCAAAACATCAACAATAAGGTCAGAAAAAAATTGAACTGTCATCCAACCTCTTTTGCTTGACTTAAAATTGATACCTAGAGTAGGTTTGAGGCAACCTTTCAAGGCTCGTAGATTGGCAGAGTGGGACACCACCATAGGCTTAAGCTTTAAGTCTTCACTGGCATTGGCACCCAGCAGCACAGTCATATGATCCTTTGCCACCTTAAAGCCTGGAGCGTGTGCTTCATTCTTAGAAATGTAGGTTCCTGATGGCATTCGTTTCCAGTATAAACCAGACTTATCCAAATTGAAAATTTGGTTGTCGCCTTCATTAATTCATTTTTTTTACTGTGGGAGGAAATGCCATTGTCTGCACTGGCAGCTTCGCCACATAACTTTACGTTATTAAAAGCATAGTGGTTCTTAAAACCAGCCACTGCTAGCACTAAAGGCAGGCACATCTGCAAGATTTTCAACCTTTTTTGTGAGAACTTCATAAATTGAGAAGGCTTTCTGTTTGATGGTGAGAAGGATGGCTCCAGATCGCATTTTCATTTGAACTTCTATCCACACACTTATAAGCCACTCCATCTCTTCAAGTTCCTTCATCCATGACCTCACAGATTTGTTAGCACTCAGACATGTTCCAGCAATACAGCTTGCTTTAATCTTCTCTGCATTGTCACTAATGGTGCGTAACGTAGTCTCCTTTATTCCTGTTACGCGAACCATATCATATGTTCTCTCATTATGGTCAAAATACTTTATAATATCCAGCTTCTCTTCCAGGGTTAGCCTTTCTTTTATGTTCACCACCCACAATTTTTTTAAACCAGGATGCTTCCTGCTAATATTCTTGTCATTTTGTCCCCATATTTTGTGGTAACACAACTGAATATGCAAAAAAAAATGCAGAGTGCTGAACTCTCACAGAAATTGCGATGTTTGTATGATGCCAGCACAGAGACTCGTTCGGTGCTAAACCACTGAGCACGCTCAGGGCAAGCCCTGTGAAACGCTCATGTGACATCATGTTATAGTCATCACAAGTTTGTGTTTTAGAAACAGTGTTCCCCTATTCGTCAGTCTTGTTATAGCCAATTGGCATTACTGGAACGTGCGTCATAGCAGAACCCCCTGTAAACTCAAAGCACAACTTGTTCACTATGTTATCATCAATCAAAACAAGTCATGCCAAGGCTTGCGGTGATGCGGACAGGTACAGGGTGCTATTGGCAATGTTCAGTCAGAACCCTGAACACAGGCAGCCTCAGGGTGATGGTCCCTCTCTATAGATCACAGCAGATATGAAGTTCACATCCACTTGAGGCAACATAGCTGACTATTCAGGCACAGTGCTGTCCTCCCCAGTCTGAGATAGGAGAACAAAAAGGAGCCTTTAACACATTCTACTCTCCCTGTATCTGCCAGGTTACTGCTCACTGGTTTATCATCCAGTCATGGCCAAAATATAAATACAGACTGCTGTTCACCATGTGAAATTCTGTTCATGGAAAGCCAGAACACCGAAAGGAGAGCACAGAACAGCCGTCATTACCAGAAAGATGGGCTGGTACAGCATTGAGATAGCTGCCCTATGCAAAACATGGCTCACTGAGCAGTCTCAACTTGCGGTTGATGGAACTACACCTTCTATTGGATTGGCAAGTCCAAGGAACAGCCTGGACAGTCAACTGTGGGTTTTGCCATTTGAGCTGAACTGTGCCGTACAAGCTTGACTCACTTCCTGCAGGGGTCAGCAATCGACTTTGTTCAAGTCTCGCCTGAAACCAAACTTCAAACCTCATTAGTGCCTAAACACCAACAATGACATTCAGATGAGAAGCATTCTATGATGGTCTCAGCAGAATAATTAGGGGTGTTCCCCACCAGGACAAACTCATTATTCTTGCTGATTTCAACATCCAAGTGAGCACAGATGATAGCAGATGGAGAGGGGTACTTGGACACATGGCATTGTCAGAACAAAATCCAACGGCCAGATCCTTCTTGCTAAGTACAGTGAGTTTGACATAACTATCACAGACAGTTTTCCAACAAGCAGACAAACTGAAAACAACATAAATTCACCCAAATCCAAACGCTGGCACACGTTAGACTCTGTTATTGTACAACAGAAGATCTCGAGGATGTATGCCTAGGGGTGGAGGATGCTCATCTGTCCAGCAGGATCATTGTGTTTTTGAAATGAAATCTAAGATGCCTTGGCATTGAGTCAAGCCACTAAAAAAGGTTAATATAACTTCTTACACATTGACAAATCCATTTCTAATTTCATTTCCAAATAGAGATGGTATATCTGAAATATCAATATCCAGAACTTAATGCAAGGAACTTTCTTCACCTTCACATTCCTGCTTCTTTTAAATTTATGGTGCAAATCTAAAGGTTTCTGGCCTAAAAAGTTAAATCATGTGCAAGACACAAGGAAGTGCAATTTCTGGGTTAACTTTTGCATTTGCAGCTATTCAGATAGACTATTTTGAACCATCAGTCAGTGTTTACTAAAATGGATGGGTAATTCTTACCATTTGGAAGACAACATGATTCTTTTCTCTTTCACAAGTCCTAAAAATGACCCGCTCATCAGTTGCAACATAATCTATGGTGTCCAGCACCTCTGAGAAAAATAAATGTAGACAGGCTTAGGAAGGTGAGAGAGAGCACGTGTAGAAATGATTATGGGAAGTGGTGGTTAGAAGAGGTATAAACAAGGGTGCGGCATCTTAAATTTTCAGTTACATTTGGTAAGAGAGCCCAGTATTGACTTCACAAACAATATGTGTCAATATTTTCAATCATAAATTGCCTACAAAATTGAGTTTTTGGCTGTCACATCAGTGCAATCTGGGTGGAACTGGTCAACCATGGCAAAAAGCCAAAGTAATAAAAGAAGGGGAATTTATAACTTGAGTGACGCCTGAAACCACGTACATGCCTCAAGATTGTGCAGATCAAGCCCCACCCAAAAAACTGGCCATGTCCCTGGGTTGAAATTGTGACACTTGGTTGATTCATGGTGCTTGGTGCATGTTACAACTGACCATCAAAACTGCTGAACGTTTAACTGTACCTTTTAGATCTGTTGCCAGTAATGTTAAAGTTAGGTTACTCACTTGTTACTAATGCTCACTGCTGACCAGCAGTAACTACATGTTCCCACTTTTAAAAATATTGAGGAATATTTGTTACTACTGGATTAAGATTAAAAACTACGTTTGGTCATGCTGGATTGTGGAAGAATTTATGCATTTGATTCCGTGAACGAATGGAGATTAAGCAGAAACTTGCAGTGCAACCTAAATAAAACATGTTCAGGTATGTTACAGTTGCAACATGCCATTTGCACCAAAAGCAGAAACTCTACCCCACTATGTGCAAACCACCTGAGATCATATTCCCAACGCTGTGTGGTAATGTATTTAACTCCTGCTTGGTAAGCCATTCCTGTTTGCTACGAAAATACCACCAGTTTCCCATTTCATTTAGTCAACTTCCTTTGCTGAATATTGGAAAACTATTTAAAATATTCATTCCGGAAAGGAAAGGAAGAGAGGAAAAACTCTACAAAGAAAGAATAAATTTGTCAACTCACCATTCACGATTCTCTTGCACTGTATCATTTTCAAGTCAATCAATTCCTATTTAAAGTGAAAAAGAAATAATAGTCACAAGCTGCCCACAACATCACTCCTCCGTGAGCTAAACATCACAGGATTTCAAAGGCACTGTTCAAATTCAGATTGGTGGGAAACACTTGACCCAAATTATTAATGAGAAAGTTGAAAAGATGAAGTCCAAAAAGATTAAACATCACCTTGACCCTAGATGTGAAGCTCAACTGGATTTCAGCTCTGCCACATTAGTGTCAAACTGCATTGTATATCAGCTGATTGTTCCAAGCATTTAAGTCCTTTGACAAAAAAGCTTTATTCCATATGCCAGCTCATAATTCTCTTGGTGAAGAAATTGCATTTACACAGTATCCAGCATGGTTTCAGAAAATTCCAGAACACCTCAGAGTGAATGAAAAGCTTTTGAAGTATGGTCCCTGTTAATGGTAGAAACAAGAGAACAACGGAGTGCACGGCCCAAGTCCCACAAACAGTAATGAGATAAGTTGCCATATTATCTGTTTCGGTGTTGCTGACTGAGGGATAAATATTGGCCAGGCTTTCCAGTTCTTCCTTGAACTGTGCTTTGCATTCTTTGCTTTCCAACTAAGGAGATAGACAATGTCTCTGTTTAATGTCTCATCTGAAAGACAGCACTTGATACTGCAGCATTCCTTCAACACCACAGGGGACAGTCAGCCTGGATTATATCAGCCTCAAGTCTCTGCTGCGAGAGTTGGACCCCCACCTTGTAACTCAACACATGAAGCCACTGTTGCGGAAACTTGCTCACGTTAGCTTCCGAGGGACACCTGAAAGGGTAACTTATTGACTGTCTCTATTTTGAATTCCAAATCCCAAAATATTATTTGTACTATACACTTTTCATCATGAAGTATTATATGTATGACATAAATTATTCAGCGGCTCACTAGAGTATTACTTAAAATTAAATTGTGACGGGGCAAAGGTTCATGCAATCAAAAAGTTAAATCTAAGACTGATATGAAGGAGCTCTTGCTATATATTTCTACACGCAGAACACGTTTTCGATAGATTAGTGAAGAGACGAACCTGGAATCTCACTTTATGGACAGGCAAATCAAGATGGCTTACATGACTTTCACAATCTGTAATGATCAGCTGACTGTGGCTAAGTTAATGAACAAATTATCATTTGTTTTTAATAAAGAAATATCCTAACCTGTATAAAGAGTCATTTTGGTGTGGGACTAAATTTACAATAGGCCAGACCCAATAGGTTACCTTTCCAGATCAGTTTTTACTAACTTTTTTTTATTTCTAGACGTTGTAAACTGAATTCAAATTGCCACAGTGGGATTTTGAAATCATGTTCTGTCAAGTTCATGCAGGCCTCTTGTGATATTATGGTGTCTGACTTAAATATATATTGATGTAATTTATGTTAGAATTTGAATTTTGAACTGGTGGTACGTGGGTTTTGGTCCATGTGTGTAAGGCGTTTACGAGCTGTCAGTCTTTCTGGAATCACAATTTTAAACAATATAATGTTAGAGAGCAAAAAACAAAGTTGCTGGAAAAGCTCAGCAGGTCTGGCAGCATCTGTGAAGGAAAAAACAGAGTTAACGTTTCGGGTCTGGTGACCCTTTCTCAGAACGTCACCAGACACGAAATGTTAACTCTGTTTTTTCCTTCACAGATGCTGCCAGACCTGCTGAGCTTTTCCAGCAACTTTGTTTTGTTCCTGATTTATAGCATCCACAGGTCTTCAGGTTTTTAATGTTAGAGAGCAGCTGACTGAGTATCCTTCTGGTGTACTGGTGGGAATTCACTTACATTGTGAGTGTTTCACAATCAGAAAAAGAGTAAACATTGAAAGGTATTAGCTTGCTTTTGGTTTATGAAGAACCAAGAACTGATTATTGCTGAGAAAAAGAAGAGACTGAAAAACATTTGGGGGCATTTCATATAAGATCTAACTGGAGTTAAATGCAAGAGAAAGGAGTTTGTACAGTATGATTAGTATAAATTTGAGAATTCCAGACAAGAAGTGTTTGGTTTGAAACATGAAGGGGTATTTAAAGCTGAGAAAATTAAGCATAGTTGTGTGAATAATCAAGAAAAGCAGATCAAGATCTCAAGACCAGGAATCAAAGAAATTAGGAGCTCAAACCTATAGATATGATAGAAAAGGGAACTTTGCCTGTCTAGTATTTGAGTGGTGAAGAGCACTGGTGTTGAGAATCGATGGGATTGTATTTTGCTGTGTGTTTTGAAATCCCTCAAATGATATTAAATGTAAATAGCTGGGTTTGTTCTAATTTGTCATCATTTATTTTACGTAAAAACTCCATTTTACTGCTAAAACCAAATCTGAGGCATTGTTTGCTTATATTTCAGCAAAACAACACCATATTAAATTCATAAAAAATTATCAACCCAGGTTTCAGTCTGGGATCTGACTTGTCCAGAAGGAACAACAGGGATCATAACACTCAAAATTACTAGCACACTGATTTAGCTACCGTGACCTTTTCTCCTTTCTTCATGAGACATTGAATTCTGAAAGAATAATGTTAGCATTCACTTCAAGAGGGATAGAATACAAGGAGGTCAACAGCAGAGATGTACTGCTAAGACTGCATTTGGAATGCTGTGAGCAGTTTTGGGTCCCATTTCTAAGGGAAAATGCACTGGTATTGGAGGGAGTCCAGAGGAGGTTTATAAGAATGATCCCAGGGATGAAGAGCTTGTCATATGAGGAACAGTTGAGGATTCAAATTTCTTTGAAGACCTAAGTTTTGAAACATTGCATAAAATGCATGTAATTCAAGTTGTGTGAAAAAATCTGGAGTGGTTTCTTTTAAAGAGATCATTGAAAGTTCACTATGTACATTGGAGCTTTTTTACGGAGGTTTCCTGGAAAGATTAATGATAACCACTAGCTTTACCACAGATGCCTGCTGGGTGCTGTCTTAAACACAGATGGTCCTTAGCAGGCTTTCCTCCAACTGAACCAGATAAAAATCAAGCAGCTTTCTAAGCAGGCTGAACCGCAAGAATACTTGTTTAGAGCCAAGCTGCTCTCTTATTTGTAGAAAGATGACCCTCTTGTTGAGTTCAGGGTGAAACTTTGTTTTTTGGAACAGCAACTGAAGGATTATTTTTCTTGCAGAGACAATGATCCATGACCAGACATGGCAAAACATCAGAGCAACAGACTTTGAAAAATACTGCAATTGATTCTTTTGTCTTTGGCAAAAACAGCTTGTTGTTTTGAAAGTCACTTGCTCGAGAGAAATTCATTCTCTTCTCTTTTACCGAAAACTGAACATGTTGATTGATTGATTGATTGATTGATTGTCATGTGTATCTAAATACAGTGAAAAGCTCTGTTTACGAGTGGTACAGGCAGAGCATTGTAAGCAAAGAATGTACAGATCTAAAATACTTAGACAGAGGCATATAGGTCACAATGCACAGGGAGTATGCTAGGTGAGATCAACATTAGCAAGATCAGCATTATTTGAGACTTGAGTTCATTCAACAGTCTGATAATGGCCAGGAAGAAGCTGTTCCTGAACATGCTGGTGCATATTCAGGCTTCTGTATCTTCTGGCTGACAGAAGAGGTTGTTGGAAATCATTACCAGGGCGTGAAAAGTTTTTGATGATGCTGGCCGCCTTTCTGCAGCAACGAGCCATGTAAATTGAGTCTGCAGATGGACAGTTGGCTTCCATGATGGTCTGGGCTGGACACACAACTTTTTGTAGTTTCTTACGGACCTGGGCAAAGCAGTTGCCATACCAGGCTGTTATGCGCCAGGGCAACATGCTTTCAATGGTGCATCTGCAGAAGTTGGTGAGGAATTTCATCAACATGCCAAATTTCCTGAGCCTCCTGAAGAAGAGGAGGCATTGTTGTGCCTTATTGACCATCACATCTACGTGGGAAATCTCAGGCACCTTGTCAGCTATCGTCACTCTGAGGAGCCCGATGCTCTTCACTCTCTCAACTTCAGTTTCGTTAATGTAAATGGGGGCATGTTTTCTTCCCTTCTTTCTGAAATCAATGATCAGTTCTTTAGTTTTGCTGAAGCTGATAGATTGCTTTCATTGCACCACATCATCAAGCCCTCCACCTCCCTTCTCTAGTTTGACTTGTCGTTGTTAGATATCCATCCTGTTAGTGATGTCATCAGCAAACTTGTAAATGGCGTTCGTTCAGAACTTGGCAACACAGTCGTAGGTGTAAAGGGAGTACAATAGGGGGCTGAGGACCCATATGTGTGTCGGTTTTACAATATTTAAACAAACAATCGTTACTGACCAAGTCTGGTTTTCACTAAAAATGCAATAATTGGTTAAGTTTTGTGTTGATAATTAAATCCATAATTGTGTTTTTTAAGATTGATAGATCTCATTGTTTAGAACTCAACAGAAAGAAAGGTATTAATTTGTCATCTTGGTAACTGAGAAAAGTATTTTCATTTTACACAGTGATCGTGGAGTAGTGTAGTGCACTCTTCCAGACTTGGCCATAATCGTTAGCAAGGGAAGGAGCCTAGCAGGTGTCACTGCAGGAAGGTCTCTGCAGGCATCTCCTCCAAGATTGAACCACCTCATTTAAGCCTTCATCAGTCTGTCTTCTAACACAGGATCCTTCATCTCTGTCTCCCATCTCTACTGGGTAGGATCTGTCAAACAGGCTGTAGCAAAATCGCTGGAGTACATTAAAGCTGGAGGCCTAGGCATCTTCGTCTCCTTCGACTGTAGTGATCCTGGCATAGGCTTGAGCGCAGAGCTGCCCAGTCAATCAGATCAGTTGGGAGCTCTCCAAGGCAAGACTTGCTTCCAGATGTGGATAGAAGTCCCACTCTAAAACAAGGTGGTTCAAACCACCATCCCCTGCATAATCACTCCGGCCAACCTTGCAGTGGAAATGGTTAATCCTTCCTTTCATATAGCCGTATTGTGGGGACAGCATGGGAGCCCTCCCACTTTCTTGCCGCAAGTTACTAGAACACATTGGGCCAATTTTGCCTGCAAATTTTCCAACTCAAAACCGGACAAAATATTCTGCTGGGTGAGGAGTCGGTGTCAGCTAAATTCAGGGGAGTAAGACCTTCAAACCAACAGCTGGCACCGAACCTGTCCATGTTTTCAATATGCATAGCTGGCAGGGAGTGTCCCCAATGGAGGAGTGTGATATCAGAATGCGGCCCGAATGTGTGCAGAATAAGTTCTTTCCCTGAATTCAGTGGTTAAAAGCCAGCAATGAGTGGGCCACTCAGCTTCTGCTCCACCATTCTAGACCCTGGCTGACCAGTCAATTCAACACCAATTTCCTGACTGTTGCCACATCTCGCATGTCATCAAATCTTTCAATCACTGCCTTGAACTTACTTTGTGATTGGGCTGCCACAACCCTCTATGACTGAGAATTCCAAAGATTAACATCCCCTGAACTGAAGTCCTATATGACATCTTTTATTCTGAGACTGTCTTTCCTGCTCTAGAGTCATAGCCAGGGGAAATATTGTTTCTGCATGTACCCTATCTATCCCTTTATGAATTTTCAATGACAATTTCCTCTTAGTTTTCTAAATTCCAAAGGGTACAGGCCCAGTCTCCTCGATCTATCCTTATAGGAGTATCCTGCCATCCAGGAATCAGTTTGGTGAACTTTTGCTCTACTCCCTCTATGGCAAGCATATCCTTCCTTAGGCAAGGGACCAGAACTGCATACAGTACTCTTGGTATAGTCTTACCAGTGTTCTACACGTTTGAAACAAGACTTCCCTACTCCAGTAATTAAATCTTGCAAAAGGCTAACATACCATGTCTTCTAAATGCTTGCTGCATTGCATGTAAGCTTTTAACACGGTTATGAGCAAGAGCATGAGGGAGCCTTTGGACATTAACACCTCCCAGACTCTCATGAGTTAAGAAATACACTGCACCTTTGCCTTCCCACCAAAACCTCTCACTCATCCACATTGTACTCCATTTGCCATGATCTTGCCCACTCACTCAGTCTGCCCAAGTCCAAATGAAGCCTCTTTCTATCCTCCTTACAACTCACATTGCCACCAAGCTTTCCATCAGTTGTAGACTTGGAAATCTGTAATTGGTGCCCACACCCAAATCATTGATTTTGATTTTGAAAAAGGTTGAACCCAGGCAACGATCCTTGCAGTGCCCCACTAGTCACAGCCTGCCAACCTGAAAATGACCCATTTGTTCCTACCATCTGCTTTCTGGCTGTTAATCAATCCTTAATCCATACTAGCATATTACCCAATCCTACATGCTTTAATTTTGTTTACCAGATTCCCTTTTCAAAAGCCTTCTGAAAATCCACATTACTTCTCTAAGCTGACAAACCTTCCTTGTCAAGCATCTCCCCTTCCCCTAGTTCTCACTTTAGGGGGTGCAGTTTTAACTCATCCTCGTTATACTGAGCTGTTTCTTCTAGTCATGCATCTGAAATGTACAAAACGTCTGTCAGCAACTGTCCTTGCGACACCCGAATCCTGATCAAAAGCAAAAGATTTAATCTTGCAAAAGGTTGGATCAGATTGACTATGTTACTAACCACCCAGATGCCCATAGGACCCCTTCAAATTCAAAGGGAGTCGCTCTGATACATGTAGAGATAGTAAGAATTATTGATGCTGGAGTCTGAGATAACAGCCGACCTGAAACGTCAGCTTTCCTGCTCCTCTGATGCTGCCTGGCCTGCTATGTTCATCCAGCTCCACACTGTGATATCATAGTCGCAGTACATGTCTTCTCTTTGCCAGCTCCAAAACAGGACACTAAAACTCAAGTTCACTGCAGTCATCATTGACTTATTGGCACTTTTCCCAAAGGACAAGCTTATCTTCAGTCCACTAAGCTTTATCCATTGTTACATATCCCTAACTTACAAGTAAGTGGAGTTAAAACACCGATCAACTATGATTTGATTAAATGGTGTCTGAGGCATGAGTTGCTGAAGTGTCTACTCATGTACTATTAACGCAACTCAATTCTGCTCAGGGACATAAAAATGTACTAAAAAAACGTTGAGAATTTATCGAATCTCCTGTCAGACTTCTGCATGTTGAACATGACTGTGGTGCTCTACATCCTTTCTTTGCAGCATCACATCGCAAAGCTTTGCCCTTTATTATAAACCAGGCAGAATCAATTGAATGGGCTTAATTTGGGGCAATTAAACAAAAAATCACCAACTACTGAAAACATCAAGGCTTATAAAAATCACACTTTGCGTCGACACATTCTGTGGAGCCACAACTCTCAATCACATCAACACACTGAACAATTAATTAACCAAACTCACTGGATACAGAAAATACCATGAAAATATTAGATTGCGCAGCATAACAGGAGGTGCTTTAGAACACTTCAAAGATCATCATGTAGAATTTAAATCTGGTACAAATATGTCATACATTTCCTTTCAGTCAAGGCACCTCCAACTAACTGACTCTGCATGAAACACTGAGATAATATAGAAAGAGGAAGGTTCAAGTAGAAACCTTTTGGTCATGGTCATTGTCACATTGCAACGATATTTCTCCAATATCTTTAAATGCTTCATGTATAGTCGGTTAGCTAGAGGTGCTTTGGCTGAAAGCAAAAGTGGGTGTGTGGAATGCGCTGCCGGCAGTGGTAGTGGAGTCAAATACTTTACAGACTTTTAAGCAACTCTTGGATAGGCACATGGAGGATAGTAAAATGCAGGGTATGCAGGGTAGACTGATCTTAGTTGGATAATAGGTCAGCACAACATCGTGGGCTGAAGGGCCTGTACTATGCTGTACTGTTCTATGTTCTATGAAAGCAGGTAAGAAACATTAGTGCCAGATTTAAGTCGTAAATGTTCATCCACAAAATGCCCTGAAATATCTGCTTCTGCACTGTAAAACCAACCAGTTAAAGTGACTTTTACAAAGTAGGCAATAATGAAATGGTTTGAAAGTACTTATATCAACACTTGCAGATTGAAATACAGTACCCGCAATATCTTGTCCCAATCCATGTGTTTCTAAATTTTACTCACGTACTTTTGCATTAACCAGCATTACCTCAGATTATCGCTATCACTCTTTCAATCAGACCCGAAGTTTCAAATGGGGTTAAACATAAGGACTGACAGAAATTTTCCACATGATGACCGATTAGGTCAAAGCCCTGGAACTTGAACTGTATCCTCCAGGTTTGCAAACTGCTAAAAGTCTAATCAATTCTTATTAAAACAAGGTCCCTAATTTGGTACTATTACAGCTTGCACGACTGCCAATGAAGCATTTTGCAGGTGCATACTGTCCTTTAAAGTAAGTTGACCGTGTTATAAGAGGCAGGGAGGTATTGAAGCCTCCAGGTTTTGCCTGTTCCATTTTGGTTCCCAGTTCTAACTCTGGTTTTTAGGCAATCTGGCTAGAGCAGGACACAGATCAGTAGCCAGCTTTGTTCCGTTAAGAGATTCTGTCCCCTTTCCCACATGTCTTCTCCTTCTCACGCCCCATATGTTGCCCCGATACAACACACCCTTCATTATTTTTGTTCTGTCAGTTTGGCTCTGTCACTAAGTAAGAACGAAAACATATTTTCTGCAAGACTAAGTTCCAGACGCTTGAGTGTCAAAAATATTTTTTGATTTCTGCAACTTTGATTCCAATTTAAAAAAGTCTAGTCAAAATCTCAGGTTTCCCCTGGGTCCAGGTTTGAAAAAACTTACACAATTTACTGCAGCCAAATTCTCCCCAAAGACGCACAGCATAAACTCCAATGCAAGGGCTAAGGACAACTTACGAAAAGGGGGAGGGGGGGGGGAATGCATACAGAGTTTTGTAACAATTGAAATAGTAAGGTGATTGACAGTCAAGCTGTTGGAAACATTCCTGTTTCTAATTCCACAAATGGCTGAGAATACTGGGTTTTACCAAAATAGTGAAAGAGGATTAAAACAGGGAGAAAGAGGGAGAGAGAGAAAAAAAATACAAAATAGGGGTTACAGAAGATGAAAAAGTGCACAGGTGAGAGATAAAGAAAGAGAGAAGGAAAGTGAGATAGAGTGAATGAACAACTTTGAGAAAGAAAGCATGCAAATGAGCAAAGAATGAAAGATGGATTCGGAAAGCAGTGAGCAAGTGCGTATCACTTTAAAACCGATTATAAAAGTGGTGACGTACAACTGGTCACTCAGCATCTGAAGGAAAAATGATAGATCCAGAATTCACATGTGACTTGTCATTACAGATAGCTGCAAATTCTCTAAGTGGTGAATTTAAACCATGACAAGTCTGTAGCAGCATGGACAATTATTTTAGCATTAAAATCTGCCCACATTAATAAGACATCATTACAATACCTTTGAAACTCAGTAATTCTTTTCAAGTATAAAAAAGCTTTTGTATTTGGTGGCAGGATAGGAAAAATGTCATAGTGTATGCGTGAAATCCACGAACCAATGCTTCACAGACTCAGTTTCCTAGGGTATACTGCATCATTCCACCTGTATATTATTCCCCCTATTCAGAATCCTCAAACATCCAGAAAATAACCCATTCAATTAAACCAGCTCACTGACCACAATTTTCAGGTTTCGATTATAGTTTCTACAGAAGCACTATTAAACCAACAATTTCAGGGACGTCCGGAAATGGCGAGGCAGCATCTGTAGAGAAAAGAGACGTTTCCTGTTCTATCATAGGCTCAAGTCAAATGTCACGACTTGCCCTTGTTCTTCACAGATGCCTTCCGAGCACTTTTGGTAGTTTCTCAGCAATCGCCAAGCAATATTAGATTTACAGCCTGGAGAACATTCTCATCTGCTCCAGTTCATCATTTGTCATGAAGACAAGATGTCTGTTGGTATGTGCTTTAAATGCTCATTGAAGATAGTAACTCACAATTAGAGTAAGAATTGTCGCTTCCAATGGAGAAAACATGGAAGGTACGTTTTACAAATCTCACAATGCTAAATGTTCCAAACAGACATGACAGGAACAGCAGTAGGTGATTCAATCCTTTAAGCCTGTTCCATCATTCAATGAGTTTCTAGCTGATCTGTGGCCTAACATCTTACATCTACCTTTGGCCCATATCCCTGAAGAGTTTTGCTGAACAAAAATCTATCTCAGAGTTAAAATTAACAAGTGATCTAGCATCCACTGTGGAGAAGAGGTCCAAATGTTTACCACCCTGTGTGTAGAAGTGCTTCCTAAAATCTCTGCTGAACAGTTTTGCCCAATTCTCAGACTATGTCACCTAGTTCCAGAGGCTCCACCCAGCGGGAATATTTTATCTTTATCTATCCTGCTTTTCCTTGTTAACATCTTTATAAGTTCAATCAGATCACCCCTAGCCTTCTAAATTAAAGAGAAAACAAACCCTATTTCTTTAATCCCTCCTCATAACTTAATCCTTGGCGTGTATGGAATTCTCATAAACCTAGGTTGCACTCCCTCCAAGGCCAGTGTACCTTCCTAAGGTGTTGTGCCTTGATCTGCTTATAGTATTCCACGTAGAGTCTGACCTGGGTTTTATATAACTGCAGGATAACGTCTGCATCCTTGTACTCCAGTCCTCTCGTTATGAAGGCCAGCATTCCATGAGCTTTCTTGATATTTTCTGAACCTGTTCGTGACATTTAAAAAAGAAATCCATGTGCCTGAACCCAAGTCTCTTTGGACATCCACTCTATTAAACTTCATACCATATCACCAGTGTACTGTCAATATTACCCAGTTAGCAGACTCCCAGAATGATACACAAGCCTTTCCTTACCTCACAGTATACAATATCTGCTCCATAATCTAGTGCCAGTAATCTCATCGGTAAGGTACCAACACGCACCATAGGGGCTAGGATCACCTTGTTTCTATAACAAAGTCTGTTAACAGTTTGGTTGATCATTTCTTCTGTGGCCTGCAGGAGAGAACAAAACATGTCTTTACCGAAAGTCATGAGTGGTTTGGCAAACTTGATGCAATCACCACCACTTCCAACATTTACACCTCAACTTTACTGGGGAAAGTGAAGTTGCAGTGCCACGCTCGAATAAAAATAGAAACAGAGCTAAAGGAAATATTAGGACAGGGCAACTGAAACCACACAGTTAAAGAGGTGAGCTTAAGGAGAATCTTAAAGCTGGAGATAGAATTTGGAGAAAACTATTCCAGAACTTCAAATAGCTGATGGCACAGAAGGTAATTGTGAGGTAAAGGGGTCAGAGGCAGGTGGACCAGACTGTAGGTGGTTACAGAAAAGGGAAAAGTGAGTTCACAGACTTAAACACAATAATGAGCAGTTTAAATTACTGTGGACCAAGAGCTAATTCAGGTCAACAAGAAAAGACAAGTTAAAACAATTTGTTTCGTTTTTTGTAAAAGGAAGATACTGCTAGTGCTGGAAATCTGAAACAAGCATAGAGAATGCTAGAGAAACTCAGCAGGGTCTGGCAGTACCTGTAGAGACAGAAACAGAGTTAATGTTGAGACTACAGATCATTTAAATGAATGGACAAAGATCTAGCAAATGGAGTATAATGTAGGAAAATGATAGTGTTAATTTTGGCAGGAAGAACTTTTTAAAAATTATCTAAATGTTGAGAGTTTGATGAGAGATACTGGTGTCACACACAGCGCATGAGTCACAAAAAGGTTATTATGCACGTACAGCAAGTTACTAGGAAAGCTAATAGAGAAAGTTGTAGTTAATTGCAAGGAGAACATAGGGAGGGTATGCTTCAGTTTTACAGACAACAGCTGATACCACACCTGCAGCACTATGGACAGGGATAGTAGGAACTGCAGATGCTGGAGAATCTGAGATAACAAGTGGTAGAGCTGGATGAACACAGCAGGCCAAGCAGCATCAGAGGAGCAGAAAGGCTGACGTTTCGGGCCTAGACCCTTCTTCAGAAAATTTTAGTTTGAGATTTTTAGATTTTAGATTTAGTATTATATTTCTTATTTAAGGATGTAAATGCATTAAGAACACTTCAAAAAAGGTTTTAAAATTATTGATATGGTGGTGCCAGTGTTGAACAGTAATGGACAAGGACTGAAATCAGACGACACCAGGTTGTGGTCCAACAGGTTTATTTGAAATCACAAACTTTTGAAATGCTCTGGGAGCAGCACTCCGAAAGCTTGTGATTTCAAATAAGCCCGTTGAACTACAACCAGGTGTCATCTGACATATGGCCTAAAATTATTGAGTCATAGAGCTGTACGGCATGGAAACAGACCCTTTGATCCAACCCGTCCATGCAAACCAGATATCCTAAATTAATCTAGTCCCATTCACCAGCATTTAGCCCAACTCTCTCTAAACCCTTCCTATTCATATACCCACCCAGACGGCTTTTAAACGTTGTAATTGTAGCAACGTCCACCAGTTCTCTGGCAGCTCGCTCCTTACACAGACCATCCTCTGTGTGAAGAAATTGTGCCTTAAGCCCCTTTTAAATCTTTCCCCTCTCACCTTAAACCTACGCCCTCTTGTTTTGGACTCCCCCATCCTGGGAAGAAGACCTTGGTATTCACCCTATCCACTTTATAAACCTCTCTCAGGTCACTCCACAGCCTCCAACGCGCCAGGGAACATAGCTCCAGCTTATTCAGCATCTTCCTATCAACTCTCTAACTCGGGCAACATCCTTGTAAATCTTTCCTGAACTCTTTCAAGTTTCACAACATCCTTCCCTATAGCAGGAATAGGACTAAAGAGATCAGAGGGTAATGAGTGCTGAATTGGATGATCAGCCATGATCCTACTGAATGTTGCAGCATGCTCAAAGCACCAAAGGGCCTACTCCTGCTCCTATTTTCTACGTTTCTATGTTTTAGTTAATGTATTTGCACCTACAGATTGTTCAGTACACTAACAGATACTTTCATTTGAGCTACATACATGCTAAATTAAATGCCAATTTCTGAATCACACTCTGCACACAACTGGTTACATTAGTGGAACTAAGTTTTGGCCATTGATATTTATCAACCAACTGGTTGAATTTTCTTTGTAAAGAATTTTGCTGCTAATAGCAGTACTCTAATCACACCGCTTCTAATACTCGGCAAGTCCTTTTTGCGAATATCTGAAGGTGGGCTTTGATCTTTCCTCTTCTGGTATGAGGTCATATTGTGACTGACAGGATGTGAGGATGCCACAATCCCCAATGTGTATGTGCACTTTCTAGGATGCAAACAATTGAAAATTCATGAAAGCTGCTAATAACTTGGTGATCCTGTGTAAGACTTCCAGGAGAAGCTTCTTACAACAGCCCTTTTCGATTATGTGAAGGAACACTGATCTTTTCTTTAGTGTTTATGACCCATTCACTCCCATGACTCCAAGTTATTATCTAAGGAATGATCTGCACTTAAGCATTCTGTCCTGTTCTGAGGTGGAGAGTGTGATGAGCACAATCCTCTTTCAGCAGCAGTTGTGGAAGCAAGGTCATTGGGGTCATTTAAGAGACTGCTGGACATGCATATGGTCACAGAAATTTGAGGGTGCATACATGAGGATCAATGGTCGGCACAACATTGTGGGCTGAAGGGCCTGTTCTGTGCTGTACTGTTCTATGTTCTATGTTCTATAACCTTCAGATACTGTGATCTTTCCAATGTAAAAACTAAAAGCCCTGACATGCTTACTATGTCCTTCTGTGTTGCCCCAGCGTTTGCAACTTTCTGTCTTTATTGTGGATTTCCAGCGTTCACAATACTTTACAGCACAGTAAAGGTTTTTCTGAGGTTTGACCGTGTTAACTAATGAGGTAGAATATATAGTACTGATTTGCTCATGCCTGGTATAATTATGCAGAGATGAGCTTAGGATATGCTGAACTGAAGGATTATATTGAATTAGTGCGACTACCAACATGGAAAGAGCCTACTCATTTCAATTCAAGATTTGAAAAAGAAAAGAAGCTTTTAAAGATAAAGTGACCATAGTCTTAACAGGCTGCTCTCCCATTACGGAGAGATGACCGGTGCTAGTTTAACCCAAGGGTTACCGTGCCTCAGGCAAGGGGAGAGGAATCTTTCATGGTAACCTCAACCAGCGTGGGAATTGAATCCATGCTTTTGGCATCCCTCTGGATTGCAAAATAGCCATCCAGCCAACTGAGCTAACTAACCCTATGAGCCCTTTACAGAGGTTAATATAACTGCTGCACAAATTCCACTACTTCAGACAAATAAAAAATTAGTTAGGCCACATTTTGGAGTATTGTGTGCAGTTCTCATCTCCATTCCATAGGAACGACATGGAGGCTTTGGAGAGGGTCGAAAGAAGTGTAGTAGAGAGTTTGGAAACAACTTGGATTGTTTTCACTAGAACAGAGGCTGAGACGTGACCTGACATAAGTATATAAAATTATGAGAGGCATGAATAAGGTGGGTAATATCAGTTTTGTCCCTTCACCCCCCAGGTGAAATATCAAATACTGGGAGCATAGGTTTATGTGAGTGTGGAAAAGTTTAAAAGGAAATGTGCAAGTTAATTTTTTGTATCCACTGAGGGTGTTGGGTACCTGGATTACTCTGCCAGGGTAATAGTAGAGGCAGACCGACAAAGTTCAACAGGTATTTAGCAGACAGATGAGCAGGCAGGGAGTAGAGAGATATGGATCATATGTAGGCAGGTGGCATTAATTTAGAATGACATCATGCTCAGCACAGACATGGTGAGCTGAAGAGCCTGTTCCTATACTGCACTGTTCTTTTCTCAACAATCCAAAGGGATAAACACTAGCATCGTAAATATTAAAGTATAGAAAACTCTTGCACAGCTTCAGTTCAATGTCCTCCACGTTAACAATCACAAGAAAACAAAAGATAATAAAATGTGAGGCTGGATGAACACAGCAGGCCAAGCAGCATCTCAGGAGCACAAAAGCTGACGTTTCGGGCCTAGACCCTTCATCAGAGGATGAAGGGTCTAGGCCCGAAACGTCAGCTTTTGTGCTCCTGAGATGCTGCTTGGCCTGCTGTGTTCATCCAGCCTCACATTTTATTATCTTGGAATCTCCAGCATCTGCAGTTCCCATTATCTCTGATACAAGAAAACAAAATATTGTTTATACTGAAAATCAGAGACCCAGAAAATTTGGGAAATAGATCAGATTTGCAGCATCCACTGTAATTTGCTTCTGTAAACGAAAATTAACGAGTACAGAGCCAAGGGAACAAAAATGGGCAACGACTGAGGTAGACGGTGCAGCTGAATGATTAAATGACGTGGGTGTAAGCAAGAAAACAAAACATGGGTCACTCAGGACCTGCTTTCCAAAGAAATCGGAGCAACATTTTTTCGGTTGACCGAAAAATCACTGAAAATGAGTTACAATGACAGGCTTTTCTTTTTTTTAACGTCCTATATTCGTACTGCTCACTTAATAGATTACTGAACAGAAAATAAAGACCGGATGATTTCAAAATAGTGAGCCTCCACGAACTTCAAGGAAGTCCATTCATGGGGGTCCCAGGATACCCAAGACTCAGGAGTCTCCGTTGATGAGCCGGTGGAGCCCCTGTCTAGATCCAGACGGGCCACCATATACATATCACCTTTACGTCAACGGCCCAGCGGAATAAATAGATCTAATTATAGTAAGGGAGCCCTTACCTTGGATACAAATTGACGCAGATCGCAATAAACCTGCCCTGAGAAGGGTGTAACTGCCGCACACCAGAAACACATGGGGGAACTTGGGAGAGATCACTTCCGCCGCCCGAACATTCGCGTCATTTCTAGGCGCCGCTCCGTTCCATTTTAGAATCCTGAGGGGCCGAGTGTTCCAGAGCCGGAGTGCAGGGAGGGGGCTTTCCCGTTCCATTTTAGAATCCCGAGGGGCCGAGTGTTCCAGAGCCGGAGTGCAGGGAGGGGGCTTCTCCGTTCCCAAGCCGGGACCATGCTGACATTGGGCTCGAGGTTACTTCTTCATCCTTGGGGCCCCAAAACTCCGGCGACCCGATGCGGGACGCTGCTCGGCTGGAGTCTGGTCTCAAGCTTCTCGGCTGGTGTCGGCTCACGGGTATCGGCTCCGAGCGGCGAGCTACCTGTCATCCGCATCCCCCAGAAGACGCGGCTGCGGGCGGAGCAGAAGCTGAAACGGGCGGCTGGCAGCAAGGTGCCGGCGCTGAGGCTGGCCAGACCGGGGCGGCTACTCATCATGGGCAAGCGGCCCGAGCTAAACCAGCACGCCGCGTACACATTCGGCAAATTCGACCCAATTCCCCTGGTCACCAAGGGCTGGAAGCACAGGAAGGCAACAGGAGATTATTTCGTTATTAACAACACACGGAGCCAACCACCCGCCTGTCCGGGAGAGGAGCAGCGGGAGAAGCTGCGAAGTTTCAGCTCGCTCGGGCTGTGCGGGGAGCTGGGGGCCGCATTAGACGGGATGGGCATTTCTCAACCTAACGGACTACAAGTCCGGACCATGACCGCTCTGCAGAGGGGGAGAAATGTGCTGTGCGCGGCCGAGACTGGCAGCGGCAAGACCTTAAGCTACCTGCTGCCTATCTTGCAGAGCCTGGCCCAGGAAACGGCGGTGGGAGAAACAGCCGAGAGTAACGGGCTGCGCAGCCTGGTACTGGTCCCTTCCCGGGAACTGGCCGAGCAGCTCCAGCGAGTGGCCCGCACGCTGGCCGCCGACTTGAAGTTGAACGTGTGGGCGGTGGGCGGCGGCCGGGGCATGGGCAAGTTGAAACTGAGTCTATCCCGAGGGCCCATCGACCTGCTGGTGTCCACGCCCGGGGCGCTCTGGAAAGCGCTGAGGAGGGACTTGGTCACCCTGGGCGACCTGAGCCACCTGGTGCTGGATGAAGCGGACACTCTATTCGATGAAAGCTTCGTGGACCTGCTGGAGGCTATTCTCCAGCATTGCCAGATCGCAGGTCACCCCTCTGAGAGCCGAGGGCCGGGGAGGAAAGCCCAGCTGGTGGTGACAGGAGCCACTTTCCCAGGCGGAGTGGGGGAACTGCTCAGCAATTTCACTGACCTGGGCAGCATCACTACAATAAAGAGCAAAGAGCTGCACCGCATCATGCCCCACGTCAAACAGAAGTTCCTTAAGGTCAAGCGGACGGATAAAGCCAGTGACTTGCTGCAAATGCTAAAGGAGTTGGTGGTCCAGAAAACTGGAGTTTTGGTGTTTTGTAACAGTGCCTCAACAGTTAATTGGCTTGGCTATGTCTTGGATGACCACGGGATCAAACATTCACGTCTCCAAGGGAGTATGCAAGCTGGAAGGCGAAGTGGGATTTTCAGCACCTTCCAGCAGGGTCTGGTGGACATACTTCTGTGCACTGACATTGCATCACGGGGCCTGGACACTCAAAGGGTGGCATTTGTGATTAATTACGACTTTCCCATGACTCTGTGTGATTATATACACCGTGCTGGGCGAGTGGGTCGCGTTGGCAGCAAGGTTTTGGGCACTGTCGTTAGTTTTGTGACACATCCCTGGGAGGTTGAACTGGTCCAAAAAATTGAGACGGCAGCTCGGCAGAAGGTGGTACTGCCTGGCTTGGAGTCTGAAATCGAGCAACCTGCAAAGAAAAGCGTAGCAGAACAATTTAAACAAAACTGAAGTCTCTTCCGAACCTTTTGTAGAATCGTGATTGTCCCAGCTTGATTTTGTCACTAAACATTATTTCAGTAAAATGTTTGACTTACTGCTGAATGTTAACTTTTTGATTTTTAGCAAGGATAGATTTATGGCTGCTGCTATTGTAGCGCACACTGTCCACGTCCTTCCCTTGCTATCTCCTGATGTAACATTCTACCTCCCACCAACACAGTCTCTAGTGAAGGATATCATAATGGGTCAGGCAGCATCCATAGAGAGGAAGTCAAAACATGATGGAGCTAGAGGAACACAGTAGGTCACGCAGCATGAGAGGAGCAGGAAAGTTGATGTTTCAGGTGCACGCTGTTCATCAGGATATGCTAATAGTGCAGATTAAGTGATTGACCCTTCAGATTAGGCACTTTACAACCTTCTGGACTCTAATGTTAGAGTTCAACACCTTCAGATTGTGAACTCGCTCTTGATCAAATGAGACTGAGTCCAACATTGACTTTCCTGCTCGTCTGCTGCCTGATCTGCTATCTGCTGTGTTCCTCCAGCTCCACTCTTGTATTAACTCTACCTCTAGCATCTGTGGTTCTTGCTATCTTTGCGGAGAGAGAGAGAGACCAAGTTAATGTTTTGTGTCTAGATGACTCTACATCAGAGCTGATGTGAAGTGTGGTGGGGGTGGAATGCTGGTGGAAGAGAGGCTGCCAATAGTGCACATTAGGTGATCAGAATGTGAGAATGGCAGGACAAACTGCCAGACTGGAAAGAACAAACAGCTGCACTGGGTGGGGGACGGGGGACAGAACATGGTAGCACAGAATACAACAGATAAAGCTCAAAAAGGGTAGTGAGTTCACAACCTGAAGGTGGTTGAAGTCTAATATTAATGAAGTCCAGAAGATTGTGAATATCAACAGGTCTGGGCAGTGAGCAGTGGAGGGAGGCATAGTGAATGTGCCTCCTCTCTTCCGTGGTTGTGTCTGTGCTTGGTTGGCTCTGGACTGGGAGCATGAGAAGTCCACCAGCTTCGTAGAGGCCTCCTGTGAGAGATGGAACCACAAGGGCTTGTATACATTGCACTCTTGGAAATGACGTTCTGTTTAGTTTCCATTGACCCGAACTTAAGTGCTCCGGGGAGCTGTCTAAATATCTTAGTTCTCCAGGAGTAGGGAGATGGATAGCACTGTGTGTTAGAACAGGGTGTCCTGTTGTCCAAGGTGTGGCCAAGTGAGAGAGGCTATGGCACAGCAATGACCTTTTGGGCTGAATTCAAACAAGACTCATGACTTCAGCACAAAGTCTGTGATTTGAAGTTCCGAGGAGCTGCTGAATGGAGATGTCAAACTGAAGCCCTGACTATCTGATATTATTTCAAAGACAACCATGGGAGTCCTCTCCAACTTGTTACCAATATTTATCCCTCTGCCAATTTCACTAAAGAGCACTTCCTTGTACCCACATGGACCCAAGCTATGCATACCTCTTTGTAGGATTCATGGAGCAGCCCCTTTCCGCTGTTACACTGGCACTACTCCCCCACCTCTTCCTCCGCTACATTGATGACTGTATCAGCGCTGTCTTGTGCTCCCACAAAAAGCTTGAACAGTTCATCAACTTTACTGTCACCTTTCACCCCCAACCTCAAATTCACCTGAACCATCTCAGACATGTCCCTCTCCTTCCCTGACCCCTCGTGTCTCCATCTCTGGGATTGCCTTGAAACTGCCTCTTTCAAGCCCAACAACTCCCATAGCTTCCTAGGTTACACCTCCTCTCACCCACCTTCCCACAAGAATGCAATCCCCTACTCCTAATTCCTCTGCCTCTGCCGCGTCTGCTCCCAGGATGAGGCATTCCACTCCCGAACATCCCAGATGTTCTCTTATTTCGAGGACCGTAACTCTTTTCCCCCCCCCCCCCCCCACCCAACCGGCAAACTGGTGATCAAAAATGCCCTCAACTGCATCTGTTGCGTTTCCCTCACCTCTGCCCTCACATCCCCTCCCTACAGCAAAAACAAAGAGGCAATCCCCCTTTTCCTCACGTATCCTCCCACTAACAGCTGGATTCAATCTATCATTATCCGCCACTTCCACCACCCGCAATCTGACCCCACAACCAAGTATATATTTCCCTCCCTACCCCGATCTGCCTTTTGTAGGGACTGCTCTCTGTGACTCCCTCATCCGCTCCACACTCCCCACTAGCCCCACCACCCTGGCACCTTTCCCTGCAACCACAGGAAGTGCTACACCTGCCATTACACCTCCCCCCCCCCCCCCCCCTCACCTCTATCCAAGGCACAAAACAACCCTTTCACATCAGACAGGGGTTCACCTGTATGTTCATCAACTTGGTCAATTGTCTCCACTACTCCCCATGTGGCTTCCTCTACATCGCTGAGACCAAGTGTCCACTTAGAGACTGTGTTCTGTAGAGTATTTGTGCTCTGTACATGACATACAACGCCACCTTCTAGTCTCCAATCATTTTAACTCTTTCAACCCCCCCCTCCCCCCTCCACCCCCCCCAACACACACACACACACACACACACACACACACACACCCACAGTGACATGTCCAGCCTGGACCTCCTCAGTGTTACAATGACGCCACTCGCAAACTGGAGCAGCACCTCATATTCCACCTTGGGAGCCTACAGCCTGAAGACCTAAGCAGGAATTCCACAGTTTTAAGATCTCCGCACCTCGGCTCATCCCATGTGCAATCCTCCCTCTCATTCCCACCTCCCTGACCTGACATAACCTGTCCATCCATCCCTCCTATCCCATTGACCAATCCCCACCTCTCCCTGCTTGCACTCACCTATCACCATCCCACCTTCCTCCCCAGCCCCACCCCTCCTCTGTCTATTTCTGAGCTCCATTCCGCCTCCCCATTTCTGAAGAAGTCCCAAACTGAAATGTCAACTTTCCTGTTCCTCCAGCTCCACACTGCTATTCTTGTATTTATCACCTTGCTACCTGCAAGAGCTTGCTGTTAACACATTGTTTGTCTGTAAAACACTTTGGAATACCTTTAGAGTCATAGATTTGGATAGCATGGTAACAGACCCTTCAGTCCAACTTGTCCATGCTGACCATATAGCCTAAATTAATCTAGTCCCATTTGCCAACATTTGGTCCATTTCCCTCCAAATGTCTTTTAACTGTTGTAATTGTACCAGCCTCCACTTCCTTTGGCAGCTCATTCCATACATGCACCACCCTCTGTGTGGAAAAAGTTGCCCCTTTTAAATCTTTCCCCTCTCGCCTTAAACCTCAAGTTTTTGACACCCCTCCCCAGGAATAAGACCTTAGCTATTCACCCTATTCAAGTCCCTCATCATTTTATAAACTTCTTTAAAGTCAGTCCTCAAACTCTTAACACTCCAAGGAAAATAGTCTTAGGCTATTCAGCCTCTCCCTTTAGCTCAAAACCTCCAATCCTGGCCACATCCTTATAATTCTTTATTGCACCCTTTCAGATTTCGCAACATCCTTCCTATATTGGGTGGACCGGAATTGAAAGGAGGCCTTACCAGTGAACTGTACAGCTGCAACGTGACATCCCAACTCATCCTCATTTGTTCAAGAAAGGCAAAACTACTAAACACCGTCTTCACCACTCTGTCTACCTGTGACCCCACCTTTAAGGAGAAATGAACCCGCACCCCAAGGTCTCTTTGTTTGGCAACATTCCCCAGGGTCCTACAACTAAGTGTATAAGCCCTGTTCTGATTCGCCTTTCCAAAATACAACGCTTCACATTTATTTAAATTGAACTCCACCTGCCACTCTGGCTGTGAAAGATGCTCCAAGAGCAGGTCCGAGATCATCTTTGGTTATGTCAGCTTGCGTAAATCAGTGAGGTGAGGAACTGAGTAAGTCTGGCAGAATTGCGATCAAAATACAGCAGACAAATCCTAATGTGACACATTTCCAGCATCATCGTTCAGAAAAATCTTTTAGGTCCAAAGTGGATGATCTCAGACTTGCCTACATTAGAATCCAGTTTCCTCATTTTGCACCTGCCTCTGCATTGGATATGGCTTTCCAGTTAAGTTATTGATAAATGGCGGGGCACCTTCTGTAATTTTTTGCTGATTTGGGGACCTGCTCATTATTCCTACTGTGGTCTGCTCAGCCAGATTCTTTACCAGCTCAATAATTCATTGGTGATTCTTCAACTTTAGCTAGCATTCTCAATAACTGACCTCATCAAGTTCTCTCTCCAAGTCAATATAAATATCACCCATAGATATTTTCTTGTCATCTTTACTCTTCAAAAAAAATGTCTAAGTTTGTCATCTCTGCCCCCAATTAGCGTGTCTTCCTCTCAATCTCCTATATGATGTTCATCAAAGCTGTTCTTGTTGATCAAGCTTTGGCCACAGCTCTGAACGTTTTTTTTGTAGTTCAGAATTAATTGGATATTAATTTGTTTGATAACACTTGTGTGGAGTACCTTGGGACATTTTACCACATTAAGGGCACAGTACAATTGCAATTGATGGGCTGGATGACTGTTCTAATTCTATAGTTCCTTATTTTACAGAATCATAGGAACATACACTGAAGGAGGTGGCAATTTGGCTCATTATCTGACCTAATTGAGAAACAACTATCCAGCGAAATCCTACTGTTCAGTTTATGTCTGTGGCCTTGTAGGTTACAGCATTTCCAAGTGCAGAATCAGGTACTTTCAAATGTGTTCAGGGTTTCTGCCTGTATGATCTTTTCAGGCGGAGAGTCTCAGGCTCTTGTGTTATTCTGCACTATTTCTAACTGAAGAATCCAATCTTGACCAAAGACAAATATGTAAACCTAAGTTATATTTTCAATTCAGAAACATAATACAAATGGTTGTCTAATTATATTTTAATTATCACAATTAACCACAAATCAATTTAGGACAGTTAACATGAATGCTTTTGGAAAGTTGATAGGACTATGAGTGCTTGTGTGTTCCGTGCCCATATGAAGAAAAGTGATAAATATTTGAGGACTTGGCTTTGTAAATAATGCAGAACCATTCTTAATCAAGGCGACAAGATGTCAGAAACAATGAGGGGCTAGTGGAATTTTAAGATAAGACTAAATTAGCATTCTTAAATAATTATAGAAATAAATAAATGAACATCTATCTTATCCAGAAGATTGAAGAAGTATGACTAGAAAAAAAGTTGTTATTCCAATTCTGAATTTCAACCAAGAAAGACTTAATTTTTGGGACATTTGCTTGAGATATCTAGTACTTCAAAATATCTTTTAAAGTGCTACGCTAAATCCATTTAGGATGATCTATTTTCCTCCTTTTAAATGTTCATCATTCTTTGAATAACAGGCCACCAATCGTCTACGAAATCCGAACCATTTTTGTGATTGTTTCCAGGAATGTTTATTCATTTCTCATGTTTCTTCCCTTCCTGGCATAAAAACAGCCTGGTCAGAATGCAGTATCCTCCCATGGTACTTTTGATGGCACGTGTGTATAATTGGGGCTGTGGGATGGATATGGTGATTGTAGGGTTGGGCTAAGGACCCTCTTGTCTCCATGCCACTTCCACCCTGTTCCATTGATGCCCATAACTGGGCAGTTGGGGCCTCATCCCCCTTGCCATTGGCATGGAGCCAGTGGTGGACACAGTCTGGTCATGTGGAAAGGATGACATACAAACCCTGATGTGTTTGCTTTTGGACTCCCAGGAGTAGTAGTCAGCATGGTGTGGATCCTCAGTACTTGATCAAGGGATCTGACATTGGGAAAGGGGAGGTCCACTACAGCCATTTCCGTCCTTTGCTGCTGGTGTCTCTCCCCCAAGACTCTTGCTCCTTGAACCCATTACTGCCATTGTTTACCTGTGCCCTAGCAACGCTCCTTGGCCTTGGATGCGAGTTATACTGATAACTTCAACAACGTCCCTGCTGGTGCTGCCATTCAACAGACCTGCCAACTTTTGATGACTGGGGCTTCGATTCCCAGTATCATTGATTGATTGAGTATGTCCACCATTGCCCTGTTAAGTGGCATTTACTATGGCATGTCTTCCCTAAAAGCAGCATTGCAGGGCTATCACCAGCTTTCTAGCCAGCAGGCAAGACTCTAATTGCCCTCATTCAGACACATCCCTCAGCCCCAATAGGTACCTTTCAACTGAGAATGGGAACTCACTTCACAAGATATAACAAAACACCACCCAGTATCATATTCTGTACAAAAGCATTGGCAAGGTCTTTCTACTGATCACTGTTAGAATATTACCTTCAGATGCAAGACAAGTTTTATTCACTTAGAAAAAAAAACAAATTGCTGGAAAAACACAGCAGGTCTGGCAGCACCAGTGGAGAGAAAGCAGAATTAATGTTTTGGGTCCAGTGACCCTTGTTCAGTTCTGAAGAAGGACCTGAAACAAACCTGAAACCTTAACTCTGCTTTCTCACCACAGATGCTGCCAGACCTACTGAGTTTCTTCAGCAATTTGTTTTTGTTTCTAATTTCCAGCATCTGCAGCCCCCTTTCCTCATTCATTTGAACCCACTTTGAGATTTCTGCTTTCATGCACACTTCAGCAAATAAAAACAAAGAAAACATTTTTCAGCAGTGTGTCTAGAATTGTTGTACCTGGAACAATTTAATTATGTCAAACATAAACAGCTCGACATTATCAACTCACAATACAGACAGTGTACTTGAATAACAAAGTAGAATCATGTATCCTCATAGTATCATTAATCCAGAGAACTACAATTTGTTGTCACATAAAATGTTAATATTAAACAATGCAAATCTGTATCGGAAATAAATTAAAAATACTTTAAAGGAACCTTAGAATTTCACTCCTTTAAGCAAACATAAATTCACTTCATAAATCTTAGTTATAAATGTAATACTCTCATTTGCAGGAGTTTTAACAATCACAAATACTGATAGATGTGTAACAACACTGATTTTATACAGTTCCAAGCTTTACTTGCTGTTTCTTTCAGGCAACCAAAGATAGCAGACGAAATTAAATATTTTTGAGATTATGCAAGAAAACGGTTAAAAATATATACATATTTAAACAGTAGTGTAGTACCTAAAAAAAGTAGTCCTTGCCTTGTTCAGTTATTTATAATAAATGGCAGTATTATAAATACCTCTTTCAGTGACTATCTGAAGGAACACACAATTCATGTAGGTTACAGAAACCATTGTATTCACTAATTCAGTATAACATGGAAAATGGAAATAGATTCTGTCTGAACTCCTACTTTTTGACATTCTACCACACTTACAAAAGTTTATCCATGAGGACATTATAATGAACTGCATTTGAAAAACAACTGTTTGTTCTTCATATTTGCTTTTCGTTCTCAGTTTGCAAATTTCTCTCTGCTAACACTAGGAAAACATTGCCAAGAAAATATGCCTCAGCTTTCCTGCTTGGATTGGTAATGCTCAAACATCTCTTCAATAACTTAAATGGTTATTTACAAAGTTTGAAAGATCTGAGAATCCCAGAAAGTTTATGCAGCTCAATTTCTGTCTGAGTGGTGCTAGCTAGTTCTCTATACCAAAATTTCAGAAACAAATTTGTAATTTCATTCTGATAAAGTGCCCAGATGCAACATGACCCTGTCCATCATCCAGGTACATTGATGCCTCGTTGAACTAATTAAGAAGCTCATGTATATCAAAGAGCATTGAAAATCTCTTGGTGTCCAGTGGTGTACAATACGACTTTCAACACCAACTGGTATGAAAAGTATCATCTGTTATGTGTAAAAAAATGCTTTATCCCTTACACAACACAGATTTTTAAATGGAGTTTTAAAGATACTAATTTTTAACAATGGAAAGAACCAATGAGCACAGCTTAATGTAACTCATGTGGATTGGTGTACTTGTTGTATTGCTGCTGAGGTGAAGATCCAGCCAGAAACATTTAACTGTCCAGACTCTTGGTTTTCCAGGACTCCACTCAGAAGGCTTTTTCTCCCCTACAAACATCATTGAGAGCAATAGCCGCTGCCAGTCATGCACCCAGGGAGAGAACTAGGATCACTGATGTACATGGGTTACAGGAGGTGGATAAGAGTTGTGATGAAGGGGTCAGTGGAAGGGGCTAGGGAGATCAGAGGCAAGGACAGGGAGTGGCTTTCACCATAGGTGCCCTTTGGCCTTTCTGCCACTTGCACGTAAACCCAGAGCCACCATCAAATTGGCATGGGCTCAGATGACTGATGTCAATATCTCAATTGTAAACCTAAATGACAAATTCCTGCAAGCAGGCAATTTGCCCTCATGGGTTGTACCTGCCTCTAGCTTAATATCAGGAGATTTTCAAACCGCTAGGAGGCAGACATGTAGCTTCTCCCAGCCTGAGGTGGGCCCAGCCACCGTGATTCCCACCACGGCAGGTTACGTTAGAACTTGTTGGGCTGGTTTTTATCAGAATCACAGAACACAAGGCTGCAGTGTTGAACTAACAGATTTAATGGTGTTTACCGTTAATTATTAAAGTCCTATTGAAAAGCGTGTTTTTGCTGCTTGGAGCCACTTCTGCGAGGAGATTTGTCACAGCGTGTCATGAATGTCTGCCTTGCACTATCCTCTCACACCCCTTGTAGCTTTTCTCAGTCATGCTGTGTCAGTGTTATCATCCAACAATGCCTAGGCCAACCCTCCTTTCTGCTGCACTCCAATTTGCCCTCTAAAAGTGATCTCTGTAACTTTTCAGCTCTGACCAAATTTCGGGCCTTTTTTTTGTCTTACAATCTACATATGGAACTTGAGGCATACATCTCTACTCACATTCCAAATACTTACTTTCTTCCACAGAATTTATTCAGTTTTTTTGAGGCATACGGTGAAATCATAGTTTAAATTCATACTTGACAGTGATTTGTTTAAGAGCTGATTAAGTGCAAATGAAGGAGCCTCTCAAGTTTCATTTACACATGCACCCAGTTTTACCTCTGCACATTCTGATAAAAGGTCACAGGGCTTGAAATGTCAACTGCTATTCTCTGCACAGATGCTACCAGAACTGCAGTGTTTTCCAGCCCACTCTGTTATTGTAACCTCTTCAGCACTAGGTTTTGCTAATCATAAAATCAATCTGAATAGAACCAAGGGCAAGAAGCCAAGGCACAAAGTATGTGGATTGTAACCCAATATGGTTCTATAATAACGAAGAATGTTCTGAAATACAATTTCATATATATTTTCACATATTGCAGCTGACTTGCTGACAAAGAAATGCTTGAGATTAAAAATCCAATGATTTAAAAAATACTTTTAAAGTCTTTAAACTTAACTTGGACATAAGCAATAGTTTTGCATGGCAGAGGAAAATTAATTGTTGCAATAATTTGTGAACAGGATTAAATGGCTGCAAGCTCATCTGAGTGTGCAATTTAGCATATGGACATACATGGAATAGTGTAGGTTAGGTGGGCTTCAGATCGGTATGACAGGTTGGCACAACATCGAGGGCCGAAGGGCCTGTACTGTGCTGTAATGTTCTATGTTCTATGTAATTTGATTATCTGAATGTGAGCAGCTGCCAGTTTAAAACTTAAACAATGCTAAACAAGTGGTTTATGAGTCAATTATAAAAAATTATATAAATATACATGGTATAAGTATTGAAAAGTTAAATAGACTAGCACTGGAATACTGAGCACCTCTGCTTAATAAATTGAATTACATTATCTTGTTTTATCCATGAGAACCTGCTTGATAATACACTTCTATCATTGCCCAGCAATATCAACCCTCCTTATCTGCCTCAAAAAGCAGTGTTGAACCTGTCATTAAATGGGTTATGTACATTCTAACTTCCAATACTGGCCCATAGATCCTGTTTAAGTTCTAAATTTGACTTGTCTTCACTTTTGGCTGGTGCTTCTTTCTTGAGCAAAAGGGGAACAAATGTGTCGTTTTTTTGCTCCCAGTTGCTAAATTTCTCTAAGCTTTAAATTCTTTGTGATTCCTGAAATGCATCAGAATAAATGAAGAAATGCCATTTGCAAAGTTGGAAGTGAAACACTGGCAACTCTAAGTAGCAACTAATGAAGTTACATATTATTGACAACATTAACACAGTAGATTAAGCTGTTTTATATAAATAAATTTCATTGATGTCTTAATACATTTCCCAAATTAAGTGATGGAAAGCAGATAAATTCCTTTATTTGAATAGAATTTGGGGATTTAATGAGGCTCTCTCTGGTTTGTAGTGATTTTTAGCAGGCAACTAGAAAATCACAGGACTAGGATGAGAGGGAAAAGTGGGGGTTTACTTGTCCAATTTTCTTAGCAACAAAGTGTTGAAAAATAACACCATAACCTTTGTTAGGAAGATCAATATGTGTGATCATAATGGGTCTATTTATTTTTTAAACAGCTCTACTGCCACACTATTGTATTCTCAGTACTATTATGTACAATTACGTATTATTTCTTTAAAGCAACATGTTATTTTCCTTGCTTTCACAAAGTATTGGTCATCATAAAGCATCACCACTGATGCAATTTGTAGTAAAGATCATTCAAGGAAAACCTCTGGTTTGCTGTGCTTACTCCTGCTGCCATAGTTTCTGCAGTTTCAATGTCCCTCTGCATGGGACACAGAATTAAAACTCATTAAGAAATATTAATCACAGCTTGATTTGCCTACTGCATACCACACTGTTCTGCACACACAATCTGAATAATTCATCTCACGAATAGAAAGTATGAACTTTTGACACTTCCACCTCTAACAGAAAGGAAAGTCTATGGTAAATTAGTTGTTTGTTATTAAAGGACATTGTTCTACTCTTTGGCAAGTAGTTTCAGCCACTGGAGTAGGCAGAAGAATTAAACATATTGGAAAGAAAGTAGATTTTATCTCTAAACTTGAAATTCAGACTATTCATTAATCCCTACTTGTTTCCTTCCATGGTCTAAAGGTGAACTAGTATTTGTGAACAAATCAATTCAGGCAATAATAATATGGCTTATAAAGTCTCTTCTCTTCATCAACCCTGGCAGCATTACTTGATTAAAATCGCTGAGGGGTGACCTTAATGAGGTTTATAAAATCGTGAAGGGCATGGATAGGGTGAAAAGCTGAAGACTTTTTCATGGGATGGGGGAGTCCAAAACACGACAGTATAGGTTTAAGGTGAGAAGGGAAATATTTTTAAAAAGGAGCTCAGAGGTAGCTTTTTCATGCACAGGGTCATGCATGCATGGAACGATCTACCAGACGAAGTGCTGGACACCGGTACAGTTACAACATTTAAAAGCATCTGGACGGGTATATAAATAGGAAGGGTTTACAGGGATATGGGAAAAATGCTGACAAATGGGATTAGATCATTTTAGGATATCTGATTAGCATGGATGAGTTGGACTGAAGGGTCTGTACACATACTGTATGACTAAGTCACCTTTGAGGCTTGAGAGGAACTGCTAGTAAAGGCCAAATCATAAGCAGATGGATGTCCACTTTAAACTAAACTGAAAACGCACAAGTATATTTACTTAAGACCTTTAATAGCCTGGATAGACTGTATTCCCAGTAGCATAGATTAGGTTAAAACCCAGAGAACTAGATACAAAATTTTTGTATGGACTACTCTTCTACAAAGTTGGAATCGGTTTTACTGACTGCTGCAAATGTTAATCTTCTTCAATACAGTCACTGTGTAATTGCGCTAACTTGGAACAGTCAAAGTGAGATTAATAATTCATTGCTCTTAAATAGACAAAATCACTTGGTTCAGAAATTTCTAATGAAAATCCATTTGTCAGAACTACAGTGCAATGGCCTTGATTAGAGCTATTGATTTCAAATTTTTCTTACCTGTTTAGTAACCATCATAATTATTTATTGAATTTATTTGGTGAAACTATGACAACATTGATTAATGAAACTCTACTTCCTTTCTTAGAATTTCAAGCCTCTTATACCAATGATCAAGTTTGACTGAATGAAAATTAAATCAACTCAACTCAACCATATCTCATCTACATCAAAACAAACTGAATTTAGAAACCAGACTGAATTCAACCAGATTCAAATTAAGCTAGTTATCACCCACGTTTACAAGCAACAAACAAAACTTTCAATATTAAATAATACAAAACATTATAATTGCCATAGAAATGAAAGCATTCAGTGTAACTTCAATTTTGGTGTCAATATACCAGCATTCCAAAAAAAAAATGGTGGTTAGAAGTTTCTTGAGTGGTTTACTTAATCTCACCAAATCTCCATAACTCAAACTGAGGTGGCTGGGGGAGGGTACTGAACACTTCCCACCCACTCAGCCCCAAGCAGACAAATCAGAACGCTTATTAACTTTTTCCAAGCCTTTAATGCATTTTCAGAAGATGCCTGGAAACATTTTAGACATGTCAGGCTATTCACGTCAAATGCTTTAAAATTGATGCCCCTTTTTAATTTCTATATCATGAACATTCCTTGAGACTTGAACCTTCTGGGTCAACATAATGCTGACATCTGATGGCAACGTCATCGATTGTTCTGAACATTTGAATTCTTGATCCAGTATTTTGACTGCTCGCTCTCATTGGATGTGCAATTTCAGAAGTGCACAGGCATGGCCTCCATGCTTGGTCACAATACTCAGATCAAAATGCTATGGCTTCAAGCATTTGTTGTTGAAGGAGTTGTCGAAAAGTTCTCCATCCGAATCCTAACCACCTTCTCCTCAATGGGTTGTGGGAAAAGAAATTTACACCTGAAGACTTGGCGGCTGGCTTTTCGAAAATTTTCTGAGAGGAATGCATATATTATGGGGTTGATGCAGGAGTTCCCATACGTCATGCAGTGAGAGATGATCCTGAAGGCAAATGATGCATCATTTAGGGGAAAATACCCAAATTCAACCCACATGTTTATGATATGGTGAGGCAGCCAAGACAGAAGAAACACAGCAACAAGCAGCATCACAGTCTGGGCAGTCTGTGAAAACAGTAAATGGAAAAATCATGTATTTTCATAATTCCATTAAAATCACCATGACATTATTTGATTGCTTAAGGCCTGGATGCATTCCAGGTAGTTAACCTCAAATGTCTGAATTGTGCAAATTTGTATTGGCAGTCCAAAACTTGAGAATTGCTGAAGAAAGTAAGGCTCTGACTGTACACAACCAACTTACAACACAGTACCCAACATTAGATAGGATTCTGCAATTGGACATCATTTGCAACATAATCCTGAATGCGTGAAGAATTACAGTGATAACTAATTTGGGGTTGTCAGTTGGGCTTGAAGTGTGGTGCATTTGTGTCCTGGAAGCTGTATTTATTGTCAGAAAGAACATATACACACTGTGTCTGTTTCAACTCAACAAAGTAGGTGACAGCAATTTGCTGGCTCATTTCTCAGGCAATGCACTGACGAGTCAGAGTCAATCCATCTGGTTTAAAATTTAATCAAAGCTTGTCAGTTAACTTCAATCATCATTAATCGGCACATTTTCTTTAATGCAAATCCCCTATCAAAGTCCACTTGCCGACCAAAAGCACAAAGCTTCAACAAAATGTGTCTTTTTTCTTTAGCAAACTTATATTTTCTGTCTTGATTTTTAAATGCTTTTCTGAAAAGTTTTGATTTTCCCAACATATTCTCACTTTAGGCAACAAAACTGTTTAATATGTTTAACATTTAAACCACCTTGTGTGCAGCATCAAGTCCTTGGTTAAATACAATCTTTGGGAATTAATTAAGAGTTATTCTGAGCAAGAAATGTGCTTGCTCCTTCTCTAACTTCAGAAGAAAAATCTTATTGTGGTAGCAAAATTTTATTTTTTTCAACAGCCTTGAAGACATTACGATGCCTTAGAAACTGATAACTTACAGAAAAACGCTTAAATTTTCAATGGCCAACTCAAACGAATCATACAAGAGCAGTTCAAGTTTTAAAACATTTACTGTAATTAGCAAAGTAAAATCAACATAGACTGAACATTATTTAGTAGGAAACTAGTATTGTCAACTACAGAAAGACATTCCTTATTAGCATGTTAATCTACTCAGTAACCTATACTGCATTTTATGTCACGATCTCCACAAAATTATAATCTGGCACCAGAAGACAATACAAAATGGGAACAGGAGCAGGCTGTCTATTCAATAGGATCATTCCTCACATCTACTTTCCTGCACTTTCCTAAGAACCCTTCAATTCCTAACTGATCAAGAATCTGTCTCAGCCTTAAATATGCACAAGGACTCTGCCCCCCACAGCTCTCTGTGGCAAGGAGTCCCAAGGACTCACAGTCCTCTCAGGGAAGAAATTCTTCCTCACCTCCATCTTAAATTGGTGCTCCTTTTTCAGACACCATGCCGTTCTTATCCTAGACTCTCCCATGAGGGGAAACATTACCCTGCCAATTCCCTTAAGAATCTCATATGTTTAAATGAAATTGCCTCTTACTTTCTTCTTAACTCTGTACAGTAAAGTTTCAACCTGGTTAGCCTTTGCTCATAAGACAATCTCTCCATACCAGTGATTATCCCAGTGAACCTTCTCTGAAATATCATCCCTTAAATAAAGGGACCAAAACTGCACAATGTATTTCAGAAGTGATTTCACTAGCACCTTATACGATTGCAGTAAGACTTCGCTACTCTGGTACTCTAACACATTTGAAGCTAACGCCAAGATTCCGTTAGCCTTCCTGATTACCTGCTGTACCTGTATGCTAGCTTTCTGTGTTTCATACACAAGTATCGAAGTTTCTTTGTGCTACAGCTTTCTGCAGTTTCTCTCCATTTAAATAATATTCTGTTCTTCTGTTCTCCCTTCTAAGATGAGCAACTTCACATTTTCCCACATTACACTCCATTTGACAATCTTTTGCCCACTTACTTAACCTACCAACATCTCTGTAAACTATTTGTGACCCTTTCATTTATTTCAATATCGTCTGTAAATTTGGCTACAGTACATTCACTTCTTTTCCAATTTGAAACAGACAGAAGCTATTCCCGGCTACCAATGGGTTTCCATTTCTATCCATTAAACTGTGTTGCAATGTCCAATAATCACAGAAAGTCCTTTTCCTCAGTCTTCCTAAAAATCCCTAACAAAAACTCTTGTGATTTCATGCCTTGACATGCTGGGACAAATTTTCCAATGATTTTGAAGTTCCAAAACATTTTCTTCAACCAGAAAAATGTCTTTTTATTTGTGTTTTATCTGGTAGTTAACAGAGAAAAACAGCTTCTGACCTCAGATTAGATTATGATTAGATTAGATTCCCTACAGTGTGGAAACAGGCCCTTCGGCCCAACAGGTCTACACCGCCTCTTGGAGCATCCCACCCGCACCCATCCCCCTATAACCCACACACCCCTGAACACTACAGGCAATTTAGCATGGCCAATCCACCTAGTCTGCACATCTTTGGCCTGTGGGAGGAAACCGGAGCACCCGGAGAAAACCCACGCAGACACGGGGAGAATGTGCAAACTCCACACAGACAGTTACCCGAGGCTGGAATTGAACCTGGGTCCCTGGCGCTGTGAGGCTGCAGTGCTAACCACTGAGCCACCGTGCCGTCCCAAAGCGCTGATGTTCTGGTCTCTCTCCTTAGGATTCTATTGCCCTTTCTCTCAGCATCAGAGCATGAACTGCTGCCTTCATCTTTGCCTTCAGGTGTGAAATTCAGCACTAGGTTATCAGCAGGTCTTTACCTAGGTACTGATCTCTATTGTAACCATCACCTGGCCTGTTGTTGGGCAGAGACTGATACAAATTCACACTGACCCCTGATCCAGCGTATCCTGTTTTACCACAGATTGAAAGAAACAGTGCAAAACACAATCATCTTATAAAACCTTGCTTTATAATAAATGAGAACAATGAATGAGCACCTTATCAGGGGCAATTAAGCCACTCCCCCTTCAGTTGAGACAGTCTGAATGTATCTCAAAGTCAGTCCTTGGCAACACCTGTTCAAAATCTGTCTGAGCCCACATCTTAGAGGAAAAAGAAAAATATATTAACTAGCTCCCAGTCTCTCATAAAATGTTCAAACTACTTTCTCCAGTTAAGAGATTTTTCTGGTAATCTGGATGTCACCTTGCAATCTGCGCTTCTAACGGGGAGCTGCATTCTAAGGGAACATGAGTTGGAGCCAGATTATCCAAACCAGCTTCCTGTGAACACAACATCAGCTAATGTGGAGTTAGTGCTATGTAAATGTCTCATTAAGGCATCAAAGCAACATCAATGTTGAAAAGCAAGTTTTGATCGTTTGTGATAGAAAACACACTTTTTCGCATCTTGTTTCTTAATGGTGTAAAGCTGATAGTAATTAACGGCGCTTGAAGAACACAAATTAAGTACTGACAAACAGCACCAGTATATTGTCCTGCACTGTGTTCTGACGCGTGTTAACACCTACTTGTGAACGGACTCCAAAACAGAACCCGTTTGCAACCTGGTGTCTGGCTGTTTCCAAACAGAGAGGATGAATCTATTTGTTGCAAAATCTGAATGCTGGATTTTCAACAGACTGAAAGGTGAAATTCGCCCCTCCTCAGTGTGGCTCAAGGGGTGGCAAGGGAGTTGAGAAAATATAGCAAGAATGAACATCCTTAGCTTCCACGTTAAGCTTAAAATGGTGACTTCAGAATCTTGCCTACCTCATACCTACCTATTTCCAATTCATTATTAGTCCAATTTGCTTCATTTCTGTGCCACTTCCAATTCCCCTCTCATTCTCTCAGAAACTAGATGGCACACGTTCCTGACATGAAAGTCAGAGTGTACCTGATTGCCAATGGCTTGTACCAATCATCATAAGACACTGTCTTCACCATAATGTCCCTGCATGCTCCATGGCCACCATCCTCTTCCAGTCTTCATCCATGCAAATTGGCATCAGCAAACCATTAGCCTCACAACTACCATGACTGCACTCAGTCCATCTGTGGTACCAGTTCAGCCCTTGGAGATCAGGGACACTGACAATTTGCATGCTCTGCTAGGTTACCTCATGATCATGGACACACACAGGTCTCATGCATCTAAACAAGATGCACCTCATGGCTCTTGGGTCCATTTCTTGGCACTCACTTATTTTGTGCTTACTTGAAGGTTGTCATCCTCTTGTAGTTGGCATTGCTTTTTAGTGCAGAGGAGGGATAGGCAGCTTGTCAAGTTTGGGAGCTCCAAGCAGTCTGCGGATGTGCTGCTGCTATATTAACGTCACACTTTGAGGATGTGCAAACAGCTTACATGGCAAACACACACTGGCATTGTGCAACAATCAAACAATCATGTCCAGACATCAAAGGAGAGCAATTAGTAGTGGGGCTAGGGGGGTCTATAGTCAATTAGGGGGTACCATCGCCATCAATAAAGGGACTTACCTGATTCCATTCCAGGGATTGACAACAGTGAGCTCTATCAGAGTCCAAGGATGCAAGCCCTTGCAGCCCAGGATTGGGCCATGGCCGGTCTGTGGATTATACCTTTGCCACTCCATGCACTGTGGAAAATTCAGCTGAGGGTTGGGCTCATTCAATTGGAGGCTGCCCTGCTAAGGTAGTTCAGGGGATGTTCGATGGCTAATCATGAGGATCTAGTCAATATTGGTCAGGAGTCTCTTCATGGGGAGGACCACAGAATCCTGAGGAAAGTGGGCAACTAAAGTCTGGGGATAGACACTTTGATTAGGACAACACATCCATCCTAGGACAAGCCAAACAGAGACACGCACGAGAATTCCTAGAAGCATGGCACTCCAACTGGAACTCCATCAACAAACACATTGATTTGGAGCCAATCTACCATTCCCTGAGAAAAAGAACAGGAAATGACATCACCAATGCAGGAAATGACATCACCAACCCAAGGAAACCTAACCAGATAAATAGAAAGCGGGACATAACACCAGCACTTCGTCGGAGGCTCACTGATGATGTTACCTAGAATGGTGACGAAACGTCTGAAAACTAACCTTCCAGCTCAGCGGGCAAACTCACATCCAGAACCTCAACCTGAGCTACAAATCTTCTCAAAACTCGATAGACTTCCTTGGTTTCGGTCACTGAGGCAATGATTGCAGTGATGGAGGACAATTCACGTTAGAAGGGTGAGATCTAACAGAATGTAGGAGGGCAGTAGGGACGAGAGGATTGAGTGGTCATACAAACTCACTTCCACTGTAGTCTCTGCACGGGGAGATTGTATAGCCAGTAAGAGCACAGCAATTTGCAAAGCCATGGGCTTTGGGATAATTTGGGGACACTAACAGTTATTTAGATGGGTTGAATAGAAATGAGAGAAGGCTGAAAGATTATTGGGGCCCATTGGGACAGCAACCCAAAAGGAGCATAAAGGATGGGGAATCACCCTGTGCCGTTGCCTGATCCTATGAGTCACTCACACAGACACAGAGTTGACAATGTGCAGCCTTCAATCTAACGTCAACTGTGCAATAATGATACAAAATGCCATTACGTGCACAGTGGGTAACTTGTTGTCTTTCTCTTAAGGGGCAAAATGAAATGAATGAATTTGAGGTCCTGATAGACACAACTGCATTAATCCTGTATTCACTGATTTAGTAATGCCACCCATCTGACATCAATTTGCATTCCATTGGCAGGTCATTGTCATCCAGTAATGCACATTAAAAATTATGCTTCAAGCAATCATGATCTTCTGAAGTTTGAGAAGGTTTGTAGCTTGGTTTGTGGATGTGGTTGTACCTAGCTCGCTCAGCCAGTGGGTTTGGTTGCGTACATAGAAAGACCACACATATGGACCAGACACTCGCAACCATCCCAATGTCCACAAATGGATACGATTTAAACAAGCCACAATCAATTGCAGCAACCTCGAACTACGCAGAGCAGAACAGAAGCACCTATACGGAGTCTTCAAAAGGAATGGATACCTGAGACAGGCCACAACAGGAAGACACAACATGACCAGAATCACTTATCACCTTACTGTACGTCAAGGGTATTTCAGAGATGACCACAGGACTACTCAGATCAGTAGGTATCAGAGCAGCTCACAAACTGATAACCACCCTATGACAGCTAAATGAATGTAAAGGATCCCATACCCAAAACGGCAAAACTGGGGTAATATACAAAATACCATGCAAGCACCATGAGAAACACCAAATAGGCCAAACCAGAAGAAAATTAACTATAGGAATACATGAACACCAACTAGCCACCAGGAGACACTGGTCTTAATACACATGGATGACAAGGGACACCAATTCGACTGGAACAACACATCCAAGATCACACAAGCCAAACAGAGACACTCCAGGGAATTCCAGGAGGCCAGAATTCTGGAACTCCATCAACAAACACATTGAATTAGACCCTGTGTACAAACCACTGAGAAACAGAACCAGAAATAGTACCAAACAATCCAGCAAATCGAGCCACGTAAATAACAAGCAGGACAGAACACCAATGCTTCACTGGAGGTGCACTGACGATGTTACCTATCAGGGCAATGAAATGTTTGTAACCAAACCCACTGGCTCGGCGAGAAAGTCTACAACCTCTTCATGACTATCAAATTGTGTGCACTAACTACCTCACTGTCTAGTAGCTAAGTAAATGTGATCAAACAATCTAATTTAACAGTGTATTCTGGGCTCGACATTTCCAAAACACGTGGCGTAGCTTTCACAGAAAGACGAGATTTTGGAGCTGCCACATTCATACACAGAACTTTAAGTACGCAAAGAGCTGGAATAGGACTTGCCCTCAGATGGACTGGGCGGCCATCCCATCTTGGTGCCCACCAAGGTCATAGCTACCCTGGACCTCAATGACAAAAGCTTTCAAAGAACCACAGGGAGTCTGTGGGTTATTGCCCACCTTTTGACCCACTAATGCATCTTGGATGACACTGATGCCATTTTTTTCCAGATCACAGTTGTATATATCTCTCACTTGTATTGGGGAATGTTAAACAGTGGCAGTGCCATTCTCACTAATACTGGCTCCAGTGATGGAGTGCAGGTCCATTTGTAAATCTGCCACACCCTGATTTCTCTGCTCCTGGTTGTCCATGACAGTCATTAACCTCACCATGGAATCAGCCAAACTGGAGCAACACGGTGCCTACAACATTGGTGGAATCCTCTGTTTTTCAACTCAGTTTGCTGACTGCCTCTGACAAACCTGTCTGCTCTTCCTGTTCTTATATATATATAGAACATTACAGCACAGTACAGGCCCTTCGGCCCTCGATGTTGTGCCGACCTGTCATACCGATCTGAAGCCCATCTAACCTACACTATTCCATGTACGTCCATATGCTTGTCTGTGCCTTTTGACCAAGTTATCAACAGTCGTGACCCTAGGATTGTCTCCTGTCTGGGGCTGAGCAAGTGCCTGGTCTCTGTCAGTCCTCAGAATGCCAGTGGCCTGGGGTGTTTCTTCCTCAACCAGCTTTGGAAACATGCCAGCAATGTGCTCATCAAGTTGTGCTCCCATTTATAATCTAGAAAGAGTGCTCACTGGAGTGAGTGTCTAAGTATGATGGGTAGACCAGCACAGCACAGCACGCCACAATAAAGCTTTAATGGATCGCTTGCCTGTTGAGGTCTCTTTCCATCTCCATATGCACAGGCATTACTTTTTCCTGGTAGCTCAAAAATGTTTCCACCAATGGCCTGAAAAGTCTTATGTCGGCCAGCCCACTTGTTGTCAGTCTTGGCCATTTCAATCCAGTTTGTGAGCCAACTTTTCCTTCAATGAGTCAAAAGGTTGGGAGAGGGGTGGGGGGATGCTTGAGTATGAAGAGATTGGCTGGCACAGTGGTTAGTTGTGAAGCAGAAGCAAGAGAGAAGGTGAGGCATCCCAGTGAATGAGTAGGAGGCACTGGGGGCAAGAAAGATCTGACATTTTGGAGGACAAGGTAATTAGTAAAAGTCGAGTGCTCTGAAGCATACGATAGTAAGAGATGTAGTCCAGTAGCCTTGGTTAGAGGGGATTGCAGTGGAAAAGGTAGGCTGAGTGGTGGCCCTCTGACAGTGACAAAACACAGAGAAGATGGTGGCACTTACCCGTGTGAAGTGCAGAAGATCACTGACCTTCTTCCTGGGCTGTTGTGCATTTCTTTGCTCTACAACATAGCACTAATCCAGGTTGCATTCGTGGCTCTGTGGTGTGAAGGCTACAAAGTCCAGGCAGTGAAAATCACTTCTGTCCCTGGTGTTTGCATGAGAAGGCTGTCATATATCCTGGACCCACAATTGATGAAGTGAAGAGCAAAAGATTGTGTTTGAAAAGTTGCTGCAAGCCACTCACTCTTAACTCAACTAAATACTTCTACTCAAAACGGGAATTTTCTATAATCTTTGTTTAATCTTTGGGCAGGCATGTTTTGGTTGGTTTGACTATCCAAACATTATTTCAGTAATTTGTTTAACCTCGCCTCTTTTCAAGTGAAGAAAAGAAGGTAGCACTGTCCCACCATCCGAGGTAAACGAGGGCATACATATATGGACTAAACTGTGTAAAAATATAAAATCTCTATGATCTATCTGCAATGTCCAATGCCAACAGCTTTAGCACGTCTGCTCATTCTTCATTGTTTTCATTAAGTTATTGTTTATTATTATCATTGGAAATGTTCACTTAAAATCCTGTAATGTTCTTCTAATAAATTGTGCACTATTTTTAGGAGTAAATGTAAATGTAAATCTAGATTAATGTTATTCTCAAGTTGTTTATGTTGGCAGGGAGCCTGAAACTCTCCCCCAGCTGAATTCTAACATGGCTTGGAGTCCGAGTTAAATTGCTAAATTAGCTGTACATCTATTTTAGGTGGTGATCTATTTTCACGACTCTAACAAAATAGTGATGGCTTTCTTCCAGAAAATGGAACAAAGTTCTCTGTGCTCTTCAAAGTACTGCTGCCCAATTCTACCAAGCAGGAGTCCCCAAAGTCTGCCCATCCCCAGAACCTGCATGCATGATCAGGTCATACCTTCATTGTCCTAGTAATGGGATAGAGTCATTATCACCATTGCCAATTGTGTTTAATGTCATAACCATCAGGATTGTCAAGATGTTAACCATTTGGTAACATTAGCACCATAAACATTACTGTCTAACTGACAAAATGTTACAGAATTTAATTGAAGGTACTTATTCCCAGCTACAAAATATACCTTCCAATTTTGAAATCCTGTATTTGTATGCTGTTCATTGAAAAATACTGTTTTAATCATTTCCATGCAAACATCAATTCCAATAAGAGTTGTGGAGTCTCCAACAAGACTAGAATAAGCTCTTCATTTCTTAAATTATTTCACATCAATTATCCAAACAGTCCTTTCAGCTCTAGAAATTAGCATTAGCTCGTAGTGCTGCCAAAGATGCATGGACCAGGCGCAGGCCGTATTACCTACTCTACCTCTTGAAAGTGCCATTTCAGATATTCATTGGTTAGCTTGGGAGATTGTGCTAGTGAAGGAGAAGGAGTTGACACCAATTTTTGTGTCCAATGTTGCCTGTAAGCTGTACAGCCACACAGTAGCCTGAAAGCTCCCAAGCAGATTGTGTGTAAGTCTATTCCTTTAAAATAATGTGGGTGCATGAGCATATAAAAACTAAAGGGCTGTCCAATTAAGAAAATTGCTATTGTATTGCAAAGAAATATGTTGGAAGGAAGTTTTTTTGTGTATTCCTTCTGTTGAACAGCATTTATTTAAAATAACATTCTAATTTGAGCATGATTGGCATATGGACTAATTTGAAGCTATCAGTTTTCACAATCTTGTAGATAGAGAACAATACAGTTTTGATGAAGGCTCATAATATATTATGATTGCAATTTAGGAAGCTCCAAAGTGAGAAGAAATAATTTTAATTTTCAGTTCTGCGGAAGTCTGACTTTTCTTTTGAAAGGTGAGAAAGTCACTTTGAAGAGTAAGCTGAAAACAACCTTTCTAATAAATAAATAAATAAAAGCTAAATAATTAGCAAATCATCTGGGAAGGTAATTGCTAAGATGTTTGCTGACTTATGTCTTACTACCCAGGGACAGGGATGGCAGAAACAGGCTCACACAGACAGAGAAGGTCTATAGCTGTAGAGATGCAGTGCAAAGTCTTCTCCAAAAATGGTCATTGAAGGACTGAGGAGAAATTTTGAGTTGCTTAGAAGAAAACTCCTGAGGCTGAATGCAGTGGAGGTATCTCTAACCCTGTTGCTGTGGTAAAAAGGTAGAATCTATCTTTGAGATCTGTAATAAGTTTGTTCCAATAGTTCTTCTATAGCGTAATGCAAGATGTATTTTCTTTTCTTGTAACCAACCTCCAAGATAAGCAAAAACAAAAAAAGTAGAACTTATTGTCAATCAAGTCAGCCCTCTCTTTGGGATCTGACTTGCCCTGCACACTTTCAATAAGCTACATTCGTGCCACACTAGTGGTAGGCAATGGTCATGTCCAACAAGACAGAATCTAACTATTATCCCTTGACACTCAATGATATTACCATTACTGAATCCCCCACTATCAATAGCCTCGGGGTTATCATTGTTCAGGAACATAACTGGACCAGCCGTATAAATGTTGTTGTTACAAGAACAGGTCAGAGGCTAGGAATTATGGCGATTAACTTACCTCCAGTCTCCCCAAGGCTTAAGTGCCATCTACAAGATGCAAGTCAGCAATGTGGTAGAGTACTCTCTACTGACTGGATGAGAGCAGTTTCAAATGCTTGACACCATGCAAAACAAATCAGTCAGTTTGTCTGGAAACATGCCCACCATCTTCATCATTTACTCACTCCCCCACCAGCACAAATGGCAGCAGTAACACCATGAACTACAGGCAATAACTTACATGCAATAGGTGGATTGGCCATGCTAAATTACCCGTAGTATTCCGGGGATGTATAGGTTAGGTGCATTAGCCTTGGGCAATGCTAGTTATAGGGTAGGGGTATGGGCCTGGTTGGATGCTCGGAGGGTTGGTATGGACTTGTTGGGCCAAATGGCCTGTTTCCACACTGTCAGGGCTGTATTTAAAAAAATGACCAAGACTCCTCCAACTACATCTTCCACTTGTGGCCTCCATCATCTAGATGGACAAGGACCACAGTTGTATAGGAACCACCTCACTTTCAGACCCAGATTGATATAAAGCACCAACCAGGTTTCTGTATTAAACTATTAATTACAAGTAACTAGGCTTTCTCTGAATGGTTCCCAACCTTTTCAGTAAAATGGCACACTTTAGTGAGACAAACAATTCTATGGAGCACTCATTTTTTCAGCTGATTTAATTGGTCATAAATGTATTTACTACAATTATGGTCTTAGAGAAATTTGTAATATAGTACTAATAACAAGCTAAAGAAAGATCAAATGCATTAATGTTTCAACCCATTGAAAACAATACATTGTCTTCACCTGCAGGCACAGACGCATTGTAAAAATCTGCTGAACTCTCCTATTTCTAACGGTTTGCAGCCCTAATTCTGTTCCCCACAGTGCACTTGGCTCAGGGTCTGAATTTTGCGAGTGATGTTTCATATTTGGAACAATATTTTTAAAAGTATAATTTTTATTGAACAATTGAACTGATATACCATTGAAATTCAAAGGATCAAAGCAAAGCAGAGTAAATTGCAGTTTACCAGGTTAGTGAGAAACCTGAGGCTGCCAGTGTTTTTGCTTGTTTTACGTTGGGTTCAGATATTTCATCAACAACTGACTTAGCAGAGGAACTGCCTCTTCTGACAGCAAACAAATCCATTTCTTCTTAGGTCAAGGGAAATAAACTAGGTTATCCAAAGAACTGTGGATATGGTCAATTTAGTTACACATACTAATGTTAGCTTCTTTTATCTTGTTTACTTTCATACTTTTGTAGAAACTGTCATGCCATCTCGATTTTGATCTTTAGTCACCTACATTTAGAATGTTCATGTTTTAGAACTTGAAGACTGAATACTGGCTTTAATTTAAAGATTAATTTTCACAAGTTTTATGAGATGCAATTTGGGCAGCACGGTGGCTCAGTAGTTAGCACTGCAGCCTCACAGCGCCAGGTACCTGGGTTCGATTCCAGCCTCGGGTAGCTGTCTGTGTGGAGTTTGCACATTCTCCCCGTATTTGCGTGGGTTTCCTCTGGGTGCTCCGGTTTCCTCCCACAGTCCAAACATGTGCAGGCTAGGTGGATCGGCCATGCTAAATTGCCTGTAGTGTTCAGGGGTGTGTGGGTTATAGGGGGATGGGTCTGGGTGGGTTGCTTCAAGGGGCGGTGTGGACTTGTTGGGCCGAAGGGCCTGTTTCCACACTGTAGGGAATCTAAACAATCTAAACTAAAACACTGATCCCTTTATAATTCCACTTACTTGCACACAGACAGACAAACAGAGAGAGTTAAATAAGTTACAGACAGAGGAAAAGAATGGTAAGGCAGTTCATCAGTCTTTGTTCACACGTTCTGTGGTTGACATGATCTTTATGGCTTTTCTGCTGGCCAGCACGTTGCTTCAGTTATCATTCACCGGTTGCATGCATCAGGTGGTTGCAATGTGACTGGGTTCCCTGATAAAAGGTTTCTGACTTATCAGTTATAAGTCTCAGCTTTACAACAATTGTTTTGGGAAAGACGAACTGGGTTTCTTTCGGTTTAGATTTTATTTTGGCTCCAGACAACAGGGACCCCACTCCCAAGCTAGAGATAACCAAATACTTCTGTCTGTCTGTCTCTCCATCTTTCTCTGTGCAATTCATTCCCAGCTCTAACCTGTTTATTTACCTAAGAAGCAATCACACATTTGTTGGGAGCTAAAAAAGGTCTTTGTCATTGATAATTGGCCAATAGTCCATAAACCAATCAAATTCTTGTTGCCAGCAAAAGCTGCATCAGTATAGCCCTTGACTTCAAACCATCTGCAACTCCAATTACTGCTTGTTCCAACAAACCTGGGTTTTTGCTTGCTTTTCAAAACTGCAGACGCTCTTTCAAGCACTATATTTTTAAGACAACATTTTCTCATTTTAGTCAAGAGTTATGAAGACAAAGTAAAAGGAGATTGTCCTTACAAGGATCATGAGGAATGGGCAATAAATGCTGGCCCAGCCATAAGTATCCACAGCCCGTGAGCTAATAACGAGAAAAGGAAGCACTGGGGTTAAAAAAAACATAATAAACATCAAAGTTCATGAATATAAATCCTTGTGCTTTATTTTAATATTTTCCTTGAGGATCTTAACTTTAATCAGAGAATAATTAAATCCAAGGTTGGATAGTTGAAGTACTGTGGATTTGCGACAGGTTTACTGCCTAGTTTCCATGGGTGCTGGGGAGTGGGCAACACTGTTGCCTCACAGCGCCAGGGACCTGGGTTCGATTCCAGCTTCTGTCTGTGTGAAGTTTGTACAATCTCACCCTGTCTGCGTGGGCTTCCTTTGGGTGCTTCCATTTCCTCCCACAGTCCAAAGATGTGCAGAGTAGGTGAATTAGCCATGCTAAATTGCCCATTGTGTGCAGGGATGTGCAGGCTCCATGGATTAGTCATGGGAAATGCAGAGTTACAGGGATACCGTAGGGGGTGGGATGCTTGGCATGGACCCGATGGGCTGAATGGCCTGCATCCGCACTATAGGGATTCTATGAATGTTTAATAAAGGAGAACCTTACGAACAGGGTAAGCATCAGCAGCAATGATCCTGCTCCAGGCTGTTCTCAGGACAGTAATGGGAGAAAGACAATATAACTATAAAAGAGGAATAAATCATGACACACACATTTGGTAAAAGTGTTCAACATGTCAGTCAAAGGTCTTTTGTACAAATGTACTGACTAGATTAGCATGCATCTTGGAAAGATTTGACAATGATATTAAGATTGGAAAATATGAAAAAATATGAAATCCAGCTTTACTGATTACTAAATCATATTTTAGATAATAAATTACAGAAAAGAACTGCATGAAATGAAAATGGAGAACAGATTTGAAGAGCATTAAGAGCACTAAATTAAGATCTTAGAATTAAAGGCATTAGAAATGAGGCGTCCTTTGTGTTGGGAAAATGGGTTGGGAGGGGGATAAACACAGTAATATTTAACTGCACAATTCCATAGCAGGGAGTTTCCAACCGGCAGCACTGAAGGGGGGATATCATTATTACCATCATCCACATATAATGCTTCATTTACGGTGCTTTTTAATGCAGGGTTTAACACATGATCAGATCTCTGCATTCAGTGTCGATCAGTCAGCAGGAAACATTCATTGTCCCTCATTTTTAGCACACATCTGCAATACCCTTGATAGTCATGAGTTTGACAGTAAGCAGAATGCGTAGCTAATGTTGCATTGACAAAACCAATGTAATACGAGATGACAGTGTGGAACTGGAGGAGCACAGCTGGCCAGGCAGCATCAGAGGAGCTGGAAAGCTGACATTTCAGGTTGGGACTCTTCTTCAGAAGTAGGGAGAGAGGGGGAAAGAAGCTCTGAAATAAATAGAAAGAGGAGGGGTGGGGCTGGGGAAGGTAGGTGGGATGGTGATAGGTGAGTGCCGGCAGGTAGTGGTGGGGATTGTTCAGTGAAGTTGAAGGGGTGGATAGATAGGCGAGAAGATGGACAGGTTGTGTCAGGTCAAGGAGGAGCGAATGAGATGGAGAGTTAGACATGGGATGAGGCCAGGGGTGGAGACATTTTGAAGCTAGGAAAATCCACATTTAGGCAATTGGGCTGTAGGGTCCCGCAGCAGAATATGAGGTGCTGCTCCTCTAGTTTGCGGGTGGTGTCATTGTGACTGGAGGAGGCCCAGGATGGACATGTCACCCAGGGTGTGGGAGGGGGAGTTCAAATGGTTCGTGACCAGAAGGTGTTGTTGTTTGTTGTGAACAGAATGCAGGTGCTCTAAGAAATGGTCTCCGAGACTCTGCTTGGTCTCACCAATGTAGAGGCGACCACCAACTACACCCTCCACCTCCTTCAAGGCTTCCAATTCCCTGGCACCCAATACCTCATCTTCACTATGGGCTCCCAACCCTGCTTCTTCCTCTCCCGCAGGCCCAACCAGTCCCCTGTTCACCGACACCCTCATCCGCTTAACTGCACTCCTTAACAATTTCTCTTTTACCTCCTCCCACTTCCTACAGACTATGGGGTGGCCACAGGCATCCACATGGACCCAAGCTATGCCTGCATCTTCATAGGATATGTGGAACAGTCCCTCTTCCGCTGCTACACAGGCACTATCTCCCACCTCTTCCTCTGCAAAATCGATGACAGTATCAGTGCTGCCTGATGCTCTCACAAGGAGCTTGAACAGTTCATTAACTTGACTAACACCCTCCACCCCAACCTCAAATTCATCTGAACCATGTCTGATACCTCTTTTTTCTTCCTGGGCCTCTGTCTCCATCTCTGGTGGCCACCTCGAAACTGACATCTATTTCAAACCCACCAACTCCCACAGCTGACTAGACGACACCTCATCACATCCACTTTCCTGCAAGAATGTGTTCCCAACTCCCAACTCCTCTGTCTCTGCCACATCTGCTCCCAAGATGGGGCATTCCACTCCAGTATACCCCAGATATCTTCTTATTTCAAGGACCACAACTTCCCTACTTTGGTGATCAAAAATGCCCTCAACCGCATCTCTTGCATTTCCCCCACCTATGCCCTCAAATCAACTTCCCCATCAAAAATGAAGAGAATCCCCTGGTCCTCACATATTATCCCATCAACCTTCACATCAAACGTATCATTCTCCGCCACTTCCGCCAGGTTCAATCTGACCCCACAACCAAGGATATATTTCCCTCCCCATCCCTATTTGCCTTTCGTAGGGACGGCTCTCTCTGCAACTTTGCTCTTGCTTCACAGTCCCCACTAGCCCCACCACCACCGGCACCTTTCCCTGCAGCTGCAGGAGGTGCTACACCTTCCCCTACATTACCAACCATCTCTGCTGAGCTTTCCCAGCAACTTCTGTTTTTGTTACCAACCTTCTTCTGTTTCCTCTGATTTGGACATGAAAATCCTGTAGATGTGAAGACCAGGGACAGCATTGAGATTGTGCAGCCTGAGCAAATGCACAGGGCCCTGAGCCAGTCATGGGCTCAAATTAGATCTGCCAATGAGTGACATTTATTTAGGATCACCATTTACTTCCATCTGCAACTTGTAATATATGAACTCAAGTCACGTCTGCAGGCAGCAGAATCCAGACAACATCCAGACTTGGATTGTTAGGTGTAAATTAACCTTCACACTGCACAGATGCCACTGTTCACTTTAGCCTCTAGTGACAGAACCCAGGGGCCACCATTGACTAGATACTCAAACAGATTAACTCATTTCCCAATACCAAAGTCTCTCCAGCACCCTCAAGACATAAGTCAAAGATTGAATGGATTGCTGTCCACTAACATGGCTTCTAATTCTTTTTTTATTGTACATGTGCACTTTATTTCAGTATTTTACCTTGTTTTTGCGAAACCATATCTGTGTTAACTTGAATTGGTCTCCTCGTGTGTGATTTATGCAAGAACATTTAGTTGTCTGTGTATCCAAGAGGAATCATTACTGTCCCCTTGTTTGGATGAACGCAGCTCCATCAACATTCAGGAAACTCATTAGCTAAAGTGAAATAATCTGCCTGAAGGACAGCCCATCCACTACCTTAAGTGTTCACTCTTTCCACCACTTTGACTTCAGCCTGTACCAACTACTGAATGCATTCACTAACTCTCTGACTGTACTTCTCAACTGCTGACATCAACAACCTAGAGGGAGAACTGGTGTCTGGGAACATAACTGGCTTCAAGATCCCCTCTGAGTCATTTAAGTTCCAGAGTTGGAAATGTAAAACCTTCTATTGCTGTTTAATCAAACCTTTATCCTACTGATTGCAATGTATGACCTGCAGACCATCAATGGCCCAGTAGGGTCTCCAGGTTGCCCACAGTTTGATCCAAAGTTTAGGTCACTGATGATCAATGTCATGACTGGGAATATGCACGATAAAAAAGCACAAACCTTAACACCAACCATTCCCATGACAGTTTGGAACTGGACATTTCATCGGGGTTCAAGTAAAAACAGCAATATTCTTCCTATTCATTCTGATCAGATGTTTTACAGTGGTGACTGAAAGAGGATGGAGTAGAACTGGCATATCCATGCCCCACCTTAGCAGACAACAGGTGACTAGATTTGAGAACTACTTCTTTACCACATGGATTGCAGCGGCTAATGAAGGCAGTTTGCCACCACCTCCTCAAGAACAATTAGCAACAAGTAACGATTGCTGGCCTTATCTTGAGAATGAATTTTCTACAAATATGGGAACCCCAAATTTAAACTTTGCATTGGAGCTCCACAAAGCAAATGCCACCCCTCGTGAGGAAAGGTCCATGACATATGCTCATGTCTCCATAACTGTCTTTGAATTGTTTAGCTAGTATTAGAGAATGAATGCTTTTCAAAATGCCCTTCACTTCGTACCTACTTGCAACAACGCAGGTGAAATATAGCAATTAGTGAAATTACTGCAGCGGCTACATCTCTACCTTCCCTGCTGTAATTCATTCTTTGAACATTTTCAATTTTTACATAATACATAATTTCTTTATTGCACATAACATTGAGCAGCCCTACACTACTCTGATGAAAGAAAATCTAAGATTCTGATTAGTTCTTTTCAGTGTTGTAAGCTCTTGAAAGGCTCAAAACGTGAAGGTTGGCTAATGGGGTTCTATGCATAAGGTTTGAGATGCAGAATTAATATTTCACTGAATACTGTTAATGGATCAAGGCAGGGGATAGGTCTGGAGTAGGTATTGATAGTAGCTGGTCATTGCAGAATATAAGTTGGCTCTGCAGCAAAACAAAGGGGATCAGACATAGAGTTTGTACGGAAAGCAAAGGAAAGAGATCATTGTTCTGTTTGCCATTTCATTTCCCATGCCTTGCATCCCTCAATACCCACCACCTCCCTCACATGGCTTCCACTTAACAGTGTTATGTCTGGTTTCTTGGTTTCACTGAGATATATTCTGCTATGCACACCTACTATTTACACTTACACTCAACCTATCTCCATTCTTTATAACCACACAACTGGTGAAAGCACAAAAACTCACCAAAACTAAATGCATGGACCTTGTCAGTTGATTAAGGAAGACTGACGACAGAATGAGTTTTCACTGGGGTTGAGTGTTGATATTGGATTAGGTCTAAGTTCTGCAGTGCTGTCACATCCAGTCATGAATGATGGCTAACAATTAAATAATTCACTCGGGGAGGAGACTCTGCAAATATCCCCATTCTTAATGATGGAAGAGCCCAGCACATCCAGTGCAAAAGATAAGGCTCAGGCATTCGCCACAATCTTCAGCCAGAAGACCCAAGTGGATTGCCTGTCTCGACCTTGCTCGGTGATCCCCAGCATTATAGATCCCAGTCTTCAACCAATTTGATTCATTCCATGTTATATCAAGAGACCATTGGGAGGCACTGGACACTGTAAAGGCATTGGGCCCTGACAAATAGTACTGAAGACTTGTGCTTCATAACTTGCCATACCTCTAGCCAAGCTGTTCTAGTATAGCTACATCATCGGCATCTATCCGACAACGTGGAAAATTGCCCAGGTATGTACTATACATAAAAATGAGAACAAAACCAACTCAGTCAATTTCCGCCCCATCAGTCTACTCTCGATCATCAGTAAAATGATAAAAGATATCCCCCTGCTCAACTTGGGGGAGGCAATGACCTAGTGGTATTATTGCCGAACTGTTAATTCAGAAACCCAGATAACATTCTGGGGACCCGGGATCGAATCCCACCACAAAAGATGATGGAATTTGAATTAAATAAAATATCTGGAATTAAGAATCTAAGGATGACTGTGAACCCATTATTGATTGTCAAGAAAAAACCACCTAGTTCACTAGTGTCTTTTAGAGAAGGATAACTGCGATCCTTACCTGGTCTGGCCTAGACGTGATTCCAGACCCATAGCAATGTGGTTGACTCCAATTAGGGATGGGCATTAAATGCTTCCTGGTCAGTGATGCCCTCATCCCGTGAATGAATAAAGGAAAAAAAACCCTGCAGAGTGATGCCCACTTTGTATTCCACCAGGGCCACTCAGCTCCTGAATTTATTACAGCATTGATTTAAACATTGAGATGAGAGTCACAGCCCTTGACATCAAGGCTGCATTCAATGGTTAAGATGACAAGGGTGTGGCATCAAAGAGCTCTAGCCAAACTGGAATCAATGGGTAATAAAGTGTGAAGCTGGATGAACACAGCAGGCCAAGCAGCATCTCAGGAGCACAAAAGCTGACGTTTTGGACCTAGACCCTTTATCAGGTCAATGAGGAATACAATGAGGAATGATACAACACAGGAGGAGGACATTTGGTCCATTCCGACTGTGCAAGTCCAATGAAAGACCTATCCAAACAGTTGCATGGTCCAGTCCTTCCCTGTAACTTTTTGAGAAAAGTTTGAAACTTGTAAATGTTTAGATAAATTTGGATGTACTCTTCAGTACACACGTAAAAGAACACAGAAAGTTAGCACATAGGGAGAGCAATCAAATAGGATGGCAAATGGAATGTTGGCCTTGATGCATGGATATTGGTATGAAAGAATATGAAAGGCTTAGTGCAACTGTACCAGGCTTTGGAGAAATTACACTTCATGTGCTATGTACAATTTTGCTGTGCACATTTAAGGATTGCAGTTGACACAGTGAAGGTTCACCAAATTTGATCCTATAATGAAAATGTTAGCCTTTGATGACAGACTGTGTGTATACTCTCATTGAAGCATACAAGATCCTGAAGGCAATTACCAGGGTAAACACACAGAGGTTGCTTCCCCGATTAGGGAATGCAGGAACCAGGAATACAGCCTCAGGATAAGAGGACAATCTTTTAGGACAAAAATGAGGAGAAATTTCTTCAAAGGATTATGAATCATTGGAATTCTCCACTTCAGTGTGTTGTGGATACACTATCATTGAAAGTATTTAAGGCTGAGATGGACATTTTGTCTGTCAGAGATATAAAGGGACTTGGGTACCACGTAGGAAAGTGAGGGTAAGACCAAAGATCAGTCATGGCTATATTGAATAGCAGAATATTTTATGTTATGTTTTTAATGACTATGTGAATAGGTAAATGTATGGCTGCTTTCCTGTTTAGATGTGTAGGATTGACCTTATTAAATGAGATCTAAGAAAAGAAACATGATATATATTAATTGCAAAAGCTTAATGTTATAGCATGCACACTACTACTGACATCTCAATTGAATCATTATATTTATGTTTATATTGGAGTTTATCACAATTGTGACAAACGATTCTATAAACAATCTCCTGTGAAATTCTATTACAAATCTGGTATCAAATCATTATTCATCATTGTTGTTATCTAATCAATCAAATGTATTATACTGGGTTAGACAATAGACAATAGACAGTAGGTGCAGGAGTAGGCCATTCAGCCCTTCTAGCCAGCGCCACCATTCATTATGATCATGGCTGATTATCCACAATCAGTATCCTGTTCCTGCCTTATCCCCATAACCCTTGATTCCACTATCTTTAAGAACTCTATCCATCTCTTTCCTGAAACTATCCAGAGACTTGGCCTCCACTGCCTTCTGCGGCAGAGCATTCCATATATCCACCACTCTCTGGGTGAAGAAGTTTCTCTTCAAATGTTGTACAATTTAATTTCTATTACTATTTAATTTCACTACAGCCAACAAAAATTTGCTGAAACTGCTTGAAACTATGCCAGATCAATTCACAAACAAATAACATTTCAGTAACATCATTCTATAGAAACTCTTCTCTGTGGTTAGTAATTCTGGGTGTGAACTGATTCTGATTATTTAGATTTCAGAAATAAGAGAATCATAGAATCCCTAAAGTACGGAAACTGGCCATTTGGCCCATCGAGGCCACATTGCCCCAGCCCCGCCCTCCTACCCTATCCCTGTAATTCTGCATTTCCCATGGCTAATCCACATAGTCTGCACATCCTTGGACACTATGGGCAATTTAGCATGGCCATTCTACCTAACCTGCATACCTTTCGGCTGTGGGAGGAAACCAAAGCACCCAGAGGAAACCCTCACTGACATGGGAAGAATGTACAAACTCCACACAGACAGTCTCCTGAGGGTGGAACTGAACTCAAGTGAGCAGTGTGATCCTAGTAAGAAGGAATTAACTCAAAAAAATTGTAAGTGGCACTTAGATGCACATTACAGAAAAGGATTTGAGATTTTCAATGTATATGAAATCAATTTGTCAATTCCACACACATATTGCAAGCTTAATATGTAATTGTACTTAATTGCAATAAGTCTACAATCTGGGGCTGTGTGCTTACCTATATAAGAGCACAACTTTAAGGTGTGTATTTTAATTGCTATAACTGAGCAAACACTGCTCAGCCGTTGCCAACAGAATGCAATCACTATTTCTACTCCTTCTTTCATGTTCATTCCATTGTAATATAATTTATTTCTTTCAGTAGCTTTATCTTCACTCTTTTTTATTCATTTATTAGGCATCTCTGGGTAAGCCAGCATTTATTGCTCAGCCATTAATACATTGTATACTTGAGTTCTATCCTTTCTTAATTTGACAAAAGGCCTTATACATCAGGTGGATAAATGTTGCAGGAAAATAAAAGAGAAAAATGTGATACTTTATAACATTTAAATGAATTGTTTAAATGGAGCAAATGATGTTCATACTAATACACCCCACTTGCCAGCGTGAGTGCAGTAACACTTAAGAGGTTTGACACCATCAGCTCTTTTGATTGACACGATGTCCACAAGCATTTCCTCCACCACTGACACTCAGTAGGAGCAATGTGTGCCATCTACATGATACACTACAACTCACCAAGGCTCCTTAGACAGCATCTCACAATGAACTCACAACTACGACTATCTAAAAGGACAAAGGCAGGAGACTCTACCACCTGCAAATTCCCCTCCAAGTTGCTCACTGTCCTAACTCAGAAATATATCGGTGTTCCTTCAGTGTCACAGCAACGAAATTCAGGAACTCCCTCCTTTAAAGCTTTGTGGATTACCTTTCGCACATGGGCTGCAGCTGCTCAAGAAAGCAGCTCACTGCCACCTCCTCAAGGGCAATGAGAGATGGGCAATAAATATTGGTCCAGGCTGTGGCTCCCACATCCCATTAATGAATTAAAAAGCCTTTAGTTATGGATTGGTTGAAAGCTCTTGGGATATGTTTTCGCTTACAAATCAATGAACACAAAACATGTTCCTTTGTTCATTAATTCACAGGATATGGGTACTACTGGCAAAACAACATTCTTTCTCCATTGCTGACGTTTCGGGCCTGGACCCTTCATCAGAGAGGGGGATGGGGGGAGGGAACTGGAATATTCCTCCGCCTCCGCCGCATCTGCTCCCACGATACGACATTCCACTCCCGCACATCCCAGATGTCCAAGTTCTTTAAGGACCGCAACTTCCCCCCCACGGTGATTGAGAACGCCCTTGACCGCGTCTCCCGCATTTCCCGCGACACATCCCTCACACCCCGCCCCCGCCACAACCGCCCCAAGAGGATCCCCCTCGTTCTCACACACCACCCTACCAACCTCCGGATACAACGCATTATCCTCCGACACTTCCGCCATTTACAATCCGACCCCACCACCCAAGACATTTTTCCATCCCCACCCCTGTCTGCTTTCCGGAGAGACCACTCTCTCCGTGACTCCCTTGTTCGCTCCACACTGCCCTCCAACCCCACCACACCCGGCACCTTCCCCTGCAACCGCAGGAAATGCTACACTTGTCCCCACACCTCCTCCCTCACCCCCATCCCAGGCCCCAAGATGACATTCCACATTAAGCAGAGGTTCACCTGCACATCTGCCAATGTGGTATACTGCATCCACTGTACCCGGTGCGGCTTTCTCTACATTGGGGAAACCAAGCGGAGGCTTGGGGACCGCTTTGCAGAACACCTCCGCTCAGTTCGCAACAAACAACTGCACCTCCCAGTCGCAAACCATTTCCACTCCCCCTCCCATTCTCTTGATGACATGTCCATCATGGGCCTCCTGCACTGCCACAATGATGCCACCCGAAGGTTGCAGGAACAGCAACTCATATTCCGCCTGGGAACCCTGCAGCCATATGGTATCAATGTGGACTTCACCAGTTTCAAAATCTCCCCTTCCCCCACTGCATCCCTAAACCAGCCCAGTTCATCCCCTCCCCCCACTGCACCACACAACCAGCCCAGCTCTTCCCCCCCACCCACTGCATCCCAAAACCAGTCCAACCTGTCTCTGCCTCCCTAACCGGTTCTTCCTCTCACCCATCCCTTCCTCCCACCCCCAGCCGCACCCCCAGCTACCTACTAACCTCATCCCACCTCCTTGACCTGTCCGTCTTCCCTGGACTGACCTATCCCCTCCCTACCTCCCCACCTACACCCTCTCCACCTATCTTCTTTGCTCTCCATCTTCGGTCCGCCTCCCCCTCTCTCCCTATTTATTCCAGTTCCCTCCCCCCATCCCCCTCTCTGATGAAGGGTCTAGGCCCGAAACGTCAGCTTTTGTGCTCCTGAGATGCTGCTTGGCCTGCTGTGTTCATCCAGCCTCACATTTTATTATCTTGGCATTCCTACCTTCTTGGATCGTTTTGATTTCTTTGACATGTTCTTCACTTTCTTGTGGAGATGAAACAGAACCTACAGGAAAGGTGAAAGATCATTAGGTTGCAGTGGTGCAAAGGAAGGAGAAGCTTGTTGGATCTTTCCAGCTACACAGAGACTCGTAGAGTCATACAGCTGTACAGCACAGAAACAGATCTTTTGGTCCAACACATTCATGCCGACCAGATATCCTACATAAAACTAGTCCCATTTGCCAGCATTTAGCTCATATCCCTCTGAACCCTTCCTATTGATATACCCATCCAGATGTCTTTTAAATGTTGTTATTGTACCCATCTCCTCCACTTCCTCTGGCAGCTCATTCCATACACACAGCACCCTCTGCATGAAAAGGTTGCCCCTTAGGTCACTTTTATATCTTTCCTCTTAAACCTATGCCCTCTAACTTAATGATAGCTGGTGAAATCTTGCAGGACAGTTGAATGACACTGAGGCACAGCTGTACACTAAGCTAAATGCCTTATTTTACCGAGTTTTAGATAAATGATATAGTTCCAGGAATATCTGTCATGCAGTTCCTGCCTGGGTATGGAAACCTTTCCAACAAGCAGGTGGATGCCACACTCCTGTCGACTGTCAAGATTAAAACGTCACCTTAAAGAAAAGAAATGCAATGCAAGCCGTGCCCACATTTTATAATCCCTACACTTTGGAATCTTGTCAAGAGTTCACGGGAAACTCACCTGTTGCATTTTGCTGAAGTAGTCTTACGGAGAGAGAGAGCAATTAATACACTCATCGTTTGCACTGAGTGTAAAATTAAACCCTACTTCCCCCACCCCCCGTAATCTGTTGCTAGCTTTCTAGTTCCCTCGATCCCCGAATTCAGTTCTCCCGTCGCTGAACAGGGACAAGGGACACGGGGATCACTGCAGCCTGCTATCATTTATCGACCTCCTCCCAAATTACCTTGGCGTAGCAGCAGCAGATCAGTAGCAAGGGCAGTAAGTAACCGATGACCAGGATGGTGACCTTGTAGAGCTGCCTGAGGGTGCGATCGTGCCAAACTTCCCAGCAGAAGGAGCAGTTAGGGGCGCGGTGGTAGCCAGTGACCAGGCTCTGGTGCTGAGCGACCGGGACGGCGCTGACTAAGGACAATAGCCAGATCCCTGCCACCGCCACCGAGGCGTTCCTCTTGTTGCGGATGGCCGGGGGCCGCTTGGAGTGCACCACCGCGATGTAGCGGTCCACCGACATAGTGACCAGCGTGAAGATGCTGACCAGCATGGAGACCGTGAAGGAGAAGTGCACCGACTTACAGAGGAAAGCGCCGAAGACCCACTCGGGCAGGGAGTAGATGGTGGCTTGGAAAGGCACACAGCACAGCAGGAAGGACAGGTCAGCCACGCTGAGGTTCAGGATGAACGTGTTGGTGGTGCTCTGAGACCTCCGCGATTTGGTCCTCCCCAGCACCACGATCACCAGGCTGTTGCCCACCATGCCCAGGACGAAGATTAAACTGAAAGCGACTGGCACGATCACTACCTCCGGCCCGCCAGCCCCCCTGACAGAGCTCAGGTTCACTCGGGGCACACTCTCGTTGCTGGCTTCGTAACTGTCCGGGTCCATCTCTCCCTCTCTGATCCCTGTCGCTGCTTCCAGTCAGGGGACGCTGCTGGATGGAGCCAGGGCACAGGCTGGAGGTGGGTGGGGGAATCAAAGTGTTCCTTTTTTCCCCTTAACCCTCCCTCCCCCTTCAGTGACTGAGTATCAGTTTCATCTGACTGCAGCACACTGTAAGGCAAAGGGCGCTTTTACCGTATCTAGCCAGCATCTCCACTGTATTTACTCAGATATCAGCTACTTAAAGAGGCACTGCTTACAATTACTGCCTCTAAATATAATCCAAATGTTGCAACAGTCATATTCAATTCGGAATGTGGTTCTTCATACATTCGGTACTTAAAACATGAACGCAGTAAATTTTATCCATGGACTGAGGTTCGACGTGTTTCTAACCAGTTGCCTTGTTCAAAACGGGAACAATGACTTGGAATCAATCCTTTTGCAACATCTAACCGGCTCAGACTGCGTATTAAGTGCATGAGGCGTAAACGGATAGGGGAGTTCAAACATCTCCTGTTGACATTTAGTTGCACTACCATTAACTCCTCCCCATGCACACTGCAGCAAGATCCTGGGAGGGGAAAGTGACCTGAATGAGCCACATGAATACTGTGGCCGCAAGAGCAGCTGAGACGGTAGAAACCCCCCTCCCCCAAACCTACTCCCCAAAGCTTCTCCACCATCTACAAGGCAGGAGTCAAGAAAAAAAATTATTTGGTGAATGTGCCAGGAAAGAAAGTTAGCTCCCTGCCTAAGCCTGGAATGTTTTATGCTTAAATGGATATTAAAAACAGAAACAATCTACATGAGGGATGTGGTGGAATATCCTTCATTTGCCTGGTTGAGTGCAAATCCAATAACACTCAATAAGCTCCATGCCAACCAGACAGAGTTTCATCAACTTCTCAATGCCCACCTTAAACACTCACTGCAATAATGACTGATGAACAGTGGCCGCAGTGCGTATTACATACATTTCACCCTATGGAACTCGCAAAGTTTTCTCAATGGCTCCTTTGAAACCCACAAACTCTACCAACCAGGTGGACTTGAGCAGCAGATGCAGAAGAATAACATTGCTTGCAAGTCCCCTTTTAAATGTCACACCATCCTGATTTGGAACTGTATTGCCAATCCTTCACCATTGTTGAGTCAGGACCCTGGAACTGCCCTCACAGCCTTCATCATTAGTGGTACATCAGTTGGACTGTGACTGTTCAAGGAGGTGACTGACCACCACATTCTCAAAGACAATTAGGGATGAACACTAAATGCTGACATCGCCAGTATCAACTACATCTTATGAACAGATAATGAACATGCACACAGATTCATTTTCAGCAATTCATAATTAAACCAAAGTACCTAGAATATTTTTGTTTATACTGATTGTGAACATGCATTCAGGATTAGAATCCAACTGTAAACTTGTGCCAGAGTTAGGGTTCCTGCTGAAATTATTTTCTACAGTCGACCAGTACGTTACCTATAAACACCAACATTCCCTTTGGTATCTGTAAATAGTCTCAGTTCACAAAGAAATTAACTGCAAACCATGGGTAGCTCTTTAATTTAGTCATCTCAATCACTGAAGTGGTGTTGGTGCCTGCTTGCTCATAGACATGAGAAGCCACTGGGATTAGGATGACTAATTTCCTAAAGGGTAGTTTGACAGGCATGGAACAAATAACCCTAACCCTAACCCCCATCTCCTACCCATAAACTTCATCCCGCCCCCCCTTGACCTGTCCGTCCTCCCTGCCTGACCTATCTCCTCCCTACTGCCCCACCTACACTCACCTTTACTGTCTCCATCCCCACCTCTTTGACTGGCTTGTCTCCTCTCCACATAACTTCTCCTCTATCCATCTTCTATCTGCACCCCCCCTCTCTCCCTATTTATTTGAGAAACCCCTCCCCCTTCCCCATTTCTGAAGAAGGGTTTAGGCCCGAAACACCAGCCATCCTGCTCCTCTGATGCTGCTTGACCTGCTGTGTTCATTCAGCTCTACACCTTGTTATCTCAGATTTTCCAGCATCTGCAGTTCCTACTATCTCTCTAATTCCCAGTATTTTAGTTTCACTTATGGTTTTGCCTTCATACATAAAACACCACAGATGGCCCTGAGATATATCCAGATGTGAAATAGGATAGTGTGTGACTGAGAACTTAAGGACAGCCTAGGATAAAGTGGCCCTTTAGACTGGTGAACAGAACTGCGAGTGTGTGTTATTTGTTCCGTGCCTTTCAGACTACCCTTTAGGAAATGAATCATCCGAATCCCAATGGTTTCTCATGTCTATGAGCAAGCAGGCACCAACTTCGCTTCAGTGATTGAGATGACTAACTTAAAGAGCTGCCCATGGTTTGTGGTTAATTTCTTTGTGAACTGAGATTATTTACAGATACCATAGACACTTTGGGAATGTTGGTGTTTATAGGTAATGTACTGGTCAAGTGTAGAAAATTGTTTCAGTTGGAATCCTAACTCTCTCTGGCTAAAGGTTACAGTTGGCTTCCGATCCTGAATGCATGTTCACAATCGGTATAAACAGAAAATTCTAGGTACTTTGGTTTAATTATGAATTATTGTACTGCAGCCTGTGCTATCTTAACCTATTAAAACCATATATTACTGAACAAACTCTGAAACAGCCTGGTTTTCATATGCAAACCATACCAGGCATGTAGGCATTGAGGAAATAATGGAGCGCCATGTCAGGAAACTTCCTGATGCATTCCTGTTGCTGGAGGGGCACAGCAAACAGGCATATCCAACATCTTAATTAGCGGTGATTTTGCGGTCTCACTGGCATTTTGCCGTTGGCAGAATAGGTGCCTGCCATGTACGGAGGTGAACAGCTCAATGCCTCTGGCTGTTTCGGATCATTCAGCATTATAAGAGGGCCCTGTCTTTATCAAAGGCAGGAACAGTTCCGAAGAAGGGTCCCAACCCAAAACGTCAATTTGCCTGCTCCTCTGATGCTGCCTGACCTACTGTGTGCCTCCAGCTCCACACTGTATTGTCTCCCACTCCAATAGTTCTTGCTATCTCTGCGTTGAGGCAGCTTTGTGGTCCCTGGCTTAGCCTCTCCTACTGGGGAGAGATTAGACCAGCAGCATCAGTAGCCCAGCGACTATGTTTATTAAGCTGCCGTATGCATTCACAGCCAGTAAGGAGGCCTGCAGTGAGAAGTTCACTGAGCAGTCTGGCTCCAAGCAAAGCTGCACTGGGAATCCCCATTTGGACTCCCTTCGGTATCCTGAAGACCACAGTAAAACACAGCCACGTCTGCATCAATCTCGCCAGAAGAAGTTGTGAAGCTAAATTTGTAGAAAGTAGGAGCAGGACGAGGCCATTCAGCCCATTGAATCTGATCTGCAATTCAATATAATCATGACTGATCTGCTATCTGAATGCCAGATCTCAATACTGCATTCCTGCTTTCTCCCCATACCTATTGGTGCCTTTAAAGTATCCAAAACTTAAATAGACATTGCTGGAAATGCTCAGCAGGTCTGGAAACATCTCTGAGGAAGGGTCACTCAATCTGAAACATCAACTCTGATTTGTCTCCACAAATGTTTCCAGATCTGCTGAGCTTTCCCAGTAATTCCTCTCTTTGTTTCTGATTTACAGCATCCACAGTTCTTCTGGGCTTTTTTTCCTAAATATTTTCTATCTCTTTTCAGGAAATATTCAATGACTTGTTCTATAGCCTTCTGTGGTAGAGAATTCTACAGGTTTATGACCCTTTAAGGGAAGAAATATTTCCTTACCTTAGCTCTAAATGGCCTTTGCAACATCTAACTCGCTCAAATCTCTGGTCTAAACCCCCAGCCAAGGGGAACACCCTCTCTGCATCTTGTCTATCCAGCCTTGTTAGAATTTTATGCATTCCACACGGTGGAAACACATTTTGGGCAGTATGGTGGCTCAGTGGCCAGCACTGCTGCCTTATAAGGCCAGGAGCCAAAGTTTGATTCCAGCCTTGGGTGACTGTCTGCATGTTCTCTGCCTGTCCTCTCCATGTTTGCATGGGTTTCCTCCGGGTGCTCCGGTTTCCTTTGACAGTCCAATGATGTGCAGGTTAAGTGGATTGGTCATGCTAAATTGTCCCAGAGTGTCCAGGGATGTGCAGGCTAGGTAGATTGGCCATGCTAAATTCGGAGTTAAGCAGATGCTGTTAGGAGGGTTGTCAGTGCAGATCTGATGGGCCAAACTGCCTCTACTTGCACTATAGGGATTCGATGGTTCAAATTTCCTCCCATCCCTCTAAACCCTCATGAATACAAGTTCAGTCAAACCAATCTCTCCGCACAACACAGAACTACTGTTCTTGATATCAGCCTAATCAACCTCCAGTGCACTCCTTTTCAGGACAAGAATATCATTTCTTAGGTAGGGGGATCAAAACTGCATGCACTACTCCAGGTATGGTCACACTAATGCCCAGTATAACTACAGAAAGACATCCCTACTTCCAAATTTAAATTCGCCTGTAACAAAGGCTAATAGGCCATATTTGCATTCCTAAATACCTGTTCTTTCCTTTTCACCTACCTTTAGAAGCTATTATTGTCTGTTTCTATATTTTTTCTATTTTGCTCGTTTACATTCATAACCTATTCTTCGTTTCTTGGCCTTTCTTTGCAGTATTGTAAAATACTCCTAATCCTCAGATTTTTAAAAAATACTTCTGGTAACATTCTAGGTCTTTTCTTTTAATTTTGTTCAATCCCTATCTTCCCTTAGCTACGGCTGACTGACATTCTAAAGTTTGAGTCTCAGAATGGACAGTTGCTATGAACTATGTAATAATCATTTGTTAAAGATTATCCATTGCCTATGTACTGTCATATCTTTACATGTAATGAGCCAACTGCTCTTAGCCAATTTGCCCTCATACCTGCATTATTCCTTTTGTTCCTGGCTTCACTTGAATTACCTCACTTTTGAACATAATGTGAAGTTCAATCTTATAAAAGTCACACATTTTACACTAGTACATTAGAAAAAAAAATTGCCAATTTTAGATCAGAGGTTAAACACACTAATTGGTTTTGCGTATCAGTCATACTCCAAAGACTTGAACACCAAATCTAGGTTGATCCTCCAGAGCTGTACAGAGGGTGTGACATTGTTTCAAGTGCCGTTTTTCATATAAGATGCAAAGCTAAGTCTTTGTAAGCCCTCACGGGTCTACACAAAAGAACATCAAAGAGGATCTGGCGCTCTCTCCAACATTGCCAAAATAAATGCAAGATATTATAGATGCTAAAGATCTGAAATAAAAGACCCATTGTTGCAAGTCTGACTGTATTTGTGGAAAGTGTGCATTCAAAATCTAATATGGCTCATCTTGAGAACTGACATCAGTCTGCACAATCGTAAAAACAAAATGATCTAGATCAGTTATTAGGTTGGAGGGAAAGACCCTCCATTGGATTGATAGTAGATACCACAGTGGCCTCTTAAAAAGGTAGCACTCTGTGTGGTTTGCATGGTGGTTTTAGACAGCTACAGGGAAGGCATCTACACTGGCTTCAACATGTGTCAAGGGCCTACCCCACCACCGGCAATGGGGTCCCAAGAAGAGTCATGCTGATTTTGAAATGTTAGCTTTTGTTTCTCTCTGCTGTAAGACCTGCTGAATTCTCCGGTTCTCTATGTTTTTCCATTTCAGTTCTCTCCTGTGTTCTGGCCAATACTTATGCCTCAACCAATATCACTGAAACAGATTATCTGGTCTTCTACTTGACTGTGATTTGAGGAACCAGCTGTGCACAAACTGACTGCCACAGAATTCAAAATAATTTACCTTTTTTGTGGTATCTATGAGATTTTCTCAGGGCAGCTTTGTAATTTTCAGGGACGCTTTCTGTTTTTATCAGCTTCTTTTTCATTTCATTTTTCATTTTCACCTAAATCTTGATTAGTGAATGCATTCCTGTAGTAATATTACCTTTTGTATTTGTGAATTCTTTTAGGAAGTTCATTCTTGGATAGATAAGACAGCTCAAACACCATTACTTGGGTACATATATAATATTATCATCAACTGTTTTGATTTGGAATCTGCAAAAAATGTGTTGTTTCTGATTCTATTATAAATCAATCCTCAATACTGTAGACTTTTCCTGCATTCACCAAAATAAATTGTTAAATGTATACCTTGTGTAAAAAATGATGGATCGTTAATACTGATTTCTGAGGAGTTATTAATTCTGCAAATAGTAAAAATATATTTTGTAAGCAGCTCCCTGAAAACCTAAATAAAACTTGAATGCAGAATGCTGAATATCATCTTGACAAACAATTTGCAGATGATCTACAAGTTTGTATTCAATGCTTTTCTCTAACACAATAAAATGGTCTCAGCTACCCTGACTGCTTCACCTATGTGCTCTCGTATTTTCAGCATGTTGAAGATTACAAGTGGTTATAAAATCCAGAAACATGGTCTGTGAGTGTAATGATTGTAATGAGGTCAGTCAGACCTCATTGAATATGCATTCCCCAACTGGGGCTGCTAACCTGGTCCAATCAGGAAGCCTAGGGTGGCAGATATAAACAAGAATGTCAGACATCCTGTTCACTCAGAGAGCTGGCTTTGAGAGAATTGGATCAGTGTCAAGGACTCTCTACGTGTGAATAAAGGTTGACTTGATTACAAGATACTCGCCTCTGTGGAGTTATTTCACTGAGAAATAAAATAACACAATGCCTAATGGTTGTGGTATCCACTCAGTTTTTAGTGGATAATTCAACGTCACCCCTGGATTTACCCCAGCTGGCTGTCATTCAGGCTCAGACCTCTCTTCATCCCAAATCCCCACACTCAGGCTCTGCTGCCCCATTCCCACTTCTCTTACCTCACCTGAACCACCTTCGCAGGTCATCATAGAAGTTCAGCTTCTCATGGCCTGGTCAACACTCAATTGCAACCAAAGTGGCTGTCCACCTCTCTGACTAGCTCTAGACTACAGCTTCCTATAACTCAGCTGCATGATGGCCCCCGGAGCAACAAGGGAACTCCTCCAGTTCATCCTCTCACAGGTTGCTTAGCAGCCCTCCCATCCTTATTGTCCTCCGATCATAGTTTATATGTCTGAAACAGCAACAAGACTGGGAGAGAGAGAATTGTGAATGATGGAATGGAAGCAGCAGCATTGAAAACAACTATATCTCGGAGGAGCAGCTCCTCACAGATCTGGTCCTCTTATGGGAGACTCTGTTTCTCCAATTGTTCTTCCTCGTGACTGCAAGTTTACAGGTGATTTGCGATCAAATTCATCTGCCACCTCCTTGAACATTAATTTGTCATGTTTTCAATATTACAAGCCATCGCCACACTTCAAAAAGTACATTATTTGGCTATAATGTGCTCCAGAGCATCCCAAAATCATGATAGGAGCCAGATTACAAGTTCTTTTTTCTTTCATGTTTATTCTTATGATGAGTAACTGCTAAAATGTTATTAGAAAATAATACATATTTAATCCAGGTATTGACAAAATAAGGGCGAAGAAAATCAAAGATGCAATTTCATAATTAGGTTGTATTTCATACAGAATGTATAAATAAGGATCTAGTTTGAGTTTTTTTCCATTTGAATAATGCAATATCATCTTATCAGTTTAGGCAGAATCTTCAGTGCAGCACCCAGGGAGAACTGCAATCTAAGATATGCTGCTTTACAGATAAAATGTTCTCAGGTGGACATAAGAAATCCCATTACAATATTTGATTGTGAGCAAAGCTTTTTCAGTGTACTGCTTGACATTTATCTGGCAACTATTACCAGTACTGATAAATTTTGAACGTGCGATTTTGTTGTGTACAAATTGGCTGCAGACTTTGCACACAAAATAACAGCATTTATTCTTTGTAAAGTAGTTCTTCACCTTTAAAAGCTGCTGGAATACCCTGATAATGGGAAAAGCGCTTTATAAAGACAATTTCTTTACGTGTCATTTTCAACTCAATGACACCAATCACACTAACTCAAAATAAACAAGCATGCTCCAGCATTTGTACAGCATTGACTTCCACTCTGAGCTATCTACTCATCTTTCTGTACTTGATCATGATGTATTTTGTCCTCAGGCATTCTCCAGTAGTGATGTTCTCCACCCTGACTGGGCTGTTAAGAGATTACACCTGAAAAATTAACCTGCCTTTCTCTTTCAGATGCTAAGTGACCTGATCTATATTTCTAAAATTTTTCTTTGCATTACTTAAAGAACGACTTTCACCCTAATAGCAATTCTTGGATCCGGTGAGACTCGAGTTTTGCTATCTACATGAATATGAATGAATTTGTTCATTTCATATTAAATTCTGATTTTTAAAAAAAGTGCTTCATAACTATTGTCTCATCTCCAACATAATCTAGACTTTTAAATCTTCTGAAATAAACTGTTGTGACTTATAAAATTCTCTTAAGTGTCTGACACTAGGTATCATCGAGGAACAAGTGCTTTTAAGCCTTACCATGTTATTTGCCCTACAGTTAGTAACAGATATTGTAACAGATATTGTTGACATAATTAGTGGAAAACAAACAGCGCAGTCTCGTACATTGCTGCTGCATAGCATCTTTGACATAAAGTATGCTTCATACTTAGTGCCTTATCATAAGTCTCTGCGTTCTGCATTGCTCTTAAGGCTAAGTCAAATAATAAATCAGAACAAATTTTAGTTTGAGGACTTGGGTAGATTTTATTTAGAAACATAAGAATACTTACATATTTTAAACATAATTTGTGTATTCAATTTGAATGTATATAATTTAACTACAGTCATGAAGATTGTACTTATTTCCTACCAAATTTTTAGTTGCTGCTTCTTTAAAGACTTTTAGTAAAGGCTTAACATGGATCTTTGCTATTTCTACCAATTGGACATTTGCCAGCATTGATTTTAATTCATCCTCCTCACAAAGCCATGTTAATGTTTTGTTATTAAATATAATCAACATAAATAAAATGTTATAGCCACATGAATCATTGCCATTAAATATTAAATCTACATAAAACATAAGTTCTGTTTAGTTGGCAAATGACAGATGCTTATTCCTTACACAGGAAACACAACTAACACCAACTAAAGATTTAATAATTCCATAAAGTTCACCCTCCAGGTAGTAAATGATTTCCAACTGGCAAAGTGAAATAACACATTAAACAAACAGAAGCCATGTTATAATAGGAGAACCTTAGTTTTACCCTATTGAAATACATAGATTTACGTGGTCTTTCTTCTACATCACTATTCCATTGATTATTGAGAAAGTTCTAATGCCACTGTTAAAGTAACAACAGAGATTAACTCTGTGAATTGGTAATAACGAAACTGTCTTTTTATATCCACTTTGTACTCTACAAGGCAGCAATCTGTGAATATTATGAAATTGAAGGACTAGGCAGTTCCAAGGTGTTGCTACATTTGACTGTAGGAGTGGCGCTTGTTGCAAGATTTTCATTAAATCAGTCAGAACTTTTCAAATGTTACTGAATAATCAATTTTAGGTGATTGGATGGAGGCAGTCAGAGGAGAGGAGTACCTTCAGGTTATAAGTTAGTTAGTCAATGAGGAGCAAGGAGATGAGTTTCCATCTGCTGTAGCAGACTTTGAGCTCATAACTCAGGAGCTGAAGACAACTCTTGTGAGCTAGTAAGTGCAGCTAAGTGTTGGATTAGGGCTCACAATGAGCTTTGGGAGCTGTGTGGGCTCAGAAAAAGCTGTGAAACATCAATAAGCTGTGATCAAGAGTGAGGAAGCTGACAAGCAGCAGTTGCTTTGTACTGTTGAGAAATGTTAGAGTTTGGAGAAATCCAGGGGCAGTGCTGACTTGGTGAAGTTAGTTGTCTGTGAAAGAGCTGAAGTAATGCATATAAGTTGGTGATAGAGTGCAGTTTTTGAATTAAGGGAAGGAGGGATGAATACCACAGTGTGAACAGTCATTGAGGTAATTTGTGACAAAATTACTTTTGAGGGGATTTCAGAACAGGTGCTTCAAACAGAAGAAATTGGAATCACTTGAAAAGTTTTAAGAACGTTTGATGACCCACAGGGTTATCAAAAAATGGGGAGTTGCAAAGGAATTTCAACAGTGTCCTCTGTTTGATTAAAACACACCGAAAGGAAAAATCATGAAATGTAACAAAGATTGATGGTAAGCCAGAAGGTTGGGAAAGTTTAAAAAACCCAAAAAAATAGAACCAAAAAGTAATAAACAGGGAGAAGATAGACTTGCAAGCCATATCAAGGTGGACAGCAAGAACTTCTTTAAATATACAAAAAGGAAGAGAGAAGCCAAAGTGGACAGAAAACGTTTAGACAATGAGGCGGGGAAATAATAATGAGGAACAATAAAATGGCGGAGTAGCTGAATACATACTACAGGACAAAGAATTGTGGATACCAGAGATCTGAAATAAACAAAAACAGAAATTACTGGAAATAACTCAGTGGGCCTGGCAGTATCTGTGGAGACAGAAACAGAGTTAACTTTTTGAGTGCAGAGACCTTTCTTTACAACTCACACTCAAATATATTGTATAAGTCTTCACATTAGAAAACACTAATAGCATTCCAAAATTTCTAAATAATCAAGAGGCACAAGGAGGACAGAAAATAAATACAATAACTATCACTAGAACAAAGGTGCTAGGAAAAATAAGGGATTAAAGACAATATGTTCCCTGGACCTCACAGGATGCATCCAACATATTAATTGAAGTAGCTTCAGAGATAATAGATGCATTGGCAATAATCTTCCAAGAATCATTAGTTTATGAAAAAGTCTCAGACGACTGGAAAACTTTTAATATTATATCTTTATTTATGAAGGGAAGGAGGCAAAATAAACAGTTAACTACAGGCCAATTACTTAATACCTGTTGCTGGGGAAATATTGGAGTCTATTATAAAGGATGTAATTGCAGAGCATTTAAGAAATATATAATACATTTAGCCCATTAAGTCTGCTCCTTCATTCAATGAGATCATGGTTGATCTGTCAATCCTCAACTCCACTTTCCTGCCTTTTCCCTATAATCCTGATTCTCTCTCCTTGTATTTCAGCTTGAATTTAGTTAAAGATCCAACCATTACAGTCCTCTATGATCTAAAAAAAATCTTCACAGATTCACTGCCCTCTGAGAGAAGAAATTTCTCCTCATCTTTGCCTTAAGTTACCTTATTTTGTGATGTTCCCACAAAGGGAAACAACCTTCCTACTTTTACACTGTCAAATCCACTGAGAATAATACATGTTTCATTAGGTCATCTTTCATTCTTCTAAATTCCAGTGTGTACCAGCCAAACCTACTCAATCCCTCCTTATAAGACAATCCTCCCTATACCCGGAGTCAGAATAGTGAAACGTTTCTCACTGCTTCCTAAGCCAGAATATCTATCATAAAAGTTTCAAAACTGTTCACAGTATTCCAACCGTAGTCTGACTAGTGCCTTGTATAGTTTTAGCAACGTTTCCTACATCTGTCTCCATTTTAAATCTATTCCCTATGAAATAAAGGCCAATATTCCAACTGTCTTCCTTAATATCTGTTGAACTTGGGGATCCTGAACTGAAAAGTCAGCTTTTCTGCTCCTCTGATGCTGCCAAACCTGTCATGTCCCTCAAGATCTCCACATGGTGCTGATTTGAACTTGGATGCAAGCTATTTTGTGATTCATCGATCAGGATTTCCAAACAACTCTGTTCTATCTGCAGCTTTCTGCAGTTTTTCCAACCAAAGTGCTCATCTGAATTCTGGGCAGCAGAACCCCTATGAAACCTCATTCTCTGATGAGCTGCAATCATTGCTCTCCTCATGCCTGTGTTAGCTGCAGCCCACTCATGCCCAATGTATCACCACATGCAGATCTTGCCTGAAATCTTTCCTTTAGGATGGGTACATACTTGAGCTGACAGTTCTGAATACAAAATCAAGTGACGAGGCTATGTCTTCATCCTCATTCTATTTGTGGGTCAACAGGAATGCTATCTGAAAGTTCAGTTGCCTAGGGATAAGATTGTGGTATTGGACTGAGTTTCAGGGTGAATGTTCACAGAACATTACAGCACAGTACAGGCCCTTTGGCCCTTGATGTTGTGCCGACCTGTCATACCAATCTGAAGCCCATCTAACCTGCACTATTCCATGTACGTCCATGTGCTTATCCAATGACAACTTAAATGTGCCTAAAGTTGACGAATCTACTACCGTTGCAGGCAAAGCATTCCATTCCCTTACTACTCTCTGAGTAAAGAAACCACCTCTGACATCTGTCCTATCTCTTTCACCCCTCAATTTAAAGCTATGCCCCCTCGTGCTCGCCGTCACCATCCTAGGAAAAAGGCTCTCCTTATCCACCCTATCTAACCCTCTGATTATTTTATATGTTTCAATTAAGTCACCTCTCAACCTTCTTCTCACTAATGAAAACAGCCTCAAGTCCCTCAGTCTTTCCTCGTAAAACCTTCCCTCCATACCAGGCAACATCCTAGTAAATCTCCTCTGCACCCTTTCCAAAGCTTCCACATCCTTCTTATAATGCGGTGACCAGAACTGTACACAATACTCCAAGTGCGCACCAGAGTTTTATACAGCTTCACCATAACCTCTTGGTTCCGGAACTCGATCCCTCTATTAATAAAAGCTAAAACACTGTGTGCCTTCTTAACAGCCTGTCAACCTGGGTGGCAACTTTCAAGGATCTGTGTACATGGACACCGAGATCTCTGTGCTCATCTACACTACCAAGAATCTTACCATTAGCCCTGTACTTTGCCTTCCGGTTACTCCTACCAAAGTGCATCACCTCACACTTGTCTGCATTAAACTCCATTGGCCACCTCTCAGCCCAGCTCTGCAGCTTATCTATGTCTCTCTGCAACCTACAGCATCCTTCGTCACTATCCACAACTCCACCGACCTTAATGTCGTCTGCAAATTTACTAACCCATCCTTCTACACCCTCATCCAGGTCATTTATAAAAAATGACAAACAGCAGTGGACCCAACACTGACCCTTACAGTACACCACTAGTAACTGGTCTCCAAGATGAACATTTCCCATCAACTACCACCCTCTGTCTTCTTTCAGCAAGCCAATTTCTGATCCAAACTGCTATATCTCCCACAATTCCATTCCTCCACATTTTGTACAATAGCCTATTGTGGGGAACCTTATCGAACGCCTTGCTGAAATCCATATACACCACATCAACCAGTTTACTCTCATCTACCTGTTTGGTCACCTTCTCAAAGAACTCAATAAGGTTTGTGAGGCACGACCTTCCCTTCACAAAACCGTGCTGACTATCCCTAATCAATTTATTCTTTTCTAGATGATTATAAATCCTATCCCTTATAACCTTTTCCAACACTTTACCAACAACTGAGGTAAGGCTCACAGGTCTATAATTACCAGGGTTGTCTCTACTCCCCTTCTCGAACAGGGGAACCACATTTGCTATCCTCCAGTCTTCTGGCACTATTCCCATAGACAATGACGAGTTAAAGATCAATTCCAAAGGCTCGACAATCTCCTCCCTGGCTTCCCAGAGGATCCTAGGATAAATCCAATCCGGCCCAGGGGACTTATCTATCTTCACCCTCTGTAGGATTTCTAATACCTCTTCCTTGTGAACCTCAATCCCACCTAGTCTAGTAGCCTGTATCTCAATATTCTCCTCGACAACATTGTCGATTTCTGGAATGAATACTGTTGAAAAATATTCATTTAGTGCTCCCCCTAACTCCTCTGACTCCACACGCAACTTCCCTCTTGATTGGCCCTAATTTTACTTTCGTCATTCTTTTATTCCTTAAATACCTATAGAAACCCTTAGGATTTACCCTGGTCCTATCCGCCAACAACTTCTCATGTCTCCTCTTGGCTCTTCTGAGCTCTCTCCTTAGGTCTTTCCTGGCTACCTCGTAGCCCTCAAGCGCCCTAACTGAGCCTTCACATCTGATTCTAACATCAGCCTTCTTCTTCCTCTTGACCAGAGATTCCACCTCCTTCATAAACCACAGCTCCCACACTCTACAGCTTCCTCCCTGCCTGACAGGTACATACTTATCTAGGACACACAGGAGCTTTTCCTTGAATAAGCTCCACATTTCTAATGTGCCCATCCCCTGCAGTTTCCTTCCCCATCCTATTCTCCCTAAATCTTGCCTAATCTCATCGTAATTGCCTTTCCCCCAGCTATAACTCTTGCCCAGTGGTATACACCTATCCCTTTCCATCACTAAAGTAAACATAACAGAATTGTGATCGCTATCACCAAAGTGCTCACCTACTTCCAAATCTAACACCTGGCTAGGCTCATTACCCAGTACCAAATCTAATGTGGCTTCGCCCCTTGTTGGCCTATCTACATACTGTGTCAGGAAGCCCTCCTGCACACACTGGACAAAAACTGACCCATCTATAGTACTCGAACTATAGTGTTCCCAGTCAATATTTGGAAAGTTGAAGTCCCCCATGACAACTACCCTGTCTCTCTCACTCCTATTGAGAATCATCTTTGCTATCCTTTCCTCTACATCTCTGGAACTATTCGGAGGCCTATAGAAAACTCCCATCAGGGTGACCTCTCCTTTCCTGTTTCTAACCTCAGCCCATAGTACCTCAGTTGACGAGTCCCCAAACATCCTTTCTGCAACTGTAATACTGTCCTTGACCGACAATGCCACACCTCCCCCTCTTTTACCATCTTCTCTGTTCTTACTGAAACATCTAAATCCCGGAGCCTGCAACAACCATTCCTGTCCCTGCTCTATCCATGTCTCTGAAATGGCCACAACACCGAAGTCCCAGGTACTAACCCATGCTGTAAGCTCACCCACCTTATTCCGGACGCTCCTGGCGTTGAAGTAGACACACTTCAAACCAACTTCTTGTTTGCCGGTACCATCTTGCGTCCCTGAAACATCTGTAGCTAGTAAATCACAAAAAGGATATAGGATGGTGAGGAATGGAAGATGAGAAGAAGGAAGAGATTTGTTTGCCACAGTGTCAGCAATAGTCATCACTAGTATGGTTGTGCTATGCCTCTGAATCAGTTTATTTTTAAAAGACACCACATATATATGTATACATTGATGAGACACAGTATGAACACATTTAAAAGACATGTTCATGATGTAATCCCTGCATCATAGGTTGTACACCGATGATATAAAGATCTCAGATTTCATGTTAACTGAACCACCTGAAGCATGACTTGCTATTGAGAGCACACTGCTCTTTATAACTAATATCTTAATAAGAGCCTAGACACTTATGAATGTAAATGCTGTGAATGTAATGTTTGCATTTATTAGTGAGTGTAATTAAACATAACTTGGGATTCTTCAATATCACATTACTCATGCTTAGTTCCTTATGTTGTAAAGGATAGCATAAACATTGATTCAGAAGTAAGATGAAGTAAGAGCGAAAACTCATATCACGGTTGTTGTATCTAATTGTCTCCAAGATCCTAGTGATAGACCTTTGAAAAACAAATTGAAGTCTTCAGAAGGGCACTGACCCAAAACACCAACTTCCCTGCTCCTCTGGTGCTGCCTGGGCTGCTCTGTTCCTCGAGCTCCGCACTGTGTTGTCTTCGACACCAGCGTCTGCAGTTCTTGCTATCTCTTATAAGTATCAGTCTCCCTTAGAACAACATCTGCAGAAACTTGCCAGTTTGAAAGGATCACATTTAATTTACACTGGCTTAAAGGTACAATCGAGCATTTTTAAGGTTAGATCATGGATTTCCAAAGCATTGCATTGAAGATTGAAATGTTAGTATTGTAAATGTTGTTTTACCTGCTTGCATAACTATCAAATTGACAATGTGTGTCACGTGAATCTGTTTGGGATAATTTGTTGTCTTCGGAAAAAGGGAAATGTTGTGTTCTGTCTCATGATCAATATACCATTCTTAAGACATCACTGCAAACATAAAGACCTCAGACTCCTGTTTAACTCGGAACACTTAAAGCATGACAGGCTATTGAAAGCACACTGCTTTTTGTAACTGAATAGTTTAATAGGGGTCCAGACACTGATGTGCCTTTGAATGTGTTATCGAGATAACAAGGTGTAGAGCTGGATGAACACAGCAGGCCAAGCAGCATCAGAGGAGCAGGAAAGCTGACGTTTCGGGCCTAGACCCTTCTTCAGAAATCTCTTTGAATGTATTAGTTAGCTGTAATGAACTCCTTCTGGATCCTTGGATATTTTATTAGCCAGGCCTTGCATTTGCTGCCTCTGTTTGTGTGCAGAGGGAAGCCTCTCAGGAAAAGTGGCGCACATTGTTTGATGCAGTTGCCAATATGACAATACTAACAAGCTTGAAGATTAGGGGTGAGCCATTCGGCAGTTTTAAGTTTGTGAGAATGAAAAATATAAACACCAGATATCAATCCTGATTACTGGAGTTGGTGGTAGATGAATGAGGGTTCTGTAATGACTTGGGCATTACTTGGGACTGATGGTACAGTTAGTAGAATGTAACTAATGAAGGCACATTCCCTGATCTGATGGCTCATGCGAAGTCATTGAAATTCTCGCAATACCGCACCCAGGTCCTGGTTCATGACTTTTGGAATTAACATTCAACTTCCTTTTCACTGTCTGTCTGCAGGATTTCATGATCTTCTGTGGATTGAGAGATTGCATACCAGGGTGGCGTGGTGGCTCAGTGGTTCGCACTGCTGCCTCACAGCACCAGGAACCCAGGTTCAATTCCACCTTCGGGTACCTGTCTGTGTGGAGTTTGCACATTCTCCATGTGTCTGCGAGGGTTTCCTCCCACAATCCAAAGATGTGCAGGTGAGGTGGATTGGCCATGCTAAATTGCCCATAGTGTTCAGAGATGTGTAGATTAAGCGGGTGGGTCTGTTTGGGATATACTGAGGGCCTCACACTGTGAGGATTCTGTGATGAGCTCAAGCTCCACCTCCCCCATCAAGATGTCTATTATAGCATTCATAAACTTTGAAGGCTGCCCTCTCCCTTTTAGACCCATTTCTCCCTGTTTCCTCGATCTGAATCCTTTCTTGCACAGCTCTCAATACTTGTTTCAGCCTTGTTACACTTTATTAGCAGAGCAGGGTCAGAAAGTGATGCTAGAAAAGTACAATGTTGGACCTTCAGGTGATGAAGTCAATTAGTGAGCCGTGTGGCTAGCGCTGGCGGTATTCAGCAATCATTCAGATGAGTAGACAGCTCAAAGTTGGTGTGTCATCTGCCTTACATTGAATTGGTGATGGTTAATCACTGCCTAATGGTATGGTAGCTTAATGGTTAGCGCTGCTGCCTTACAGTGACAAGCTCCTGGGTTTAATTCCACCTTTGTGTGGACTTTGCACATTCTCCTTATGTCTATGTGGGTTTCCTCTGGGTGCTCTGATTTCTTCCCACAATCCAAAGATATGCAATCTAGGTCGATTAGCCATGGGAAAGGTGGGGTTACGGGGATAGGGAGGACCTGGGTGGAATGTTCTTAGGAAGGATCGGTGTGGGCTCAAGGGCCAAATGGCCTGCTTCCATGCCATGAGGGTTCTATAATCATGACGTTTGCACATGATTTTGAGGTTCTCGGACTTAATTTACAATGTCTTTTTCCAGTTTTTGCTTTCTTCAGTAATCGTCATACAGAGCCTATGGGATACAAAATAAATTAAAGGTTAGATTTAATTAAATTGAAGGATGTAATTTGTAACTGGAAATCAGAGAAATTACGCATCTGTTTTCAACAGATAGCTGATCAACAATATTTTCCTAACTTTCTAGCTACATGATCATTTATAAAGATTCCAGGACCTTAGTTTCAACCTGCATGGATCTAAAAATATCTGTCAGAGAGGGGACAATGATATTTCTCTGTGAATCCACATCAGGGCTTTTTATGGAAGAATTATTTGTGCGGGGTAAGCAATTTTTTGAACAAAATAGAAACACTAGTATGTTATCAGACAAGTAATCTGTTTTTCATGAAACTGAAGCAACTTTCATGAAGGTTCAATGCCGAGCCGTAATACACAATGTTTTTCACCTTAACAAGTAGAGGATGCTTCTCTTGACACCTATTGAAAAACAAATTGTACAAAATCCAGGTGTTATGATTGGAAACTGGAGGCTATCAACTGAGAAAAATACTGTAAAATCTCATTATACACTCACTGAAACTGCATTCACAGTACACACAACTGTGGAAGGAAACTGACCATAAAGTAAGTAAACTAAGTTAATCAGAACAGTAGATGTCAAATGCTTTAGCCTTGAGAACTGGAGGCAATGAGAATAGATGTTGACTGATAAATGCTGTGACTAGAATTGAAATAACTCCACAGAGGCTGGTATCCAGTCACCAAGTCACCCTTTATTTATATGTGGAAAGTCTTTGACACTGATCCAGCTCCCTTAGAGCCAGCTCCCAGAGTGGACAGGATGCCTGATGCTCCTGTTCTTATCTTCCAGCCAGGCATACAGATTCACAGTCGGCCAAATTGATCCTGCGTCAGAGCGTTCCGGGGAGAATATCACACAACTGCATGGCTCGCACCCAATTTTAAAGCTTGCTCACATTGCCACATTGGCAACTGACCAACAGCCACAGTTTGTTCAACACAAGGTTCGCCATCCAATGAACTGATTAGAAAATCGATTAATACTTTCATAATGTGAAAAATGTGACAACAATAAAAATAACCCTTTTGACTGGCAAGCAGGGAATGAGGAAACCCAATGAAGGTAAAAAAAATAAAGCAAATTACTTTTTTGCCAGTTACTTTGGCTTTGATGGCTCCAATATGTGCCTTGACTATACCTTACCTGATATTGAATAGAGTCCATTCAGGCAAAAATGAAAGGAATCATTACACTATCTCGTGTCTCATCTCAGAGAAGCGTGTATATTTCTAAATTTACGAGTATAGATGTTGACCGATAAGTACTGTGAATGGAATTTTACCAAAATCGTCCCTTTGCTCAAATGTCAGAGTGCCAGTCTGTAACAAACACACCAGTGTTGTACAAGGTACCAGAAGAAAAACAAAATAAACTCTCCCACGACAACACAGTGAATCACAAGCACAAGTGACCTCAAGAATATATCAGCAAACATTGATTGTAACACTAATTTTAGAGATTTGGTGAGTTGGTACAATTGTCAATATGTACTGTGAGGAAGTGGCCGCTTGTCTTCCTTCTCTGCATTTCCCTTTGTTCTAAAGCAAAACCAAAAGAAGGCTATATCAATAACTGAGGAAGCAACTTTTCTACAAGGTTCTCCTTCTTAGATTTGATGCTCATAGAAGGTAACTCCTTGATTGGAATTCCTCCAAGAGGGCTACATTCCCTTATAGGATTAGGATTCCAGGAGTTGTGTCAGTATTGCAGCAGTGAACATAGGAACGTAGGAACAGGGGTAAGCCTTTCAGTCCCTTGAGCCAGCTCTGCCATTCAATAAGATCATGGTTGATCTGTGGCCAAAGTTCTTATACCTACCTGAGGTTCATATTCATTGATAGCCTTGCTTAATAAAAAAAATTGTCTATCCCAGATTTAAATTTAACAACTAGGTTTGAGGAAGAGATTGCCAAACTTCGACTATCCTTTGCATGTAGAAGTGTTTTCTAACATCTCTTCTGAATGGCCTGGCCCTAATTCTTAGATTATGCTCCCCACTTCTACAATCTTCAATGCGCAGAAATAGTATATTTTTATCTACCCTGACTTTCCCTGTTAATATCCTGAAGACCTCGATTAGATCACCCCTTAACCTTCTAAATTCTAGAGAATAAAGACCTAATTTGCCTAATCTCTCTGCAAAATTTAACCCCTGGAGTGCTGGTTTCATTCTTGTACACCTGCATTGAACTCCTCCAGGACCAAAATATCCTTCCTGAGGTTTGGTGCCCAGATCTGCTCCAGTATTCTATTTGGCTTCTAACATGGGTTTTGTATATCTCCAGTCTAATGTTCACATCCCCATACTCCAGCTCTTTCAATATGAAGGCCAGCATTCCATTAGCCTTCTTGACTACGTTCTGCACCTATTCAAGACATTTTAAAGAGCTATGAACCTGAAGTCCCAAATCTCATTGTTCATCCACTGTGTTTAACTTTGTGCCTTCTAAAAAAATACCCTCATCTATCCTTATGCAGTATGAAATGGATAACCTCACACATGCTTATATTAAAATCCACCCACCACTGCTTTGCCCATTCCCCAAACCACTGATTATCAAATTGCAATTGTAACGATACAATGGCTTCAAGAGGTATATTTTGTCCTGGTCTTGTTTTTAAATGGAGAGGGGTTGAGGTAGAGGCGTTGAGTGATCTGCTCCAAGCCAATAAAGTAAGCAGCTATGAAGTCTTTTTTAAAAGTTGGAACGATAGAAGCAGCCTGAATGGGTGGGGTCAAACTCCACAGAACTAGGATTTTAGTTTCAGCTTTCAGTAGCTGTTGAGAATGTGAAAACTGCTATATGTCTTTTCCTTTGCTATAATTAAAATCTTGGCTTTTCTTCCTGCTGCTAGAATTGCATGTGAGGTAATCTATGTTACTGAATTTGCCTTTGCCAAGGGTGTGTTGATGGGATGTTACTATATTGTAACAGTTAATGAACAGTTTATTATTTTGTTAAGTCTTTCAACAGAGTTACAGTTAAGCAAATTATTTTCTGTTATTTTTATTTTGTTTTAACTGTAGTGTGTGCTAGGGGTATAGCTCAGTGGTAGAGCATTTGACTGCAGATCAAGAGGTCTAAAGTTCAAATTTGTGTGCCCCCTTTATATAACGGGGTGGCACGGTGGCTCAGTGGTTAGCCTCACAGCTCCAAGAATCCTGTTTTGATTGCACCGTTGGATGACTGGTTTTGTAGTTTGCACATTTTCCCCATGTCTGCATGGGTTTCCTCTGGATGCTCTGGTTTCTGCCCAAAGTCCAAAGATGTGCAGTCTAGGTGGATTGGCCATACTTAATTGCCCACAGTGTTCAGGGATGTGGCGGTTAGGGAGACGGGCCTGGGTGGGATGCTCTGAGAGATGGTGTGGACTTGATGGGCTGAAGAGCCTGCTTCCACACTGTAGGGATTGTATGATCTAGAGTATGAATAAAGTATAATTTGCTTCAAGCCTAATAGTTTGATCAATCAAATTGCATCAGGAATGTAATGCTTGGTACTTGCCTTTAAAATAAGAAATAGTTAGCATCTAGGCAATCTCCTTGACATGTTTTAAGGAGATTTGGCCTGGTTCACGATAGAATTTTATGCTGTTGCCAACTCTGCTTACAATGTTGCTCAATTTTGTATTTTCAGCAAATTCGGATATTGAATTTTTATGCCATTATCCAAGATGTTAAAGAATATTGTTAATAACTGAGGCCCAACACAGATTCCTGTGGGGTACCACTAGTCATGTCCTGCCAATTTGAGTACTGACTCATTATTCCAACCCGCTGTTTCTGTTAATCAATGTCTTATCCATGTCAGTAAGTTACCCTCAATTCCATGGGCTTCCACCTTAGCTGACAGTCTCTTGTATGTGACTTATACAAACTAAATCCATTGGCTTAACCTCTGTCCACCATCTTTGTCACCTCATCAAAATCTGCCTTCCGGAGAGACCACTTGTGACTCCCTTGTCCACTCCACACTCCCCTCCAACCCCACCGCACCCGGCACCTTCCCCTGCAACCGCAGGAAGTGCTACACCTGCCCCGACACCTCCTCCCTCACCCCCATCCGAGGCCCCAAGATGACCTTCCACATCAAGCAGATGTTCACCTGCACATCTGCCAATGTGGTATATTGTATCCATTGCACATGGTGTGGCTTCCGCTACATTGGGGAAACCAAGCAGAGGCTTGGGGACCGCTTTGCAGAACACCTCCGCTCGGTTCGCAACAAACAACTGTACCTCCCAGTCGCGAACCATTTCAACTCCCCCTCCTGTTCCTCAGACGACATGTCCATCATGGGCCTCCTGCAGTGCCACAATGATGCCACCCGAAGGTTGCAGGAATAACACCTCATATTCCGCTTGGGAACCCTGCAGCCCAATGGTATCAATGTGGACTTCACAAGCTTCAAAATCTCCCCTTCCCCCACCGCATCCCCAAACCAGCCCAGTTCTTCCCCTCCCCCCACTGCATCACAAAACCAGCCCAGCTCGTCCCCTCCCTCCACTGCATCCCAAAACCAGCCCAAACTGTCTCTGCTTCCCTAACCTGTTCTTCCTCTCACCCATCCTTTCCTCCCACCTCAAGCCGCACCTCCATTTCCTACCTACCACCTCATCCCGCCTCCTTGACCTGTCCATCTTCCCTACTGACCTATCCCCTCCCTACCTCCTCACCTATACTCTCCTCTCCACCTATCTTGTTTTCTCTCCATCTTCGGTCCGCCTCCCGCTCTCCCCCTATTTATTCCAGTTCCCTCTCCCCATCCCCCTCTCTGATGAAGGGTCTAGGCCCAAAACGTCAGTTTTTGTGCTCCTGAGGTGCTGCTTGGCCTGCTGTGTTCATCCAGCTCCACACTTTGTCATCAGAAAAACTCTAAGATTTGTCAGGCATGACCTATCCTTCATGAATCTATGCTGACTCTCCCTGATTAACTGAAGTGTTGCGCGGTGATCAGTTACCCTATCCTCAGGTATAGACTCCAACAACTTCCCCACTACAGATGTTAGACTAACAGGTCTGTAATTCCCTGGTTTCCTTCTGTGATCCTTCTCAACAAGCAGTGCAATTTTCCAAACCAGAGTTATAACTGCTGAATCCAGGGAACTCAGAAAGATAGTTGCATAAAACAAGATTAGGGTCTTAATTTGTATGCTTGTAAGAAATTATACAGGTCTCTGGTGGGATCATACTTCGACACAGTTTTAGTCTCCTTACCTGTGGAAATACATACCTGTCTTCAAGAGGTCTATGCAAGTTCATTAGTTTAATTCCTGGGATGAAAAGATTGTTGTATAAGGAGAAGTTGATTATAAATAGAGGAGTTTAGAAAAATAGAGACAATCTCAGTGAAACATATGAAATTCTTAGAGAGTCTAACATGGTCACAGCTGAGATGTTGCTCCTAGGTGGAGAATCCAGAACTATGGAATGTAGTCCTGGGATAAGGTTTTACCCATTGCACATTGAGATGAGGAGAAAATTCTTCGCTTAACAGTTTATGAACCGTGAATTCTAAAGCATTGAGCATGTTCATGGCTAAAAACAATTGATGTCTGGATCTTCAAGGAATTTGGGATAAGGTGAGAAAGTGGAGTTGATAAAGAAGTTCAACCATGATCTTACTGATTGATAGAGTAGGCTTGGCCTAATCCTACTCCTATTTCTTATGTTCTTATGACAGATCAGAAGTGACAAATGCATACTGAAAGAAACATTTCCATTGAATAGATTTGGCACAGACAGAAATATGTCCCTGTTGTTTTACTTATACAAATGTCAGTTCATTTGTTTTACAGGACTTCCAATCTTTGTATTTGGTATAAAAAATTCATTAGTAAATGAAATAGACAAGAAAAAGAAGTGATGAAATAAATAAAATATAAATACCGATATATTTAAACATTCCCATCCTTTTACATTTGAGGGTTTAGAATGTAAAGGAGTATTCTGATGATAGCCAATTTATGTTTGTGACCTTAGGAGGGACTGGCCTAATGTTTTTAGTTGCTAGTGTTTGTTCACAAATACACAATTGACATCTTGAATTTTCAATGCTCTTGTACCATACTATAAAAAAGGGTTAATGTTGGGAGCAGGCAATATCTCAATGTTGTAGGTGCGACAAAGGCAAACTCAAACCAGTTTCAATCACTGTAGGATTTTCAATATTGCAATGGTAAGAAATGTTACTACTGTGTTGCTTTCGATTGGATTTCATGGTTTACTTTAATCGTTCTCTTCTGTTCCAACTAGAATCTCATTAATGTCACAGGGCTGTGTTTGGTTGCTTTGACACTTTCCCAAAGGTCACTTGCATGTCTGCATTTTATTCTATTAAGTGTCAAAGAGAGAAGAGATTCTTCTTCAAAATAAAAATTAAATTGGAAGGCTGCATGTTAACACACTGTCAAGGAGATGGAAGAATTAAAAGTCAGGATGTCATTGAAAGAAATCATCTCCAATATGTCAGAGACAGAAATCCATTAAAGGATGCAAGCCAGCTGGTAGGAAGTCACTAGCATCAGCATTTATCAAATAGTGATCGTAACGTGATCGAGTGTCAGCATTTAAAAGAAATAAGTGAAGATTGGATACTAGAATTTTGGATTTAGGCAAGGCAGATTCTAATGGGATATCGTACAGACTTTCCACAGTAAACTGGGAGCTCTACTAATAGGTAAAACAGTGGAGGATGTGCAAAGAAACTCTCAGCGCTATTCAAAATCAATTTCTACCAATGAGAAGGAAAGCTCAACCTCACGGTAAAAAAGAAACAGCCATGGGCATCTAAGGAGGTAAGGGACTGCATAAAATTAAAAGAAGGGGCTTATAAAATGCAAAGAACAGCACAGATCATACAGAATGGGATAAATACTAAAAGGGTCACAAAGCGGCTAAGACAGTGGCGAAAAGGGATTATGAAGTGAAACTTGAAAGGGACATAAAAGGCAATAAGTAATTTTATAGCTACATAAAAGGAAAGTGCCTAGTTAGGAGTACTATTGGCCCACTGAACTCTCAGTGGGGAAATTGCCAATCACCATGGCGAAATGGTAGACATGCTGAATGATTATTTTGCTTCAGTATTAATAGCAGAAAAGGATAACTTGCCAGAAGTCCCAAAGAAATTAACAGAGTATCAGGGACAAGGTCCAAATAAAATTAGGTTAAGCTATCCTTACTTTTAAATTCCATTCCCATTGCAACAAACAGCAACATTCCATTTGCCTCCCTAATTGCTTGTTGTGTCTGCATACTAACTTGCGGTGATTCATGTACCAACATATCCAAATTTCTTTCTACCTAAGAGTTTTGCCACTTCACTCCAATTAAATAATATTGCATCTTCCTATCCTTCTTGCCAAGGTGCACAGGTTCACATTATCTCCCATATTACTCTATCTACCAAACCTCTGCCCACTCACTGATACCCCATTTGTTAATTGATAACACATCTATATCCCTTTGCAGATTCCTTATGACCACCTCATTAGTTACCTTCTTGCCTACCTTTGTACTATCACCAAATTCAGCAAACAAACCATTGGCACCTTGAGTGCAGTTAGGCTTTGATTCAAAAGATCAAGATGTAGAACTGGTTTAGGTGGAGGTGAGGGAGAGTAGGGGAACGAAGTCACAGTGGCTCAGTGGTTAGCACTGCTGCCTCACAGCAACAAGGACCTGGGTTCAATTCTATCCCCAGGTGACTGTCTGCGTGGAGTTATCACATTCTCTTTGTGTCTGTGTGGGTTTCCTCCGGGTGATCTGGTTTCCTCCCATAGTCCAAAGATGTGCAGGCAGGACTGGCCATGCTAAAATTGTTCATAGTGTTCAGGGATGTGTAGATTAAGTGGGTTATAAGGGGATGGGTCTGGGCGGGATGTTCTGAGGATCAGTAGGGACTTGTTGGGTCAAGGGGTCTATTTCCGCACTGTAGGGATTCTAAAAGTCACTTTTGGGAATGGTCTACAGGCTTTGTCACAGGATCCAAAATGTGAAACTAAGCACAGCACACTAAAAAAAATTGGGCATTTGTCCGAAAATGACAGCAATATTCATGGGTGATTTTAATCTTCTTATAAATGAGAAAAATCAGATTGGTAATGGTAATCTGGATGATGACTTCATAGAATGCCTATGCAATGCTTAGAGAAGTACATTCTAGAACTAACAAGAGGGTAGGTTATATTAGAGCTAGTATTGCATAATGAAACAGGATTAATTAAAACCCCAGAGTAAAGACACTTTTTGATAGCAGCAACCAAAACATGAGTGAATTTGAAACCCAGTTTGAAAGAGTGAAAAGTGTATCTAAGATTAGCATTTTAAGTTTAAATAAGGACAACTCTGTGACCATGAAAGTTAAGCTATCAGAAATGAACTGGCATACTAGGCTAGGAGATAAATGAATAGAGCAAAATTGGAAGATATTTAAGAGGATATTTCAGAATACTTAGAACATGTATATTCCTTTTAAAGAAAAGCTCCAAGGTAGGGCCTGTGGCTCGTGAAAGAAGTTAATGAAAGCATCAAACTACAAAAAGCGTATAATTGTGTAAATTAACAGGTCAGATCGTTTATCAGAATATAAAGGATGGCAAAGAAAGCCCAAAACATTAGTCAGGAGAAACAAAATAGAGGAAGAAAAAAAGCTAGCCAGACCTGTAACAATGGATAGCCTAAGTTTCCACAGGTATTGAAAAAGGAAAAGAGTAAATAAGTAAGGTGATTGTAAAACTAAGGAGTGAATACTAGAAAATAAGGAAAATGGCAAATGAAATGAACAAATGTCTTTCTTCTGTCTTCACTATAGAGGATACAAAACATCATTCCAGTAACAGCTGTAAATTGGGAGGTGGAAGGAAGAAAAGGCATTTAGTGATGTTACAATGACCAGGAAAGTGGTACTCAGCAAACTGATGGAACTACAAGCTGAAAAGTCTCTGGGTCCTGAGTCCTCTGGTTTAGTGATGTGATGCTGGATGCATTTGCTTTAAATCACCTTGATGTCTATCATGGAAAAGTGTTAAAATTGATAACCAAAGAGATAATAACTATGTACTTATAAAATAACAATGCAGTCTGGAATAGTCAGCATGATCCATTAGGTCAGAAGTAGGGATGCTCAATGATAATTACAGAATATTCACAACTCCTCAGCTATTAGGTACTTCACATCAAAATGCAGCAAAACTGGGAAAATACACAGACTTGGACTAAAAAGTGCCAAATAACATCTGTGCCACACAAATACCAGGCAATGCCCATCTCCATTGAAAGGCAATGTAACCATTGTTTCTCAACTTTCAATGGTATCACCACCACTGAATTCTCCACAATCAACATCAACTCACTCACACCCCCTCACTCATCTCTAATTCAGACATTGACACTCACTCACTTGGGTAGCAGGGAGGCAATGGCCTAGTGGCATTATTGCGAGACTATTAACCCAGGGGCATACGTAATGTTTTAGGGATCCACGTTCAAATCCTGCCATGACAGATAGCGAAATTTCAATTCAGTAAAAATCTGGAATTAAATTCCAGTCATAATTGTCAGGAACAAAATACATCTAGTTCAATTATAGTCTTTCTGGTTTGAAGTCACCATCCTTGCTTAGTCTGGTCTTCATATATAGCATTGGCAGATAAGGTTAAGGATAATGTAAAGAGATTATACAAATACATTAAGAGCAAGAGGGTAACTAGTGAGAGAGCTGGGCCTCTTAAAGGTGAGGGAGGTCATCTTTGTGTTGAACCCCAGGAGATGGGAGAGATACTAAATGAATATTTCCTGTCAGTTTTTACTGTGCAGAAAGAAATAGAGTCCAGAGAATGCAGAGAAATAAACTTTGACATTTTGAGAGCAGTTCACATTACAGAAGAGGAAGTTCAGGAGAGATTAGAGAATATAAAGGCGGATAAATCTCTGGGGCCTGATCAAATGTATCCCACAATGTTATGTGAAGCAAGAAGGGAAATTACAAGACCCCTTGCAGAAATATTTGCATCATCTATAACTAAGGGTGAGGTGCCTGATGACTGGAGGGCAGCTAGTGTTGTAACTTTATTTAATAAAGGTTATGAGGAGAAATCAGGGAACTATAGACCTGTGAGTCTGAATTCAGTTGTGAGTAAATTGTTGGAGGAGATCATAAAAAGTTCAGATTTATTGACATTTAGAGAGACAAAAATTGATTAGGGATATTCAGCATGGTTTTGTGCAAGGAAAACCATGTCTCACAAACTTGATTAAGTTTTTTAAGGAAGTTACCAAAAAGGTTGATGAGGCCAGAGAAGTAGACATTGTTTATTTGGATTTTAGTAAAGTCTGCAACAAGGTTCCGCATGGTAGAATAATTAGTAAAGTTAGGTCACATGCGATTCAGGGTGAGCTTGCTAACTGGATACATGGCTGGCTGAATGGTAAAAGACAGAGTAATGGTGGAGAGTTGCTTTTTGGACTGGAGGTCTGTGACAGCGGTGTTTCACAGGGATTGGTTCTGGGTCCTCTTTTCTCTGTCATTTATATAAATAATTTGGATGACAATATAGAAGGTGTGGTTAGTAAGTTTGCAGATGACACCAAAATTGGTGGCATGGTAGACAGTGAAGAAGATTTTCTAAGATTACAAAGGAATCTTGATCAAATAGGTCAATGGGCTGAAAAGTGGCAGATTGAGTTTAACCTCAGTAGATGCGAGGTATTGCATTTTGCTACAACAAACAAGGGTAGGGCTAATACAATTAATGGTAGGGCCTTGGGTAGTGCTGTAGAACAGAGAGACCTAGGGCTTCAGGTACGTAATTCTTTAAAGTTTGCTCACATGTGGACAGGATGGTTAAAAAGGCATTTGGCATGCTTGACTTCATTGCTCATTCCTTTGAGTAGGGGAGTTGGGACATTATGTTGAGTTTGTACAGGACATTGTTGAGGCCTTTTCTGGAATGCTGTGTCCAGTTCTGGTTGCCCAGTTATAGGAAGAATATTATTAAGCTGGAGAGGGTTGAGAAGAGATTTACCAGGATATTGCCAGATATGGAAGGCTTGAGTTATAAAGAAAGGCTGGATAGGCTGGGACATTTTTCACTGGAGCGTAGGAGGTTGAGAAGTGGCCTTATAGAAGTTTATAAAATAATGAGAGATATAGATAGAATTGGTGGCAGTTGTCTTTCTCTAAGATGGGGAATTTCAAGATTAGGGGGCAAATTTTTAAAACTGACATAAGAGGCAAATCTTTTACAGAGAAGGTGGTTCTCATGTGGAATGAACTTCCTGATGAAGTGGTGGATGTGGGTACAATTACAACATTGAAAAGACATTTGGATGGATACAAGAATAGGAAAGGTTTGGAGGGATATGGCCCAGGAACAGGAAGGTGGGAATGGTTTAGTTTGAGATAATGTTCAGCATAGATTGATTGGACCAAAGATTCTCTTTCCGTGCGGCATGACTATATGACTCTATGTGACTACCGACCCACAGCAATGTAGTTAACTCTTAACTTGGGTTAGGAGTTGGCAATAAATGCAGGCCAGATAGTGATGCACATGTCAGTTGGACAACCGTTTTTAAAAACTCACTCACACAGTGGTTGGAATCTTATGAGCCTGCCTGGAGTTTTAAAAGACCAGGCTGAGGAACCTTAATGGACAGGAGGCAAAAATTCAATCGAATACACTGACAGCAGTATGTACCTTCGACAAGATGCACAGCAGCAATTCACCAAAGTCCTTAGATGGCATCTTCCAGACCCACACCTTCTACACCCTCAAAGGGCAAGGGTAACATGCATAAAAAGAGCACTGCAATTCTCCAATTGCAATGCACTGCAATTCTCCAATTCTGCAATTCTGCAATTTCTCCTCAAAACCACCTACCATCTTGACTTGAATGTTTATCAGTGATCCTTCATCATTATTGGGTCAAACTCCTGGAGCTCCCTTCCTACCAGCAAATGGACTGTCACAGTTTAAAAAGCAATTCACCATCTAATCGTGGACAATTAATAATAAATAATAAACACTGATCTAGCCAATCGCACTCAGATTCCAAGACTGAATGATAGATACAATGTTGGTTGTCCTGATATAAGGGTTGTAGTAATAGCAGTGCCTTATTTTGGCAAGGCCAGTGTAACCTTTTAAAGTATGGCCACCATTTCTTCTGGGCTGTCCTGCTCCTCTGACAAACCAACCCTACAATGGCATGACAGTGAAATGGTAGAAACCATAAGGAAATCAACCTCCGAATGCCATCTGCTTCTGTTCAAGCCAAAGATAATCTATTTTCTGCATATCAGAAACAGGTTTAATTAAGAGATAATAGTCTATTCAAACTAAATCCCCTCATAACAGAGCATCTAAATGATAAACAATCTTATTTGATTTGAGATGGTAGGAACTGCTGATGCTGGAGAATCTGAGATAATATGGTGTGAAACTGGATGAACTCAGCAGGCCAAGCAGCATCAGAGGAGCAGGAAAGTTTGACATTTCGTATCAGAAATGAAGAAGGGTCTCAACCCAAAACGTCAAACTTTCCTGCTCCCCTGATGCTGCTTGGCCTGCTGTGTTCATCTAGCTTCACACCATGTTGTCTCTATTACTTGATTTGAGATTTGTTTTGCTTTGAACCAGTGGTTAAATATTCTGCAATCAAAAGTAAATTATAGTTAAGCAGTAATTGTACTAAGAAATAAAAGAAATCGATTTAATCAATGCAAAATAAAACAAGTCATTCTTTACTCAAAGAATATTGAGTGATTTCTTATGTTCATTCTATCTTTAATGTTCAAGTAGGATGAGTGTTCCATTTTACTTCTTTTCAGAAGGAACTTCTCAATGCTATTATTATTTGGCTTCTGCACCAGCTTTATTTTTATTTGATCCCTTCAGACTCGATTCATCCTCCGAACAGAAATTGTGTAAGGTCTTGTCAGTATAGTATTGTCATGACAGTGTTATGAATTCTGAAAAACCGCATGTTTAAAGGTCACTGTTATAACAACAAGAGACTAGCTTTAAGAATGATTCCCACAGCAGTCAGCCAGGATCGTGAATTCACACATTCCCTTACCTGTAGAGAAAGGGAGAGCAGAATCCCGTAGGGATCGCAGCTACATGAGCTGTGGCAAAATGCGTGGCAGAATCAGCCAATATGTCTGATGAGGCCCATCTTGGCACACAGCAATCTTACTCCATCCTTTATGCTTTTCATAAATGTATGGGGAGCTTCTCACCAGGCAGTGGCAAGTTGCAAATTTAGAAGATTCTTTGTTTGTTAAATGCCTTGATGATAGTTCAACTCTCCTCATAAATATTCAACTTTCTACCTGACTGAAATCCCCAAACAAGCCAGTTGCCTAGAAATCTCAACACGGAACCAGAGCAGGTATCTGATGGAGGTAACAAGGTGTAGAGCTGGATGAACACAGCAGGCCAAGCAGCATCAGAGGAGCAGGAAGGCTGACATTTCGGGCCTAGACCTTCTTCATTTTCTGTGTGACTGCTTGTGTGGAGTTTGCACATTCTCCTCGTGCCTGCCTGGTTTCCTCCAGGTGCTCTGGTTTCCTCCCACTGTACGAAGATGTGCAGGCTAGGTGGATTGGCCATGCTAAATTGCCCATAATGTTCAGGGATGTGTGGATTAGGTGGGTTATAGGAGGATGGGTCTGGGTGGGATGCTCTGAGGACTTGTTGGGCCAAAAGGCTTGTTTGCATACTGTAAGGGTTTCATGATCTATGAATGTGGTTAACTCTTAACTGCCCTCTGGAGATGCCCTCATCAGATGAACGAACTAAACAAAAAAATCTGGCAGCTTCTTATGACCATCACGGTACCTGATACAGTGGCAGGGTGCTCAGGAAGCAAAAGCTTGCACTTGCATTGCACACCCCTGCAATGAATGCTGGAGTGCAGGTATTTGTCTCTCCAGCAGACCCCGAGGGTACCAGGCCTGACTCTCCATGCCAGCTGCCAACCTGACTATGGAGGCAGCAGAAGGTCACAGGACTCACTGCATTGCCTCCCACATCCCTGTCTGCTGCTCCTGTTCCTCCCTGTGCATCTGGGTGAAGTCCCTGATCGCAGACCCCACAGGAACACCTCCTACCTGGGGTGGAGCAGGTAGCTGGTCTCTGAATACCAGTGACCTGGGCTGTTTCTCCCACAGCAACCACATAGCATCATAGTGAGGTGCTCATCAGATTGTGCTTCCACACACTCAAAAACATTCACAGCCTTGTTTGAATTTGTATAGAGTTATTTTACTTTCTTCTTTTGTGTAATAAACTTGAATTCTTTTGCCAAAGAACATTGGTAGCCTTGTCAATCATCAAGCCAGATTTCATTCCTGGATAATCCAATATTACCATCCAATGGGATCATCACACCGCCTCACAAACACACAACGACCTTTCTCTGAAAAAGAGTTGTACCTGATGATACTCCTTCAAGAGAAAAGAAATCCTCTATATCTGTGTCTTGAATGATAGATTGCTTATTTTTAAACTTTTTCCCACAATTCTTGTCTCTCCCACAAAGGGAATCTCATGTTGATATCCATTTTGCCAAGTTCACTCTGGATCTGAACTATTTCAATAATAATGGAGATGGAATCATTTCAGTGGCTCTTTTCTTTGCCCATTAGAAAGCTTTAGAGCATCACTTGTATTGTACCAACTATTCAGAAACTAGATACATCAGCGAACTGTGACGTATCAATAATGCTAATGAAAGGATTTAGCATCTGATTAAGATATCCATAAAATAGTACAGTAACAGCTGGTTGTTCATTAAAACATCAGTAAAGTGTTTTTAAGAATTCTCCATTAAATTATATGGATTATAGAATCTTTTATACAGTGTTGGTGGTGAAGTAATTAATAGCTATCTCAGAAAAAAATTTGCTGTAAAATTTTACAGTCAATGAAACATATTCGCTAATATTCAGAACAGCATCAACCATGTGCTTGGCTTTGTGAAAAACTTCAGGACTATTTATTTCCAAAATGGATTTAATGGCCAAATCCAATTTCTGTACTAATATTTCTTGTGGTCTTTGTGATTAGAAATGATAACTGCTGACCAGTTTTGCACTCATATCCAGTCAGAATAAGGTGGAGATACCTGAAATATTTAAGGTCCAAGCTTTAAAGTGGGCTTTTCGGAGAGAACGGGATATACAAAAATGATAAGCTCGGAAGGACTAGCCTGCCTACCTGGCTCTAGACATTAATGTCAGTACAGGTACTGTAGGGGTCAATGCATAAAGCAGAATTTATTACTGAACGTTCCTTTTTATCTTATCTAACATGTAATATTTCTTTGCAAATCTCACTTACCCTTCCTGTTGCTGTCCTATTTCAGATTCAACAAGCTGAAATAAATGAAAATATAACTTCTCCAAACTTCTCTGCAACAAAGTAAGATTACATTGCATTAGATGTGACTCATATATACAAGTACAAACTGGTGATTTCCCCATGAGAAGTAAGTAGCAAAGATGGTTTTACGACATTTTGTAAACATCGACCCAAACCCAGATGGCAACCAATGTCATAATTTTAGTGCTTGAACATTAAGTGGTCATTAATCCATTCAAAATGTAATTGGTTTGAATATGCTCCAATGATAATAATGGTAATTCAAAATGTACCAATGCAGACAATGATAAATAAAGGGATTAATTTTAAGGAAAATAACCAATAACTGCCATCTTTATTTTCCTTCAGCTGAACTTGACCTTTTTGATGTCAATAATACTGAAATTTAAGATCTGAATCCATACATCTACATTGGAACTTGAATGATCTCCAGGTATATTATTTTAACAAAACATATACTTTGGATTTTAATTTTCATTAAACAACTTCATTTCCACAGTTATAGAAGCAAAATTGAAGGAGGAATGTTGCTAATGCTGCATTTTATCTATCCGGTTTTGTTTTATGGAATTTCACACTGTTCACTTGAGCTGTAAGCTTGAAATTCCTTTTGTTTTCAGAAAAGCAGCATAAACGGAATGGGAATTAAATAATATTCTCTGAAGCAAACTTTAATTTTAATTCTACAGTGTCATTAAATATACAGCAGTTTATGAAACTAGCCATCTGGTGTTTTATGAACTTTAATTACTTGTCAACACAGTACACTTTTTGAGCTTTGGGCATTTTGCTGAAACAATTGTATGAGAAAACCCTAGCCTTAAAGTTTGATATTTACTTGTGCTCTGTCGGGAAGTACATTCTCCAGGCATTCAAAATTAAATGTGATCTAATCAAGATGTAAAATCAATATCACCCTGCCTGGAATTCTAATTTCCAGTAGCAGCAGTGTGAAGACTGGCTGAAATAGAGGAAGTGTCCATCACCATTAATTTCAACTGGGGAAAAATTGGAATGATAGTACTGTCTTTCTAGCAGTTTCAGTGGAGCAGTGCCAAAAACCAAGGAGATGGTAGGGTAGTAATAAATCAGCTGTTCCGTTATTTCTTCTTTGAGTTTCAAGGGGTCCTATGTCCTATGTCTGCTATTGTACAAGATGCCTGCACAGCTTTAGACCAATAATATAGGATTTCAAATGCTTCATATTCTCTAAGAAAGCTGACAGACTTATTGATACTAACCTGTACTTTGTAAAAGTAATCTATATGAGTTGTTTATCAATCAAAAGTAGTGCTTTTAATGTGACTTTCTCTTCAAGTCTGGCTTAGGTTGATTTAGCTTGGTTCAACAGTGTGAACCAGGCCTGTCAGTAAGAAATATTCCTATGGGAAACAGCCTGCAATAAACAAATAGATAATAGTGGGTGGAAAACAGACCAAAAAGACAATCAGCAGCTATTCAGACGGGAGTGAATTTATTTTTATACATGCTAAAACAAAACCTGGTTATGTTTCTGAAGCTTGTCAAAGTATTAAATAAAATATACATTTTACTGCATCATTCATCTCTCATCACGTGTGGCACTATCACTGTGCTAAATTGGACAGACTTCAAATGGATCTAGCAACTCAGGAGTGGGCATACATGAGGTGCTATGGGTCATGAGCAGAAGTGAAATTGTACTCCAGCACAATCTGTAATCTTACGGCTTGGCATATTCCCCCACTCAACCATCAAGCCAGGAATCGACCCTGATTCAATAATGAGTGCAGTAGGGCTTGCCAGGAGCAGAACCAGTCATGAGGTGTCAACATTGTGAAGCTACCAAATAAGACTACGTGCGCTCCAAACAGCCTAAGGAGCAAGAGATAGAGCTAAGTGATCCCATGACCAATGGATCAGATCTAAGCTCTACAGTTCTGCCACATCCAGTCATGAATGGTGGTGGACTAGTAAACAATTCACTGGAGAAGGAGGCTCCACAAATATCCCCATCCTCAATGATGGAGGAGCCCAGCACAGCAGTACAAAAGATAAGTCTGAAGGTTTCAAAGCAATCTTCTGCCTGAAGTGCTAAGCAGATGATCCATCTCAGCCTCCTCCAATGGCCCCCAGCATCACAGATGCCAGACTTCAGCCAATTTGATTCATTTCACGTGACAGTTGGAGACAACTGGATATTGCAGAGGTTACAGGCCCTGACAACATTCTTGCAATAATACTAAAGACTTGTGCTCCAGAACCTGCTGCCTCCCTAGGCAAGCTGTTCCACTACAGCTACAACACTGGCATCTACCAGTCCATGTGGAAAATTGTCCAGGTATGTCGTATACCTAAAAAACAGATCCAACAAATGTAATGTGCGAGATGAAGATGTAAGTGGAATTTCTGAAGTTCAGATCTGATGGGATTGACGGAAGTAAAATGAAAAAAGGGACATGTTGCTTTCTGAAGGGCCTTTGATTACCAACCTGAGACTGCAATTTACTCTGCCAAGTGCCATCTGCATGCTCTCCATCTTCATCTAAATTGTAAATGAGCAACAGACATGGAAAATGTCGGGAATAGCAGGGTAGGCCTGCTTCTCCTGTTTGAGCATGTTGTCCCACGTCATTTTAAACTTTTAACACTTTTCTCACCCACACTAGGCTGAACAGGATACATCCTGTCTCTTATGATCTTTATACAAGTCACTTCAAAAATAGCTTTTTACAAAAGGGAAGGGCTCCATACTTCTGATATGAGGTTCCAATGAAGGATCTTTAAAAAAGGCACTTCCATTCTGAAAGCTCTCTTAGTAAGGAGACGTACTAATGGACGTACATGGAATAGTGTAGGTTAGATGGGCTTCAGGTCGGTATGACAGGTCGGCACAACATCGAGTTCCGAAGGGCCTGTACTGTGCTGTGATGTTCTATGTTCTATGTTCTATGTTCTATGTAATGCAGAGTTTTCAGTGGGGAGGTGTCCGTGCTTTATTTTCACAGCAGTCAGCTGCTGTATTCTTCATAAAATAACTTTAAAGGTTCATTGTGACAGACTGCTAATTTGACAGCTGCTGTCAAACCCAGAGTGAGGGAAGGTTGGAGCAGAGAGAGGGTCTGGGTTAGGCCACAGGGGTACGTGGGTGGTGGGTTGCGGTGCAATGGATTTGGAGTGGGAGAAGAGGGGAGTGGGGGAATGAGGTGTGGGACATCCAGAGCAGGGGAAGGGGTCAATGGTGTTAGGAGCAGAAAAAGGGGAGTATGTAAGTTTGGAAAATGTCCAGAATGGGTTAATGTGAAACAGGTCTGCAGTGGGGCAGGGGTGTCAGATCAGGAGGGTGGATGTGGGTGTCAGGTCAGGGTCTTGGGGTTGTGGTTGAGGGTGTGAGGTAAATGAGGGGTCAGTTCAATAGTTACTTAGGAGCTAGATGATTTGCTTAATAGCCCACTTATTCCTGAGTAATTATTTAATAATTTTATCGCAACTGTCCAAATTCTCTGATTTCAGTGGATACTTGTGGAAGGTTCCTGGCTGAAGGAATTGCCCAGCGGAATCTTCAATTCCCCGGACAATTCTATTGGAGTGTTTTATAATGGAAATTCAGTTGGGACCTCATGCCCAATTTCCAACTACGCTGGAATAACGATTGCCTGGCCATTAGAAAATGCGGCATGGTTTTTCTCACTACTCTATGGCCTATAGAATATACCCACTAGCATTATTTGCATTTACTTTTTCTGAGCTTGGACTAACTTCTGTCCTTGATCCCTCTGGGATATTTTGGATTGGATTTTCAATTGCTAATGTGACAAGAACAGTTAAAAGTTTTTAAAGTTACATTCCTGTAGAATGGCCACCTGCAGGGCTGTTAAAAGGATTTTCAAACGGTCAATGGATCGGAGGGAATGGAAATTCCATTTGCTCCTGATTAATGTCCTCCGTAAGCTTCTTAACAAACTTGATAAAGTGCCTGTCCAAATCAGAATGGGGTACTTTTTCAGACAAAATTAAACAGTCTAATATATTTTAGCATGACAGCTGTCAGCATCAGTTTGGGCCAAATAATCTTTCTTTCCTTCTGTGTTTTTTTTAAATAAAATGTAGGTTGAGGAGGACAGTGTTTCGACCTGGTGCCCAGGACCACCGTTGTGTGCCATTCTTATCCTCTTGGTCTTTTCCCGCGCTGCCTGATCACTTGGCATCAAATTAGCTCATTCACATTTAAAATTACCATTGACAGAGTGACACATTCCTGATGCCGGATTAGGATCCAGACTTGATCCGGGTGTTAGGTTCATGCCCAGCCTATGAAAATCTGACCCCATCTGCACCCTAGCCTTGAATATTTTCTGTAATAAATACTAATGCCTCTCCTGCTTTCTTTCCTTCTCACTTTTCCTTAAAACAGGCCAGGAATATTTAATACCCAGACCTACTATTATTGGCACAACACTGACTTGGACATCTACCCATCCAGCTCATCACTTTTATTACACGAATCAGTTCTGTTTTTGCAGAATCTATTTTGCAGGAGTATTGCTACAGTAGGGGAAAGCTGTCTTTTTAACAGGGAAGATTTTCAAAGGACAAGTAATAGGAACACAAAAATGCTTCCATATTGTCATAGTAATCCTATTTTTTGTTACCCTTTGAAAAGCAGCATCTCTTTATATCCTTTTGTCTTGCATAGGACATTATTATTGTGCAGTAATAAAGAACAACTAATCCCCAGGCTGGATTACTGTTCATCGTTTTAAAGTCTTTGCTCAAAAACAAGATTAGATTGCAGCTTTGAAGTCACTGCTTCTAATACATATTATGGTTAGTTATGAGTGTTTTTATTTGTATTCTGTTCTTACCTTGGTGAGAGCAGCTGCTATCATTGTCTGCTTTCCATGCTGGTCTTCATTTCAGACAGAAAGTTGCTTTCAATCTGGAGGGTTAATAATCGTGGCATAATTATTTTGACTGCAGGGAGAAGTAATTCTGTTCTTCAGAAACTACATGAAGAGTTCATGCAGGAAATAATAGTGTTGAGTGGCAGGCATAAATAGCATAAGCTGTAATATTGATCATGAATTAGGAATGGTCAACTCCGTTTTTAGGCTGTTGCTTTGAAACTATACTCACGACATAATGAAATCACTCTAAATTTTTTCTACAATACCAAAAAACTCGTTATATTATATGTGGTGACTATGAATCTTTTAAGCTAAGCATCAATTTATTGGCTTTCCTCTGAAACTTTTCTATCAGCTCTATATCATCTTTTGTATGAAGGAGCCAACACTCAGAGCAATTCAAAAGGAATCCCTACCAGTCGCTTCTATAATGTTTATATTGTGCTTCTTATTCATGCTTAAGTTCTATTTGCTTTTGTTGTAGTGCATGGTGTTGATCATGAGCTGCGTACCAGGATAACAAAGATTACGATCTCACTCAATAGTGTTAAGCTCGGAATGGTAGCATGAAGCCTACAATGCAAGGTTATCACCTGGGCACCCACAAGATGCATTCAGATAAGAGTGATTTTTCTTTTGTTTATTTGAATCTTTGTATCACCTGCAATCTTCAAATTATTAATCATTTTTGTGAAGAACAAAATTGAGCCCAAAATTGATCCCTGCAGGGTACTCTAGTAACCAGACCCCAAACCGAATCCCCACACAAGTAACACGCTTCAATCTACATGAATGCAGACATTTTTTTATCCTGCCCAAGAACAGCTCACTTATTCCACAAGCCTCTTGCGTAGCTTATTGTGTATAATCACTAAAAAGTTTTTTCTAAATCTATGTATACAGTGTCACCCTGAGCACATATAGTTGTTAATGCAGTGACTTCCTCAAAAAATTCGATCAGGGTAGTAAGTCATGACCTCCTCTCCAGAAGACGTGTTGAAAACATAATAACCCATTCTCTGTCAACTTCAATGTCTCTAATGTTCCTTTCGAGCAACCTTCCTACAGGAATTGGTCAGTCAGGCTACTCCAGCCCTTTCCACTAATCAATGAGAATCAATGGATGATCGGAACATTGAACATAGAACAGTACAGCACAGTACAGGCCCTTTGGCCCATAATGTTGTGCCGACCTTTTATCCTACCTTTCATTTTACTATTATCCACGTGCCTATCCAAAAATTGCTTGCATGTCCCTAATGTATCTGACTCCACTACCACCGCTGGCAGCACATTCCACACACCCACCACTCTGTGTGAAGAATCTACCTCTGACACCTCCCCTATACCTTCCTTCAATCACCTTTAATGTTAAATTATAAATATAAACATTAATATTACAACTCTGCGTATTTACTTTCAATTCCCAGATATATTTGCATTAACTTTGCCAATCGTATCTTGAAAATTGGAGCACACTGTGTTATTGGTAAGTGAGCAATATTCACTGGAGTAAAGGCTCATGCCAGGAGATCACTTAGAATCATTATCATGGCCTGTGAATTTACAGCTTTTTTTTAAGAGGAATGCTTCAACAGTCACATGCAGTCCCTAATAGCTCTCTAATTCTTAGAATAACTGAAGAAGATTGTTTCTGCAGTTATCCACTAATTTCTACTCAGATGACCTCCCAATTCCAGTGTAGCAGATTTTGTTGCCTAGCTGAGTTTTATCTGTATCCCTCTTCTTTCCAGAACAAATTTATTTTAGTTTATGTAAATGCATCATTTAAATTTTATTAAGCAAATTGACTTTTAAAAAATTGACTTGGTTTAATGTTGGGTCTTTCACAACATCAGGGCATCCCAAAGCCCTTTACAATTAGTTGGGAATTTTGAAGTCTGGACATGGTTGTTCCACATGAAAAGCAGCATCCACAGGTCGGGTCTCCAAACAATATGGGGAATGACCATATAATCTGCTTTTTATTTCAGTGATGATGGTTGAGGAATAGATGTTGGCCAGGGCAAAAAAGGGAGGAATCTCTCATTTTCTTTGAAATAGTATGTAAGGATCTTTTCCCAACTACTAATGCGGGCAGAAGAATACTTAGGTTGAAATCTCTTCTGAAGACAAGGCTACCTTAGTATTGATCAGGAATGTCAGGCAGGATTGTGTTTTTAAAGGGTGCTTATTTTTGAAACAAGGATATGCACTGTTTCTTTTGGGATTGGTATGTCTTTATAAGTATTCCATTGGTAATTTCCATTCCTCACAGAGTAAGCAAACCAGATTTAAGTTATGAATTATCTCTGTAGATCTAGCCCTCATGAAATGTGGAACAAAAATTGGAATATTGTTAACTTTTGTTTGGTCAATCAAGTTCAATTGAGAAAGGCGTAGTTATTGTTATCAATGGTATCAATGTGGACTTCACCAGCTTCAAAATCTCCCCTTCCCCCAACGCATCCCAAAACCAGCCCAGTTCATCCCCTCCCCCCACTGCACCACACAACCAGCCCAGCTCTTCCCCTCCACCCACTGCATCCCAAACCAGTCCAACCTGTCTCTGCCTCCCTAACCTGTTCTTCCTCTCACCCATCCCTTCCTCCCACCCCAAGCCGCACCCCCATCTACCTACTAACCTCATCCCACCTCCTTGACCTGTCCGTCTTCCCTGGGCTGACCTATCCCCTCCCTACCTCCCCACCTATACTCTCTCCACCTATCTTCTTTTCTCTCCATCTTCAGTCCGCCTCCCCCTCTCTCCCTATTTATTCCAGAACCCTCACCCCATCCCCCTCTCTGATGAAGGGTCTAGGCCCGAAACGTCAGCTTTTGTGCTCCTGACATGCTGCTGGGCCTGCTGTGTTCATCCAGCCTCACATTTTATTATCTTGGATTCTCCAGCATCTGCAGTTCCCATTATCTCTGTTATTGTTACTCAGATGCCTTCCATATGGATGTTCTTAACAAATGCTCAACTCAAAAGAAAACACAAGCTCTCATTCTACTGGAGATATATGATTCACCATATTGACACAAATGGAATTGTCTTGTTTTGTAAGAAGTACTTTTTTTGTCTATTAAGAAAAATCTAAATATGTTGGTCTCATCTTAAGAACATTGGAAATATTTCTAGTAGCAATGCTGGAGGTTAGTGAGTAAGTTTTGATTTGGAGAGGGAGCATTTTAATGCTTGGGAACTAATATAGTATTTGTTAACAATCAGCTTAATTTTGATCACAGAAATCACTGGAAGTTAGTTTGCATACTGATAAATCATAGGCTACTTCAAGGAGACTGATGAAAGGATTAAAGTTTATTCCACTTATAAATAAATCTAAATGCTAGCAAATTCAAATTGATCCCCTTGTGCCCACTGACAATATAAAACTCTCATAACTTCGTAATATTTGATGATAAATTGATGGTTGTAATGGTAACGGTAATTAAAATGGTCTGTGAGATGGGTATCTGTTCCTACCTATAAGACTGTGGTTGGAATCTTATAGTGGTCTGAATGATGTGAACTTTGCCAAAAAATGTGATGGAATCATATGAGAAGTTTAGCGAGGCATGTTTTGATGTCCAGAGATGCTTTTATGAACATAGGAACAGGAGTAGGTCATTTAGCCCATTCAACCTACTCCACAATTCAGTACAATCACGGCTGATCAAATATTTCAGCACTTTTTGCCCTCACCACTCTCATTATCCTGCCCTCCACTGGTAATGTGGAATCTATTCGTCTTTACTTTAAACATTTTCAAAGAAGGAGCCTTCACATCCCTATGTGGTAGAGAATTCAAAGGTTTACAGACTCCTCAGTAAAATAGTAAATGAACCCTCATTTTCAGAACCAAGTGGCATTTCCCTTTTTTTTTAATTGTACTCCTTGGTTCTAAACTCCTGACCAGGTGAAACATCGTACTTGAATCTATTCTAACCCCTTTAAATATTCTGTAAGATTCAATGAGATTGCATCCCATTCTTTGAAACACTAGAGAATACAGGCCTAGTTTGACCAGCCTCTCATTGTAAGACTGTCCACCATCTTAGGAACACATCTGGTACACTAAAAAGTGTTTGCAGTAAAAAGAAAAGCAAGGTAGAAGGACTGCGAACCCATAAGCTGTGGCTGAGGAGGCATTGCGTAAAAAGCCAAGGCAAGGCAAAAATGCAGTGAGGATCCAAGCAGGCACAATGTGAGGGAGACCTAAAGAGAGCAGGCGATCCCGAGATGCAGCCTGGTTGAATCCATGAGATGGGTGTATTATATATTAGATTCCCTACAGTGTGGAAACAGGCCATTCAGCCCAACAAGTCCACACCGCCTATTGGGACATCCCACCCAGTCTCATCCCCCTGTAGCCGACACACCCATCTGTCCCTACAAAGAAAGTAACTGTGCAGCAGCATGTCAAGAGAAGATGCTGGTGTCCTCCAAAGTAAACTGCTCAGTCTATTGTTTATTTTTCCTAACGAGCTTCTATCCAGCTGTTGGAAGAGGAGTGAAATGCATGTAAGTCAGATGACATTGACTAATAATGAGGCATTAATGCTTATACAAGTAAATAGGCCTCCCATTACTCATTATTGAGAATATTGACTCACTGGTTGGAAAATTGAACATTTTTCTCTTGACGTCAAGAATTTCCTTTTTGCATGTCTCACATAATTTGACCAACTTTCTTTTCAATGCCCGTGTTGCTCAGTGCCTGGAAAAATTCCAGCCAAAGATTTTAGTTCAAGCAAAGTTCAATTTTTTCACAGTTAAATACAGTGAACATCACCATTTTTACAAAGCACGAAGAAACCTCTTTACACATTACCAGAGATTTAATCTCTGGAGGGATCCTCACGGACCCAGCATCACCATCCCAATCAAGTGGAATGTGGATTATTTAGAATTGTGAATTTTGGCAGCCATTTTTACTTTCAGTCAGTGTCTTTAATTCTGCTAAAAACTGTCCTTGTAATTAAATCCAATACCTATTTCCAGCCAATGAATCAAAAATTAGTACTGGAAATCAATATGCCTTCATACAATTTATTGTAACTTCTCTGATGGCAGTGAAAACAGATCTAAGGTATATTTGTAAAGCTATCAGTCCTCTTACAGAACAAAAGTAGATTTTTTTAAAAATTCTGTTTTAAACATAAAGGCTAGGCAGTGACATTGAAAGTGATAACTCTGTTCTTAACTCAGTAAAAAGATAATAACGTTGGACAACCCCACAAGATCCATAGACTGTAGTCTCAGTGTACTACAGCACAAGTATCTGTCCAAGTGTCCATAAATATCATGTCACTTTGGTTTTAAGATGTCTCTGTGTCACTGAAGTTGAAGGATACAGGAGTGAGAAATTACCATTGTGTACTGAAGGACATGTATCTCGTGTATCCAGCTTACAATAGCTCTTAAAAGTAAACAAAGGCATGAAAAGACTTACATCTATTCATGAATGTTCTTTTCCTTCTCCTTTATTAGAACATCCAGGCATGGCTAAAAATCTTGCAGAGAATTTCCCACCTCTAAAATATCCATGATCAAGTCAAACATTTGCCATAATAATTGCCGGTGGGTATGATTAGATTGTTTCTCTGTAATGATAACTGAATGTAGAAATGATTTTATACCAATACTTGCAAAATGGCCACCACTGAAGTTACCCTTAGAATATGCATTACAGACACCTTACATCCATGATTATAGAAGTGCTTTTATAGCACTCCTTCTGGGCCAACAGCTGTGTGAGTGCTACCCCTCACTCACCTATCTTCATCTTCATTGATTGGTGAGTCTGGCCACAATAACACAATACTCTCTGAGTAGCCGGTCCATGTCACACTATGTCCCTCATGGAGACATTTATGCAGAGAAACAATGTTGAACACAAGTCTATCAGGCTGTTGTCAGCAAGTAATGTCCTCATGTCCCTGTGGGAAATGGAGATAATCAATCCAGTTGGACTTTATCTTTGAACAGACTGTCAAAGTTGTTTGGCAGAATGCCTTATTGCCAGAAATTAGAAACAAGCATTGAGATATGGTTTGGCTGGTGGTGAAAAAGACCTATATTATCTGATCATTCCAACATGCCTTCTGCACATTGCCCTGGAGGTGGGCTGTTCTAGAGAAGACACTGTCCTGAACCTCCTTGTGGACTATACAAAAGGAAGTGGTGGTGTAATGATTATGTCACCAGTAACCCACTTGAAGGTCCCTCTTCACCAACCCCCAAGCCCCTCCCACCCCCCAGGCTAATGTTCTGGATACATGGGTTCAAGTTCCACTATAGCAGATGGTGAGATTTAAATATCTGATTCAAAACAAACTATTTCAATAGAGACCATTTAATTGCTGTTGGTTGTTAAAAAAATTATTTGATTCACAGGTGTCCTTTAGGGAAGGAAATCTGCCATCCTTAGCTGGTCGACAACAATGTGTCAGCCTAGCTCCACAGACAAGCAGTTTAGCTCTGTCCTCTATAACCCCGGGGTCAACACTACTCCTCCCAAATTTAGGCCTCCAAGTGTATCTATAGGTAACCAAAACCCAGTCTCACATCCTATTTGAAAGATGCTTTGCGTGACTTCATAATTACTTCTTAAATATTTTGTCGGAGAGCATTGGGAAGCTGTTAAAGTTTCTCATTTAGACTAAGTTGTACAGTGTTTACCTCACTAAAACGTACAGCCCTGCCATATAATTGTCAACATTAGCATCCAATCCTTAATGTATGTGATTTAAATTACTTAATTTGTTTCTTTTAATGGATACACTAATCATTAAAGCAAGGACATTAAGCTGTTAATGAATGGATTGAAGATTTTTTGACATACTTATTAAATATCAATATTCTAATTCTTCTGCAAGAAGGAAATGTTCCAGAATGAGAGGATAAAAGGCTTGGGTTGAATGACCAACTTGTAGTGAGACAAGAAGCAGAGAGATTTCAGGAACCACGGCATCTGCACTGAAAGAAGCTGCTTGGTGAGTAGGATTGGTGAATATTTCTAGTTTTTAATCTGGAAGTTAGATCTTCAGTTTGTCTTTAGGTATCCAATATTTTTATTCTTTCTTTTCTTATCTGATTAAGTATTAGTTTGATACTGGTGATTTTTTAAAATCAAAATATTGATTGCAGTAAAGTGTAAAGAGCAGAGAACCTACAGTAATTAAGTTATAAATCAATTCAGTACCATAGTAATGGCAAAATGTGAGATGTGTGACAGCTGCAGCATAAAACCAAAAGATAGAGGATCAATATTTGGCTATTCACGCCACTGAGTCTGCTATCCCATTCAACCATGGCTGATATGTTTCTCAAGCCCATTCTCCTGCCTTCTCTCTGTAACCTTTGATTCCCTTATAACCAAGAATTATCTATCTCTGTCTTAAAGACACTCAATGACTTGGTCTCCATTGTCCTCTGTGCCAATGAGTTCCACAGATTCACCACCCTTTGGCTGAAGAAATTCCTCCTCATCTCAGCTCTAAACGCTCATCCCTTCACTCTGAGCACGTAGGAGCTGCTGGGCACCAATGTGACCCACAGAGAACAAGTCTACAATCAATATTTACAGCTCAAAGATCTTCAGATCTGAGTTGGGTAGCTGGAATCTGAGCTTCAGACAATGCACCACATCAGGGAAGGCATAATTTTATTCTTCATATAGATTGGCTTATTCAAATTAGCATCCCTGACATGGAGGGATTTTCTTATGAGGACAGGTTAAGTAGGTGGTGTCTGCACTCATTTGGAGTTTAGAAGAATGAGAGGCAATCTTATTAAAACATAAAAGATTCTTAGGGAACTTGACAGGTTAGATGCAGTGAGGTTGTTTCCCATTGTGGGACAGTCTAGGCATAATCTTAGAATAAGGGGTCACATGTTTATGAGGGGGGATATGGATGTATTTCTGAGGAATTGGTGAAGCCGCAGATCAAATTCAGACAACCATGATCTTAGTTACCTTGACATTGGAGCGAGCCACATCCTTTATTTTAACATGGGCAGACTGACAGCAGTAAATTGCTCAGTAACAGAGAACTTCTGGCCTCTCAGGAAGTCAATAACATTGATCTCTGAGAAATAATGCCAGCCTTTTCCCTCTTTGCCAGTAAACTGTAAAATAATTAGCTCCAATTTTCATAGAAAGCATAGAAACACCATTGATGTGTGATATGTTGATATTTGTGTAGAGGCTACACAAACATCCCACCTCCAGTAATCTCAAAGAATAGCCAGATATCTTGATACCTGTCTTCAAGAGACTGAAACTTTAATACGCTTGGGAACAGCTTGCATCAAGCCACGTCACAACCATCAGTGATTATTATAAAAAGGTAAGATATTAATCTCAGGATGTCAAAGACAACACTTCCATGCACACAGTTTAATCATGTAAATGTTTCAGGAAGTTTCAACAGCTCTTTAAATGAACATCATCTGTTAATGTTACAAGCCTAGCATATCAAAGAGTAGTCGTAACTTGTACACTAGCATCAACATCACCAAAGTAACTCAGAAAATGAAGATCAGAAAGTGCCTCTTTACAAGGTCGGCTTGGTAACTAACTTGTGAATATTGGGCTGATTTTTGCCCTTCCTGGTGCTGTTAAGCAATGGCTGAAAAGTGGAAAAATACAGTGACCATTTAAAACAAAATCAATGAGAGAAGCTTTTCTAATTCTCCCATCAAACTGTAAATGGCAAATTCTGAATCTTACCTTTGAGTAGTGAGCATTGTATTTCTGTGCATCGGCATCTGACTGTAGTGCCAGCTACTTCTAATTTTTCTCCCCTTCCCTGAGAAGTTATACAACACAAATTTCCAACACGTAACTCAGACCTGGTTCCTGGCAGCTACAGATTACCAAATAATTACTCTGGTCATCATCAAACTGCTCCTTAGCAATGTCCAGCGTCCTCTTTGATCCTTCATCCATGCAATTCTACGTTAACAATTCAGCAGATTCACCCCATCATCTTACCTCCTCTTGGAACAACTCAGACTCACTTCAGCCCTTCAGGACTTTACCTCAGAGCTCAGGGACACTTACAATTTACGTATTTTAAACAAGTTTCTCTGTGCATGGGCACACACATTAGATTCCCTACAATGTGGAAACAGGCCCTTCGGCCCAACAAGTCCACACCACCCCTTGGAGCATCCCACTCAGACCCATCCCCCTGTAACACACACACTCCTGAACACTATGGGCAATTTAGCATGGCCAATCCACCCACCCTGCACATCTTTGGTCTGTGGGAGGAAACTGGAGCACCCGGAGGAAACCCATGCAGACATGGGGAGAACGTGCAAACTCCACACAGGCAGTCACCTGAGGCTGGAATCAAATCTGGGCCCCTGGCGCTGTGAGGCTGCAGAGCTAACCACTGAGTCACCGTGCAACCCAGTGGGACTTATGCATCTATTTAGATTGTTTCTTGTGGCTCTTAGCTTATTTCCTTAGCAGTCACCTTGTTACTTACTTGAAAGCTGCCAGCCTCTGTATACTTCACATTGCTTTCTTCAATACTGAATTTGGGTCACCAGTCTTTGAGCTGGTCACATTTCTTTCTTAATAAATAGTATCTTTAGTGCTCAGCTATGGGCTGCCATCCTCTGTGTGGGTCACAACACCTTTTAGCAAGGGCAGATACAGGCAGCTTGTGATGTGGGGAATACTGAACATTCAGTCTATCAATGAGGCAAGCAGTGGAGGCTGGGTATGTGTTTGTATGGAGCTGTGCTGTATCAGTATCACACCTGCAGCATGGGCCAGGAGCTTACACAGCAAACACACTGCCTATGCTTCAAGCAAATGACCAGGTGTGAAAGTCAGAGGGGAGCAGTCTTCATTGGATGACGGGCATCAATAGTCAGTCGGGGGGGACACTGCCACATTTAATCAAGGAGCTCATCCAATTCTAGTCCAGGACTTAGCAACGATCAGTCCTGCAATCAATCCAGGTACCACACCTCTCTGGGTGATGTGGAAACATTAATGTGAGGGATGTGCCAATATTTCCTGTTTCTTCACTGTTACTGAATCCAAATCCTGGAACCCCCTCCTTAACTGCATGTTGGATAAACCCACACCAAATGGATTGCAGTACTTCACCAGTATCTTCTCAAGGGGCAATTAGGGATGGGCAATAACCAATGGCCAGCCAGCAACGCCCGACTCCTTAAAGGAATTTTTAAAATACAATTAAACCCTGAAATGGGAGGTTTTGAGTGATAGAGAGGCTGGATAGGCTGGGACATTTTTCCCTGGAGCACAGGAGGCTGAGGGGTGACCTTACGGAGGCTTATAAAATCATTAGGGGGGCATAGATAAGTTGAACATCCAAAGTCTTTTTCCAAGCCAGAGGGCGTGGGTTTAAGGTAAGAGGGAAAGATTTAAAGGGGAACTGAGGGGCAACTGTTCTACACAGAGGGTGGTTTGTATGTAGAATGAGCTGCCAGAGGAAGCGGTAGAGGTGGGTACATAGGCAACATTTAAAACGCATTTGGACAGGTGCATGAGACATGGGTCAAACATGGACAAATGGGTCTAGTCCAGTTTAGGAAACCCAGTCAGTATGGATGAGTTGGTTCAACGGGCCTGTTTCCTCTAATAAGACAAAGGGAGGGTTTGAATATAGTGGAAGAAGACGCATGAACAGGGGAGGTGGTAAGTTTCCATTGAGTGAATAGGAATTTCAGAGGGCAGGAAGGGTTAGTCTTTGGGAAGGATGATGTGAGTAAGAAGCATTTAAGTGGACATGATATGTGTAGTAGTGAGAGTTGTAGGCCACGAGTCTTAATGAGAGGCATGTGGCAGAGTGAATGATGCTCCTGTGAGTATGAGGTAGCTGAGAGAAGATGGTGGCCTTTACAGCTGTAGGCCACAGAAGGTAGTGACAGTCTTCCTTACTGCCAGACATTCCTCCTCACATGGGACACGGTACTGACCCGAGCTGCAATTTGATTGGCCACCTGTAGTGCTTTGGAGGAATACAGACTGCCTCCTTTGTCAGCATCCACAACATCTCCAGGTCCCTGTTACAAAGGGACGTGCAAGCTTTCCTTTGCTCTGTGCAATGCACTAAATGTTGAAGCTTGAGCATGGCTAGATGTGGAGCCACTCCTGGAGTAGTGTGCAGCTGAGCTTTAGATATGGTACTGGAGATATAAAAGCTGCAAGGTCCCAGCACTGTCAATGGCCTTCGTTTCTACAGCTGCCTAATTCCCTGAGCTGTGTGCCCAAAAGCAAATTTGTGTAATAAATGAACTGAAGGATAAAATGTAATAGAACCTCCAGCAGTAGGTGGTAATGGTGAGGGAGGTCAGCTTGAGCAATTCTTTCAAGAACTTCAACAGTAGCTGGCAGTTTGAGCCCTTGTGCTGGGAGGTCCAGCAGCAGCTGGTGATGGTTGAAGGAAGGCACTGAGCAGGGCAGCTTACCCTTGCTGGAGGAAAGGCTGTCTTTGGGGGAAGAAAGGGTCATGGGGAGAAGGATCTGATATAGGTTTTTCTTGATTAGATATAAACCACAAATGTAAAAACCGTGCTTTCCATGTTTAATCTTATTTTCCCTCCAATTTTGTAATGACCTGATGTCAGTGGGAAAACAATCTTGATTCCCTGATCTTTGGTGCTGTCCATTTGTTCAATTCACACATTACTGAAAGACTGCATGAGAAAAATCACTCCAAGGCACGAATCTCACTGGACAAAATGCTTCAAATGCAAATAGTACAATTTAGTCTACTTTGCATTTTGTCATTAACTTGCTGCTACCCTGTGGGCCTATACCAAGCTCCTACCTATTTTTGAAAAATTCCGTTCAAATCTAGATCATCAAAGAGAGTAATAACAGGGACTATCAGTCCCACAAATCAATAACTATTTGTAATGCCCTCCTAACATCAAACATCAAATTGAAAGCAAAGAACCTCTTTAGAAGTAATCAGGTAATATCACGACTGCGAATTTCACCAGATATAGTAAACATCTCTCTCCTGATTCATGTACAGACTAATCTAATTTATGCTATATCAACCATTATCGCATCATAATGAACAGAAGAGTTGGAATCATCTTTTGAAACTCCCAGCTTATTGATTATATACCTGGTTTCATGCCCTAACTCTGGTGCAATTGAATTGTATTAGAAATGAGGTGGTAACATTTGTGGCAAATGACTACAGTTGGTGGTTAGGTGCAGCTAAAAGCATCCTCATTGCATGAACCAGTGAACAGAAGCTCCAACCTCCACAATACTGACTCTGTAGCTACTGAAGATCTGTGATATATACCACACCGACTTAAGTCCCATGAGACTTTTGACATATAAGATATCTTCCTATTCTGCAACTTGTATTTGGAATTTTCACACCAGTCATTCATAGATTCATTCACAAATATACATAAATTGACAAATTGAGGATACAAACTTTCCATCCTGCTTTGAGTCCCAACTCAAGCAAATTCTGCAAAAACCTTAAGAACAATAATAATAAAACAAAGAACTGCAAGTGCCGGAAATCTGAAACAGAAACAGAAAATGCTGAAGAAACCCAACAAGTCTGGCAGCATTTGTAGAGAAGGAGACACAAACAGACAGTCAGACATACATACATACCTGTTCTTCCTCTCACCCATCCCTTCCTCCCACCCCAAGCCGCACCCCCATCTACCTACTAACCTCATCCCACCTCCTTGACCTGTCCGTCTTCCCTGGACTGACCTATCCCCTCCCTATCTCCCCACCTATACTCTCTCCACCTATCTTCTTTTCTCTCCATCTTCGGTCCGCCTCCCCCTCTCTCCCCATTTATTCCAGAACCCTCACCCCATCCCCCTCTCTGATGAAGGGTCTAGGCCTGAAATGTCAGCTTTTGTTCTCCTGAGATGCTGCTTGGCCTGCTGTGTTCATCCAGCCTCACATTTTATTAAAGTGTAGTGGGGAACTGGTTACCTTCACGATCAAAGAAGGACATTCTTATGAATGATTTTAAAGAAACTGAAAGGCTGAAAATGTAATTCAATTTGATCTATCTAGATCTTATTGACTTGCAGTTTTGTAATCCAGTTGTTTTGACCAAGAGAAGCAGTTTGCAGAATGACCTATGATTGATATTGACATAGTATTCCAAACTATCAATAGTAAAAGCCTACAGGAGAATAGTTAATGACCTACAAAGGTCTTCTATTTAGAAGGTCTATTATGATGACTATATTTAAAATCATGTGCTCTTCCTTATATGTGCTCGCTTATGAATAGAATCAAGATAAACCTTTTCATTATTCTTTTTCTTCCTAATATAATACAAGCGTTCAATTTATTTTGCATCTGAATAACTTGGGTTAAATTTTAGAATTGTTATTGGACATACAATTAGTCAGCATCAATCTCTGAGTTTTCAAGTGGATGTTAGCTGCAAGAATGTAAATACAATCCAAATGTCAAATACAATATGTCACATTGTATCTTGAAGTTCCCAGATAATGAGGAAGTTCAATAAACTTTGAGGGATTGTTAAAGTACTTCCATGACAAATAGTGTCAGTATAATTATTGCGTATTTCCTGAAAATCACAGATCCCAAAGCCACTGTTTTTTTTGTCTCCATGACTCCTTCTTCTTATGGTTGATTTATCCTCTTCTTGAACAAATCATTCAGATTATGCTGCTGAATCTTCAACATCATATGCCATTCATCACCAAGTTTCTTTCTTTCTGCCCACAATCCTACAGCCCATTCTGTTGAAACATGGTTTAATGTTTTGTAAATATTGAATATGTTGTCAGAACCCATATCTTTTTCCATGAATAATGCACTCAGCTACTTCTTAGTGACATAGGAAGTGTAGAAATCTGCTGGACACTGACATCTGATGGATTTAGACACTGGGATTCTTTGGCTGCAGAGTCTTTCAAACATTTCAGCCCAATCCTTTTCATTCTTTTCGGGCTCCAACACAATTAATGTTGAGAATGTGTAATGAGTTTGACAACTACATATCTATAGTTTGCAATAATGTAATACAATATTTCTTTCTGATTGGACAAAAGTACATTGCTCACTCTTTAAATACGAAGTGAAAAATTGTTGTATAAAGGCTTCAGGACCCTGGGATTAACTTTGTGATAGTGTCGTGGTGCTACACATTACTGAGTATAAATAACAGTGTGGGCACGGATAGAACATGCTGCACCAAATCTGACCACAACATGAACTCACAAAGTTTACAGATTAGTCCTTACCTAATGTAACTGTAGGGTTAGAACTTGTTATTTTTATGATTACCATGTAAAACAATATTTTGTATTGATGAGAATTAAATTATATTACTTTGAAGTTTAGGCCTTGAAGTCAGTTCTTGGTTTTGTCCTACCCTTGAACAATTTTTCTGGGACACATACTAATTGAGTGACATCAAACCACACGATAAAAGAGAAACCAATATATTTTGTTGATTTGAAACTGATCTCATCGAACTGAAAACCAGATCTTAACTTACTAAATAAAACTTGAGTGCACGTTTGAAATGGAAACTCTTAGTTCTTGTTTGGATAAATTGTAAAATCCACATGAGATGCCAACCTGAATGAACTCATCACACAACTAGTAAATAAAAGCACATCCCTGTAACTCTGCTCAATCCAGTTATGACTATCTGTTGACAGTTTGGCAATTAAACACAAGGGGACTTCTTAAAGATCCTCAAACTTAATTGTGCTGGAGCCAGAAAAGAATGAAAGGGATTGTTTGAAAGACTCTGCAGTCAAAAGATCCCAATATCCAAAACAATCAGATGTTAGCGTCCAGCCAATTTCTTCACTTTCTATGATTCTAAGAAGTAGCTGAGTTCATTACTTATTGAAAAAGCTATGGGTCCTGAGAAAATACTGGCTGTAATGCTGAAGGCCTGTGCATAGCCAACACTGGCTGTTCTCTATGTCTTAACTTTTTCAATGTTGCAAGAAACTGACAATTAAGTATGTGTGGAAATTGCCCAGGCATTTCCTTTCTATAATTAAAAAAGGACAATAATAAACTGAACAATTAATGTTTCATTAACATCCTACTATCATTAGTAACTTAATGTGAGGTAAGAGAGAGTGGGCACCAGATGAAACAGTATGAAGAGAGGGAAAGTGGTGGGGGGCACCAGATAAAGCAGTGTGAGGAGAGCTAACAAAAATCTAAGTGACATCATAGGAAAGATGGGAGATGATTTGTTGTTGAACAACTGCTCTTAGCACAGAGTTTCAATTCCACTAATTTTGAAAAACATATATTTCTAAAGCAGCAAAAGGAAAGTAAGAATTTCTCAGCACACGGGAGGGAGATGGTTGTGAAGGTGAATTCTGTTAATCTCTAGTTTCTAGTTAAAAGTACAAGAGTATAATTAAAGCAAGTTAAATTAAACAAAAATAACTAATATTAAAGCAGGGAAAGTTACATAAGATTATAAAGTTAGGCAATTGCAGGCAGCTTGGCCAAGTGGAATGCCCACACTGTGGCATCTCAGCTGTCATGCATACTTCTCCTGAGCTAGAAGGCCTCATGTGTGGGAAGTGTCATTGCATTTTACACAAGTTTGAGTTTTAGGCTTCAGAGCTCCAGCAATGGCCAGATACACTGAGCTGAAATAGAGTAAATCACGGAACTACTTGGAGAACACTGGACAATTGAAAACTTTTGGCTGGATTTTTCAAGGAATGGCGACATCATGCAAATTACCACCCTGCCCCTTCTTTTTGTCCTAAAAGAGAGAGCTTTGCATTTCATGCAAGAGATTCAGATCAGGCCACCACCAGGAATGCAGAGCTATACTTCAATTCTGATAGTTCTGGTGTAGTGCAGAATTGTTGGGTGATGGCAAACTACACTCTGTTTCTACACCCATACATCTGCAATGATCCAGGATCACAGATAGAGACTTTTTTAGCTGCTGTCCAATGGTAGGTACATTAGGTAATTGTGAGCTAGGATGCCATAAGGGCAGGGTGCCACCTGGCCAGGGAACATGGTGTCAGGATGCCAAGTGGGCAGATGTTAGGTACCAGGTAGGTTGAATGCCAAGTATGTAAGGAGCAGGGTGAAGTTGACAAGGTGTCCAGGTAAGTGATGAAGTGTTTAGGGGAGGATGTGGTGGTGTCAAAACCAGGGGAGGAGCTTGGGATCATGTTTGACTGGGGAATGATGGGCATTAGGTTGGATCTGGGGTGTGTGGGCAGAGGCATGTCAAGTCTGAAGCAGGGGTTGGGAGCAATGAGTCTGGACTCAGAATAGCGAGTGTGGGGGGTAGGGAGGCCGAGGTAGTTTGCGTCCATACTGGTGGAAGCAGGGAGCAGAGTCATGGCAGGCAGATCACATTGGGTAGATCAGGGTGGGGGTGGGGGGGGGGGGCGTCAGGTCCAGATAGAGTGGGTTTTCATGTTGTGGGGGACAGATGGGCTGGTCAGGTCAGGGTCTGGGAGGGTAAAAGTGACCTGGGAGAGGTGTAAGATGTAGGTATAGTGTCTGTTGAATTTTTACTCAAGAGTTAGTTAATGTGTTTAATAGTTTAACTTTTCCCAAGTAACTGTTTACTTAAATTCACTGGAACCCTCCAAATCCTTCCATTTAAATGGATACTTCTGAGGGGCTCTAAGTGGGGAGAAATTGCCCAGTTGTCAATTTCAGAGTCTGCCACAATGATGATTCTACAGGCTCCCCAAGTGCGGGTCCTGTGGGAGTTGGTGGAGGTGGTCAGTTTGGGGCAGATCCAGTGGCAGAGTTGTGGGGGGGGGGGTGGGGGGGGGTGGTGGGGTTGGGGGGAGGCGGTAAGGATGGGGATTCCAGTCAGCTCAGGGATAGTGTGGTCAGCCTGGCCCACTGATGTGGTGGGTGGTCAGGATGGGTCCAGTCCAATGGAAAGGGGCGTGATTATTGAGGGCAGAGTGGGGTAAAGCTGCCTCCTCTTCAGCCGCAGAGTCCTGGTCCAGTAGTGGGTTGGCTCTGGTCTAGCGTTGAGGTAGGGACCAGGGGTTTAGAGACACAATGAGGACAGGGGTTCAGTTCCTCGGGGTGGGTGGAGGGAGAGCATTGTCAGGCCAGGGTCTGGGGATGTGGTGAAAGCAGTCAGGGGAAAATGTAGTTAGGAGTGTCTAAGGTAAGTATTTGAAGAGTTGCTCAGAAGTCAGACAATGTGTTTAATTGTCCATCATTTCCTGAGTAACTATTTACTTAATTTCATCAGAACCTACTGAATGCTCTTTCAAAGGTTTGCAGGCAAAGAAGAATTGTCCAGCAGATTCTTTAATTCCACAGCAATTCCTCCAGAATCAGCTACAACAGAGATTCCACTGGCCCCATGTACAATTTCCAATTACATCGGATAATGACTCTCTGACCAGTGGAAAATCCAAGCCAGATATTTAGGATACAGTTAATAGTCACATGGAAATATATGGGTTAATTTGGAAGATTTATTCAGGGAAAATAGTTCTAACTTTTGGATTTGTTTTGAAAGTGTAACAGACAGCAGTTGAGGTCAAGGCAGCTGATGTGGTGGGATATCATGTTCTGGGGTAAAGAGGGCGTGGTCAGATCAGTGTCTGTGAGGGTAAAAGTGATCTGGGAGGGGTGTGTGAGGTAAGTATAGAGTTCATTGAATATTTACTCAGGAGTGTTGATGTGTTGTACCCAAGCTTCCGCAGGCCTTTGATACAAAGCCACACAAGTGGCTTGTGAGAAAAGTTTCAGATCATGAAATAAAAGGGATAGGAGCAATGCAGATGTAAATTGGTTGAGGGATAGGAGATGGACCTTAATAGTCAATGGTATTTCAAGTTGGAAGATGGTCTGTAGTGGAATTCCCACATGTTAATATTGGGATCTTTGTTATAATCTACAGTGGTGGCGAAAATTTTAAAGTTGGCAGATACCACAACATTTGGGACAATTATAAACAGCGAAGATGACAGTGTAGAACTTTCAGATGGATATTGACGAGTTGGTGAAGTGAGTGGATAGGAGGCAGATGAGGTTACAGTACTGGCCCCAGGGGAGCTCCACCATAAACCTTGAACCAGCCCAAAACTATCCATTGACCATTAAGCTCTGTTTTCTATCACTCAGCCAATTTTCTATCGATGTTGTTGTTTCTTTTGTAATATGACCTATCACTCTCTTCATCAGTTTGCTGTGTGGCAATGTATCAAGTGCCTCCTGGAAACCCATATATACCACATTGACAGTATTGCCCTGATCAATCCTTTCTGTTTCCACTTCAAAAAAATTCCAGCAACTGAATTAAACAAAATTTTCCCTCTAGAAGTCAAAATTGCCTCTTCCCAATCAACCCATGTGATTACAAATTCTATCCCAAATAATTGTTTCTAGATATGGGATGAGAAAAACTTTTGTATTCACCAGATAGTTAGGGTATAGAATGCACTGCTTGAAGTATGGCAGGGGCAAGTTTAATTGAGGTGTTCAGGAGGGCATTAGATGATTATTTAGTTGGAGACAATTTGTAGGCTTATGGGAAAATGATAGTAGCTTGGCAATAAGTTAAAATCCTCAACATGCCGTTTCATACATGATGGGCTGTATAGCTTTCTTTTGCACTGGAACAATTCTGTGATTTTGGGAGATGTAGGTTGATTCAAAAAAGTGTAAATGAGCCAGAGTACAAGCTCAACTGATCATCTGGAATAGACTGTATTTCCTCAGTGCATGGGACAGAGGGCCATCATCAAAAATGTCCATTGTGTTTGCCATCTTCACATGTGTAGTGAGCCCAGGATGTTATGCCTTCAGCGGGAGAGAAAGAAGAACTGATTTTTAACAAAGATCTGAACAGTTGTATGCATGGATTCACTCCAATTTTATCTCTCTGTCAAACTGACAACTAACAGCATAATTGCCAGACTGCCAAAGCAAAGGATTTTAATTCTTCTTCAATTATTTATAGGAATAGTCTTGAGTTACTGGAGGTTGGTATATTGACAATTCTTTTCATTGTTCTCCATCAACTTCAGTTTCACTATGTAATACAAACTACATTCTGGACTAAAAGCCTGCTATCTGAAGGAGGTTTTCACTAATCCACTAACTCCAAAATGTTACAGCGCTAGTGACAGTTAGAGCAAAGAGAATGTTTTAAGGTAATCTATTTTATCAACAAAACTTTTAAATGTTAATAAATCTGTTTCTATTTAACTGGCATCACACCACGTGATGCTCCAACTTTGTACATGTTGGCATGGTGCTCCACCGAGTGGTGGCTGCAAGTCCAGCCTATCTTATGTTGGTTGTTCACATAATTATTGGCACTTTCTTGTTCTCCACAAACAAAAGGAACACATGCAAATCTTGTGGCTTTCTTTGACCTCCTTTATCACTACGTTACTTGCTGTCACGAGGTTCACTTTTTAAAGCTACTTCCATAAAGACAGTTGATAGTCTCTGAAGGTAAAGGCTTTGCAACTGAATATGGTGCGAAAGTGAAGAGGAGTTGATCTTTCTGTGAGGACATCCAGCAGTAAACTCAGAGCAAACGACCTGTATACAATTATGGGGGGTATAGATAAAGTAGACAGGGAGAAATGTTTCCCCTTGATGGAGAGATCAATGATCAGGAGACGCAGATTTAAGGTACGGGGGACGTGAGGAGAAATATTTTCATCCATACGGTGGTTGGAATCTGGAACTCACTAGGTTTAAGAATGGTCAAGGCAGAAACTCTCATAAGATTAAAGTAGCATTTGGCCGGGCACTTACGATGCCAAGGCTACGGGCTAAGTGCTGAAATTCTACAAGATGTAACCTGGTCCATTCTATGAGCTGGGTGTGTGTCTCTGCATGCGCTGTGAACCTACAGCAGCCTTTCAGAGTTAGCTCCTGCTGTGCACAGAGGCATAGCTTTGTAGCTCAGAGGCTTCCTCCAAGTGGATGAAGAGAGGTGCTATGGGCCTTCTGGCAGTTACCAGATGCCAGCATCTGGAGACATGGGGTGTGCACCGCTGATGCTCTGAGACATTGTTGGCTGTCCAAGACCACAGCTCGGAGGAATCAGCAGCAAACTGAAGTTTCCAGGTACTTGTTGGAACTTTCATGTCTGAAATTGTTGACATCTAGTTTCCTCACAGTGGCTAGTAGAATAAAAGGCTGCATACTAATGAGGCAAGATTTAATATTAGTGAGATTATTAACAAGCTATAAACCCCATTAATAGACACCTCGCTGCTCTCTAGCAGAAATTTCATCATAACACTTGGGGATCTGTTTCAAAACTGCAGCAAGCTACTCACAGCTGTGAGAAAGACCTCTCCTGACTTCTTAAACAGTCCTTCCAGATTTCCCACCATGTTATTTCAGGCCTAAGACACCAGCCCAAATGCCTGTTATAAAAGTTTGGTACCAGGCACAGTTTCCTAATTCCCAGAAAGGATGTTTAGCTGAGGGGAATGTCTGACTTTAATGAGCTGAGATTTTATCTGTGTTTGTTCATGTATTTTACACACAGGTGTGGCAAGGCTTTAAAACCAGGCTTTCTGCTGTAAGCAAATGTGCACCAACTAAACAATCACATTTTCCTAAGTGTAAATAGAACCAGTCATTCAAGTTTCCACCTCAGATCATGTCGCTATTTGTAGGCTTTTCATAAAAAGAACTGGTCATCACCATAATTATCTTACAAAATTGAACATGTGAAGCTGTAAAACACAGTGTTGTTTTCAGACAACCTTATATGCTTCCACACCTTTCATGGAGTTTGAATTGTCAGTGGCTCGGTCCCATGATATGGGATCTAGCAGATCCCACTGAAAACGGCAGTGACCACATCTGCAGCAAGTGTGGGCAGCTTGAGGAGATCCAGCTCAAAGTTGATGAGCTGGAATCTGAGCTCCAAACACTGTGGCACATCTGGGAGGGGGAGAAATACCTGGATGCTGTGTTCCAGGAGGCAGTCACACCTGGGAGATTAACTAATATTAATTCGTTCAGTGGACAGGGACAGCAGTGAATGACTGCGAGTGAGGCAGGTAGAGGGGCCCTGCAGACAGGAACACAGGAGCCGCAGCCCTTGTCATTGTCCCACAGGTGTGAGCCACTTGCTCCCTGTGTGGATGAGGAGCAGGTCTGCAGGAAGGATGACTCAACTGCCCGTGGCACCATGGTCCAGGCAGCCATTCAAGTGGGGATGGACTAAAAGGCAGTTTGTAGCTGTAGGGGATTCAATCATCAGGGGGATAGACAGTAACCTTTGCGAGCAGGATAGAAAATCCGCATGGTGTGTTGCCTGCCCAGTGCCAGGGTGCGAGACATCACTGACCGGCGTGAGAGGATACCAGAGAGGGAGGGGGAGGATCTAGTGTTGTGGTCCATGTAGAGACCAAAAACATAGGCAGAACTCGGAAAAAAGACCTGTTTCGGGATTATGAAAAGCTAGGAACAAAATTATAAAACAGGTCTTCAAGTATCATAATCTCTGGATTGCTGCCCGAGCCACGTGCAAATTGACATAGGGAGGTGAGGATCAGGGAAGTAAACACGTGGCTAAGAGAGTGGTGTGGGAAAGAGGGATTCCTTTTCATGGGGCACTGGCATCAGTTCTGGGACTGGTGAAAAGGGTAATTAGGGTGGTCAACTGGACATGAAACTAGTAAGTAGGGAGGAAGGGGGGAGTGAGTGTATAGGGAGTATAACAGTTAATGGAAGGCAAAGCAGCAGCTTAGCAGGTGATGAAGAAGCTTCAACTCCATTGAAAATTAGGAAAAACGTTAAAGGGAAGGAGAGCTCAAGAGCTGTTAGTTATGGAGGTAATAGGACCCAAAAAGAAGGTACAAAAACTGACATGAATGCTCGGAGCATTTGAAACAAGGTGGATGAGTTGACGGCGCAAATCGTGGCAAATGGGTGTGATTTAGTGGCCATTACAGATACATGGTTGCATGACTGGGAGTTAAATATCCGGGTATCTAACTGTTCGGAAGGACAGACAGGAAGGTAAACAAGGTGGTGTTGCTATGAGTTTTAAGGATGATATCAGGGCGGTAGTGAGAGATGATATAGGTTCTACTGAACAATACACTGAATCCATTTGGGTGGAAATTAGGAATGGCAGGGAGAAGAAGTCACTGATTGGTGTGGCCAATAGGCCATCAAATAGTGACATCGTGGTGGGGCAGGCAATAAACACAGAAATAGCAAATGCATGTAAAAATGGTACAGCAATTATCTTTGGGGATTTTAATCTACATATCAATTGGTCAAACCAGTTCGGTCATGGCAGCCTTGAGGAGGGGTTCATAGAATGCATCTGCGATAATTTCTTTGAACAATATGTAATGGAACCTATGAGGGAGCAAGCAATCCTAGATCTAGTCTTGTGTAATGAGACAGGAGTAATTTATGATCCCACAGTTAGGGATCCTCTCGGAAGGAGCGATCACAGTATGGTCGAATTTAAAATACAGATGGAGCGTGAGAAGGTTAAATCCAGTACCTACGTCCTGTGCTTAAACAAAGGAGACTATGATGAGATGAGGGAGGAGATGGGTAAGGTAAAATGGGAGCACAAACTTTATGGTGGGTCAATTGAGGAACAGTGGAGGATTTTCAGAAAGAATTTTCACAGTGCTCAGCAGAAGTATATTCCAGTGATAAGGAAGAACTGTATGGAAAGAGAGAGCCAGCCATGGATGTCTAAGGAAATAAAGGAAAGTATCAGATTAAAAAAAAACAAAAAAGCAAAGAGTAGTGGGAAACTAGTAGACTGGGAAATCTTTAAAAACAGAAAGCCACAAAAAAAGTTATAAAGAAAAGTAAGATAGAGAATGAGAGTAAATTAGCTCGAAATATAAAAGCAGGCAGCCAAAGTTTCTATAAACATATAAATCGTAAAAGTGTGACAAAGGTAAACATTGACCCTTTAGAGGATGAGAAGGCCAATTTAACAACTGGGAATGATGAAAAAGCTGAACTGTTAACCAGTTATTTTGTGTTCGCCTTCATAGTGGAAGACACAATAACATGCCGAAAACTGATGGAAGAAGGTTATAGCGGGTGGGGACCTAGAAACTATAATTATCAATGAGAAGGCAGTGCGGGGCAAGCTAATGGGGCTAAAGGTAGAAAAGTCTCTTGGCCCTGATGAAATGCATCCCAGGATAGACAAAGGAGGTAGGCAAAAAGCAGATAACTGATGAAGGGTCTAGGCCCGAAACGTCAGCTTTTGTGCTCCTGAGATGCTGCTTGGCCTGCTGTGTTCGTCCAGCCTCACATTTTATTATCTTGGAATCTCCAGCATCTGCAGTTCCCATCATCTCTAACTATCAGCCAGTTAGCTTAACTTTGGTAGTGAGGAAAATGCTTGAATCTACCATTAAGGAAGAAATAGCATGACATCTGTACATAAATTGTTCCATTGGGATCACCTAGCATGGGTTCATGAAGAGTAGGTCATGTTTAAATAATTTGGTGGAATTCTGTGAGGAGATTACTTGCGTGGTGGACAAGGGGGAACATGTGGATGTGGCGTATCTGGATTTCCAGAAGACATTTGACAAGGTGCCACACCAAAGGCTGCTACATAAGATAAAGTTGCACTGTGTTACCTGTAACGTATTGGCATGGATGAAGGATTAGTTGACCAGTAGAAAGCAAAGAGTAGGTGAAATGGATGTTTTTCTGGTTGGCAGTCAGTGGCTAGTGATGTGCCTCAGGGATCAGTGTTGGGACCACAATTGTTTACAATTTACATAGATGATTTAGAGTTGGGGACTAAGTGTGATGTGTCAAAGTTTGCAGATGACATTAAGATGAGTGGTAGAACAAAGTGTGCAGAAGACACTGAAAGTCTGCAGAGGGATATGGATAGTCTAAGTGAGTGGGCAAAGGTCTGGCAGATGGAGTACAATGTTGATAAGTGTGAGGTCATCCATTTTGGTAGGAATAACAACAAAATGGACTATGTTTTAAATGGTAAAAAATTGCAGCATGCTGCTATGCAGAGGGACATGGGTGTCCTTGTGCATGAATCGCTAAAAGTAGGATTGCAGGTGCAGCAGGCAACTAAAAAGGCAAATGGAATTTTGTCTGTCATTGTTAGAGGGATAGTGTTTAAAAACAGGGAGGCTATGCTGCGGCTGTATAGGGTCCTGGTGAAGCCACACCTGGAGTACTGTGTGCAGTTTTGGTCTCCTTACTTGAGAAGGGATATACGAGCACTGGAGGGGGTGAAGAGGAGATTCATTCAGTTTATTCTAGAGTTGAGAGGGTTGGATCATGAGGAGAGACTGAGTAGATGAGGATTGTACTCATTGGAACTCAGAAGAATGAGGGGAGATCTTATAGAAACAAATAAGATTATGAAGGGAATAGATAAGGTGGAGGAGGCAGAGAGGTTGTTTCTACTAGCAGGTGAAACTAGGACTAGGGGGCATTGCCTCAAAATAAAGGGAAGCAGATGCAAGACTGAGGTCAGGAGGAACTTCTTCACCCAAAGGGATATGAATATGTGGAAATCCCTACCCAGTGAAGTGGTTGAAGCTGCCTCGCTGAATGTGTTTCAGGCAAGGCTAGAAAAATTTTTGAACAGTAAAGGAATTAAGGGTTGTGGTGAGTGGGTGGGTAAGTGGAGCTGAGTTTCAAAAAGATCAGCCATGGTCTAATTGAATGGTGGGGCAGGATCAATGGACCGGATGGCCTACTTGATGTTCTCAAGTTCTCATTTTATGAATGATGTTTGTGTTACATTTGCTTACCTTGCACATGGAAGAGGCAAAAAGTTAAAAAGTACCAGTGGGTGCCTTTTATCAATAAGGAAGAATTTTAGTACAATATAAAAACGGAGAAAAAAACTGCAGATGCCGTAAATCAGGAACAAATACAGAAGTTGCTGGAAAAGCTCAGCAGGTCTGTTGTGAGGTTCACCGGACCCAAAACATTAACTGTAATTGATTTTGTTTCTTCACAGATGCTGCCAGGCCAGCTGGAAAAGCCGAGCAAGTCTGGCAGCATCTGCGAAGAAAAACATATCAATTAGAGTTAACGTTTGGAGTCCAGTGACCCTTCCTCAGAACAGACCTGCTGAGCTTTTCCAGCAACTTCAATTTTAACACAATGATTCCCAAATTGGGCACACAAAAGAGATTCTCATACTTGACCCTACATCGCTTACTTATTTAGTGGAGATCAGGATTTGCAGGACTGCAGGCTGAAGTGTAGCCAAGATTAAGATCTCACTGTATATTTTTTAACAGACATGGAAGAACTATATGATCAGCACTCCTCTGGATTAACACAACTGCTGAACCATCTTCTATTTCAATGAAGCCTGTCACAGATAACAGAGCACATAGTGTACTGTTGCTCATGAAAAGAGTGAGAGAACAGTGAAATATGACTGAATACGATGCTGCTTTCCTTTTTGAAATGAGTCTTAGAGAAATAATGAGAACATCAAAGGCACAAATTTACAAAGAAAATCTGTATACCTAAATTTATACCTGAATTCTGTTGTTACAGTTCATCCTTTTTATGCTAGGTGAAGTTAGTTCTTTTGAACAGGTTGCTGGCATGATCAAATGTTAATTCGTCGGAAGTGACAAATACATCGCCACCTTTACAGCTTTGGCCTGTTTGCTGGTACACGAGGGATGAGTTGGCCTATGTACGATTATGGAAATCTTGATGCATATGAAATCCGAAGCCATACAAGTAAAAATCCACAAACAAGAAAGAAAAACCTGTTTTATTAAGATTACAAGATCCTCAAAGCACACAACAAAAAAACTGAAACGCGACTGGAAATTACAACTATATCAGTGTTTGAAATGCAGGTCCATTTAAGGTCAAAACAGAACAGCTCCAGAGTCGACTGGAAGCGCATGTTGCTTATTGGACTTCCTAATAAGAGCTGAGTTCTTAACGCATGCATGCAGCGAAGTGGACGTTGGAGGAAGTTCTAGGTGGGAACCGTGTGCTGCTCTTCCATGGTTATGGTTGTTGGCCGGGTTTCTTCGGAGAGGGAGCACACAATGACCATCAAATGCCTTTTACAGAGAAGTGGGCACTGGAGTGGGTGAGGTGTTTTATCGCTCCTTTCATTCCATTTTGATTTTGACTCCTCCCTCTTCCTAACTCTCCCTCACCTGTTGACACGACCTCCCGTTCCACAGAAAGGTTCTTGAGTGGGGTGTCCTCGGAGACGGAGCATGCGGCGTTCACCAATACACTCTCTGCCTAAAGGGAGACGTGGGCTCCACAGGAATTGGAAAGCCTTGTTTATTTTTTGCCCCTTCAATTCCGTATTGACTTTAATCTCCATCCTCTGTTGCCCCCTGAGCTTTGGTGGTATTGCGTTGCCCTCAATAGGCTCTGCATGTAAATTAGTGATTGATTGAAAACGTGTTATTTAGCCCCCCAGTGGATATTGAGTGAAAAGTTCTACTGGTGATTTGGCAGTTGGAAAGACGCCACTCACTTGTGTGTTATAACACTTCCCGATATATGGGGGTGGAAGGGGGGGAAGCAAACATTTTAAAAATGCTGACACCTCGAACTGCTGTAGATAATTCGGTACACGGGACTGGAAGGAATTGCATGGACTGGATCAAGGGACTTTATAGGCGACATTTATTGGACCTTCACCTGAAGTGTGAGATAACATTAAAGGAAGATTCAGCACTGATTAGAGAAATTAAAGACGTGCAGTGAAGTAAGCCCATGTTTTCCATATAATATTAGCTACAACAAGAAAACACAAGCTGAAGCAATTATGAGGCCAGATCTGACTCGAAGAAGGAAAATACTACACTGAGGAAGTAAACATAAGAGATCATGGGACAATTTAACATGACCGATTCCCCCTGACTTGCACACCTTTGGACTGAGAGGAAACTGGAGCACCCAAAGGAAACCCATGCCGATACCGGGAGAATGTGCAAACTCCACTCAGGCAGGCGCTTGAGGCTGGAGTCTAACCCTGGTCACTGATGTGGTGAGGCAGCAATGCTCCCCACCGAGCCACTGCGCAGCCCCGACCCTTTTGCTCTGTGAATTGAGGTTTGTAAATTTTCAACGCTTTAGCCCTTTAAAATATCAGTAGCAATTGCAATAATAAAACTGTAGTGGCATTGTAAATTATGTTCACTTGGCAAGCTAGCGATGGCTGTATTGATTTGATGCCTACCAATTCTGTCACTGGCTCAGTGGTAAATATTTGGTGTTTATATTATCAAAGATGTCTTAATGTCACCATGCCAGACTGTTGCTGGTGCCTTGCCTGCAATTACAAGCTGACAGATAAATGGAATTGGGACCAAAGGCTGTGTTCAAAACAAAGTTTTGGAGAGGTTTATCTCACAGCGTCTGTTGTTGTAATTCGGTTGCTCTGTGTAGCATTTCATAGGTTGGTTTTTTTTTCTTTGCAAAGAGTATCTCGGGGCATAGCAAATTGTGGGATTGAATAAGGATGAGAACTGAAAAATCGCCTTTATCATTGTGGAGAAATTACCCCTTTAAAAGATCAATAATGCAATGCTTAAATCTGCTATCTTTAAACCTGACTACTCAAAATAGAACATAAATTCAGTCAAAATTGATAATAGTACCTGAGGGCTGGTGTGAGGCTATAATCTCAAATGCTGACTAATTGTCATTAATAAAGCTGCAATAAGAAAATAAAATGTTTTCCGGTAAGCACCACCATGAACAGTAATAGAATTTACTTGTGTTCTTGTCTCAAATACAAAGCTCAGCAGTTTTCTCCCAGTTTAATTCAAATTTCTCACAGAATTGAAAAACAACTTCTAACCCAACAAAGTCTCATCTAAGATAACAAGGTGTGGGGCTGGATGAACACAGCGGGCCAAGCAGCATCTTAGGAGCAGGAAAGCTGATGTTTCGGGCCTAGACCCTTCATCAGCTAATGATTGATATTTTCTGATGAAGGGCTTAAGCCCGAAACGTCAGCTTTCCTGCTCCTAAGATGCTGCTTGGCCCGCTGTGTTCATCCAGCCCCACACCTTGTTATCTCAGAATCTCCAGCATCTGCAGTTCCTATTATCTCTGATACAAAGCCTCACCTAACATTACTGCCAGCTGATATTCTAGTTTGCCTTCACCAGTAATCTAAATTCGAATATTCAGGATGGCAGAGACTAAGGAAAGCCTGCATCGGGGGGTATGAATGATTCCGTTTACGAACTTCGCAGTTAGTGCAGCAAGTCTTAATTGTTCATCAGGAGCACAAGTTTGAAAGTTGTATGTACATCACATGTATATTTATGCCCATTATTACAAGAAGCTGGAAAATCATGTATGGTCAGTAGAAAACATTTCCAGTTCCACCTTGGGTGCAAGTTGTTAGGAAATTACCTGAGTATGGTTTCTGAAATAACTCCACAGAAGCCAGTAGCTTGTTACCAAGTTACCCTTCAGTTTTGTGCAGAAAGTCCTTGACAGTGATCCAACTTGTTCAGAGTGAGCAGAACTGCTGACATTCTTGTTAATATTTGTCAAACAGGGCTCCCGGATTGGACCAGATTAACATCCCCAATTAGGGAACTCTTATTCTGTGAGGTCCACCTGGCTGACCTTGTTGCCATCACTGCAGCTTCAAGCTCCAATGCATTCATATGTTAGCATGTGTGTACTTTAATCACCATAAATACATTCATTCATATTTGCAATGTTTTCTTGCCAATGAAAATCTTGACCACTATGGTCACGTATATCCACAATTAAAATGACCACATTTAAATTAATCGATAATTTAAGCCAGCCAAAAATTGCAGATTATTATCCATAGTAGCCAGCTCTAGAGTAACCACTCAGGTGCTAAATACTGTATTACTTGCAGAAACAGCTGACTACATCAATCAAAAAACTTATTTAATGAATAATAACTCTGTGGTTAATATGTGCTCATTCATGAATTGATCCAGTTATTTCATAGAAATCAATTTCTCAACTCTTAGATCACTGCCCCCCATCTCCTGGCTCTGAATCCTTACCAACGGGTTTTGTATTCTCCAAGGTCAATCCCGACTTCCTTCTACTTGAAGGTACCTTCCAAGGCCCATTTATGTTTACCTCCCAGGCTGATTCTTGCTCTGTGGTCCAAATGTACAGTGCTTGGGATCTCAGCTGTTGTTGCTCAGTCTGTGTAGTATTCTTGCTGCTGAAAAAAGGTGTATACTGGAAGATTTCTGCACTGAAATGCTCTCTAGGTTCAGTTGTCATTTGCTGCTTGGTGGTCATGACATTCTCTCTTTGAGACTTCTAGAAGATAGCTTTTAGTTTTACTTTTCTGACCTGACTCCCTTGTTTTTCCCATGTGCTGCATTCTCTTTTTAGCAATATCCTATAGATAGGGATGAATGGACTGATTCCATGTTTGAAATTCCCATCAGAGAAAATTAAAGTGAGTCAGTCAATTTTCACAAAAGCAACCTTTTCCAGAAATGGTGCAGCCACATTTATATTTTGATAATTCTTCTGCATCAAGAAAAGGAAGTGAATAAATGTGTAAAGATCAAAATCATGCTATTCCTTATTCCTTCTTTATTAAATATTTAACAATCAAAGTTTCTAAATGTTTATGCCTGAAACCTCCTCTGGTTCTACACAATTCCATATCTTCATTCTATTGATTCTGGCCTCTTGTGTATCTATCCTTCTGCAATCCATGTCTGTATTATCATGTAGTCCACTCCCCAAGCCCTTTCACTCTGTTTAGCCTCTATCTCTTTATTCTACTTTTAATCTTTTTTTTCAATATCATCTTCTTCAACACAAAGCCAAGTTTTCAAAGAGTATCTCTGGGGTCATTGGGATGAACCTTTGCTGCATTCAATACATTATGTAGTTGCTGCTTTGTGTTGTTGAGGATAAATTTAATTGTAAAATGACATGACCGTGTTATGTAACACAGGATTTATCAGGGGGAAGAATAGTAAAGTATTACTGTATCTCCAAGGGTATGATTGTGTTTGTCCTTAAACCTTTGTAGAGAGAATATTTGATTTTTATTAGTTGGAGGGAATTTTTTGCTACTGGTGAGGCATATCCTCCTAACTCTGCTTTGTACCTAGCATTTATCCCTGGTACTGCATTAGTTTTTAAGTGCTTAATAGGAACCATCGTCCCTAACCAGTAATGCATGCAACGATACTTAATGAAATGACAGTATAACGATGAACCTAGCACTCAAACTCAGGGTCATTCAACAGCCAAAAATCAATCCACACATCCTGTGTTCCAGCAACAATTCCCAGCAGCACTCAATGGAGCTAAAGGTTTATGTTCCTTATCCACAGTATCAAAAGGATGAAGGTTCGCTATAAACATAACTGAGAAGTGCTCTATTTTAAAACTGTTTTATACCTATCTGAAAGATAAATTGGAATTCTTTAGCAATCAAAAGGGAAGTAAATCTGCTCTTTAGTGGTAAGGCCCTGATACCAAATGCCTTTGCAGTGTATCACATTGGACTTCTAGCCTCGAGGAATCAAAGCATCAAAGTGTTCACTGTTCGATATTTAATTTGCATTTGGAAAGGCTATAAGGAGATATGTAAACAGTATATTGGTTCAGTACTTCAAAAGCTGGGAAGATATAGCACACTCTTTTGCTTCATAATGTAGTGAACAGCTTTTCTATATCTGAAAGTGTTTAATCCTGCCACTTGGTGGCAAAAATGGCAATGTACTCAGAGATAGTAAGAACTGCCTATGCTGGACTCTGAGATAACACAGCGTGGAGTTGGAGGATCACAGCAGGCCTGGCTGCATCAGAGGAGCAGGAAAGCTGATGTTTCAGGACGGGACCCTGCTTCAGAAATGCTGAAGAAGGATCCTAACCCAAAACATCAACCTTACCGCACCTCTGATGCTGCCTAGCCTGCTGTGTTCATCCAGCTCCAAGCTGGCAACGTACTCTATTGCTTACACTGACAGTGCCCTCGTGTGGACTTTGAGAATATCACTGAAAAGCATGCATTTGGAGGAAGCATTGAAAAATAAATTTTGATTTTACTGGTTCAAGGAATGGGAGGCAGGTTGATTTGGCCAAAATTCTTTCTCCATCTGTAATTGCCCTGGAGAAGCTGGCGTTTAGCTGCCTTGTGAATTGGTGAAGTATTTACAGTGTTGGAACAAGTGAGGAGAGTTCCAGGATTTTGACCCAGTGACAGTGAAGGAACAGCAATATTTTTCCAAGTCAGGATGATGAATTGTTTGGAGGGGAGTTTGAAGCAGGTGGTATTCCCATGTGTCTACTGCCATTGTCCTTCTAGGTGGAAGTGGTTGTGGGTTTGGAAAGTGCTTTCTAAGGATCTTTGTTGAATTTCTGGAGTACATCTTGTAGATAGTGCATTACTGATGCAACTGAGCATCTGTGGTGTAAGGATTGAATGTTGAAGGTGGTAGATGGGCTGTTAATTGTTGTGGATAAGTTACCACAGCCAATCTTTAATTTGGCTACTGTTTAAGAAATCTCATAGATAATCAAATACTGAAGCAATCATTTAAACTTTATTGCATGTCGCCACCTTTGCCTGAATGTCCAACTCTGATTGCATCTACCTGAGTGACACTTGAAATTTCAAGTGTGCAGTTATCTTACAACCGCATGTTGATGGGATAGGGACGAACAATGGTTTTATCAGTCTGTTGACATTCCTTTTAAATTCTGTCCCAACAAATCTCCCCTGTTTTCTACTGCATAACGCAGAACCTCCTTGGCTGTCATCCAAATGATGTCTTGGGTCATTCCAATATTTTTCACTGTTGTAACATTTAGTGTTTTTTCACCTTCAGAATAACATGTATCCCTACCATGAGGCCCCTTCCGCTCCCTCTGATACACGAGTCCATACATATTAGTCCGTAGGTTTGTCCACCACCTTAACTCACTGAGATTTTACTTAAAATTTCCACCTGACTACTGTATCATCACTCACTGAATCTAATATACCTTGAACATGAGAAGTTAATTAATTTAATCGATCACTTAGAGCACAGGTGGCTAGGCTATTAATATGGAAACTCCTGAACCGTAAATGTCTGCAGCACTTTGTATCAAACTTCTTCATTTCCTGTTTATTCCCCCCACTATTTGGTAACCCTCTCAATTAAACACGACCTTGACCAGCAGTAACCACTCAGCCACCATGGGGCAGCACAATGGCACAGTGGTTAGCACTGCTGCCACACAGCCCTTGGGACCCGCATTTGATTCCACCCTTGTTGACAGTCTGTTTGCACACTCTCCCCGTGTCTGTGTGAATTTCCTCCAGGTGTGCTAGTTTCCTCCCACAATCCAAAGGTGTGCACCTTAGGTGGATTGGCCATGGTAAATTTCCCATAGTGTTCAGGGATATGCAGGCTAGATGGATTAACCGTGGGAAATGCAGGGTTATAGGGATAGTGTATTGTTGCAGGAATGAATAGGATGCCCTTCAGAGGGTCGGTGTGGACTTGATGGGCCAAATGGCTTTCTTCCATGCTGTAGGGATTCTATAAATCCCTGTAAATGTTAGGTCAACCATGTGGTTAACTGAGATTCAGAATTGACGGTACCAATTCATGATGGACATTTCGTACAAAACACGTGCATCTTCCCCTCCCCCATTTCTGATGAAGGGCCTAGGCCCGAAACGTCAGCTTTCCTGCTCCTCTGATGCTGCTTGGCCTGCTGTGTTCATCCAGCTCCACACCTTGTTATCTCTCCACATAACTACCCTTCATTTGGGTCTTTGTCCCCTCACCACCGCCCCTCTCCCCACCCAAAAGGATTTTTCTGACTTCTGATGTAAGTGAGAATGGTGTTGTGGAAGTTCTGTGCAAATTGTAATACAGGATGTTGAGAGAGCAATGTCTCCTGACACTGGCCCAAACACATCAGTATTTGGTCACCTGTAGAATAACTCACATGGTTTATTAATATGACTGTAATGAGTCCTGCAGATGAATCAGTTGGATGCGTGCACTTCTACATTCCTGATCTATATTTGTATCATGAGCCTCACAGAGAGGTTTAAGGTTATATTGTATACACTGTGTCCACTTCCACTGAGTGTTGTTTCTGTACTTCACTTGTGAAAGCCAGCAATACAATTCCATTCATCAGCTTCAGAGTTTATTTAAAGTTCAAAAACAAAAGATCAAGATAGTTTCTACTCTTACATACAGCTTATAGAGATCCTTATTCTGAATTTTGTTCTTCCAAAGTTTGTACTCATTGATCTCGTTGCCTGTGAAATGTTTGTAGTCACTTTGACCAATTTATTACTCCAAAAACAAGTTTACCCAGGTCCTGTTTATTTGTGAGACAAACAAAGGACCATGGTTCAAACTCAGTTTTATTCCTCTTTATTCTTGTTCTGTCTCTCTAGGGTACGTCACACACATACAGGAATCGATTGGAGATGGGTCTGGCTTTCACTAACTTCCTGTTCCAGTTCCCATTAAGTCTGTGGCGTATCGGAAAAGCTGGTTGCACCCCTTTGATTCTCGAGGAGATCGGTCTTAGCCCTTCTCATGGCTAACTCTCGAATTTACCCATATGCTTAACTAACCTAGTTTCAAATTCTGCAGTTTGTTCGTCTCACGTTTCAGAACATCTGGTTTATGACCCAATTACTGGTTGATTGCCTCTATCCTCAATTATGTTGTTGGATTTTCATTAAATCTGTATCTTTTCTTTGTGCTTGTAGATATGGATGGAGTCAGGGAACCTTAATGTACATATGGTAGAAGGATACTGGAATCAGGGTTATAATCATGTTTCCCCCCCATCTGACGAGCATCTTGCTTCAAACGATTCCCAATCACCAATTTTGTCCCTAAATCTCTATATGGCTGCGAAAGCAGAGAGAAAGTCTCCCTGACTGGAAAGCTGTGACTTCTAGGCATCAATTTCTTGTTGGCATTTGGAATGATCAGTATTCTGCACTTGTCATTTAAGGTGTGCTTGATAACTTTAAGTGCTGCCTGGAGATCTTTATATTTGCTTTCAAGTTCCTAAGTTTTGACTTCTGATCCTGAACCTGCTTCTGTGCCTTCTCAGCATTTCTGTTCACTGTCTCAATTGACTTTCATAATTTGAGTTTTAAACTATCTTCTCCTGATTGGCCATCCATTAACCTTTCCTTTCAAATGCAGTTAAAATGAAAACTAGAAGCCTTAACTCTGCATTTTCTAACCGTACGTCCACATTCTCTGACTTTAATTCACTTATCTCAGTTTTAATGTATACTTCATATACCAAGTCTCCTAAAAACACCCCACAAACTCCTATCAGCCTGACCTCTTTGGGTGCACGCTTTCCCAAGAATTTCCTAACTGACACTAACAAACAGTTTGGTGCACTGGGATATTGTAACATCACAAGCTTCACAGTACTATAGCCACTTGAACACAAACTGGGCAACAGTGAGCAGGTTATTGCTAAGCCATTGCTGCTTGATAGCACCTGTTGATGATTTCACTTTACTGATGATTGAGAGTAGACTGTTGCTGTAGTAATTAGTTGAACTATTTTATTGTGTACAGGACTTACTTGGGCATTTTTCCACACTGTTGGGTAAATGCCAGTATTGTATTGAAACACCTTGGAGCTCTGGAGTTCATTGACTTCAGTTCTGCCAGGGCTCTTTGATTCACTCGATCAAATGCTGCCTTGGTTCAAGGTTAGTTACTCTCCCCCCACTCTAGTTTTGGAATGCACATTGGGCCTGGACAATACTCTACATTATCAAGTGGATTTCAGAAATGTAATTGTACTGTACAGCATAGGTAGGGTGACAGCCTACTTCCAGAGCACAATTCTACAGTACTATTGCTGAAATACTTTGACAGACCATACCTTTTTTTAATATCTAGTGCCTTTAGTCTTTTCAAAACATAACATGGAAATAATTGAATTGGTAGTAGACTGGTACCTGTGCTACTGGGGACCTCAGGAGGAGGCCATGATGCATTATTCATTTGACGCTTCTAGCTGAAGATGAATACAAATACTTCAGTCTTGTCTTTTGCATTGATATGCTGGGCTTCCCACAGCTGCAGATATGGATATTTGTGGATCTTCTTCCTCTTGTTAGTCAGAGACATAAGAGATATACAGCATGGAAACAGACCCTTTCGTCCAACTCGTCCATGCTGACCAGATATCCTAAATTAATCTAGCCCCATTTGCCAGCATTTGGCTTATATTCCTCTATACCCTACTTATTCATTTACTCATTCAGATACAATCATAGCATTTAAAAGGTATCAGTCTGCGCGATATCATTTCATACATGCACCACCCTCTGCATGAAGAAGTTACCCCGTAGGTCCCTTTTATGTCTTCCCCTCTCACAGTATACCTATGCCCTCCTAATTTTAGCCTCCCCCATTCCAGTGAGAAGACCTTTTCTATTTACCCTATACATGCCTCTCATAATTTTATAAACATCTTTAAGGTCCCCCCTCAGCCTCTGATGCTCTGGGAAAATAGCCCCAGTTTATTCAGCCTCTCCCAATAGCTTAAGCCCTCCCACTCTGGCAACATACTTATACTTATAAATCTTTTCTGAACCCTTTCAAGTCTCACAACATCCATCCTATAATCGGGAAACCAGAATTGCCTGCAGTATTTCAATAGTGGCCTAACCAAAGTCCTGTACAGCTGCAACATAGCCTCCCAACTCTTATACTCAATGCACTGACCAATAAAGGCAAGCGTACCAAATGCTGCCTTCACGATCCTATCTACCTGTGATTCCACTTTCAATGATCCTGCACTGCAAGGTCACTTTGTTCAGCAACAAGCCCCAGAACCTTACCATGAAGCGTGTAGGTCCTGCCCTGATTTGCCTGTCTAAAAAGCAGCACCTCACATTTATCTAAATTAAACTCCATCTGCTACTCATTGGCCCAACTGATCAAGATCCCATTGTACTCTGAGGTAACCTTCTTCACTGTCCACTACACATCCAATTTTAGACATCTACAAATTTACTAACCATACTTCCTATATTCATATTCAAATAATTTATATAAGTGATGAAAAGCGGTGGACCCAGTCCTGATCCTTGTGGTACATCGTAGGTCACAGGTCTTCAGAATAAAAAGCAGCCTTCTACCATCCCCCACTGTCTTCTACCTTCGAGCCAGTTCTGTATGCAAATAACTAGTTCTCCCACACTTCCATGTGAGCTAACCTCCCTAACCAGTCCACCATGAGGAACCTTGTCGCATGCCTTACTGAAGTCCATATAGTTGTTTGACTATCCTCCACCATTCACGACTGTGGCAGAACTGCAGGGTTTAGATCTGATCTGTTGGCTGTTGAATCACTTGGGCTTATCGTTTTGCTGCTTAAGTTGTTTGCCATGCATGTTGTCCTGTTTTGTAGTTTCACCAGGTTGACACCTTTTTTTTGGTGCCCCTGGTGCCTCTCCTGGCAAGCCCTCTTTCACTCTTCATTGAATTAAGGTAGATTTCCTAGTTTTCATTTGATGATCTATATAAGGCTGTGTGGTTACAGATTGTGGTGAAATTTAATTCAGTTGATGTCCAGTTTTGAGTTGCCAAGATCTGTTGAAATTCTGTCCTATTTGGCATGGTGTTTGAGCCATACAACATCATGGAGAGTATCCTCAATGTGAAGGTAGGATTTTGCCTCCACAAGGACAATGCTTTGTTGACTCCTTTTGAGACTGACAAGGAGATGTATTTGCAACAGGCAGGTAGGTGAGGGTGAGATCAAGTTGGATTTTTCCCTTTGTTGGTTCCCTTAGCATTTGTCACAGACTCTGCCTAGCAGCTCTGTCCTTTTAGACTCGGTTAAATCAATCATTCGTGTTGCTACATGGAAACATAGAATACTGGAGCAGGAGAAGGCCAGTCAGCCCTCTCTGCCATTGTGTGTATCATTGGTTGATCCCTCTATCTTGGGGTCCAACTCATTCTCTTCCCATACCCTTTGACAACTTTAGTCTGTAGAAATCTATCTCACTTTTCCTGAAACATATTCAGTGATTTTGCCACCACATTCTTCTATAGTAGAGAATTCCACAAGCTTCCCACTCTGAGTGAAGAAATGTCATTTCGTTTCAATCCAAAATAGTCTGTCGTGTATTCTGAGACCAAGCCCCCTTGTTCAGGACTCCAGCCAGGGGAAACATTGTCTCTGCATCCAGTTTGTTCAGTTCTGTCAGAATTGTATATGTTTTAAAGACATTCTCTTTCTGTGTATCCAAATCCTGCTTCTACTGAGTGACTCTTGGGGATGGACATTGAAGTCCTGTAACTGAGGTACATTCTATGTCTCTACCAGCCTTGGAGATTCTGTCAACTGATGTTCATCGTGGAAGATTCATCAGCTGAGGCAAGGGCAGTAAGTGGCATTAAGCAGGAGGTTTCCTCATCCGTGAGATTTCCTTGGGTCAAGAATCAATTTTGAGGACAACAACGCAACTTCTTTTCAACTATTTACCACTGCACTGCCACCTCCAGCGGATTGCCCTTCTATTGGGGCAGAATATGCCCAGGGATTGTGATGATGGTATTGGGCATTGTTAACAGGTATGATTCTCTGAGTGTAATGAAGCCAGGCTTTTGCTTGACCCATCTGTGGGACAGCTCTCCCAACTTTGGAGTTGTTGTTTCAGGTGCCTAAGTCAATAAAAGTGGTCCATCAAGTTTCATTTTTTTTCTTTAGAGTTTCCACCAAGTGGTTTGCTCGGCCACTTCAAAGAGCATTTAAGAGTTGGCCATGTTGTTTTGACCCTGGAGCCACCTGTAGGCCAGACCAGGTAAGGTTAGCAAGTTTCTTTCTCTAAAGGGTATTAATGAACCAGTTGGGTCTTCACAACAATTAACAGTGGTTACGTTATCACCAATAGACTAGCTTTTAATTCCTGGTTCCTTATTGAATTCAAAATTGAACTCATGTTCTGCAAACATTATCCCGTGGTTCTGGATTACTAGTCCAGTGAGACTGCTTAATCCATTCAGGGGACGTAAACGTCACTGACTGGGCAAGTTTTCATTGCCCGTTTCTAGTTGCCTTTCAGAAGATGTTGACAAACTGTCTGCTGTTTATGGCTCAGAAAAGGACGTAATTAGAGTCACTATTCAGAACCGTAAACTAAGGCCCTAATACAATTCCTTATGGGGCAGTGCTGTCACATCCTGCCAATTTTGAGTACCTACCCATTATCCCTATTTTCTGTCTCTTGCACTCAACCACTTCTCCAGTTCACATTATTTATTAAAGACTTGAATAATGGCATAAAATCTCACTTGGTGACACAATGTTAGTCAGCACTGTAGACAGTTTAGACGAATGTTTAAAATTACAAAGGGATAGTGATAGACTAGGTGAATGGGCAAAACTGTGGCAGATGGAGGTCAATGGAAGCAAGTGTGAGGTTACCCATTTTGGACTGAAAGAGAACAGATTATGGTGCTTTCTGGACAGTGTGATGTTAAATACAGTGGATGTCCAGGGAGACTTGGAGTTCAGATGAATAGATTGTTAAAATATCACAAATAGGTGTGGCAAATAATCAAGAAAGCTTACAAAATGCTGGCCTTTATATTCAGAGGACTGGAGTGTAAGGATGCAAAAGTTATGCTGCAACAATATAAAACCCTTGTTTGACCCCATTTGGAGTACTGTGAGCAGATGTGGACACTACCCCTTAGCAATATTGGCCTTGGAGGGAGTACAACTTAGATTTACAAGGATGATACCTGGACTTCAGGGGTGAAGTTATGAGGAGACATTATACAAATTAGGCTTGGTTTCTGCAGAATTGAGACGGTTAAGCAATGATCTGATTTAAATCATCAAGATATTAACATGAAAAATCAGGGTAGGTAAAAGTAAATTCCATTTGTTAGAGATTCTAGAATTAAAGGCATTAGTCTGAGAATTAGGGACAGACTGATCAGGAAAAATGTTAGAAGGGTGGTAGAAGTTTAGGACTCTCATCCACAAACAGCAGTGAATGCAGAATCAGTTGTTAATTTTGAATCTGAGACAGGTAGCTTTTTGATAAGCAAAGGTATGAAAGATATATGGGCCAAAGGCAGGTATATGGACTTAAGCTATAGATCAGCCACTATCTCAGTGAATGGTGGAATGAGCTGAATAGGCTACCCTTGGACCTTTGTTCGTGACTTTACTCTCAACTGATTCACATTGATTCTAAACCATGTGTCTTCAATGCTGATGCCGGAGGCTTCAACTAAGAAAATATTTCATTGTCTAGTGATAACACTCAGTCCCTCTATGAGCGTGAAAATTAAGTTAATCTGAAAAGTAAGGATGGTTGAAGTAAGAAGAATGAAAATCAAGAGAAGGACCTCTGGACAATACACTGATGATCGGGCAGATTACACTACAAGATAGTTAAATAATCAACAGTAATATCAGAAAGCTGCAAGCAAATAGAAAATTGATTTTAGCTAATTTGCAAGTCATATTTGAAGTCTCAATTTTATACATGCTCTCCAATTCAACTAAAATAGATTAAAAAATGCTACATTTATTATATAATGCTTTATTGAGTTTATCAAAGCCAACATTTTATAATATAGCTCTTTTGAGGATTCCAAAATCCATGCCTTTGTCATGTTTCAAAAAGCTTTTCTGCGAAATTGCCAATTGGTGTTCAGAATTCAGCCCTGAGGAAGGTAATAACAGATGATTGCAAAGTGAGATGCTCCTCATTCTTCACTGAACCACACTCACATGATAAATAAATAGACGTCTCCAGCTATATCCATCGGCAAATAAAACAATGTCCTGCAAAACGCTAAGGAAACAAAAGATAACCAGATGCAGAGCTGGATGAGCACAGCAGGCCACGCAGCATCAGAGGAGCTGGAAGGCTGATGTTTCGGGCCTTGACCCTTCTTCTGAAGAAGGCCCGAAACGTCAGCCTTCTGACTCCTCAGATGCTGCGTGGCCTGCTGTGTTCATCCAGCTCTGCACCTGGTTGTCTCAGGTTCTCAAGCATCTGCAGTTCCTATTATGTCTGAAACTAAGGAAACAATATTGCTACATGTTTCAACAATGTAGGAATTACATGAATACTCTACATTACCTTGGTATGGAAACAATAAATACCAACATTGTTTAGCACATACTGTAATCCTGGAATTTTAATTTTACCGTAATGTCAAGTTGACCCAGCATTGACTGCATGCATTTGGAACGAAGTTCCCAGTTGTCCTTGTTACAGTTTAAGGAATACACATTTAAGGAATGATCATAGATTTGCTATTCCTAGGAAGGATCAACACTCATTGATAACGTTTGTCAAGAACTTCTGATTCAGCAAGCTGTAATTTCTGCCCATTTTTAGTGATCGTTCAAAGATCAGACTCTTCGCATCATTGATTTCTTGAGCAGTGTATTAGAGTCCTAGAATCATACAGTTATTCAGCATGGAAACAGATCCTTTGGTTCAACTCATCCATGCCGACTAGATATCCTAAACTGATGTAATCCCATTTGCTAGCATTTGGTCCATATCCCTCTAAACCCTTCCCATCCATATACCCATCCAGATGCCTTTTAATTATTGTAATTGAGCCAGCCTCCACCACTTTCTCTAACATCTTGATCCACACACATTGTACCCTCTGTGTGAAAAAGTTGCCCCTCAGGACCCTTTATAAATCTTTCCCCTCTCACGTTAAACCTATGCTGTGTAGTTTTGGACTCCCCTACTCTTGGGGGGAGAAAAGACCTTAAATATTCACATGTCTCTGTACAAGTGGTGCCACTGGGACTGAAGGGCTGTCAACCATCTGACTACAGCCTAGTAGCTCTAGAAGGTGGGGCATCCTGTCACAAGGTTGGGGTTCACAGCTTCAGGCACCTAATTGCTTGAACTATGTCAAATTGAACTATAACTAATAGGGCTGTCAATTAACTGTGTATTAAATTCATTTCTGAGTGGGTCCAAGAATTTCTGCTACTTTTAGGATGTTACTGATGCTCATAGATTGATAGTGATTGTTTGTTTGCTTTTTAAATTGTCTGTTTTATGTTTGCATAGGACAAGTCCATAAGCAAACTAAGGTCACAACAGACCCTGAAATATGCAACCTAAACTCATACCAGTTTGCCCTACAATGATGTTGGCAATGCCAAATTAAAACACTTTTATGTAAAATCAAGATAAAACTGCTACATAGGTTCAGGTATTACATACATGTTCGTAGCAATACTTTCTTATAAATCCTTCCCAAAATGCAGAGAGCACCATCAGAGTTTTGTAGCAGCTTTAACTGTTCATTAACAAGTGATTAAAAATTGTGTCTCATTTGCACTCTAGTAGGAAATATAAAGGGATTGGTACAACAGCACTGTAAGGATGATTTTTGTCTCTTTCACACTTGTTTACAGCATAATAGAAAAATTCCAAGAGGAACCCTGAGTTCCGAGGAAGAGTCACTGGACCTGGAATGTTAACTCTTTTTTTTTCATCACTGATGCTGCCTGGCCCGCTGAGCTTTTCCAACAACTTCTGTCTTTATCCATGAATTAGTTACTGTTCTTTACTCATGCCCCCTCATTCGGTCACAAGAAGGCTAACTTTAAAAATGATATCTTCATTTGTTGATGCCTTACTTTGAGAGCCATGGGAACTTCTGCGTTGAAAGAAGCTAATTAAATCAGGCTTTGTTTAATTAACAGGAACTTGTTTATTAATCACTAAGTGTGTGAAGAATTTGTAGTGCAAGACACGTACACACAAATCAGAAATAATAAGAGGTTCCAGAAGAGAAAAGATAAAAAATGTTATCTGTATCAGCCTCTGAATTGTTCATGAAGGATGGATGGTTGAACATCGTAACCATTGAACTGGAGGTTACCTAACTGGTGCTGACATTTTTCATTGAATGGCTGATGTTTAAAATTCTTGGTGTTGTCGGCTGAAGGATATTCCTTTGCCCTGGTTCCATTTTTAATCGATGTGTAACATTTAGAATGTGAGAAGGTTCACCTTTACCTGCAGCACAAGGTGACTGGTGGACAGCTGCTGGATTTAAGTTAGTATAAGCGAGAGCATTCATTTCCATTTGTGCACTCCAGTAGAGATGAAACTGGCTTCTTAATTTTTCTCCTCGTGAATTGTTGAAAGGGAACAATACAACATGTGCCTGCAGTTTGGGAACCTAGGTTCATGAGGTCAATTCCCAGAATGGCAGGACTATCATATGTTGAATGATTGGAGCAACTGGCCTTGTATACACTTGAGTTTAGAAGGATGAGAGGGGATCTGATTGAGACATATAACATAATGAAAGGATTGGACAATCTTGAGGCAGGAAGCATGTTTCTGTTGATGGGGGAGCCCAGAACCAGAGGACACAGTTTAAAAATAAGGGGTAGGCCATTTAGAACAGAGTTGAGGAGAAACTTCTTCACCCAGAGAGTGGTGGATATGTGGAATGCTCTGGCCCAGAAGGCAGTGGAGGCCAAGTCTCTAGATACTTTCAAGAAAGAGATGGATAGAGCTCTTAAAGATAGTGGAATCAAGGGTTATGGGGATAAGGCAGGAACTGATTGTGGATGATCCGCCATGATCATAATGAATGGTGGTGCTGGCTCGAAGGGCCGAATGGTCTACTCCTGCACCTATTGTCTGTAATGCGTAGGAGGTGTCTTGCTGCTTAAATGAGGGCTGTTAACCCCTCATTATCTTTGTAGTCACACAAGATCACAATCTCAGCTGTGTGAAATTATTTTGAAATTGGGTACTACGTCCCATCAGTCCCACACAGATGCTGTTACCCCTGCAGTTATTGTCTCTGTAGAAGCCCTCTTTTTATATGGAAAAAATTGAAATTATGATTTAATATGTCCGCTGTATTTTAGGGTTCTGACCTGTTGTTATAACAATATCGTCAACATCAATGCTGATTTGGCACCAAAGTTTACACTAACCACTCCCAAAAAAAGCAACTTTTTCCAAACAGACACAACAAGCCCATACTTTCTGAATGAGTGAGGCTGATGCTGTTGTTCTATGTGTTTTATACTTTGTATCAACATCATGGCCTGCTTTTCTTTTACAGTAGTCAAGTTACTCCCAGCTTACAAAATGCAGCAAAACTCCGAAGGTACTTCTGATCTCAAATGTTTTAATAGAAATAGAACAGAAATAGTAAAGGAAATGGGAGAAGCACAATAACAGGATTGTTGTTCACTACAATTTTTTTTTACAATTTACATAGATGATTTGGAGTTGGTGACTGAGAGTAGAGTGTCAAAATTTGCAGATGACATTAAGGTGAGTGCTCGAGCAAAATGTGCAGAAGACGCTGAAAGTCTGCAGAGGGGTAGAGATAGTCTAAGGGAGTGGGAAAAGGTCTGGCAGATGGAGTACAATGTTGATAAGTGTGAGGTCATCCATTTCGGTAAGAATAACAACAAAATGGACTATGTTTTAAATGGTAAAAAATTGCAGCATGCTGCTGTGCAAAGAGACTTGGATGTCCTTGTGCATGAATCGCTAAAAGTAGGATTGCAGGTGCAGCTGGTAATTAAAAAGGCAAATGGAATTTTGTCTGTCATTGCTCGAGGGATGGAGTTTAAAAACAGGGAGGCTATGTTGCAGCTGTATCGGGTCCTGGTGAGGCCACACCTGGAGTACTGTGTGCAGTTTTGGTCTCCTTACTTGAGAAGGGATATACTAGCGCTGGGGGGTGGGGTGGTGCAGAGATTCACTCAGTTGATTCCATAGTTGAGATGGTTGGATTATAAGGAGAAATTGAGTAGACTAGGATTAGACTCATTGGAATTCAGAAGAATGAGGGAAGATCTTACATATGATTATGAAGGGAGTAGATAAGGTGGAGGCAGGGAGATTGTTTCCACTAGCGGGTGAAACTAGGACTAGGGGGCATTGCCTCAAAATAAGGGGAAGCAGATGTAGGACTGAGGTCAGGAGGAACTTCTTCACCCAAGGGGTTGTGAATCTGTGGAATTCCCTGCCCAGTGAAATGGTTGAAATTACCTCGCTGAATGTTTTTAAGGCAAGGCTAGAAAAGATTTTGGACAGTATAGGGATTAAGGGCTATGGTGAGTGGGCGGGTAAGTGGAGCTGAGTCTCAAAAAGATCAGCCATGAACTTATTGAATGGGGGGCAGGTTTGAGGGGCCGACGGCCCACTCCTGCTCCTAGTTCTTATGTTCTTGTGGAACAAAATGAAATAAGTGGTTAAAAACCAAATGAACTGTGGATGCCATGAATTGGAAACAAAAACAGAATTTGGTAGAAAAGCTCAACAGAGCTGGCAGCATCTGTGAAGAAAAAAAAGTCAGTTAATATATTGGGTCTGGTGAAATAAATGGTTGCCCAAGGGTTGAAATTAAATAGAAAGCCTAGGCTCACAATTTAAAAGATGAACAGTGATCTCTTTGAAATACCTAAGATATTGAGAATGCTGTCAGCATTTATTCCGTCAAACATTCTTCTTTTGGCAGGCGACCTAGAAAAGAAGGCACAATCTCAGGCATTTAGAATTGAGATGAGGAGAAATTATTTCACTCAAAAAGATATGGTTATTTAGTCGTTATGTAAATTCAAGACTGAGATAGAATTTGGGTTCTGAGAGAATCAGACAGCTGAACATATTGATATAAGAGTTCTCATTTACTTCTTGAATGGCAGAGCAAACTCGAGGAGCTACATCATCTAATTTTACTTGTTGACTCTCTCTTGGTTAAGTCAACTGTAAATCAGTACAGAATCAGAGCAAGTAGACAGACAATCAACTATCACTAAGCTTTTAGTCTTTATTCTTTAATGGGATGAGGGTGTCGCTGTCTAGGCAACGTTTATTGCCCATCTGTAATTGCCCAGGGGGTAGTTCAGAATCAACCACATTGCTGTGGGTCTGGAGTCACATGTAGGCCAGACCAGCTAAGGATGGCAGTTTCCTTCCCTAAAGGACATTAGTAAACCAGATGGATTTTTCCCATGAGAATCGGCAATGGATTCATAGTCATCATTAAATTCTTAATTCCAGATATTTTTATTGAGTTCACATTCCACCATCTGCTGTGGCAGGATTCAAACCTGGGTCCCCAGAACATTTATCTGGGTCTCTGGGTTAACAGTCCAGAGATAATACCACTCGGCCATCTCCTCACCTACTGAACGCTTACATGAACGCTGTTCGCAAATAAGCTCAGGACACACAACCTGGCCTGGCTATTACCCAGGAAATGTAAGTTTGTCCGGAACCTAAACCATCTAGTTCCCTTTTGCTGACTCAGTTGTCAGGATCTTCTTTCTTGCTGTGATAGTGAGTTTCTAAAGTTGTCGCTGCCTTTTTTTTGTGAAGACTTCCTTTCCTCCTCAGTTCTGTGACTGCACGATAACCTTTATAAGGTCAGCCCCATGCCCTAACCAGATACAGGTGGTCTTGATATGCTTTTCTGTGGGTGCAGTGCAAAAATCAAGTGGCCCCCTCTCAGGCAGCAGCGCATTCTTAGCTCAAGAACACTGCACCCACAGTCCAGAGAATTTCTGCAATCACAGCAAGTCTTGGGCACACCAGGTCACAGTACAGTATTCAACGTTGTCAATTAGATTAGCTTCAGTCCATCAGGGTCTTCAAACCTGATGCCACAATCTTAGAGCTCACATGCTCCTGCATTGTTAGGCAGCGGAACTAGGTTTTAACACAAAAGTCATCATGTGTGTCATCTCCAGGGGGTGCCACTCAACCTTTAGCTGCTGTCATTGAGACAATGCAGCCATGTATGGCCTCTCTTTTCATTCTGGAGATAAAGCAAGAAAGTGGAGTTGAGGATTACTAAATCAGCCATAACCTCATTGAATGGCGGAGCCGGGTAAACACAGTGAACTTCTCCTACATCTTATGGTTTTATGTCCTCTGCTTGCTCCGTCTTAAAATGGAGTGCAGTTTAAATGCAGTAGATACCTCTCCAGTGTCAGCTCTTGGTTCCAGTCACTCCATGTTATTGGCTGCTTTCCAAGCCTGTCAATTGTTAATTGAGAAGCCTGGATCAAATCACCTTTCAACTCTGCTACATCACCCACTTTTACACAAGTCTGATGTCAGTAGTTCCTTATCTGCAACAAAACTTTGCCAAAGTTTCAGGCTTGTGACCTTCAATCAGATCTGGAAAAGGTGGAGATATAGTAGGGTTTATAGCAAGTTCAGAGGCAGGAAAAGGGGTTAAAGGAGGAAAGAACAAAAAGGATAGGGTTGGAGGGCTAGAGAGATTAAATAAGAAAAGGGATGATGTTTTAAGTAATGAAACAAAAGATCAGAACTGAATATTTTGAAGCTCGGGCAGATTGATGACTTGGGGATAGTAAGAACTGCCGATGCTGGTGAATCTGAGATAACAAGGTGTAGAGCTGGATGAACACAGCGGGCCAAGCAGCATCGGAGGAGTAGGAAGGCGGATGTTTCGGGCCTGGACCTTCCTTCGCTTCTCAGTGGGGATTGGGAGCTGCTGGAAGACAATTGTGGAATGATGTCACATGAGCAGTGAATCAAGCTACTCAATCCATTTAAAATACAAAGCAGTTCACTAATATCGGCCTATGTATTTTTTGACCTTAAGTACATGTGACATAGCTGATGTGTCTGCTGGGGCTCTGTTAGTGGTCACCCCCATCTCTGCAAGATTTCACATTTACATTCTGCTCACTGTGGAACTACACTGTATTACACTGTACTACACAGGTGAAAGTGCTATCTTTTGGGTGGCATGCTAAACCAAGACGCAGTCTATCTACTGTGTTGGAAGTGAGATCCTAGGGTGCTGGATTGAAGAAGAATGGGGAGCCATCCCTCATAATCTTATTTATTTCTAAATCAAAGTGACAAGAACACAGATTATCTGGTCATTATGATATTGCTGTGCAGGTGTTGGCTGTCACGTGTTAAACATTGTAGTTGTGACTTCAAAAATATTTCACCATCTTTAAGGCACTTTGAGACATCTAGTGGTCATGACTATGTGGTACAAGTACAAGGTTTTCCTTTCATTTTCCATTGGGTCGAAACTATACGTCAGTGAAGAATAAGAATTTATGTGTACACTTCTTGAAAAATAGGCACATTCTATGACAGATACCAATTGCAAACCTCTATCTGGTGTATAGTTTCTGCAAGAACATGGGGAAGATTAATGTAAAAAGTTTTCAGGGTGATTTCTTTAGTGTAGTTTGTTCCCCAGCCGCTATCAAATCTTAATGAATGTTATGTTAAGATATCACACCCCGCTACGAATTGTAAAGGAAATCAAAAGTTCCTGAATGTGATTTTGTTTCTATACTCCCCAAGCTCATTTGTTTCCTCATTTAGGAAGCAAGGCAGTGATCAACAAAGACCAATTCAACAAAAGGAGTATTCTTGTATCATGGAAATTGCTGGTGAAACTCAGCAGGTGTGGCAACATGTGTGCAGAGAAAACAGTGTTAATGTTTCCAGTGAAATAACTCTTCTTCAGGACTGATAGCATCTAAGGGAATGCCGTATTTATGCTGATGACACTTGGTGGCATGGGATATGGGTAAGAAAGTGAGTGAATCGGCATAGATGGAGCCCAGTGTGAGAGATAGAGAGAGAGAGAGAGAGAGAGAGAGAGAGAGAAAGAAAAATAAGCAGACAAAGGGATGACTGATAGTAAGCCAGTGAAGAAAAAAAGCGAGATAGATGATAATTGGAACTATGAAAGTGAAAATGACTTGGCTGTGCTGAAAGCAAATTATGTGATGACAGGACATGGGGTGTGTTGGTGAGTAAAAGACATGGGAGATGGTGTTCAGGCTTTAAAATAATTGAACTGGATATTGAGTTCTGAAGGCTGAAAGGTTTCTCCAGTGTGCAGCAGGCCTGGCAGAAATGTTGGCCAGGGACACAGAAGTGTGTTTTGGTGACAGGCAACAGGAACCTTGGGGCCATGTTTATGGACAGGACATAGGTGTTCTGCAAAGCAATCACCCAGTCTTTGTTTTGTCTATCCAGTGTACAGGAGACCACTTTGTGAGCAGCAAACACAGCAGACTAGACTGAGCAGGAAAATCATTTTTTCACCTGGAAGGTATGTCTAGAGCTTTGGATAGTGAGGAGATAAATGGGCAAATATTGCATCACTGTGATTGCAAGATGCCAAGGGGGCATTGAGAATGGAGGAGAAATGGATCAGGGTGTCCTGGAGGGAATAGCCCCTGTGAAGTGCTGTCATGGGATAAGAGGGGAATAAGTGTTAGGTGGTGGTGGTATCCCATTAGAGATGGTGGAAATGACAGCGTGTGATACTTTGGATGTGAAAGCTGGTGAGGTTGAAAGTGAGGACCAGGGGTTCGCTGTCACAGTTGTGGGAAGGCAGGAGGGGTGAGGGCAGACATGTGGGAAATGCATGGAGCATGGCTAAGGGCCCTGTCAACCATGAAAGCAGGGAATCCTCAGCTGAGGAAAGAAGTGGGCATTTGAGGCCGCCTGGCAGAAAGTGGCATCATCCAAACAGATGCAATGGAGATGGAGGAACTGGGAGAACGGAATAGCGCCCTTACGGGAAGCAGGGTGTGAGGATGTATTGTCAAGGAAACTGTGGGAGTCGGTTGGTTTGTTGTGGATTTTGGTGGCCAGTCTATCCATGGAAAAATGGAAACACAGAGGTCAAGGAAGGGAAGGGAAGAGTCTGAGATGGTCCAGGTGACAGGGAGAGCAAGATGGAATTTTCTAAATGGATGTGAATCGCAAACTCCAGTTAAACCATAACATGGTTGTAGACATTTGACAAACCTTCATTTCAAAACTTTCAATATGCTGAACGGATACAATTTTTTTTATCAGGATGCCTTATAACTCAAGTCATCAAAGTTTAATTTCCTGCAATCTGGCCAATTGGTGCTGAAGTTTATTAACCACTCAATGAGAGTTTTATGTTCTGTAGTATGAAAGAAATTGGCATGGTTTTGTTGAATGGAAACAGAAACATTGAATTTAGCGCCAACGGACATGAGTACAATAGTTTCATACTGAGCAGCTTCAAGGTTGCATGTAGACGATGAGGGAAATGGAAATGTTATATAGTTGCTACCTTTGAATCTCATGCACACTGACCCAGCAAAGAGCTTGAGTTACTGTGGCAACACAGTATACACATTTATATGCATGTTGTAGCCTGGAGCTTTGGAACTGTGATGGTAGAGTATCCAATTTTCTTTGTCATGTAGCTGATCAGGGCTCTGTCTCATTCTTACTATCTGCCATTAACATGTGCTGGAAGCAGTTACAAGCTGTCATGATGATGAAGATCACAACTTCACATAACATACTGACACATTGAACTTTTGGATTAAACATGCTTTTCTTAAAACAAAGACCACAAGCCATTCCTGATAACATAATCTCTGAGCACGGAATTCAGTGCCTTCAAAAATATCCTCTGAAATGTTGCGTCTTCCATGATGCTAAGGAAGATTCAAACAGCAGGATTTCAAAGGCAATCTAATTACCTTCCCTTGGCAGGAAAACATTTCCGTGGGTTACATTCCAGACGGGGGACATGAGTAAGTCTGGTGTGTGTGGAATATGCAATGGAAACTGCAGTCAAAACGAAGCAGAACCTGCAATGTTTAGCTTTTTGAAATCAATCGTTTTGCCTACCAGTATCTGTGCTATTGCTTTCATCCAGTATAATGGCAACAATGTTTCCTCCTCACAGAACACGGAGACTGTTCCATATATCTTAAGTTTTATCCTTTTGGACTTGCCTCTCATTTCTAATCTTTGTATGTGTGCAACATTATGTCTTTTGTTTAGTAGCTAGTACTCTCACTCTTTCATTAACTCAAGAAAGCCTGCTTAAGTTCATTCCTTTGAAAACATAAATTCACTTTGTCTGAGAGAAAGACATCAGCAAAGGGTGGGTTTATTTTTAAAGTAACCTTATTGCAACCAACTGAGGGACAGGTGAATAAAGAAGGGGAACTAAATCATCCCCCATTATTTGGAAATGCGACAATTTTCGGCATCTCAGTTGGAACTGTAATAAATTGGGGAAACCTCACCTGGGAACTGGTTGTAACAAAGTTGACACTCAACCTGATTATGACATTATGAATGACCCTTCCTTGGCTATGAAGTCATGAAGTATGACTTCACCTCTGAGCTTCTGGTGCGCAGGTTGGGATGTTATCTACAGCCCCACCAAGTCTCATACTAGCTCTACAACTGTTTATATATGGTGTGACATAATCAAGCTTCCATAGTTCCATATGTTGTTGTAAGAGCTCACAAACAATGAGTGGGAAACAGAGAAAACCTTGCACTCCACAATTTCTGCTACCTTTCATACCATTAAGCGAAATAACCCACAGATTAGAAATTTGCTGGGAAAATCCACTCCCCCACTGTTAAGTTAACCTACCCAAGTACATACGTGTACTGTCAGTGTGCTGTATGAACCTTCAGTTTTGGCTAACAATGGAGGATATGTTGCAACAATGGAGTTGATATTAACTGATAAATTACATGTGCAAAATAGCATTCATATTTCTTAAGTAGCAGACAATCAAAGGATTTCAGTAGTTGTTCTAGACTATTTTTAAATGCATTCTCACATGGAAGAACCTATATTTACTTCAGGGATAATTCCCTTGAAGTAATAGGTTACAACTTCATCTCCAAAAAACTGAGTAGTCTGCTGCTGAAACTGAATTGATGCATTATTTTAAAACTCCTAGCTATGTGTGTTGTACAATAAAACAGTTGCCTAATATCAGCATGTAACATAGGCACTTGCATCTTTGAGTCTGGCTGTTGTGATACATTCAGAATGGATGGGGGCATGTATTATTTCTTTAATCACTTCCTACTATATGTCAGTAAAGTCACCATCATCCAGCTGAACCATAGGGTTAATCTTGCATTAGAGAGATTACTGATTATTGGCTTAACCTAAGGGTTACTATACCTCAGGCAAGCTGGAGAGGTTGACAAGAAGAGTCCTTCACAGTAACATCAGCCAGAGCAGGAATTGAACACACACTGTTAGTGTTAAACTGCATTGACACCCAAAGATAAAGTCAATATATAGTCCCAGAGGATCATAGGGCTGCTAACAGGACAGATTTTGTGGTGAAATCTTGGATGTAGGTTTGGAAAGAATTCAAGTATATGTGTAATAAAGTGTGTCAAGTCAAAGTCTGAAACTTACTCAATTTTGGTATTGTCAAAATGTAACTCTTGCTGTTTATTAATGATCTATGTGAAGAAAAGCATCAATAACAAATTTTGCTCTGAATTCAATTCAGTTTACATTTATATATGGTCCCTGACAACTGAGAGTGAACTGCTTGTATTACAATCTATTGTTTTGTTTTTAAAGTTTATCCTTATTTTCGGTGACTGTCTGTGGATATTATATGGTGACACACTATACTTACTGGTGTAACTGTTCACAGCATTTGGTGATGCTAGAATTGCTCCTGTCAAAATTGCAAACTACAAAGGCTGCAAGTCCAATTAGGAATATTGTTAGAGGCCTACTATCACGTATTATTTAGTTCGTACATTATCTTTGTGTCTCCTCTTTTACTTTCAGATTTGCTAATGTCCTGCTTTTATGGGTCTTGACCTTTCAAATTGCCAGCTCAATGGAAAAAATTATCCCACATTCTCCAACATTTTGTTGAGTATTGAAGGTCTCTGACCCAAGAGAATAACTTATTAGTATGTAAAAATAACAACAATTCATCCTTTCTGGTACGTAGGAAATGAATTTTATTTTTAGTTACCCAGTATCCTATTCACCTAGAATCATAGACCACAGAATGAGACTATTTGGCAACTGTGCTAGATATTTGGTTATAATTAATCATTTTTTTTGTCCATGATCTTTTATTTCCTTCCCCTTCAAGTATTTATTTAATAAATGTGCTTCCACCACCCTTTCAGACAGAGCTTTCCAGATGTATAAAAATATAATGTTTCCATATTGTGCCTTGCATCCTTTTGCAAATCTCCTTAGATCTGTTTCCCATATCTATCAATGGTGCTGCAATTATAAATAACTCTTCTTATTTACCCTGATCAAAACTATTTATAAATATCTCTCTAAAAGTATCTCCGAAACTTCGCAGCTCTGAGGAAAACAGTTCTGGTTTCTCCAGCATCTCCATGTAACTTATTGTTTAAACCATGATGATAAATTACTCGAGCATCAAGACCAGACCTCATCATGAATATAGGTTCCATCTGGGAGATTTTCTGTTACCATCACCTTGGCAAGTGGAAAGTACAGTTTGCACTGCTCGTTCTAGTACCCAGAGGAAAGCCACTTGTTAGTTTAAGGAGAAAAGATTCATATTTTAAACAAGATGTAGTTTACTGTATGATAGCAGTGAGGTACAAGTTACATTATTATGATCGATATCGGATGAAATTTTAACAAAAAATTGGCCAAGTGTCAATTTTGGGAAATTTCATGGAGTCATTCCTCCCTCAAGTGCTAGTGGCTTTCTTGTACAATTCTCCGAGGCTCAGCCTGTTATGTGAGCATCGCCTCGCTACAGTGTCCCACTGGCACTCACCAGTGGTGGAAGCAATCTCAGCTGCCAGCGCCTTCTGGAATTGATTGCAATGGTGCACCAGGACACTCGTTGCAAGTCAGCCAGGAACAGCCATTCACCATGTGTGGCCACACAATTTTAAGAGACTAGGTTGAAGAAGGGAAGTTGACAACCTGCTTCTGTGATAGGGGCCTGGAGATACTGGTTGTGATGGTGGTGAGGGGGTGGGGCGGGGGGTCATCCTCTTTCCTCAGCACAGCTCGAGGACACCCCAGCGCCGGTCCTTGCCAGTTTGTTAGTCTGGAGGAATGCCAGTGATGCAAGAAAAAGGTGAATGACCTTCTATGCCAGCAAGTGCCACCAACTTCTCTCGGCTACCTCACACTCACTCAAACTCTACCAGGGGGCCACCTCCCACCAAGGCTCATGGCTTGCCACTCCCACTGCTGCATGTAGCACCTTCCCTCAATCGCTCCCTCTCCACAAACCACTAACTCTGGCTGCCCTTTGCGCACTCTACTCATTTCTCAGGCTCTCTCACCAGCTTTTCTCCAACAGCCCTGACTCTGACAGCTGAACCAGCCACTTTCATCTCGCTCAATCCCTCCTTTTGTCTCTTTCTGGGAAACTAACACCCCACAATTGGGCAGAGAAGGCCAAGGTGGCTGGCAGAGTGCTAGGCATTCATCTCCTTGTCCCCTCTGAGAAGAGAATCCTCGCCTTAATGGGATAGGACAGAGACTGCTCGTGTAGAGATGCTGAGAGCTCCTTGTCTGGGCAACAAAGTGACATTTGTTGTCAAATGCTGTGCTGCTCTCCCATCCCCAGCACTGTGAGTATGTCTTAATGTTCCCTAGCCTCTGCCACTATTTCACAACTCATTCTCACTCCTGTCTCCAGTGGTATCTGTGTGATTTCCAGCACAAGGAAAGTATCAGGAAAGCATTCTCCACCTCTGAGGAGAGAGCCAGCAAGCCTTCAGAGGAAATACTGGCAAGGTTGCCTCCTGCACCCTGCACTAGCCCAGATGCTGGCAGCTTGGTAAGTATGTTAGCTGGATTAGAATTGGGACCAGTACCTGATGAACACCTCACTGCAATAGTTCAGTGGCTGGCCATAAGTGAAACACCTCAGGAGGACTGTCAGAGACAGGCACCTGCTCAGCCTTGAGCAAGAGAGGAGTTCGTGGTCTCAACTATCATTAACTTCACAGAAATACACAACCAGACACAAGAACAGCAGGCTGGTTTGTCAGAGGCACTCGGCAAACTGGGTCAGAGATTTGAATAACCCCTCAATGCTGCCTTTATGGGCAGACTGGCAATAGGACAGCCCAGTCCACCATACTCAGTGTCTGCTAGACACAGACCCAGACACACACACACACAGACATGCACCCCATTGCACAAATGAAACACCTGTTCTCTCCGTGATAAATCATACTCCATCCACTCTTGGTGTGGTGATAGCCATTTTTTCATTTAGATTGTAAATTTGTGATTTGGATTAGGGTTGCAAACTCAGTATCTCAATCTTGGTGTCTAAGTGACCACACCCCTCCCAGCCCAATGTCAACCCTCACAAATGTTCCTTTCTATGTAGCTCTCCCTGTCAAACCCATTGGCTTTGATCTTCCTCATGTTCCCACCCAACCCTTATTTAACTCTACATCTCCCCAGCTTTGTCATCCAAGCACAGTTAAGCACTGTGGTCATATTGAATAAGTTACCCCCTTTCACAAATATTATCCCTTCTGTCTTTCATCATACTGCTTCCAATCCCTACAATGACTTTTCCAACTTGCCCATCACAGCACTAGCCCCTGATAACCCTCCTTTATTTTCTCTGGACCATGGCCTACCTCCCTGACTAACTCACAAAGACAAATCTGACTGATGAGTGACCAGATCCCAAACTGATCTCTATGCATTTCCTTGACTGGCTCCGCATTGGTTGAGCTGCAGGACTGACTGTGGCCCACTACCCAGGTGTAGTGAACCTCCTGACTCTGACCAGCCCAAGTTCCACACTGACCAAATCCAAGCCCTTGGGCTGATATTGGATACTGTCCTTGTCTTACTGTGCCAGTACATATGACTAATCACATTCCCCTCTTGATTTGATTGAGGACTACTCCCCTTAAATGGTGAGAAAGACATTTGGTTGATGAACAGACAGTGTGCCCATCATGTAACCTGTTGGCACACGCTATAGGTATGACATTGCAGCTGATCTAGCAATATGCCCACCCTGTTGGCTGCACTGCTGGCATACATGACATGCTGCCTAGCCATGTGTCTGTGCTAAAAAGCAAGCGAAGACAGAACTATTTTGAGGCTATAAGCTCTAAATGAGGTGGCAAAGCACACAAAGGCGAGACGAGGCAAGGCAGTGAAGCTGCAAGCGAAAAACTAGGTAAAAAATGAGCACTCAGAAAGAAAGCAAAGAACAATTTGGTGCACACTGTTCAAATCCATAAGATGTGCACCTGCTCGCTATAGACTTTGTAGTTGAAACTCTAGGAAAATTCCGCAATTGTAATGAAATTTATGGTGACAGCTTCAATGTGGGTTTTACTCCTTAGAGATCCAAGGCTGTTTTCCTGTCTGAAGGCATGTGATGCCAACATACTGGGTGGGGATTGATGCCTGCCTCAGCTTTAACCCTTTCAAACCCTTACACCCTTATTCAACAACCCTGACATTATTGACAAAGCATGATATGAAAATTTGAGCAAGATATTCCATCTGAGATCATTAACCAGTGTTGTATAAAACTTTACCAATATTTATCCTATAAATAATAATAAGGATCCCATTAGATGTTTTAAACAGACTTCTCCACTTCAAAGCTTTACGTTCATGCATCGCCATACCAGGTCTTTTTGTTGCTGTATCCCCTTTAAAATTAAATCATTTAGTTTATTTGCCTAATTTTTCTTGACAGATCAGGCTCATACTTAATAAAAACTGAAAGAACTGCGGATACTGTAAATCTGAAACAAAAATAGACATTGCTGGAAATTTTCCAGTAACCTCTATTTTTGTGTCAGTTCACAGTTATCTGTTCTTCCTGTCTCTGCTCATTTTATTAGTTTGTCCATGTCTGCTGAAGTTTGTTGCAATGATCTTCCTTGTTTTAACATTATAACTAATATGTTCTTGTGGCACAGTGATAATGTCCCTACCTCTGAGCTAGGAGACCTGGGTTCGAATCCCATATCACTCCAGAGTTGTGTAATAATCTCTCTGAAAGGTTGATTAGAAAATACCTACTTGTGTTCAGCTCACTAAAACATGTCAAAAAAATGGTGGTATATAACTATCCCCGTAATATGCTATCATTAGGGTGACCAGATGTCTTGGTTGGACTGGGGCAGTCCAGGTTTCCCCTAAACTGCCTCAGATGGCTGAAATGTTGAAGATTTCCTCCCCTTTCATCTGCCCCTTGTGTTCCATTGAGACCTGCACCCTGAGAATTAGGGGCAGCCGGTTCAACATCTGCTCCCTCTAGGCAAACCACCTACCTAACTTGCAGTAGGCATTGGGGCAGCATTCAATGCAAATCAATGGCCCAAGGTGCAAAGCCTGATTGCTGACCACAACAAAGTGGACGAAAACAAAATACAGACTTACCTTTGCAGGCAAACCTGTGGGTGAGGAGCTTTCCCAGTTGGAGTTACCTGGAATCCATGCAGCCAACGGGCGAGTTAGGTCAACACTTTAACTGTGCTCCTCTTTATGTCAATTCCAACCATATTTCAGAATGTAAATGCTCTGAAACCACTTTGATAGCTTCTGAGAGGAGATGCTTGAATACGGTTAAGTGGGGTGGAGGGGGGGGCAGGACGGTCAAAGGGGACATGGAGAAGGTGCCTCAGGCCCTAAAGTTACTGAATTCCATACTGAATCCAGAAGGTTGCAGGGTTCCCAATTGGAAATTGAAGTGTTGTTCATCTACCTTGCGCTGAACTTCGCTGGAGCACTAGCAAGCCTGAGACAGAGATGTTGGCCAGGGAACACGGTGGTGTGTTGAAATGGCAGGCAAAAGAAGCTCACGGTCATCTTCAGGACTGAATGTGAGTGTTGTGCAAAGTGGTCAGCCAGGTTATGTTTTGTCTCCCCAGCGTACAGGAGGCCACATTGTGGACAGCGATTGCAGTTGATCGAGCGTAGTGCAGGTAAATCTCTGCTTCGCCCGGTAAGTGTGTATGGGGGCTTGGATAGTGAGGAGGGAGGAAATAAACAGGCAGGTGTTACATCTTCTGCGATTACATGGGAAGGTGCCAAAGGGATGTGGGGAGGTGTTTGCTAGTGGAGGAGGAGTGGTCCACGGTGTCCCAGAAGGAATGATCCCTGTGGAAGACTGACAAGAGACATTGTCTGAATTGAGTTCACTCAACCTTTGGCTGTAGATCTTTGCCAAAACTTTAGACAGACAGGCCTTTCTGTGGCTGCGGATGAGACTCCAGGATGGTGTGCTGCCTCCCTGGTGCCAGTGTCAGGGATTCCACTGAATGGCTGCAGGGCATCTTGAAGGGACAGGGTGAAAAGTTAGAGGCCATGGCCCACATTCATACCAACAAAATAAGTAGAATGAGGGAGCAAGTCTTGCATTAGGAAGTCAGGGAGCTAGGCAGTAGACTAAAGAGCATTATCTTAAACGTCTCTGGAATACTCCCAGTGCCATGTGCTAGCGAGTACAGAAATAGGAGCATAGGGAAGATGCATGCATGGCTCAGGAGTTGGTGAAGGAGGGAGGGATTCTGATGCCTGGATCACTGGGACCATTTCTGTGGAATGTGGGACTTGAGCAAGTGGGACCCTCTGCACCTGAACCAGAATGGTAACAGTATCCTTGTAGGTAGGTTTGCTAGTGCTGTTTGGAGGAGTTTCAAATTATTTGGATGGGGGACGAGACCCAGAGTTTTAGTAAAATAGGGTTATAGCATACTTTAGTAGAGGAAGTAAGGCTGAGGCAGTTCAGCCACATTGAGTTTCAAAGGAGTAAGACAAGGCTGGATGGTCTCTAGTCCAAGGAATTTTTGAGATAAGACGGATGAGTTACTGATATGGATTGACACATGAAATTGCAATGCTGTTGCCATCGTGCAAGGAATGGGCAGGATTGGTAACTCAGCATTCCAGGGAATAAGATCTTCAGACAGGGTAGGAGAGGATTTAAAAGTGGAAGTGGTGTTGCATTATTAGTTAAGAAATAAGTTACTGCTTTAAGGAAGGACGGTATTTTGAAAAGGTCTCAAAAGAGGCTTTGTGGGTAGCATTCAGGAGTAAAAACAGGGCAGCTACCTCTGAGGAACTGAGGGGACTTTGTGGTATTGTGGTAGTATCCCTCCCTCTAATCCAGAAGACATGGGTTCAAGTCCAACCTGCTCCAGATGTGTGTCATAACAATTCTGAACAGGTCAATTTAAAAAAAAAATATATGTAGGACCAGAATTTGGAAAGAGGGATGATGAGGTTCTTGAGCACTTTGACATAAAGGAGTGAGATGTTTTTGGAGGTTTTGGTGGACTTAAAAGTGAAGAAACCCCCAGGCCCAGGTGAGTTGTATCCCAGGCTGCGGGGGCAGGTGAGGGAAGAAATTACAGGAGCTCTGAGCCAAATTGTTAATTCTTCTCCGGACACAGGGAAGGTGCTAGAGGACTGGAGAACAGCCAATGTGATTACACTTTCCAAGAGAGTGATAGGGATAAACCAGGGATTTATACAGCAGTGAAGTGGAAACTATTGGAAAAAAATTCTAAATTAATCCTCAGTTGGAGAGGCAAAGTCTGATTTGGGGTAGGACAAGGTGGATAGGAATCATTTGTTCCCCTTAACTGTTGTGTCAATAACAAAAGGACATAATTTTATGGTGAAAGGCAAAAGGTTTAGAGGGGATTTGAGGAGAAATATTTTCTTGCAGAGTGCAGGAGAGTTTGGAAAGCACTGCCTGGGAGGACAGTGGATGCAGGAAACATCACAACTATTAAAATGTACTTGGATTAGCATTCAAAGTGCTGTAGTGTTAAAGGCCATGGGCCACGTGGGACAAAGGTAGATTTAGAGTAGTTTACGTCGGTGAAGACTCAAAGGGCCAAAGTTCCTCTTGTGGACTGTATAATTCTATGACTCTTGATGAACTTCAATGCAAATGCTATCTTTCCCAGATTGCTAAACGTGGTTTAGTTACAACAAAGATTCGATGACCCTGAGGCATTCGGATCTTTGATTGATCTGAAGATGTATGGATCACTGTGGAGACCTGCGATGAAAACCATTTTGGTTTGATGCAATTTTTCTTGTAAAAATGGTAATATTTAAGGAATAGAGAATTCAAAGTTTATGTGGCATTTGACTATTTCAGAGTAATAGTACTTGCAATTCTGCTTAGGAACAGGGGCAGGGTACGTTAGATAGGTTTCAATAGATCAGTTATGAAAGTTCATGGGTCACTGAAGAGCAGTTCAAAGGATGCAGGTAAGTATGTATATGTGTGTGTGTGTGTGTGTGTGTGTGTGTGTGTGTGTGTGTGTGTGTGTGTGTGTGTGTGTGTGTGTTTCAGAGAAAGAAACAGACTCTGTGTTACACAGGAGTGCTGCTAGCTGTGCTGTCAAGGGCAAATCATCCATGTTGATTCTATGTCGTTGGAGCTTTAGAAGTACTAGTTTGGCACTTGTGTAGTGAAAGCTCAGGGATGTCTGAGGCCTGTGAAGGTCTCACGAAGTCAGCATTCAACTAATGGTTTAAACAACAGACTGGATGTTGAAAGCTCTCAACAAGTATTTTCTTTTGCACTACTGAACTAGTTTAAAGCCCAGGAAAATCCAGAGGCAGTCCTGGCTTGATGAAGCTTGCTAGTTGTGTGTGACTTGTACATGAAAGCTAGCTCACAAGGGCAGCAGGTAACCAGGAAGGCTAATGAAATGTTGGGGGGATAGTGGAGTACAAGAATAGGGAAGTCTTACTGCAACTGTGCAAGGTTCTGGAGTGACCACATGGAGTACTGTGGGCAGTTTTGGTCTCCTCATTTAATAAAAGATATAATTTCTCCTAGCTTTGTTCAGAAAAGGTTCTGCTTCCTGGTACAGAGGGATTGTCCTCTGAGGAAAGACTAAACAGCATGAGAGTCTACTCACATGGTGTTTGAAGGATGATCTCATTTGAATCACATAGGACTTTTAAGGAGTTTGATGGCAAAAAATGATGAGAGGACGTTTCTCCTCGTGTCACAGAGACCTGTGGGAGCAGAGTCCTTGTCTATGTTTAAGGCTAAGATCGATGGATTTTTGATCACGGATTATGGGGAAAAGGCAGGAATGAGGATGTGAGGTATGTTGGATCCGCAATGATCCTATTGAATGGCAGAGTAGGCTTAAAGGGCTGAGTCATCTTACAGTCCTATGGCCTATGGACTCCAACCTGCTGTTCTATTTCAGTGGCACACTGAGTGGCTGCCTTGTGATATCGGAGCTCTGTCCATTGTAGTTTCTATTAAGTACTTCAGTTCACATATTGTGTAGTCCAAGCACAGCTCTAATGTCTTCACTGAATGCAAACATCTGTACACAGCTCTGAGAAACTCTGCAGGGAGAGTTACTGACACACTAATGTTAGCTCTTCAATGGACAGATTCCTAGGACTCTCCAACAATAGGATTATTGAGGCTCAACACTGGTTCTGCCAAATACAAAACCCCCCTGGACAGTAACAACAGTCCCCTCAGTTTGATGTTGGTGATCCAGTTTACTTTCATGCCAATCACAAGTCACAGGTTCACCAACTGAACTTAAATATCTCTTCCTGAGATGGCTGATGTAATGTTCACAAAGTTGTTGCTGAGACTGTGAGGGAGACCTGAATGTTAGCTCTCACTGTTTCAAGGTCTGAAGCTGTTTTCCCTGCCTGAGCCCTTATGGCATCGATATATTAGGTGGTACACAAATTCTCAGCATTAACATTGTGAAATACATTTGTGTGTTCAGTTTGCTTATTATTTCTTGTGATTCCAGTGCATATATTTAAATTGATTGTTAAATTTTTATTTCTTAAATCTGTGATGCTGCATTGTTTGAACATTTATAATCACTTGAGCTTTAATTTTTACAGGAAGAAAGTGTTGACATACATTTGGTTTGGTTCATTTTGAGTTTTGTTCACATTTCTAATTAATCCAAGAACGAAATTTTGATGACAAAAGGAACAGATAAAAACAGTGATGACGTCCTCTTATGGCTTGTCCTGTGTGAGCATGGCCACTTCTTGTTGCTTATTCTATAACACATGGTTGTGGTTGCCTTACAACTGAACACTTTGATCATCATAGATATTTCCATTCAGTTTCCAGTTATGCTGTCAGTGCCTGACCAATCTGTGTCCAGTCTTTTCCTCAGTGCTAGAGTACAAACAGCTGAGATGTGATAACCCTGTCATTAGATTCCGCTAGGTGGTACTTGCTTTACTGCTACGGTCCAAACCTGTTTCTCTTCTTGAGCCTGGTTCACCACCTAGGACTGACTTTGAAATCCACAGTGTCTGCTTTCGCTTGTTTCAGTTTGAAGATCTAGTTAGATCCATTCCAGTCAGAGTCACTGACTCATTTCCCAATATCACCTCCTAATTGTGGCGAAATGCTGGTCTTTACACCATTTATACATTTGTTCTTGCACACAGTTCTAAAATCTTACTTAACATTCATTGTAAGCCTTGGGTTTTGACCAAATATGAAATAATTCTTGGGGAGGCAGTCATATGAGAACAAATCTGGAGAGAGCAGCCAGCTTCAGCCTAGACACAGGGATTGATTGACAAAGGCACACCCTCAATGTGCCAGTATTTTTTTTAAACCCTCCTCCACAAAACTTAACTATTTTTGTCTGTCTGTATATGTGTGTGTGTGTGAGCATAGTGGGGCAGGGGCAAAGCAAGATTTGTAGAAGGAAATATAACTTCTGGTTAGTGAAGTTGAATGTTGCTGTTTACCTGTGGTAAGAATCTATTCATTTGTAATAAATGGCAGTTAATACAGAAACAGCACCATGTTTTTTGCTAACCTGATTCTTTCAGAGATGTAAATTGGGGTTCTTTGTGCTTTTTAAAAAAAATTATCTTCTGTGGCAAATCTGGGAATAGCAAGGCTTGATTTCCAGTTCGTTACTTCAGTAAGGTGCAACAAAGGAAGAAACGTAAATTTTCTAAATTAGGGTTACATTGAATACATGTGAATGAATGATGGATACTTATTAACATTGGTGAGCTACAGGCACAGCTTGTCATTTGGAATTGCAACGCAGTGATGATATTTGAGGCCCAGCTAAAGGAAGCACGAGCCTGGGTGTTAAGTATTCTTGGTTCCAGTGTGTTCAGAAAAGAGAGAATAGGAAACAAAGAAGGAGGGATGGTGGAATTAGGCAAGGACAGCACTGCAGTGAGAGAGAAAATGGATATCTCTGAGGATTCAATGTCCAACTTGATTTGGCTGGAGCTAAGGAAGAAAAAGAAGGCAATTACATTACAGACCAGCAACCAATCGGAAGAATATAGAGGAATACATCTGTGAGGAAGTTATGGACAGATGTAAGACATTTTAGATTTTTTCAGGAGAATTTTCTACAGCAGTATGTGTTCAGTCCGATAAGAAAGGAGGCGCTAATGGACCTGGTTTTTAGAAATTGGTTGATCCAAGTAGACAAAGTGTAAGGGAAGAACATTTGGGGACAGTGATCATTGCACTATAAGTTTTTAAGATGATGGTGTAAAAGGATAATGGACAATGCAGAGCAAGATAATTAAACAGAGTGCACTAACTTCAATGGCACAGGAATGGATCTAGGCTACATAGACTGGAGCCAAAGCTTTGTGGGGGAAGAATAGGCTACCGACAAGGAAGAGATGGTCTGAGTATAGTCACGATATATTGCCTCAAAAGTGAATGATAGGGCAAATAAATCAGAGCTCCTTAGATGAAAATGGGAAAGAGAAATTGATGTAAAGAAGAAAGTGTGTTTATCATAGGTATCAGGCAGAAAACACAATTGAGAGCTAACCTTAACACACAATGTTCAGAGGGAAGTGGAAAAAAGAAATAAGAAGGTCATGAGGTCATAGCCTCAGAATAAAGGGTCACCAATTTAAGATTGAGATGACGAGGACTTTCTTCTCAGAGAATTGTAAGTCTTTGGAACTCCTTTCCACAGGGAGCTATGGGGGCAGAGTCCTTGTGCATATTTAAAGCTGAGATAGATAGATGATCTGTAGTGGAATCAAAGGTTATGGGGAAAACATAGGAAAGTGAATGTCAGGGATGTCAGATCAGCCATGATCATATTGAATGGGCGTGCAGGTTCGAGGGATTGAATTACCCATGCCTGTTGCAATTTGTTATGATCTGATAAGAGAATATATGACAAAGACTGGCAGTTAACATAACAGGGAAGCCCAAAGCGATATGTAAGCATTTGAACTATAATAGGGTGCAAAACGAGGAGTGGAGCCAATTGAGGACTAAAAGGATTTTCAAGTGGAGCCAGGTGTATGGCTGAAATGTTAAATGAATCTTTTGCAATCTGCTTTTACCAAGGAAGCAGATGTCACCCGGGCCATGGTGACAAAAGAGGGAACTCAGTCATTTAAAGAGTTCAAATGATGGGCAGCCAGTATCAGATATGCTGCTGGGACTTTGAGTTGAAGAGGCACTTGGACAAGATGAAATGCATTCGAGGATTGAAGGAAGTGAGAGTGTGTCATGATAGTGAGCTGGTAATGTAGCCCACTGTTCTCTGAGCCAGACAAATGTGAAGATTTGATGAAATTACCATGAATCTCAACTTGCCTTGGGCTGATTGCTACCCAGGATAAAAGCAAGCCACATTTTCCTTTATAAAACAAAATAATTGCAAGACTCTTGGCTTTAACAGAGATAGTTTTTTTAAAAAAAATTAACTTATGTAGGTTAAACTATATCCAATTTTAAAACTCAAGCACAGAAAACTCCTCAAAACAAAATCCGCAAAGATACATCCAACCCTCAATCCACACTTCCTCCCAATTTAATGTCATCCAATATTAAAAATGTATTTCAGATTCTGGCACCTAAATATTACAGTTTTCACAGACTGTAGTTTTCGCAAGGATTTTCAGATGGTAGAGGAATAAATGTTTCAAGTCAAATGTTACCCCCCTCTCCTTGGATGTTGCAGGAACTGTTAATCAATTCCAACATTTTCAGTTTATAAAAACCGAACTGTGGATGCTGTAAATTAGGAACAAAAACAAAGTTGCTGGAAAAGCTCAGCAGCTCTGGCAGCATCTGTGGAGCAGAAAACAGAGTTAACGCTTTGGGTCCAGTGACCTTTCCTCAGAACTGGGAAAGGGTCACTGGACCCAAAACATTAACTCTGTTTATTTTCAGTTTATATTTCAGATTCTCAGTAACTGTAGTTGATTTGATTTGTATTTCTGATCTTGCACTTTGGTTTTGTGTTAGTTGGTTTTCAGGTAATGTTTATTTCTATCAAACTGGTCAAGTTGATGAGCGTTCTCTCAGCAATGAGGTGTCTATCATGTCATTGCCAATTAACCCCCTTTAGAATTGTTTTCTCATTTAAATAAGTTATTAATCTCCCATTGCTATCTGTTAAACCAGATTAAATTGCTTTTCAATTTCTTTAAAAAGAAAGGGTTGGGCTTTGGAGGAAATGTTCAAAATGAATGAACTTATTCTAAATTTATGAAGAAACCCACCAAAATCAAGAAATTGTGCGTTTTCTTCACAAAAAGCTGATGCCTTTGTCATGAGCCAAGATAACTGTGGATACTATAAGTCAGGAACAAAAACGAAAGTTTCTGGAGAAGCTCAGCAGGTCGGGCAGCATCTGCGAAGAAAAAAATTCAGTTAATGTTTCAGGTCTGGTGACCTGTCCTCAGAACTCAAAACTTGTCAATAGAATTGTTAACATCTGTTCAAAAGCCACTTAAGATGAGAATTTCCCCCTTGTGCTGTTCCTACAAGAAATTTAAGCAAGTTTATATTCTAAGAACAATTGCAAATATTCGTCAGTGTTGACACGTCTGAATGCAATGTTCTTGCAGCTTTAAAAACTCTATTTTCTCTGTTGCTAATACACAATTTTTGCTTGAGTTTTGATGGTACGTACAATGGCTATACAGGATTGTGCATAGTATCCAATTTCCTCCAGGTGAACTTAAGCTGTAGCAAAGTCAATGTGTACAGTTACAGTAATGATTACAGGTGTTGTGCTTTGGGAGGAATGATCCAGTCCAGATGCTCAAGGTATCTTTTACCAGTTTTCTTTATTCAAGCATTTGCAGGGAAACAAAAGGACAAAGCAATGACACACCTCTGACTCCCTGAACAATGATTACAATGTATTTGACAGTATCAAAGTGAAGTTACAATGAAGGAGATAACAAGGTGTACAGTTGGATGAACGCAACAGGCCAAGCAGCATCAGAGAAGCAGGAGAGCTGATGTTTCGGGCCTAGACCCTTCTTCAAAAAATTAAGGACCATGAAGAACACTCCTTCCTAACCTGTTCCTCACTTGTGGTGACCCTCAGGTTAAACAATGTCCAGTCGCTTCTCTCCAATGAGAGAGCAGCCTATGATCCGATGCGACTATGGTGACATTTTCTTTCCCTTTTAATTCCGATGTTCAGATGACCTACTAATTGCAAAGTGACTTGCATCCAAATTTCTACGATATGATTGATACAATTATCCTTTGTTGTCCTTCAGAGTTTTCCCATGTCATGTTCTTTGCTGTGACTATCTTGTTGTTCAGAGTTTGCCCATTCCTAGTCCTTGCCCAGACAACGTTTGTGTTATATTAGTTCTTTCATAGGCACGGCCAAAAACTCTGCCACCTCTTTGCACTTTTTAATCCCATTTTTGTGGGTTAACTGAATGTTGTCACATCATTTATAACCTATTCTTCTCTGTGTGTACAGCTAGACTGTAGCAATCAACTTCAGAGATGATAATGGAACTTAAGCTCTTTGATATGAAGACTGTTACAACAGACTTTAAAAGATCCTCTTCTGGGGGAATCTTGAACCTGATTCTGATTGTCTCATTAAAATCCGGAATTTTTCAAACAGTTAAAGAATGCTGAATTAAATTTGATCTTGCAAAATATGGCACTGCTTTGTGGTCTCAAGAAGTCATGGGGAAAAAACTTACTAAGTTGTAAATCCTTTCTTAAGACTCAATTTCCTGTTGCTGTAATTTCTTCATGATTTCTAATGGAAAGATTTCCTTCTGTGTACAGGTCCAAGCTTGTCATTGCTTCGTAAATGAATTTGCTATATAAATCTAGCCTTCACACCAGCACGGATTTGATGCGGATTGTTTGCACCCCGTGGGGATATAAGTCAAAACCTTCTCCTGTCATGTAATTAAACAAAAAGTAGGGCTTATACCAAAATGGACTTTACAATGTGGATTTGCTATCAGAAAAGTTTTATACAATGATTTGCTGAGGTTCATGTTTTGAAAAGCATGGAAGAGTTGAAGTTACATGCTATATAGAGGGTTTATAAGGTGAAATATTTAATAATTGATACTCTCATTGGTGAAGCAACTTTATACAGTTCCTTGCTCCCCAAAAATTGTAAACACCAACTTGAATGGGACATTATAGTGGCCCTTAAACAGAGGGTTTGCATTTATTTTTCTTTTACTTTTTGAACATCGTTATCTGGAAATTTCCTGGGTATTATCTTCAACACCTACACTGTTTGTGTTGCAATGTGAAGTAATCTTGCGGGGGGGGGGGGCGGGGGGGGGTGCAGCAACCACAACCCCCTGTACTTATACAGCACCTTTTAGCCAAGTTAAAATATCAGATTAAATTTGACTCCGAGTTACACAGGAAATATTAGGACACACAATTAAAAAGTGCATCTTACAAGATGGAAGAGGAGACAAAGGGAAAACAATGACCTACTGGTATTATTACTGGACTGTTAATCCAACGACCCAGGTAATGTTCTAGGGATAACAAGGTGCAGAGCTGGATGAACACAGCAGGCCAAGCACCACCGCAGGAGCAGGAAGGCTGATATTTCGGGCCAAGACTCTTCCAAAAAATGTTCTGGTGACCCGGGTTCAAATTCTGCCAAAGCAGATAGTGGAATTTGAATTCAACAGTAAAAAGAAATCTGGAATTCATAGTCCATTGTCGCTAATCGGAAAATCCCATCTGCTTTACTAATGTCCCTTAGGGAAGAAAACTGTCATCCTTCCATATGATGCCAGACCCAGAGCAATGTGGGTGACTCTTAACTGCTCTCTGGGCAAATAGGGATGGGCAATAACTGTTGGCCTAGTCAATGATGCCCAAATTTGTGAATGTATAATTTAAAAAAAAATGAAAATGTTTGAGAGTTCGGCTATCAATGGTAGCAGAATTAAAGTAAATACTGAAACCAAAACTCTCTGGCCCAGCTCCATGTGATCTGATGCCACAGTGATATAGCTCCTTACACAGATGTTCAGTAGCTGTTCTTAAAATAAGAAAGGCATGGATAGTGAGGATTTCAGCAGCGGATAAGCTGAGGCTTAGGTCAGTCTGACAATGTTAGCAAGGTGGAAGTGGATGGGGTTTATGATGGTGCAAATGTATAGTCCTAAGTCATCTCTGGATCAAATACACTACCATATCTGATTTAGCCACAGACAGTTGGCATGAAAATGATTGAATGTTTGCTAGGGAATGGAATCTGTTGTGGGGACAAAAGCCAAACATGTTTTCCAACCATTTAGAAAATGTTACAAATTTATTGCAGATGGAAAGCAGCTTTCTTGTACTATACCAACGAAAATTTTTTACAGCATACTGTACATATGTACACATGTACATAGTATGGTCAATTAGTTTAAATGGATTACAGGCATCTTAGTGAGTCCATCAGGTTAAAAGGCTCAAGTTTCACTTATAATTGCTGTAATGTGTTCTCGTGTAGGATTTTCCTTAACTGTGAATATATCATTGCATGAATGTGATTCAGTGTATTCAAATGTCCAATGCAAGAGAAAATGCACAGTCATCCTACAGTACATCTGCAAAACATCAACAATATCAGAAGAGAATGTACAGAGAGTCAAGTGACAAATATGATCGGTTATTCCATTCATTGCTTCCCCATTGTTAGATATGTGGCTTGTTGTATTGAAGATCATTGCCTTCAGAAATTGAGCCTCAAAACAAAGGGAAAGGCAGAACTGAGTTGTATTCAAGAGAGGAACATATAAGATTACCAATGATAACAAGGTGCGGAGCTGGCTGAACACAGCAGGCCAAGCAGCATCTGAGGAGCAGGAAGGCTGACGTTTTGGGCCAAGACCCTTCATCAGAAATGGGGGAGGGGAAGAGGGTTCTGAAATAAATACGGAGAAATGGGGAGGCAGACCGAAGATGGATAGGGGAGAAGGTAGGTGGAGAGGAGACAGACACGTTAAAGAGGTGGGGATAGAATCAGTAGAAGTGAGTGTAGATGGGGAAGTAGGGAGGGATTAGGTCAGCCCAGGGAGAATGGATAGGGCAAGGGGGCAGGATGAGGTTGGTAGGTAGGAAATGGGGGTGCAGCTTGAGGTGGGAGGAAGGGATAGGTGAGAGGAAGAACCGGTTAGGGAAGCGGGAATGAGCTGGGCTGGTTTTGGGATGCATTAGGGGGAGGGGAGATTTTGAAACTTGTGAAATCCACATTGCTACCATTGGGCTGCAGGGTTCCCAAGTGGAATATGAGTTGCTGTTCCTGCAACCTTTGGATGGCATCATTGTGGCACTGCAAGAGGCCCAGGATGGACATGTCGTCTGAGGAATGTTAGGGGGAGTTGAAATGGTTTGCAACCGGCAGGTGTAGTTGTTTATTGCAAACCGAGCATAGATGTTCTGCAAAGCAGTCCCCAAGCCTCCACTTGGTTTCCCCAGTGTAGAGGAGGCCACAACGGGAACAGTGGATGCAGTATACCACATTAGGTGAAGCTCTGCTTGATATGGAAAGTCTTCTTGGGGCCTGGGATGGGGGTAAGGTAGGAGGTGTGGGGGTAGGTGTAGCAGGGAAAAATGTCTTTGGTGGTGGGGTCGGATTGCAGATGGTGGAAGTGTTGGAGGATGATGCATTAGATCCGGAGGTTGGTGGGATGGTACGTGAGGACAAGGGGGATTTTGTTTTGGTTGTTATTGCGGGGACTGGGTATGAGGGATGAGGTGTGGGAAATGCGGAAGACACCGTCGAGGGCATTCTTGACCACTGCAGGGGGTAAGTTGCGGTCTTTGAAAAACGAGGACATCTGAGATGTATGGGAGTGGAATGCCTCATCCGGAGAGCAGATGCGGTGGAGGCGAAGGAATTGGGAATAGGGGATGGCATTTTTGCAGGAAGGTGGGTGGGAGGAGGTGTATTCTAGGTAGTTGTGGGAGTCGGTGAGCTTGAAATGGATATCGGTTTCTAGGTGGTTGCCAGAGATGGAGACCGAGAGGTCCAGGAAGGTGAGGGAGGTGTTAGAGATAGTCCAGGTGAACTTAAATTTGGGGTGGAAGGTATTGGTGAAGTGGATGAACTGTTCGAGCTCCTCGTGGGAACATGAGGCGGCGCCAATACAGTCATCAATGTAGTGGAGGAAGAGGTGGGTTTAGGGCCAGTGTAGGTGCGGAAGAGGGACTGTTCCACATAACCAACAAAGAGGCAGGCATTGCTTGGACCCATGCGGGTACCCTTTGTCTGTAGGAAGTGGGAGGAATTGAAAGAGAAATTGTTGAGGGTGAGGATGAGTTCGGCTAAGTGGATGAGGGTGTCAGTGGAGGGGGACTGGTCGGGCCTGTAGGACAGGAAGAAGCGGAGGGCCTTTAGGCCATCTGAGAGGGGAATGCAGGTGTATAGGGACTGGACATCCATAGTGAAAATGAGGTGTCGGGGACCAGGGAATTGGAAGTCCTGGAGGAGGTGGAGGGCGTGGGTGGTGTCACGGACATAGGTAGGGAGTTCCTGGACCAAGGGGGAGAAAATGGAATCCAGATAGGTGGAGATGAGTTCGGTGGGGCAGGAGCAGGCGGAGACAATAGGTCGACCTGGGCAGGCAGATTTGTGGATTTTGGGAAGGAGATAGAAGTGGGTGGTGCGGGCCTGGGGAACAATGAGGTTGGAGGCTGTGGGTGGGAGGTCACCTGAAGTGATGAGGTTGTGGATGGTTTGGGCGATGATGGTTTGTTGCTCTGGGATGGGGTCATGATTGGGGGGGGGGGGTGCGATATGAGGAGGTGTCGGAGAGTTGGCATCTGGCCTCAGCGATGTAGAGGTCAGTGCGCCATACTACCAATACCTTGTTTAGCAAGGCAACACCTGACAGCTGAAAACATGATGTGTTAGCATATGGCTCCGTTAGTATCACTTGTGTGTTCATGTCTTGTCCCAGAATTCTGAACACAAAATTTGGCTTACTTTCCAAAGTAGTATTGTGAGGGTGCTGTCCAGCTAGAAGTATTGCCTTTATAAAGGCAATGCTGGGTGATACAGAATTTGAGCATTGTTTAAAAATAAACATGATGTTAAAAGCTTTTCATCTGGCCCTCATAGAGTCAGAATCACAAGAATACTAGATCTCTAAAGGAAACAATAATTTACCGTATGAAGCAGTGGACTCTGTTCGTTCGAGATATTGCATGAAAAATGCACCACAGAAAACTGATTGCCAAGGTTTTGTTTATATTTAAACTGGGCAAGTCAATTTTGGACTTCTTAGAAATGATCTTATATTTGATGTTGAGATAATAAAGTGTGAAGCTGGATGAACACAGCAGGTCAATCAGCATCTCAGGAGCACAAAAGCTGACGTTTCGGGCCTAGACCCTTCATCAGAGCTTAGGCCCGAAACGTCAGCTTTTGTGCTCCTGAGATGCTGCTTGGCCTGCTGTGTTCATCCGGCTTCACACTTTATTCTCTTGGATTCTCCAGCATCTGCAGTTCCCATTATCTCTTATATTTGATGCTGCTTGGCCTGATGAACCTCCACATTTTTGTTACCTTATATTTTGGACTGTAGGCATGCTGTTCCCCAAAATCAAAAAACATTCTCTCCATATCTTCTGAATTAAACTTTTTCATGATTTTGATGACAATTGTTAGGTCAACCCCAGTCTTCTTTTTAAAACAAAATATATTTGTACACTCACGCGTTTCTGGAAACTTCTTTTGAAGTTTTCCCTGCACCCACTCCAATGCCTCCCTGTCATTTTTTTGGAACATGGTGACTAGAACTGTATTGTGTATTCTGGCCTAATCAATGTTCAATACAGGCTCTTCATTTTTCAATTCTATCCCATTAGAAATAAAGCTGAGTGTTTGTGTTCTTTTAAGACCTTGCTAAACTGTGGCACAACATTTACTGATTGGTGTATTCATATTTGTTCATCTGCACCATCTGAAATTACATTCCAAGCGCTGAATTATCTCCCGATCTTCCCACCAAAATGTATTACTTTTTGATTGAGATAGTAACCATGACTGGGTGTATATTCTGCAGTAGCCATAAAAAACTCAATGACACTATTTGCTGAAAAGTAATAAAATTCTACTGGTATTTATCCCTTAATCAAAATTCCTTTACAGCTCCTCTAATTCCTATTGCGTTATTCCCTCTCATTCACTTCTCGCACTTTGAGTTCAGTTGAGTCAGAGTGGAATCACTGTACATTTGGTGAGCAAGTGAGTATGTTTAAGTTCTAAGAGTAATAAATAAATTACTCTTAGAATTTAAACATACTCACTTGCAACTGATGTCTTACATTTCCTGCTTTTAAGCTGCTTCTAGCCTTAGGTGGGGCTAATCAAACTGTCTGCTGGAGTATAAGTGATATCAGCTAATTAACTGATAGCCCTAAGCTAGTTCTGTATTTCCAGATGGTAGATTCATTTGATGTGTAGCTGTATAAATAAGAAAGGTTTAGTGCAGTGCGTAGAGTGCTGAGAGACAGAATGGAATGACTGTGAGCTTTTTCAGTGAGGGAAAGGAGAGGGGTGTTCTTCTCGATGTTTGTCAGATGACAGGAAGTTGTGCAAGACAGCTGGGTTTGAAAACAAACCATCAGAGAGTGAGTGAGAGATAGCAAGAACTGCCGATGCAGGAGTAAGAGATAACACGGCGTGGAGCTGGAGGAACACAGCAGGCCAGGCAGCACCAGAGGAGCAGGAAAGTTGATGTTTTGGGTCAATGCCCTTCTTTCAGAAAACCCTTCTTCATCAGAGAACAGCAGATGCACTAATCTCATATTCATTTAGTATTAATACAAAAGTAAGCTCAAGTAATGGCAAGGCATTTCATTCATGCAGAATGCCCAACATCTGACATATTGAAGACATTTCACACAATCTAGATCAATACATGCAGGAAGTGTCACTGGCTGAAGAAACTAGAGCCAACATTTTGGAACTTGAGAGGCCACTGGAGTCATGAGACTGATTGCTATGTGAATAACATCTTCAGAGAGGTAGTCTCACATTTGATAAGGGCCAAGGAGGCAAATAGTGTCAAATGTTTCAATAGCGCCAAGCAGGTCGCACCAAACTCCTCCAAAGTTCCACTTGAGAATGGGTTTTCCATTATGGATAGTGCTGAAGATGATGGCTCTTCAAAGGAGTGCAGCAAACACTTGACCCATCGTAATTCTGGCGGGCCAACTGAATATGAAGGAAAAGAGTCTGAGTCCAGTTGTGATAGATGGTCAATCAGATAGGGCAGCAGGTAGGTATTTCTGTGGTCACAGGTATGACTCCAGGATGGTGAAGGTAGATGTAGGGAGGATGTTTCCTCATATGGGGACAACCTTGAATGAGATGTATATAATTATAGAATTAAGGGTAGCTGATTTAAAATAGAGATAAGGAGGAATGATCTCTTTCAAAGGGTGATGAATCTGTGCCCACTACCCCAGAGTCGGGTGAGTGCCAAGACATTAAGTATGTTTAGTGAGGAGATAGACAGGTTTTTAATCAGTATGAGTGGATGAGTTATGGAGTGTGGGCAGAAAAATGGACCTAATGTTGACATGGGGTTGGCTGTGACTGTATCAAATGGTGGAATAGACTAGAGGGGCTGAACTGAGTACTCCTTCTCGTGGGTGTTGTGTTCTTACGTTTGCTTGGATCAAGGATGTCAGAGTGGTTGCAAGGGAAGGATGATAGGCCAGAGGTGTTGGCCTCCGTTGGTAGCAGTTATATAGATAGAAAGGGAGATGTGGCCCTGCAATCAGAATTCTGAGAACTAGGTCAGAAATTAGCAAGCAGAATGTCAAAGTTGTAATCTCTGGATTACTTCCAGTGAGTACAAAAATAAGACAGATGAATGTGTGGCTAGAAAAGATGTTGCAGGAAGGTAGGGTTCAAATTTCTGGCACAGTGCAACTGGTGCTGGAGGAGATGGCACTTGTGGAAGCCAGGTTGTATCTGAGCTAAACCAGGACTGAAAAAGCATTTTTCTACTGCTGTTGCCATTCCAGGCTGTTATGCACCCATACAGTGTGCTTTCAATGGTGCACCTGTAGAAGTTGGTGGGGACCTTGTGGACATGCCAAATTTCCTGAGCTGCCTGAGGAAGAAGAGGCACTGTTGTGCCTTCTTGATTATCGCATTTATGTGGGAAGTCCAGGACAGGTTGTCGGTTATTATCATTCAGAGGAATTTGATGCTGTTCACCCTCTCAACCACAGTTCCATTGATGTAGATGGGGCTGTGTTCTCCTCCCTTCTTTCTGAAATCGATGATCAGTTCTTCAGCTTTGCTAATGTTGAGAGACAGATTGTTTTCATTGCACCACGTCACCAAGCCCTCGCTTCCCTTCTCTAGTTTGATTTGTTATTGTTAAATATCCATCCCTCCACAGTGGTGTTGTCAGTGAAATTTGTAGGTGGTGTTCATTTGGAATTTGGCAACACAGTCATAGGTGTAAAGAGAGTACAGGGTGGGGCCGAGGACACATCCTTGGGGAGGCTGCAGAGTTGAGTGTTATTGTAGAGAAGGAAAAGCTACCTATCTTTGTGGAGTGTGGCCTATGGGTCAGAAAGTTGAGGATACAGTTGCAGAGGGTCAAGTTTTGAGATCAGTCTGGAGGGGATAATGATGTTGAAGGTGGGGCTGTAGTCAATGAGCAGGAGTCTGACTTATTTGTCTTTGATGTCCAAATGCTCCAGGGATGAGTTCAAGGCTAATGATATAGCATCCGCTGTGGACCTATTATGTTGGTAGCAAACTGTAGGGGGTTGAGGTAGACTGGGAGGCTGGAGGTGATGTGGGCCATGACCAGCCTGTCGAAGCGCTTCATGATTATTAAGGTCAGAGCCACTGTGCGGTAGTCATTAAGGCACACTGCATGTGTTTTCTTGGGTGCAGCGATGATGGTGGTCTTCTTGAAGCAGATGGGGTCTTTGGCTTATAGGAGGGAGAGGTTGAAGATGTCGCTGAATACCTCCACCAGCTGGTCCATACAGGATCTGAGCACTCGGCCAGAGACACTGTCCAGGCCCATTGCTTTCCTTGGGTTGATCCCCAGGAAGATCAATTTGACACCTACAGCAGTGATGGAAGCAACAGTGTTTGGGGCTGTCAGGGCAGGCATGACTGTGATGCTGGCATTCTGCTCAAAGCAAGCATAGAAAGCATTGAGCGTGTCAGGGAGGGATGTGTCATTGACCGCTATCTTACACTTTCATTTTGTATCCTGTATTGTGGTTTGGGCCTTGCCATAGGTGGCAGGAGTCTGCTTGGTAAGTTTGAGCCTCTAACTTTGTCCAGTACATAAGAACATACATAAGAACTACGAGCAGGAGTAGGCTGTTCGGCCCTTTGAGCCCACTCCGCCACTGAATAAGATCATGGCTGATCTTTTCATGGTCTCAGATCACTTACCCGCGTCCTCACCGTATCCCTTAATTCCTCTATTGTTCAAAAAAAAATCTACCTTAGCTTTAAAAACGTTTACTGAAGTAGCGTCAACAACTTCACTGGGCAAGGAATTCCATAGATTAACAATCTTCTGAGTGAAGAAGTTCCTTCTCAATTCAGTCCTAAATCTGCTCCCTCTAATCTTAAAGCTATGCCCTCTTGTCCTGGCTTCACTTGCCAGTGGGAACATCCTCTCTACTTCTAACTTGTCTATTCCCTTCATAATTTTATATGTTTCTTTAAGATCCGCCCTCAGTCTTCTGAATTCCAATGAATATAATCCCAATCTACTCAGTCTCTCCTGCATAAACTAACCCCCTCAACTCCGGAATCAACCTAGTGAATCTCCTCTGCACTCCCTCCTGTGCCAGTACATCCTTCCTCAAGTAGAGAACCCAAAACTGCACACAGTACTCCAGGTGTGGCCTCACCAGTGCAACATAACCTCTCTGCTTTTAAACTCAATCCCTTTTAGCAATGAAGGACAAAATTTCCATTTGCCTTCCTAATTACTTGTTGTACCTGCAGACCAACCTTGTGTGATTCATGGACAAAGACATGCAGCATGCTGCGCTTTTTAGCATTCAAGTAATAATCCCTTTTACTATTTCTCCTCCCAAAATGCATGACTTCACATTTATTTACATTGTATTCCATCTGCCAGACCTTTGCCCGCTCACTCAATGTACCTATGTTCCTCTGCAAAGTTTCACAGTCCTCTGCACACTTTGCACTGCCACTCGTCTTAGTGTCATCTGCAAGCTTTGACACCCTATACGTGGTCCCCAACTCCAAATCATCTGTATAAATTGTAAATAATTGCGGTCCCAACACCGATCCCCGAGGCACACCACTAGACACTGCCAGCCAGAATAGCACTCATTTATCCCCACTCTTTGCTTCCTGTTTGTCAACCAATCCTCTATCCATGCTAATACTTTACCCCTAAAGCCACGCATCCTTGTCTTATGCAGCAGCCTCTTGTGCGGCACCTTGTTGAAGGCCTTTTGGAAATCTATGTACACCAATTTCACTGGGTCCACATTGCCCACCTTGCTCGTAATGTCTTCATAGAATTCCAAATGATTTGTCAAGCATAACCTGCCCTTCATGAGCCCATGCTGTGTCTGCCCAATGTGACAATTACTATCAAATGCCTTGCTATTTCAGGTACTGCCTCTTGGCCTCCCTGATGGCTTTACAGAGGTCATATCTGGATTTCCTGTATTGGTCTGGGTCACCTGACTTGAATGCTGCATGCCTGGTCTTCAGTAGGGAGTGGACTTCCTGATTCATCCATGGTTTACGGGTTGGGAAACACACAAAATGACTTCTTTGGTAGGCAGTCCCCCAACACATTTGCTAATGAAGTATATGAATATGGTGGCATACTTGTCTAGGTTTTCCGCTGAACACTTCAGCTTGATCCAATGCACTGATTCCAAGCATTCCTTGAGATGGTCTTCCGCTCTCCCATTTCAGCTTGTATCTGTAAGCTGGGAGGAGGAATATTCTAAAGTGTGGGCAGGGGATGGAGCGGTAGGTGTCTTTGATGTTGTGTAACAGTGGTCCAGAATGTTCGATCTCCTGGTGGGACAGGAGATGGGTTGGTTGTACTTTGGCATCACGTGCTTGAGTTTGGCTGGATTGAAGTTGCCGGCCATAATGAATGGGGACTTGGGGAATTTGTTATGGATACATGAATAGGAATGGTTTGGATGGATATGGGTTAGGAGCAAGCAGGTGGGACTAGTTTAGTTTGGGATTATGTTCGGCATGGACTGGTTGGACCACAAGGCCTATTTCTGTGCTGTGTTTCTCCTGTCCTAGGCCACAGGAGAGATCTGGACAGGGTAGTCAGGGAGAAATAGATCTAACTTGTGCAGCAATCAGGAACATGATTGAAACTAATTTGTAAAACAAGTAAGTATGATGCGAAAAGAAAAGTATGTAGCAATCTGCTCTGGTCTGAAATGTATTGCTTGGAAGTGTAGTAGGTAAAATAACTCCTCAGAGGCCAGTGTTCATCACCAAGTCACCCTTTATTTACACATGGAGAGTCCTTGACACTGATCCAGTTCTCTCAGAGCCAGCTCTTAGAGTGAACAGGATCTCTGACACTCCTGTTTTATATCTGTCAGCCAGGGCTCCCTGATTGGACCAGATTAACAGGCCCAGTAAGGAAACTCTCATTCTAGGAGGTCCACCTGGCTGACCTCCATTCCAATTGCTACAGTAGAGGCAGGTTCAATCCAGGCTTTCCCAAGGGCATTTGGTAATTACTTAAATCAAAACAATGTACAAAGTGAAGGGGAAAGGTCAGGAGGATAGCATGGAGTCATGATGCTCCTTAGAAGATCTGGGGGCAAATGACCTTCTCTGGTAAATAAGAATTCTGCTATGCTGTGACTCAGGTCCTGGCCCGTCAATGTCTTACTCTGATAGGTGGCCAGGTTCTGCAACATGAAGCACACTACTACAAATCTTAATATCCGCTCAACAGGGCTCCTCCAGAGCAGTGGAGTTGTTCTTTGTGGATGCTTATGTCGTTTATTTTTCATTATTCATTCCAAGGATATGTGCTTCACTAGCGAGGCTAACATTATAGTACAATCCAAATCACCTGAGGAAGTGATGATGAGCTGTTTTTTTTTAACCATAGCAGTCCACATTGTGTATATTTACCCATAATGCTGATAGGGAGTTCCAGGAATGTCACCCAGCGGCAGTGAAGGAACTGTGATATATTTCCAAATCAGGCTAATGAGGGGAACATGTAGATGGTGGTCCTCCTGTGAGCCTGCTGCTCTTGTTCCTTCAGGTGATAGAAGGAGACGGTTTAGAAGTTGCTGCAGAAGGAAGCTCAGTGAGTTGCGAGGGAAAAGGATGAATACTGAAAGCTATTTCTGTGTCCTGAACACAGGCTGTCATAATTAACCTGCTATGTGCATGGGGATGAGTTCCACACTGAAACCAAGAGAAACATCATCGGTAAATAACTCTTTCTCCCTATCTTTTATTTGTCATCGTGGTACAGATACAAATGGCACTGAGGACTGTTGCAGAATGAAGGAATTGAAACTGTTTCCAGGATAATCACCTACATGGTACACTGCTTGTGTTTGTACACTGGCTGCACTGTCAGGAAGTGGAATTCAATTCAGTTCACAAAGCTGATTGTGGTCACGAGAAACCCATTGCCTCTCTACCCAGAGCTTTGTGCAGGAGTGTTTCAAAGTGCTGCTCCAGGGCCAAACATTTTTAGCTGCTTTATCAAGTACCTTTTCTCCATCTTAAGCTCAGAACTGGGGCTGCTCACTGGTGATTCCACAATGTTGAGTACAAATCACAGCACAATTACAACATTTAAAAGGCATCTGGATGGGTATATGACTAGAAAGGGTTTAATGGGATAAGGGCCAAATGCTGGCAAATGGGACTAGATTCATCTGGGATACCTGGGTCAGCGTGGACGATTTGGAGTGAGGCGTCTGTTTCTGTGCTGTACATCTCTGTGACTCTAACTCACGAGAACATTTGGCTGAAATTCAAAGCAATGCTGAAAGAAGTGTCAAATCTGCAATAACAGAAAAAATCATAACACACAGGAAGCAATTGCAAATCAGTCAGGAGATAGTTATCAGAAACAATTACCGGTGATGATGCTACATTTAAAGAACCTCAGCAGGATGTAGATGAAACTGAACAACCATCACTAGTGGAGGCTCAGGCTTCCAGGGGAGCAAAAGAACACTTGACAAACAGGAATGATGGGCAATATCATGGCGACCCTGAAGATCAACAGCATCTTTAAATATACTCACTGACATAACATATGAATGTATCAGTAACTTGCCTGCATATTATAGAGGCTCGTAGTCTCACTTGTATTTGCAAATTATTAAAGTTTCTTTTGGAAGAGTGGAAAAGTTTTATCTCTAATGTTGCTGTGAAGAGGCTTCACCTTTTAGGACTCAGTGCTGTGTATATATAAGGCTATGACTCTACCTGCCAGTTAGTCTAAATATTTTTCTTCACTTATGGGATGTGGGCATTGCGGGCTGACTAGCATTTTTATTGCCCATCCCAAGTTGCCCTTGAGAAAGTGGTGGTGGGCTGCCATCTTGAACCACTGCAGTCCACATGCTGTAGGTTGACCCACAATGTCCTTCGGGAGGGAATTCCAGAGTTTTGACTCAGTGACAATGAAGGAATGGTGATATATTTCCAAGTCAGGAATGATGCATGGCTTGGAGGGGAACTCACAGGTGATGCTGTTCCTAAGTATCTGCTGCTGCACTTGTCCTTCTAGATGAAAGCATTTGTGGGTTTGGAAGGTGCTGTCTAAGGATCTTTGGTGAATTTCTGCAGTGCATCCTGTAGATATGTTGCTACTGAGCGTCAGTGGTGGAGGGAGTGGATACTTGTGGATGCCGTGCCAATCAAGCGGGCAGCTCTGTCCTGGATGGCGTCAAGCTTCTTGAGTGTTGTTGGGGCTGCACCCATCCAGGCAAGTGGGGAGTATTCCTTCACACTCCTGACTTATGCCTTGTAGATAGTGGACAGGTTTTGGGGAGTTAGGAGGTCAGTTACCTGCCACAGTATTCCTAGCTTCTGACCTGCTGTGGTAGTCACTATGTTTATGTGACAAGTCCAATTGAGTTTCTGGTCAATGGTAATCCCAAGGATGTTGATAGTGGGGGATTCGGTGATGGTAACACCGTAGAATGTCAAGGGGCGGTGGTTAGATTGTCGCTTATTGGTGATGGTGATAGCCTGGCATTTGTGTGGTGCGAACATCACTTGCCAGTTATCAGCCCAAGCCTGGATATTGTCCAGATCTTATTATATTTGAGCATGGACTGCTTCAGTATCTGAGGAGCTGTGAACAGTGCTGAACATTGTTCAATCATCAGCAAACATCCCCATTTCTGACCCAATGATGGAAGGAAGGTCATTAATGAAGCAGCTGAAGACAGTTGGGCCAAGGACACTACCCTGAGGAACTCCTGCAGAGATGTCCTTAGGTTGAAATGATTTACTTCTGACAACCACAACCATCTTCTTATGTATCAGAGATAATGGGAACTGCAGATGCTGGAGATTCCAAGATAATAAAATGTGAGGCTGGACGAACACAGCAGGCCAAGCAGCATCCCAGGAGCACAAAAGCTGACGTTTCGGGCCCAGACCCTTCATCAGAGAGGCTCTCTGATGAAGGGTCTGGGCCCGAAACGTCAGCTTTTGTGCTCCTGGGATGCTGCTTGGCCTGCTGTGTTCGTCCAGCCTCACATTTTATCATCTTCTTATGTAGCAGGTTTCACTCCAACCAGGACAGAGTTTGCCCCCTGAAACCCATTGACACCAGTTTTGCTTGGGATCTTTGATGCCACACTTTGTCGAATGCAGCCTTTATGTCGAGAGCTGTCATTTTCACGTCACCTGGATGGCACATTGGATGTGCAATCAACATGGACTGAAACTGTTTGCTCTGTGTAATGTACATTTTATAAATTCTGATATATTTTCCTATTTTAAATGAATTAAGATATGGAATTAGTCAATCCCTGAGATAGCATTAACCATTGCAAAATACAGCATAAGAACCCCACCTCCTGCAATGCACCTTTAAGTCACACCCTATTGTGATTTAGAATTATATCATCATCCCTTCTTGTTACTGGGTCAAAACCCTGGAACTCACATTGGAGATGTACCTACACCATGTGGCCTGCAATAGTTCAAGAATGCAGTTCCCAACCACCACCTGAAGGGCAGTTTGGGGATGGGTGATTATAGCCTTGTCGCATATTTAAAGAAAGGAAGTGACCAAGATGACATGAACTGCATCCAAAACATTGCATATGTAACCAATGGCAATGAGAGTAAGTTCTTGTGCATGCTGTCTGTTTGATTTGGATAAAAGAGAGTTGGATTAAATTGTTTCTTTTTGCAAATTGACTCAGTGCCTCCCAAATGCAACAGAATTCTTACTTAGATATCTAAAGGCGACCTGGAAGGAGTCAGATGTATAAAAGTTAATAGACAATTTGCCTTGATTGCCACAAGTAATATTACTCTTGTGCTGCTTTGAAGTCGTAATTATGGTTGTGGCCAGCTGTTCCCAGACTTCAGTCAGAATCTCTGTCATTTTGTGTTTGGTCCCCAATGATTTCAGAGAATTGCACTCTGAATACACTCGGCAGATTTTGTCTCCTGTTGTGTTGAGGTCTGTTTTCATTTTTCTTCGTCTTTAAACAGCTTTACCTGTTCTATGAAACCTCATTTCTTTCTGCCGGTTCTGGCTAATTCTCAAAGGAAGGGTTACAAGGCTATGCAAATTCTAGAAGCAACTTGTTTCAGCAGTCTTTCAGTGCACAGTCATGAAGATGATGCCTGGCACATCTCCCATCAGAAGTGTAAGTTAATGTCCTGTTTTTGAGCATTTTGTGGCCATGTAATGTCAAGAGGTGGCAGAGGGTTCGGTGGGGGAGTACAGAGTCCAATTAATCACCAGTATCTTAATGTAACAAAGAACAAAGAAAGTTACAGCACAGGAACAGGCCCTTCAGCCCTCCAAGCCTGCGCCGATCGAGATCCTCTGTCTAACCTGTCATCAATTTTCTAGGGGTCTGTGTCCATTTGCTCCCCGCCCATCCGTGTACCTGTCCAGATATATCTTAAAAGACGCTAACGTGTTTGCGTCTACAACCTCTGCTGGCAACGCGTTCCAGGCACCCACCACCTCCTGTGTAAAGAGCTTTCCACACATATCTCCCTTAAACTTTGCTCCTCTCACTCTGAACTCATGACTCCTAGTAATTGAGTCCCCCACTCTGGGGGGTAAAAGCTATTTGCTATCCACCCTGTCCATACCCCTCATGATTTTGTAGACCTCAATCTCCATCTTTCTAATGCAAATAATTCTAATCTACTCAACCTCTCTTCATAGCTAGCACCCTCCACACCAGGCAACATCCTGGTGAACCTCCTCTGCACCCTCTCCAAAGTGTCCACATCCTTTTGGTGACAGGTGGACAAGATTTCTAGGTCAGGTTTTTAAGGGTTGATGAGAGATACTCCAATATCTGTATTTTCTGTTCAATGGCAGGCTCATGGCTGAGAACCATTTGCTTTTGCTTGCACGCATCCAAGCTATTTGCCAAAATTTAATGTATTTTGCAGAGACTTCATGATTTGTAGGTCATCTTACTTTGGAAGCAGATCTCTTGTGTTCCAAAAGTGTAGGGCTACAATGGTGGTAGATAGTGTGCTGGGCCCACAGTCAATATTTAGCTGGTTAGCACAACCAGTTCCTCATTTTGACCTGTGTTCTTCCTTAAACTCACCATCTACAACTTGCAGAGTGGTGTGCAACTTTGTGGTGCTGCATTTTTTATGGACTGTCTGTTCTTCCAACTCCCCAAAGTGGAGAAGGACAAAATATGGGACAAGGTATCCTCAGTTACAACCTTCACTGAATGAGGCTGTCAGTTTAGTTCATGAAATTGTGTCTGTCTCTGTGTAAAAACTCAAGACAAATTGACATCAGTGAACAACATACTTCTGCTCCCACTCAATGAACCCCTCCTGATCTATGCCTACGAAGAAACTTGGTGAGAAATTAACCAACCTGCCACAACAAGACTCGCTATAGCTGTAAGGGACAAAAAAAATTGGCATCAGTGCTAGTGAGTCAGATGAAATATTTGAACCAAATAGGGAATTTCTTATTGAAACAAGATTACTGCAAATTTGTCTATCACAGAAATGTACACACATGTAAATGTGGAAATGTAAATTAAAACAAAAACAGAAGGGAATTCTAAATCTCTCGCAATGTTGTCTTTGTGTTGAAAATTTTAAAACAATACAGTTTATGGGGTAAGTATCTTGAGTGTTAGTGCACAATATATCTCAACACACACTTCAAACAATCTTTGTCAGGAGTGTACACAAAAGATACTGAAGCTGATGGAAAAACAGGTTGAACCAGAAAATGTTTTGTAATAATGTGTAATAATTTTATTATCTTTAATAGTTTTGAAAATAAATGGTTCAATTTGTATATGCTTCTTTATAGTTTATAGATTGTTACTGTGGATTATAGTTTAGGTGCTGTCAAATCTAACTTCTCTTTAAAGTTATCCAACCCCCTCCCATTTTCTCTCCTGGTATTTTGAAGTTTCTGTGGCTGTGGGGATTTACTTTGATTTGATTTTGTTATTGTCACATATAGTGCAATGCAGTGAAACTATTGTCTTGCATGCTATCCAGGCATAGCTAAGTACACCAGGGTAATTGAACAGAATGAATAATATAGTGTTACAGCTACAGAGAAGGTGTAGAGAAAGATCAACTTCAATAATGATAAGTCGGATCAAAAGTCTGGCTACACTAGGGAAGAAGCTGTTCTTGAATCTGTTGGTACATTTTTAAAAAACTTTTGTATCTTCAGTCCAATGGAAGATGGAGGAAATATGTATAACTGGGTTGTGAGAGCTCTTTGATTATGTTGGCCACTTTCCCCAGGTGACTGGAAGTATGGATGGAGACAACGGAAGAAAGGCTGGTCTTTGTGATGGACTGGGCTGGTACAGCACTCTCATTTCTTGCAGTGTTATGCAGAGCATATACCAGGGAGTGATGCTCCAGGATAGGATACTTTCTAAGGTACTTTATAAAAATTGGCAGGTGGCTCTGCAGTCGCTGATATCAACAATCCTCTGTGCTTTATAAATTTTGATCATTCTTTTCAATGTGGCCTTAGATGTTGAATGTAGTTGGTGGGAAAGTTTACTGTCAAGCCTGTTCCTGTGGTTCAATCTGGTTTCACTAACATTCCCAATCTAGCAAGATTCCCAGATAAAGATGAAGCCCTATGATGAATGCTCCTTGTCTTTGTCAAGGGCTTGGAGCTAATTCTTGGCAGTCCAACTGATCTTCAATGAAATGTCCAGGGCGCCTGTCTTGAGGCCCTCAGGCTACTGGTGTTAACACATTAAAGGCATTGCTGCAATCAGCCCTGCTTCGGGGCTGAGCTGAGTGATGTCAGTGGAAATGTAGGCGTTATACACCGCAGAAACTTGTCCTGCCAGCCCCGGGGATCACAGTGTCACAAAGAACTGCCAGTGGACAGGAGCAGCGCCTGTGGGAAGGTGAGGGAGAAGTGGTCAGCCCCGTGCTAGTGTGTGAGCGGGACGGCTACATACGGGGCAGCGTAAGTGTACCTGACCATATCTTTGTCAAAACGCGACGCTGTCTTTAAAGTGACTGTTTTGGGGTCTAACGCTGCTCTCTGCCCCGGGACGTCTTTATAACCTAAGGAACAATAGTGGTTGGAGAGTAACTCGCAGACGGGGTGCAAATAGTTTAACGACGCTCTGCTACCCCCAAACCAGAAAGAATTTAAAGTTTATACCTCCTTTTCTCTTCCTGTCAGAGAACATCTTGCGTAGCTGCTTTATCCATACTGTCCATCTCTATGTTCAGTTAGAAACAGCGCTGGAACTTTGAATGGGACAAAATAGTGTAAACACTCAGACCAGCCGGGTGCTGTGTTGCCGGCTCAGTTACATTTTGTGCGTTCGCTGTCCCATTGCAAGATCCGAGCACAAAGTCCGGCAGACACTGCTGGCCACTGTGGGGGTGCATTGTTTTGGGTAAGATATTAAAGCAGAACTGTGCATCTTTCTTGGAAAGATTCTATGGTTCTGCTTCAAAATAAAACGTAGGAGCTTAACTTTTTAAAGAAAAGACCTGGGATGTGAGTGTCGCTGGCAATGCTAATATTTTTAACCCGTCTTTGCCCGTCAGAGGGTAGTGTGGCAGGTACAGCTATAGCGTGCAATGATGGAGGAAGTTCCAGGGTTCCGAACCAGCCACAATGAACGTACTATGCGATGGCTTGAAGTGGAACTTGCCCTTGCCATGCATCTGCTGCTCTTATCCCAGAGTGTGCAGATTTGGAAAGTGCTGCTGAGGGAATTTTGAAGAGTTGCTGCAGTGCATCTTGTGTACAACACACCGCTGCCACTGTGCGTCGCTCGTGGAGAGAATACACGTTTTAAGCGTAGGTGAGTGCGCTGCTGATTGAGGAGGCTGCCTTGTACTAGATGATGTCGATCCTTGATCGTTTGGAGCTACACTCATCCAGGCACATGGAAAGTTCGGAGGAACATGGGCCAAACGCTGACAGATGGACTGGGTCAGATTGGGCCGAGGTGGACCGAAGGGCCTGTTACCGTGCTGTACGGCTGAGTCCTGGCTCGCTCCTTGTAGAAGGTGGACAGGCTTTGGGGAAGCAAGAAGTGAGTTATCCACTGCATGATTCCCAGCCTCCGACCTACTCCTGTAGCCGCAAAATGGTTTCTCTAGCTACGTTTCTATTCAATGACTACTCCCACAGAATAATCGGAGATTCAACAATGGCAGTGCTGTTAAAATCAAGACGAGAAGGTGAAATTCTGTCCTGCTGGAGATAGTAATTGCTCGGTATTTTGGTACTGTGAATGTTACTTGTTACATGTCAGTCTTAGCCTGAGTGCTGTCCAGATCGTGCTGCTTCAGGTTCTGAGTAGCAAATGGTGCTGAGCGTCGTGAAATCATCAGCAAAACACCCACATTTCTGACCTTATGACTGAGGGAACGTCAGTGTTGAAGCAGCTTTTGATGGTTGGGTTTAGGACACTACCCTAAGGACCTCCTGCGGAAATATCCTAAGCGTGAAATCGCTGACAGGCTGAAGTATTTTCACTTGTGCTGGTGATGATTATTCCGAGCAACGGAGTTTTCTTTGCAAGCTCCCCTTGACTGTAAATTTTCCAGGGCCCCCTTCATGCCACACTCCATCAATTGCTGCTTTGAAGTCAAGAATAGTCAATCTCACCTGACCTCTGGAATTCTGCTGTTTTGTCCATGTTTGAACCAAGGCTGTGATGAGATCGGGAGCTGAGTGGCCCTGGTGGAACACAGGCTGAGCAAGTTATTGCTGTGTCAGTACTGCTTGATTACACTTTCCATCATAGTGTTGATGTTTGGGGATAACTGGTTGAATGCTAATTGAATTTTTCCTGCCTTTTTGTTGACAGGACATGCCTGGTTTTCAGGGGGATGCCAGAGTTGTGGCTGTACCAGAACAGATTGGCAAAGGGGCTCTGTCAGTTGCAAGTCTTCAGTACAGCTCCCTCAAAGTTGTTTTTTACATATCATATGGAGTGAATTAAATTGGTTGAAGATTGGCATTTATATAAAGAATTTGGGTATGAATATAAGAGGCATGGTTAGTAATTTTGGGAATAACACCAAAATTGGAAGTGTAGTGGACAGTAAATAAGGTTACTTCAGAGTAAAACGGGACCTTGATCAGATGGACAGATGGGCCAAGGAGTGGCAGATGAAGTTTAATTTAGATAAATGTGAGATCCTGCATTTTAGGAAGGCAAATTGGAGCAGGACCTATACACTTGATGGTAGGGTCCTGAGGAGTGTTGTTGAACAAAGAGACTATGGGATGCAGATTAATAGTTCTTTGAAAGTGGAGTTGCAAGTAAACAGGATAGTGAAGAAAGCGTTTGGTATGCTTATCCTTATTGGTCACAGTATTGAGTGTAGAAATTGGGATGCCATGTTGCAGCTGTACGGGACATTGATTAGGCTACTTTTGGAAAACTGTCTTCAGGTCTGGTCTCCCTGCTGTAGGAAAGATATTGTTAAACTTGAAAGGGTGCAGAAAAGATTTACAAGGAAGTTGCCAGGGTTGGAGGGTTTGAGCTTTAGGGAGAGACTGAATAGGCTGGGGCTATTTTCCCTGGAGCATCAGAGACTGAGGGGTGACCTTATAGAAGTTAATAAAATCATGATGGACACGGATAGTGTGAATAGCCAAGATCTTTTCCACAAGGTAGAGAAGTCCAAAACTAGAGGGCATAGGTTTAAGGTGAAAAGATTTAAGGGGCAACTACTTTCGTACAGAGGGTAGTGCAAGTATGGAATGAGCTGCCAGAGGAGGTGGTGGGGGCAGGTCCAATTATGACATTTAATTGACATCTAGATGGGTATATGAATAGGAAGCATTTAGAGGGATATGGACCAAACATTGGAAAATAGGACTGGATTAATTTAGGATTCCTGGTCAGCCTGGACGAGTTGGACTGAAGGATCTGTTTTCATGTTGTATAAGTCTATGACTCAATGACTGTTTGGTGTCTGGTATGCTGTCAGTCCCAGGATGTAGCTAAAATAGAAGGTGGTTGCCAATGATTCAGACTTGTTTTTTGCACTGTGCTTCGCTCCCCCATCATTGATGACGGGGATGTTGTTGTGGCAAGACTGCATTTAGTTATGGGATTGTTTAGCTCGCTGTTGCATGCTGTTTCTGCAAGTTAGCACAGTTGTTGTCTCGTGTTGTGACTTCCCCAGATAGACAACACATTTTGAACTCTAGCTAACAAAGTGTGGAGCTGGATGAACACAGCAGGCCAAGCAGCATCTCAGGAGCACAAAAGCTGACATTTCGGGCCTAGACCCTTCATCTCTCTGATGAAGGGTTTAGGCCCGAAACAGCTTTTGTGCTCCAAAGATGCTGCTTGGCCTGCTGTGCTCATCCAGCTCCACACTTTGTTATTTTGGGTTCTCCAGCATTTGCAGTTCCCATTATCACATTTTGAACTCTGCCTGGTGTTGGTCCTGGCATGCACTTCTGCACACCACATTGAACCAGAGTTGATGTGTTGTTGATCGGAAGGGTGGGTTGAGAAGTGTGCCAGGCCACAAGACTGCAAATTGTGATGGAATACAATTCTGTTGCTGGTTATTGCTCACTGTGCCTTGTTGGTGCTTAGTTCTAAACTGCTGAGTCTGTTCAAAATCTATCCTATTTTGCTTATTGGTAATTGCCACACAACACAATGGAGGCTACCCTCAATGTGTATTTCTCGCGATCTATTTAGAAAAGGTATCTTGGAATCTTTGGGTCAGCATGGACAGGTGGGCCAAATGCTCCCCTTCTGTGCTGTATCATATTTCTATGGTTTCTGTGGTTCAATGTAGATGGGACTTCCTTTTGAGAAGGACCATGTGCTGACCATACCTATCAATACTGCCATGAACAGACCCCTCTGTGGCAGGGAGCTAGGTGAGGATGAATTCTAGCTGTTTTGTCCTTTCACTAGTTCCCTCATCACCTGCTGTAGGCCTGGTCAGAAAATTAATGCTGTTCATGACTTGGCCAGATGATCATTGATGTGCTGAGCTACACTTGGCGGTGGCTATAGAAGTGCCTTACCAAGAGCACATTATATGCCTTTGCTGCTGTCAATTCCTGTTCTAACACTGAGGGGGAAAAAGAAACGTTAAATAATGTCACACTTTGAATGTGCCATAACCCCATTTTGACGTATGCTAAATGAGTTGGATCAGTCAATGTAACTCACAAGGATTTTCCTGCTGGTAAAAGGGGCTCCATGTGGAGGAGCATGAAGATCATTGATGACAAGTTTCTTTTGCCATTCTTTGACCTGTTACCACTGTGCTTTATGGATCTGGAGTCAATATTGAGGGAAATAGCTTGCCGACTGTATATCACTGTACTGCCACCTTTGGTGGGCCTGTCCTGTTGGTGGAATAGGATATACCCTGTATCGGTGATGATGGTGTCTGGCACATTTATAAGGTACGATGCTATGAATATGACTATGTCAGGCTGTTACTTGACTAGCCTGTGGTTCAACTCTTCCAATTCTGGCAGAAGCCCCCCAGATATTTATAAGGAGAGCCCCGCCGTGTTGACTGGGCCAATGTTTCATTGCCATTTCAGCTGCAGAGATGTCCTTTCTAAATTTTTGGTCACATTTTGGTATAACTGAATAGCCTGCCCCAGACCATTTTGGAGGGCAGTTAAGAATCAACCACAGTGCTGTTGTTCTGGAGCGACTTGTTGAATAATTCAGGCAAGGACATGAATTTTCTTCTCCAAAGGACACTAGTGAACCATTAATGGATAATTATGGACAATAATTTTTCTGGATAATGATGCCTTAAAATTAAAATCCAGATTTATTAATTCATTAAACTTAAAATGTCACCAGTTACTGCACTGGTTCTGAATTCATTTCGTTGGGTGCATTCGCCTGAGTTTCTGGATTGCTACTCTAGTAAAATTCACTATTCCACTGTTTCTCCTATGATGTTTCCAGTGTTGTGCCTAACATTTATCCCTTAAAGAATATTGCTAAAAGTACAATGATATGGTAATTTTTTTTCCTGTGAGATATTGCAGTGTGTGATTTTTCTGTATTGTTTCCAACATTACAGCAGTGACTGTACTGCACAAGATTTTATTGATCCTAAAGTGCTTTGAGTCTTGAAGAGAACTGATAAATGTAAGTTTTTCTCCATTCTTCCCTATGAACTGCTCTTGAGTAAACTGCACTTTAGATAGCATGAAGCAGAAATATCGTTGTTGCCTGTCATCCACTATTCAGTTGAATTCTTCTCGAAACTCTGTTTTCAATCTTCTGTCCTCCCCCACCGCCCAAACACATACATACACTTACCCTTCAACAAGAAAGAAAAGCAACTCTTTCCAACAGCGTCAGTGCAGCAACTGTCTCAGAATGAATGAGTTTTGGAACAGATTTAATTCCTCCTTTTGTCTTGTTTTCTCCTAGCCATTTATTGGGTCGATTGGTATATGGAATGTTATTTATCGTATCTCCACAATTCTGAGAGAAATACTGTTTCCAACAAGATGGGTTTCTGGGTGCCATACTACATAGTTTTGTTTCCACTCTTACAACTTTCCACCAAATTGATGGCCCAAAGAAACAAGGAAGTAATTGAAATCATGGAATCTGCACCTTTAATTGATGGGTATGTTAACTATATTTACCTTTCTTCCTTCTTCCATAGTCACTGTTTGAAAAACTAAGTTTACTGCATTGTAAAATATTTAGAAATGAGAAATGAATTGAAAGGTCACAACAGAGCTTGCTAAAACTAAATAAAATAAGTAGTAATAATAACAGAAAGGAACAGAGGCTGAAACCAATAAAGAGAGGTAGAAGTAGGCAGTACGCTTGGTGAGTAATGGAGTATATTTGAGGCTGGAAGTTCAAATGAAGCATCAAGCTTGAATAATCTGCTTCGTTCCAGTAGTGACCAATGAAAGTCAGGGGTGGATAAGGAATAGAGTTCATAGCAAGCAACAAACGCACTGAATTTTATCTTCCCAGTGTTTAGTTGAACAAAATTCATAACTGCAAGCAGTGGCAGACAAGAGTGTAAGGAATCAATAGGGGGTTGAAAGATGGCAAACTTGAGTGTTGTCAGAGTAAGTGCAAAAGGCTGATACTCGCATTTTGGATGATGTTGAGAATGCGGGTGAGAAATAGGAGGGAGCCAAGGATAAATCCTTTGGGTACAAGGAGGATTGGTGCAGGGGTGATTTGAGACCCATTTGCAGGTTGTTGTCTGGCTACTCGTGGTTAGATAGGAATGGAATGAGATAAGATCAACAACGAATGACCAACATGTGAGATATGCTTCTGAAATGAAGTCAAAATCATTGTTCAAGAAATGATTGTTTTCAATGATGGGAGACTGTAAGTTGGATGAACAAATATTGACCAAACAATGTTTACTAGAAACAGAACAATTGAACTTCCACAAATAGTATTTTGAATAAGCTGATAATCATTTGTTATTGCTCTTAGCCACAATGATTTAGCACTACAACTGAGAAGACACTTTAACAACAACCTGACTGCAGTTGACTTGAAAACTTTGAACAAGACATATACAAATATTAACAAACTAAAAGAAGGAAATGTAGGAGCCCAGGTATTTTTCTCAATTTTTTTTCATCCATTTTCCTTCCATTGCTCGTTCCTTCACTTCCCTCCCTATCACATGTCAACCCTGTGAGCCACATACCATCCTGGCTTGGATTATGTATGGCTGTATCTTTAGTGTTGCTGGATCAGAATCATGGCACTTCCTCCCTAACACCACTATTGGTATATGTACATCAAATGGACTATAGTGGCTCAAGAATACAGCTCACCCGCACCTTCTCAAGGGCAATTTGGGACAGAGGAACAAATGCTGACTCAGCCAGAGATGTTCACATCCCATGAATGAATAGAAAAAACAAGCCTTGTCTGGAACCAAAATGCCTGGTACATTCTGCAAGGTGTGAAATATGGAGAGCATAAAGTGGCTGGTAGAGTATATTGAGCTTTTGTAATGAGCAACAATTTTATCATTTCACATTAACGAGTGCTTTAATTGGATATTGCAGCTTTAGGCCATGACCTAGCCGAAGCCATTTTATACTTGTCTCCGTATGCTGGCTTACTGCATGCTGGGAATTTATTTTCACAATTATTTCACAGCATATAGGCGTCACTGGCAATTTATTGGTATCCTCTAATTTCTTCAAGACAGTAGTGATGAGCTGCCTTCTCAAATACAACTAAATGGCTTGCTAGGTCTTTCACAGGGCAGTTAAGAAGTTGGAATGGTGATTATCTAAATCCTCAGTGGGTTGGTTAACTGCAATCTTTAAAAAGAGGTGTAGATCTGAATGTCCGGCCAACCATAGCCAATTATATCATGTTAAAAGTAATATCCATGTCAGGCATCAAGAAATTAAAAGTCTCCAAATGTTTTCTGCCTTTGTTCATCTTGCTCATTGTGTATATCTTCACAGTGCTGTTAGACTGCCCTTTTGTAATGGACTCCTTCTCTAACACAACTAGGGATTTTGTTACTGCCCTTTTTATATGCTTTCCAGTGCCTTGGTTTTCTTCGTGTTATGTGATTGCACATGGTGTGATTTATGCTGGTCTGTTCCAGGGCTGATGTGACACATGCAATCTCTCAGTTTAGATCAGTTTGATTTCCTTTTGCAGTTAGATGGATCATTTCTTTTGAGCCAGCACAAGATATTTCAGGTAGATATAAAGTTCTCGGTCAAAAAGTTACCAAAAGCTTAATGCCCAAAATATAAAATCTAATATTTAGGTACTGTCCCCACAGAACTGAGGCACATTCAAATATCTTTCCTGTATTAATTTAAGCTGTCATCCTGTGTCAGCAGTCCTAGGTATCCAAAAATGATACTTAAGCAAAGTCCCATTGCTTCTTGATAACACAATTAAAATTTGGGGTTAACGAAATGTAATCATACTTTAATTCATGGAATTCCTGCAGTGCAGAAAAAGGCCTTTCAGCCCATTGTGTCTGCACCAATCCTCTGAAGACCATCCCATCCAGACGCAACCTGCTACCCTATCGCTGTAACCCCGCATTTCTCATGGCTGACCTGCTTAGCCTAGAAATCGTTGGACTCTGGGAGGAAACCAGACTACCCAGAGGAAGCCCACACAGACATAGGGTGAACGTATAAATTCCACACAGACAGTCCTCCAAGGCTGGTATCAAACCTGGGTCCCTGGTGCTAATCATTGAGACACTGTGTCGCCCAGGCTCTTTAGGAAGACATGAGCAGTTTAAAACGTGTGAGATTAATGTCTTGTGGACCCTCACTGGTCTCATATTTGTACAATGAAATTTTAACGTGATTCTCAATGGTTACAAAGTGAAATGTTAACACAATAAAGGGTTAACTATAATTGAACGTGATCCCAATAGATGTTAACACTCTCAGTTCAATTGAAGACCCAGCATAATTTCCTTACAGTATTTAAAATCATTTTAAATAGGGCCTTTATACTTAACACAAAGTAAAAGGACAATAGGCACTTCACTCGAGCCAATTAGTCCCCAATTTGAGATAATGGGAACTGCAGATGCTGGAGATTCCAAGATAATAAAATGTGAGGCTGGATGAACACAGCAGGCCAAGCAGCATCTCAGGAGCACAAAAGCTGACGTTTCGGGCCTAGACCCTTCATCAGAGAGGGGGATGGGGGGAGGGAACTGGAATAAATAGGGAGAGAGGGGGAGGCGGACCGAAGATGGAGAGTAAAGAAGATAGGTGGAGAGGGTGTAGGTGGGGAGGTAGGGAGGGGATAGGTCAGTCCAGGGAAGACGGACAGGTATCCGACCCCACCACCCAAGACATTTTTCCATCCCCTCCCCTGTCTGCTTTCCGGAGAGACCACTCTCTCCGTGACTCCCTTGTTCGCTCCACACTGCCCTCCAACCCCACCACACCCGGCACCTTCCCCTGCAACCGCAGGAAATGCTACACTTGTCCCCACACCTCCTCCCTCACCCCCATCCCAGGCCCCAAGATGACATTCCACATTAAGCAGAGGTTCACCTGCATATCTGCCAATGTGGTATACTGCATCCACTGTACCCGGTGCGGCTTCCTCTACATTGGGGAAACCAAGCGGAGGCTTGGGGACCGCTTTGCAGAACACCTCCGCTCAGTTCGCAAAAAACAACTGCACCTCCCAGTCGCAAACCATTTCCACTCCCCCTCCATTCTCTTGATGACATGTCCATCATGGGACTCCTGCACTGCCACAATGATGCCACCCGAAGGTTGCAGGAACAGCAACTCATATTCCGCCTGGGAACCCTGCAGCCATATGGTATCAATGTGGACTTCACCAGTTTCAAAATCTCCCCTTCCCCTACTGCATCCCTAAACCAGCCCAGTGCATCCCCTCCCCCCACTGCACCACACAACCTGCCCAGCTCTTCCCCCCCACCCACTGCATCCCAAAACCAGTCCAACCTGTCTCTGCCTCCCTAACCGGTTCTTCCTCTCACCCATCCCTTCCTCCCACCCCAAGCCGCACCCCCAGCTACCTACTAACCTCATCCCACCTCCTTGACCTGTCCGTCTTCCCTGGACTGACCTATCCCCTCCCTACCTCCCCACCTACACCCTCTCCATCTATCTTCTTTACTCTCCATCTTCAGTCCGCCTCCCCCTCTCTCCCTATTTATTCCAGTTCCCTCCCCCCATCCCCCTCTCTGATGAAGGGTCTAGGCCCGAAACGTCAGCTTTTGTGCTCCTGAGATGCTGCTTGGCCTGCTGTGTTCATCCAGCCTCACATTTTATTATCTTGGAGTCCCCAATTTGACATCTGTTATGCCATCAGCTTACATCGCACAGGCCTATGCAACATGAACCTTTTATATTCTTTAATGAAGTTCCATCATAATTACACAAGAACAGCAGTAGGTAGGAGAATTAAAAGAAACTCAGCAGAAGATTAAAATAGACGGTATCACATTGGAACAAGCAGGTAATTTTCTCAATGTTTGTTTGTAGAATATAGCAGATATGATGGAGAAGTTCTGTCGCCGGTTCCGGTCGCCCTATTATAGGAAAGATGTGGATGCTTTGGAGAGGGTTCAGAGGAGGTTTACCAGGATGCTGCCTGGACTGGAGGGCTTATCTTATGAAGAGAGGTTGACTGAGCTCGGACTTCTTTCATTGGAGAAAAGGAGGAGGAGAGGGGACCTAATTGAGGTATACAAGATAATGAGAGGCATAGATAGAGTTGATAGCCAGAGACTATTTCCCAGGGCAGAAATGGCTAACACGAGGGGTCATAGTTTTAAGCCGGTTGGAGGAAAGTATAGAGGGGATGTCAGAGGCGGGTTCTTTACACAGAGAGTTGTGAGAGCATGGAATGCATTGCCAGCAGCAGTTGTGGAAGCAAGGTCATTGGGGTCATTTAAGAGACTGCTGGACGTGCATATGGTCATAGAAATTTGAGGATGCATACATGAGGATCAATGGTCGGCACAACATTGTGGGCTGAAGGGCCTGTTCTGTGCTGTACTGTTCTGTATGATGGAGAAGTTTGAAGGCTGGAGATAGCCACAAGTAATTTTATTAAGGTGAAGACCAAGCTAACAACAAAGAAACTCAAGCTTGTAACAAGACATAAAACTCAAAATACTACTTTCTGTCTTTTAGGCGTATGCCTTAGAATTAAACATTAAAGATCTATGGCAGAAAATAAAACTGATTGAAGTGTGAAGTGCTAATGCTTAGGCTAAAAGTTCCATATATACACTTTTAAGACCAATGAAAAGACACTCTAGATAAAATAGAACTCAAAAAAATGAGACCCGGAAAATAAAATGTCAGTAACTTGGTCATTTTGTTGGAGTAAAAGAGCTACAGAGATATCTTCTGTAGGGCAAAGTGGACATGAGCAGAAAGAGAGCTCAACCTAGACAATGTCAGATGATGGATGTCACAGGGTGGTTGCAGATGAGTATCTTGTCATGTGAAAATGGCTCAAGACAGATAGTTGAAACATACATGACTGATCGACAGGGAGGAAGGAATAGCTGCAAGTAGCAGCAGCATCTCACTGTGAATCATTCTAAGTATACACATTACTGAGTGAAACACATTTTAATTTTTTTTAAAAACCAATTGCAAAAGAAATATTGAGTTTTAATTTGCATTTATTTAAGATGGAAGTGAGAACCCAACCAAAGTATGGTGTTGACATTTTACAAATGGATTTAGAGTTTTGAGTGAAAGTATGAATGGAAATTATAACAGAAATTTTACGTAAGTTTAATTGACCATACTTATCAATCCTTATTCTGAATATAAAAAGTAAGAACAGAAGTAGTCTATTCAGCCCTTTGAGTCCCATTTCAATATGATCATGGTTGATCTATTTCTACTTCACATTGCTGCAATATCTTAATTTTCTTAATAGCCAAAAAAAACTACTGATCAGTCTCGAGAACATACGGGAAGCAGTTTACCATTTTTGGTAAATTTTAAGCTAACTGATCAAATCTGTCTTTCTGTTATGTGTAGCCCAATGCTTTCCCATTAAGTAAGCTGGTATCCCTGGCTTAGCTCAGTAAGTTTACCTAGAAAGCAGCTAAGCTGTATGGATCAAAATATTGTTTCAGAGATAGTAGGAACTGCAGATACTTCAGAATCTGAGATAACAACGTTTAGAGCTGGGTGAACACAGCAGGCCAAGCAGCATCAGAGGAGCAGGAAAGCTGATGTTTTGGGCCAAGACCCTTCTTCAGAAATGGGGGAGGGGAAGGGGATTCTGAAATAAATAGGAAGAGAGGGGGAGGTGGATAGAAGGTGGATAGAGGAGAAGATAGGTGGAGAGGAGACAGACAGGTCAAAGAGAGGGGGATGGAGCCAGTAAAGGTGAGCGTAGGTGGGGAGTTAGGGAGGAGATAGGGAAGCCCAGGGAGGACAGACAGATCAAGGGGGCAGGATGAGGTTAGTAGGCAGGAGATGGGGGTAGGGCTTGAGGTGGAAGGAGGGGATAGGTGGGAGGAAGGACAGGTTAGGGAGGAAGGGATGAGCTGGTTTCGGGATACGGTAGGGGGAGGGGAGATTTTGAAGCTTGTGAAATCCACATTGATAAAATTGGTGTGCAGAGTTCCCAAGCGGAATATGAGGTGCTGTTCCTGCAATCTTCAGGTGGCATCGTTGTGACACTGCAGGAGGCCCAGGATGGACATGTCATCTGAATGGGAGGGGGAGTTGAAATGGTTCGTGACTGGGAGGTGCAGTTGTTCATTGCGAACAGAGCATAGGTGTTCTGCAAAGCGGTCCCCAAGCCTCCGTTTGGTTTCCCCGATGTAGAGGAGGCCACAACAGGAACAGCGGATACAGTATATCACATTGACAGATGTGCAGGTGAACATCTGTTTGATGTGGAAAGTCTTCTTGGGGCCTGTGATTGGGGGTGAGAGGAGAGGCAGGCGTGGGAGTTGGTGGGCTTGAAATGGATATCATTTTCTAGGTGGTTGCCAGAGATGGAGGCTTGAAATGGATCTCTCTCTCTCCTTCCTGGAAAACTGTATCGGTGCTGCCTCGTACTCCCACGAGGAGCTCAAACAGTTTATCCACTTCACCAACACCTTCCACCCCAACCTTAAGCTCACCTGGACCATCTCTAATACCTCTCTCTCCTTCTTGGACCTCCCTGTCTCAATCTCCAGCAACCACCTAGAAACCGTTATCCATTTCAAGCCAACTGACTCCCACAGCTAGCTAGAATACGGCTCCTCCTGCCCACCTTCCTGCAAAAATGCCATCACCTATTCCCAATTCCTTTTACCTCCCCCGCATCTGCTCCCAGGCTGAGGCATTCCACTCCCGTACATCCCAGATGTCCTCGTTTTTCAAGGAACGCAACCCCCCCCCCCGCCCCGCAGTGGTTGAGAACACCCTCAACCGTGTCTTCCACATTTCCCGCAACTCATCCCTCACACCCCGTTCCCACAATAACAACTAAAAAAGAATCCCCCTCGTCCTCACATACCACCCCACCAACTTCCAGATCCAATGCATCATCCTCCGACACTTCTGCCATCTGTAATCCGACCCCACCACCAAAGACAATTTTCCCTCCCCACCCTTATCTGCTTTCCGGAGGGACCACTGTCTCCGTGACTCCCTTGCCTGCTCCACACTCTCCTCCAGCCCCGCCACACCCAGCACTTTCCCCAGTAAGCACAGGAAGTGCTACACTTACCCCCACACCTCCTCCCTCACTCCCATCCCAGGCCCCAAGATGACTTTTCACATCAAGCAGATGTTCACCTGCACATCTGCCAATGTGGTATACTGCATCCACTGTCCCCATTGTGGCCTCCTGTACACTGGGGAAACCACGCGGAGGCTTGGGGACCACTTTGCAGAATGCCTACGCTCAGTTCGCACTAAACAACTGCACCTCCCAGTCGTGAACCATTTCAACTCACCCTCCCACTCCTCAGACGACATGTCCATCCTGGGCCTCCTGCAGTGTCACAATAATGCCATCTGAAGGTTGCTGGAACAGCAACTCATTCTCCTCTTGGGATATCTGCAGCCCAATGGTATCAATGTGGACTTCACAAGCTTCAAAATCTCCCCTCCCCCACCCCATCCCAAAACCAGCCCAGCTCATCCCCGCCTCCCTAACCTGTCCTTCCTCTCACCTATTCCCTCCTCCCACCTGAAGCCCCACCCCCATCTCCTCTCGACCTGTCCATCCTCCCTGGACTGACCTATCTCCTCCCTAACTCCCCACCTACACTCACCTTTACTGGCTTCATCCCCCTCTCTTTGACCTCCTCTCCAGCTATCTTCTCCTCTATCCATCTTCTATCCACCCCACCACCATGGCAAAATGGAAACAAAATTATATACTTTTAATTATCTATAAGAAAGTTATAGAATGAGAAATGGCAGTTCAATCCTTCAGCAGGTTTGGTAGGATCTGTGGAGAAAGAACCAGAATTAACATTTCAAGACTGTCTTTTCAAGAATGAGAAGTTGTTAAGAGTTATACCAGACTCAAAATGTCAACTTTATTTCCCCTCTCCCCAAATGCTGCCACACCTGCTGAGATTTTTCCAGTGTTCTGTGTTTGTTTCAGATTTCAAGCATCAGCTATAATTTGCTTCAATGCAATCTCACCTTTGATGTGATCTTCTGGCAAAATTTTCAATATATAAACTTCCCGATTTTGAAAAATAATTGTCAGACATCTACGTGCTTATCAGATCTCCTGTCTCAACAATTTAACATTGACATTTCTCTTCTTATCACAGCACAAGTGTATAACCATCAAACCTGTTACCAATGAGATATTTATCAAAAATAAACAACAGAAAAGGAAGCAGATAGCAGTTCAGTCATTATCTGAGAAAACAAAGTCTTTTTTATGTTGTGGGGTGAGGCTTTAACACAGGAGAAATAAAAGCTAAACAGGAATAGAAAATGCAATGATAAACAGGGATATGAGGAACACAATATAGTATGATTCCAATGATAGTACTGGACAAGACAGATTCCAGACCTAACCTGATTTGATCGGTAATTTTCTTTTGCGCTAATTTAATGGTCAGGGATTGAAACATATTCACTTGAGGCTGCAGTTCTTTTTAAACATCCAGGAGTTTTCTACACAAAGAAATAAAAAACAAGATAAACAAACCAAGTTAGCCAGGTATAGAGCACAAAAGAATATAAAATGTCAAATAAAACAAAGTTTCAAACTATTCCCTATTCCCATTACTGCATAGCAATTTGATAGCAGAAAAGTTGTCTTGCATTGCAAAAACGTGGAAGTTTGACATTGCTGAATAACCCCGTTCTTCCTGTGAAGTCAGCTTACATGAATATGCACAAAATTGAGAACCGAGACATTCCCAGTGTTTATTAACCAGCAGATGACTGACCAGATATTCTTGGTCTGCAAGTTGCATGAGGTAAATATTTTCTTCCATGGTAATGGTGCTGTACACTTTTAAGATAGAAACTATATTTGATTCTGACCCTAGTCATTCTCTGCACTGCATAAAACTTTCAACCTATGAGTTTTCTAAGCCAAAATCAATCCTTGATTATCCTGACTTGAAAACAAGCGGATAGCTGTCAATGTTTACCCACCTATCATAAAGCACCATGGTAGTACCAATATTCCATCAAATTGGCCTTAGCAAAGGATTATTAATGAGGGTGTTTAATTACCAATTACTGTAAATGTAATGAAGATTCATTTTTTACCCAAGGGTTGGTCTTTAATTAATGTCCTGAAAGGGTAGCAGAGACAGAAACCCAAATGGTATTTAAAATGTACCTGGATATGCAGTTGAAGTTTTGTAACCTATAGTGCTACAGTCCAAGAGCTGGAAAGTTGATTAAGCTATTTTGCTTGTTTTTAGCTAGCATGCTACAATGGGTCAAATGGCATACATCTGTGTACATTTCTATCATTCCATGAAACAGGATGCATTGAGATGACCAAAGACAATGGCTTTGATCTTCCCAATATTTGAATCAAATGATTTCTCAGGGTGTCTACTGTATGCATACATTGCTCAGAAAGGACAATGTTTCACCTCACCGTTTCCTCTTGCTTAAGGAGCAGCATTCTGAAAAGTCACAAAGCATGCAATAAGTACAACCTGACTTCATTATTCATTACAGCTGTGGTCTGCATTTGTACTGTGTTCGGCCCAGTACAAAGATGCTGTCCGCCTGACCCTGGAACAGATAGATGTCATCAAACGGATGTGCAGGAAATATCCAGACTTTGAGTTGGTTACAACTTCAGAAGGTACCAGTTGTGAATATCTCACTGGAAATTGAGCATTTCTGCATTTATATGTGTGATAATAAATAATGATCAATCAATTTGTGAACTTCTTTCATTCTAGGCATTAATAACACTAAAAAAATAGCTTGTTTAATCAGCATTGAAGGAGGACACTCCATTGACAGTAGTCTGGCAGCCTTAAGGATGTTTTACGAACTTGGAGTGCGCTCTATGTCCTTGACACACAACTGCCACACACCATGGTAAGATATTTTGTTTAACATCTTTTGTAGTGTAATGAGAAAGAGATATTCCTCTGTGCTTGAATTCGTAAATGCTGCCAACATGATTTGAAGGCTTTCCAATCTAAACGGACTGTCAGCATTGAACACACCTCAAACTTGTGTGGAGCTGGATGAAGCTGGAGTTATGTCCCTGCTGGAGAGATAACAAGATATCTTAACTGCAGTCCCATAAAATTTCCATAGACTGAATTTATTTCCATTTTTCAGAGTTTGAAACCACAGTTTCCAGGTCATGAACAAATTTGTATTGTGATCTCGGTCTGGAACTAGGTTTAGATTATTTTCCACAATCATTAAGCCTTGGGAAAGGAGGATATATTTTTATCTGACTGTTGTAGGCTGAGTTTACAATGACCCATTTCCTCCAGTTTTCCTGCCTGACCAATCTCATGGAAAATCTCTATTCTGCAGTTTTGTTATAGATAATTATTCCACATTATGACATAAAAAATTAATGGATATCTTGTTATACAGTGACTGAATTTCTGTAACAGCCTGATTGGCTTTTAGAATCTTCACTAGTTTCCTGATGATGGTCCCATTTTTTTTCATCTCATCTTAAAGGCACTTTTGTTAAAGTGTTTTGATAAAGAACTATTGCTCAATGATTTAACACAAAGCATATCTCTGAAAAATAGTCTATCTTACAGTGCATACAGTAAAGAAATGGGCCATTCAGCCCATGATGGTGTTCATGTTTTACATGAGTATGCCTCCTGAGTTTCTCGTTAAACTCTTCTAAATATCTTCTATTTCCTTCATCCTGGTGCATTAATTTTGATCCCCCACACTCCAGGTAGTAGCAAAATCTATATTCTATTAACTCTCATCATTACTAGGGCAACACAGCGGCTCAGTGGTTAGCAACCTCACAGGCCCAGGGACTTAGTTTGAGTCCAGCCTCGGGCGACTGCCTGTTTGGAATTTGCACATTCTCCTCGTGTCTGTGTGGATTTCCTTTGGGTGCCCCAGTTTCCTCCCACAGTCCAAAGATGTGCAGGTTAGGTGGATTGGCCATGCCAAGTTGCCCATAGTATCTAGGGTTGTGCAGGCTAGATGGGTTAGCCATGAAGATAGAGTAGGAAGGTGTGTCTGGGTGGGACACTCTTCAGAGGCAGGAACTCGATAAGCCAATGGCCTGCTTCCACACTGCAGGGATTCTGTGAATTTATGATCTATCTCTTTGAGCCCTTCTATTGCACAAGAATACATCTTTGCTCAGACTAAATGTTGCTGCAATTTTCAATTGTCCTATTCGTTAACTTATTTTTCTAATACACTTGTGATTACCAGTCTAATCTCTTCTATATATGTGATTAAAATCATTCCATTGTTACTGAGGTATCTTTCTTCCTGGACATTCTGTCCTACAATATAACTGCTATGGGTATGTCTCTAAACAACTCCCAAAAAGTAACTTCTAACCTTTTCTATTTCTTATCTCTACCCAAACTGATTCTACTTCTTGATTTTCTGAGCTAAGGACATCTCTTGCTACTGTAACTGATTCCATGTGTTTTCCTTATCAAGCCCCTTCAGAATATTGTTTTTTTTAAAATTAGATCCACTCTATTCTTTTAAACTGTAGAGAGTATATACATAATTTACTCAGATTTTCATCACAAGGCAATCCCCTTGTCCTGACAGCCAGTTTCGTAATTATTTGGAGTATCACTCTATTGCAAGTAACGAAATAAATTCAACCAAAAACCCACAGATATCGTATTCCGGTGAAACCTGGTTGCGACATACTTCTATTTAGAAATGTTGGCTGGTTACATAGATCATTCATATTTTTCTAAAAGAATATTCTGCTGATACAATGCTGCTGGGCTTATCTTTTCATAAGCTAGTAACAATGTAAATTGAGTTGTATTAATGTTGGTTCACACATAAAAGTTAATATTTTACCTAACAAGATATTTAATCAGTTATTGGTCCAGCATAACTAAGCGAAGTAGGATTAAAATTCTGCATCTTGAAATCATGAAAAACACTACAAAGATATGTTACTTCTCAAAATAGTACAAACTCCTTGTACTTGAATTGGTGCATGTATTTTGATTTCGACATATGTTTGCAGTCACAGTGTTGGTACATAGACATTGACATGATAGAATTGGAGAATGATTAGAAAAATAAGGCCATTCAGCCTCTTGCGCCTATGCCGACTGTTTGTGAAGGTAATTTACCCAGCATACGCCTCAAAATGACTCCAAAGAAATCACTGAGATACCGGTTATGAAATTTGTTGTCTTTTGGTACGCCTTTGTGGACTCCAGGCGGTGGTCAATAAAATGCAAGTAGGAAAAATCAGTGGATAGAAACATGCAGTAATTGGTCACTGAAAATGCAAACTAGCGCTTATGTTAGAACTGATTTAGTATTTCATATAAAGAATCTCCTTTACAGGGTGCAGTATTTTCTTCAACATGATTCCACAGACCTTCCTGTTTCCTTTTAGTTGATGCTAAATCTCCCCCATGAAGTGCAGAATGATGGTTGCTTTTGCACTTTCCAGCCAAAAGGTCCAACTGTACAGCAACATTACATGTTGTGTGTTGTAATGTAAAGAAAAATACATTGTTTTTTAATTCCAAAGCCCCAATATTTATTGGATCCAGATAGAGTGTGCAAGTAGGGAATTATTTAGAATTTCTGTTTGGGAAGCCAAAAAGAATGAGATTGCCAGAAGTCTTACTGAAATTAAAGTATGAATAAAAGTAATGGAACAAAAAGGGATAAAGCATATCGAAATAGTAAATAAATAGCAACCTCACAGATTACACTACTTCTTTTTTGAATTATTGAAAACAAAATGCTTCTGCCCTGAACTTGATAGTAAATCAGACAGATAGCGTGGACTCAGACTAGATGTGGCATTTTACTGTCAAAAATGTCACAAACCGCTTCACAGAGTCACGAGAAAAAAGGGTTGGCAAAAGAAATCAGAGGCAGAGAACTAGGACAGGAGAATTTTAGGTCACAAATTGTGGAATAGGGAGTGAATGTAAAACCTGAAGGTGAATAGGTGGGTGGGCAGTATATACATCTGTCTCTCTATCATTTACATTAGATCATCTATACTATCATTATACTAATACAATACAATAATACACTATAATACAGCACAGGAACAGGTCTTTCAGCCCACCAAGCCTACACCAATTCCTAATCCATATTTAGACCCACCACTTAGAGCCCTATAAGCAGTTTCTATCCCTGTGTTCATCTCCCTTTAATGAGCTATCAAGATATACCAGAGACCTTGCCAACATGCTTGCTTCCACAACCTCCAGTGCCAATATGTTCTAGGCACCCATCACCCTCTGTGTGATAACTTTTCCCACACTTCTCCCTTAAACTTACCCACTCTCACCTTGAACCTATGCCCTCTTGTAGTTGACCTTTCAACCCTGAGAAAAAGCCTCTGACTACCCACCCTATCTATCCCTCTCATAATTTTGTCATCTGCACACTTCCTCCTTCATCATGTTGACCTGCCACAGAGTATTCACACAACTTTCCCTAACCTCAACATCCCTCCTGTCCCCCTCTGTTGTTGAATACTGATGTAAAGTACTCGTTAAGGATAACACCCATTTCCTCCATCACCACGTATAACCTCCCTCCTTTATCAGTATGAGTGGGCCTACTGTTTGCTTAACCGCCCTCTTTCTGTAATATATGTTTTAAATGCAGTGGGATTTTCCTTCATTCTTGGTCAAAGACATATCATCGCTCCTTTTAGCTCTCCTAACTACCTGTTTGAGCTCCTGCCTACTTTGTATATATTCTTTAAGCACTTGGTGGGACTAGTTTAGCTTGTGATTATGATCAGCATAGACTGGTTGGACTGAAGGGTCTGTATGACTGTGACTTCCATTTTGGTTTCCTAGACATTAGGTCTGCTTCCTTTATTTTATAGTGAATACTAAAAATATTTTCTATGACGGAACACTAACTGAACCCCACAATATAGTGAAAGAAAGAAAGGGAGTACAATAGAATATCATTAACTCAATTTTATCAGAGTGCACATCTGTTTGTGCCCATGTGGGTACTGTACGTTATCATATTTGATTGAGCAATTTCAACATGAAGTACATTTAGAAATGTGTAAATTTCTGTGAGCAATTATATAGGTTTGACCTCTGTTCAAAATTGTAAAACACAATCATTGACATTTACATTTTCAGGGCAGAGAGTGCAGTAGAGATATATAGCAGGAAGCCTCGCAGAAATGCCAGCTTATCTAAATTTGGTCAGGTAAGATTTTGTATTTGATACATGTTTTTGTGCTTTGCCCTCTGTTTACAGCATTTTACAGCTATTATTAATTTCTCTGATTAGCCAATGCAAATCCATCACAATCATTTTGCACTTGTGCTCCAGCATTTCTTTATAAGTAAATTTTACCCAAGGAACATAGTATACGTCTAAGGCACAGACAGATGGGGGGGGACTGGATTTTCCTAGAGCCAAGCCGATTTCAAAAGGCTTAAAAAGTAGCAAGTGGGACCTAGATGTGGAAGTTCCAGTCCCATTTCCAAAAGATAATCACTTTTTTGTTAGGGAAGGGGAACAGGCCTTGAATCAAATGGCTGGGAAACCAAACTCAGTCAGTCTGGTTAAAGGGAGTGCTGAATTTGAAGGGATTCTATTGTCATTGTTTCAAGAACATTAACCTGCAGTGTGGAAATCATGGTATTCTCCTCTAACAGGATGCTGCTGTCAAGCCGAAAACATTCTCTACCATCTACACAAATGAGTAATGCAAATTTCAGTGCCTGTGATTCTAGGTTCATAACTGTAATTCAGAGACCAGAATCAAACAGCACATCCCTTTGGATTTTCACAACAGGTGACTGTGCTCATCAGCAAATGTTTACAATACTCAGAATGTAATGCCCAACATTTGATGCAATTCCACAATTGGGCAGCCCTTACTTAACAATCTTGAATTTGCTAATAATTGCACTACTAACTAATTCAAGATAATCACTTGTAATTTCACTCACTTATAGAACATAGAACATTACAGCACAGTACAGGCCCTTCGGACCTCGATGTTGTGCCGACCTGTCATGTCGATCTGAAGCCCATCTAACCTACACTATTCCATGTATGTCCATATGCTTATCCAATGACGACTTAAATGTACCTAAAGTTGGGGAATCTACTACCGTTGCAGGCAAAGCGTTCCATTCCCTTACTACTCTGAGTAAAGAAACTACCTCTGACATCTGTCTTATATCTTTCACCCCTCAATTTAAAGCTATGCCCCCTCATGCTCGCCGTCACCATCCTAGGAAAAAGGCTCTCCCTATCCACCCTATCTAACCCTCTGATTATTTTATATGTCTCAATTAAGTCACCTCTCAACCTTCTTGATCATGCTCTCATCCCCTCAAAGCAAAAATCATGAGTGGGCATTGTTTTGGTTGGGGTCAGGTCTGCCAAGTCAGGAGACCTCCTGCCTTAGTGTCTGTATGGGCGCATCTAGAACATTGTTTGGAATTTCAGCTATTAAGACCAACCAGGAACCGTACAATGCAGAGAAGAGCAAGCACACTGATTTTTGGCTGAAGGCATCTGATGCAAGATTGAAGAGTCCAGGTTTGGTGGTTATGGAGCGGAATAGAATGACCTTAATTGTCACGTGCACTCCAATGAGTTTTGTGAAAAGTTTGTAATTCGCCTTTTGGTGTCATTTTAGGTTCAGAGGACCTAGGCACAGATACCTCTAAGTGTAGTTACAGAGTTTAAAAAAATGTTGTTATAGAATAAAAAATAAGATTAGCATGGGAACAGTTGACAAAGTCCAGAATGACAATCCATGCCTGCGGGTCCCAGGGCATGTGGCCTTGCTGCCACCACAGTCTGGCTTGCATCCAGGACTCACTCTACCGTTGCTCTGGGAATCGGCCCGTTCGTTCCACCACTGGGCTCGGCCTTTTCGCTCTGCTGTCAAGTACTAAAGATTGTTAACAGAATACAGGACTTAGATTTTACTGCTATGTTCAGCCTTGTCAAAAACTCTAGAATCTAAGAACTCTGGATCAAGCTGGGTGGAGGTAATTTAGATAGTGTTTACAATTAACTGTTTCAGTCAGATACTTGTTAAGGTACACTGGTTTGCAATGTAGATTGAATCCAGCAGCATGAGTTCAATTCCCACAGTGGCTGAGATCACCATGAAGGTCATGCCTTTTTAATATTGCCCCTGGACTGAGGTGGAGGTGACCTTTAGGTTAAACTCACCCTGAAATGAGAGAGCAGCCCAAAGGTCCTCTGGTACTAAGGCGACAATTAGTGAGTGTATTCAATGGAGTATCCAGATAGATGTTGCTGTTATACACAGACAAACACTGAATACATTGTTGTATGTGACTGAGAAGTGTTCCTGTCAGCCTAACCTGATTGGCTTGATTTATTTAATTCCCATTTGTTTCTATGATATTCTATTAGCTATCTCTGCGATTAGTGCACTGCAAGTGACTCTGAATTTTTCTTATCATTTTAAATACCTGCACATTAAGGAGCATGGTCAGTGTGAAGAAGCTTTTGCTTGAGTGAGAAGCTGCATGAGCATTTCTGGGAATTTGGTTCAAATGGTAAATTCAGTGTACCTGGGGTGGGTGTGGAGTGTGGAAGTCTATGGGAGTGTGCTTTAAGAAGGAAAGATACTCCATGGAGTATAGTCTCCTGAACAAGGGGTGAGCTGGAGAGAGTGAAAGACGTGGATTGAGGGGTTTACTTGTAATGACAAAAGCAGCAGCGTGATATCATAAACCACAAGTTGAAATGAGTGCAGGGAAGGAAGATAATTGATCAATAAGATTGGTGAGGATTTGTATTCTTCAAAACAAAACTAAGGTGTTTAGTTCGTGATAAGATTTGTGGGTTTTTTTCTCCTTTCCCTAAAATAGCTTGTTACATATAAGATTAACACTGAAGTTAAAGTACAGCTAAGTGTGAAGTGATGGGGTACAGTGTACTTATTTCAAAACAAATAAAATACCACAGCCACTGTTTGATATCAAAGCGATCCAGGGCAAACACATCTGCAGTAAATGTCTTGCAGCGTGAGGAGCTTCAGATCTAACTTGTGGAGTTAGAGTCTGAGCTGCAGACATTACACCATATCAGGCAAGGGGAAAATTACCTAGACACTTGGCTCTAACAGGTGGTCACATTCCCCCGGAGTATGTAATTCAAAATCAGTTTGGTGATCAAGGACAGAAGGCTCTGCCTGTATGTGAGGTAAGTATGAAGATCTAAGGGGGCAGCTTTCAAGGAACCTCAGCCTTTACAGTTGTCCAACAGTCACGAGGTTCTTGCAAGCTGTGCCCTGTTCCATGCAGCCATGAGTGAGAGTCCCAAAGACTGTGTTGCCCTTCCAGTGCCAGGGTAAACAACATCTGTTCAGGGCTGGTGAGGAATGTGGAGTGACAGGGAGGGATCCATCATTGTTCATGTTGGTACCAACAATATTGATAGAACTAGAAAGGAAATGATGCTGAAAGGATTTGAACAATTAAGACTTGCGCTAAAAAGCAGAACTTGCGAGTTAATAATCCTGAAATTACTATCTGAACCATGGGAAAACTGGCATGGAAGAAATAATTTGAGAAATTAAGTGCGTGGCTCAAGAATTGACATGGGAATGAATGAATTTCAATTTACAGGTTCTGACACAGGTATAAGGGTGAAAGGGAGCTGTTCTAATGGAGCAGACTTCACTTAAACTGTGCTGAGACTAGTGTCCTACAAACTGAATAGCTTGGGCTGGAGACAGGGCTTCAAACTAAATAGCAGATGCTTAGGCTTACAAAGCAAAATGACACACATAGATAACAAAGTGTACAGCTGGATGAACACAGCAGGCCAAGCAGCATCTTAGGAGCAGAAAAGCTGACGTTTTGGGCCTAGACCCTTCATCAGAAATGGGGGAGGGGGAGAGGGTTCTGAAATAAATAGGGAGAGGGGAGAGGTGGATCAAAGATGGATAGAGGAGAAGATAGGTGGAGAGGAGACAGACAAGTTAAAGAGGTGAGGATGGAGCCAGTAGATGTGAGTGTAGGTAGAGAGGTAGGACATACATGGTCACCCTGCAGCTCAGCTACATCGTCAATGATACCTAGTATGGGGCAGGAAGGAGTAGAGTGTACAAATATAACAAAATGAACTAAATAGGAACAAAGGGGGAAGAAATGGTGTGAAGACAAACACAGTGGCTCTTCGCTCAAATGAACTCAGTATTTTGATGAAATAAATGAATTGATAGCACAGATAGTGTTTACTGTGTTTGATCTCGTAACCATTACGGAAACAAGCGTACAAAGGGTTCAAAGCTAGGAACTAAATGTTCAGTGTAATGTGACTTCTCAAAAGGATAGACGGGAAGGAAAGGCTGATGAGGTGATGTTGTTAGCATGGGATAGAATAAATATGATAGCTAGAAATGATCTTGGATCAGAAAATGTACAACTGTATGGTTGACGTAAGAAATAACAAGGAGAAGAATGTGTACATTTTCTACAGGGTCCCTAACAGCCAATATACTGTTGATCAGAGAATAAATCAAAAGATGATGAGGACATATGAAAATGGCCATACATTTTATTATATATAACTTTAATCCTCGATTGGGAAAATCAAATTAGCAGAGGCAGCTATGGATAGAACTCATCACATGTTTTTGGGATAGTTTCCTACAAAGATATACGTTGGATTCATGAAGGAATCAGGCTGTTTTGGATCTAGTAATGTGTAAGGAGTCAGGTTTAATAAATAATCACACTGTAAATGATCTCCTAGGAAAAATTGACCATGACATGACAAAATTTAGAATTCCAGTTAAGAATAAGAAACTTGGTTTGGAGACAGCTGTGCTAAACTTATTTTTTAAGTTCATTCATGAGATATGGGTGTTGCTGGCTGGGCCAACGTTTATTGCCTAGCCCTAGTTGCCCTCGAGAGGGTGATGGTAGACTGCCTGCTTGAACTGCTGCAGTCCATGTGCCACACGTGTGGTGCTATTAGAAAGGGTGTTCCAGGATTTTGACTCAGTGGCACTGAAGGAAGGGTGATGTATTTCCAAGTCAGGATGATGACTGGCATGGGAGGGAACTTGCAAGCAGTGGTGTCCCATGACCCTGCTACCCTGGTCTCTCTAGATGGAAGGGGCTGTGGTTTTGCAAGGTGTTGTCTAAGCAGCCGGAGTGAATTTCTGTACTGCTTCTTGTAGATGTAAAACACTGCTACCACAGAGTGTTTGGGTGGAGGAAGCATGTGTTTGTGGATGTGGGGCCAAATAAGTGGGCTGCTTTGTTCTGGCTAAGCTTCTTGAATAACAAAGATAATCAGAAAGGAATGACGGCAGCATTTACTGGACCTGACTGGGAAATGAGTTTGGCAGAAAAGACTATCGATGAGCAGTAGCAGATGTTTCAGAAAATAGTTCATGATTTTGCAACAAAGATCTATCCCAGGAAGGAAGAAGGTTTCTCAGCACTGAATGAGCCAATGACAGTTAACCAGGAAGTCAAGGATACCATTAAATTAAAAGGGGAATGTCATACGTTGTGGTAAAATTTGATAAACCAGAGGATAGGGGATCTTCTCAAAGAAAAGTTGACCAAAAAAAAATTGAAAGGGAGAAAATAAAAGTTGAGCATAACATTTTCATGTAATACAAAAAAAAATAGTTTTAGCTTCTTTCAATATGTAAAAAGTAAGGGAGAGGCAAAGTGAACATTGACCCCTAAGGGAATGAGGGTAGGGAAGTAATAATGGGGAAATAGAAATTGGAGAAGGAGTTGAAAATATACTTTCCATCAGTCTTAACGGTGGAAGACACAGTAGTATTTCAAAACCTCAAATAATCAAGAGCAAAAGAGGCTCGAGAAGGAGGAAATGAGGAAGTACCACTAACAAAAAAGCACAAGGGAACCTAATGGCGCTAAAGAGCAATAGGCCCCTTGGACCTGATAGGTTGCATTCGAGATTATTACTTGCAGTAGTGACAGAGATAATGGACGCACTGATAGTAATCTTCCAAAAATCTTTCTAATTTTGAAAGGTTCTGAAAGCTGGAAAAATGCCAATATAGCAAGCTCTATCAAAAAGGGATGGAGACAAAAGCTCTTAGCTATAACAGTTAGCTCAGTTGGCTGGATGGTTAGTTTGTGATGCAGAATGATATCAACAGTGTGGGTTCAGTTCTCACAGCAGCTGAAGTGACTGTGAAACAATGTCCTTGTCAATGTCATTCCTTCCTGCGGCATGGTGACTCTCGGGTTGACCACAACCAGTTGTCTCTCTCAGTTGGGACAGCAACTCTATGGATCGGGTAAAACTATAATGACTTTACTTTGTTAGCTTAACATTTATCAAAGGGAAAGTATCTATTACAAAGATTGTAATAGCAGGGCCTTTAGAAAAATGGAATATAATCAAGCAGGGTTCAGCATGGCTCCGTGAAATTGAAATCATACTGACAAAGTTATTAGAATTCTTTCAGCAAAAATATTATTTCATTGGAGATAGTTCAAAAAAAAGTTTACTGGTATGATCCCTGGTATGGAGGGATTGTCTTATGAGCAACAGCTAAACAAGCTGCTCACTGGAGTTTAGAAGAATGGCATGTGATTTCATTGAGGCATGTTGGATTCTTAAAGGGGCTGGCTAGGGTAAATGCTGAGATGATGTTTTCCCTCATGGGAAAGTCTAGGACCAGAGGACATAATGTCAGAATAAAGGGATGTCAATTTAAGATTTAGATGTGGAGGAATTCCTTCTCTAACAGCCTGTTGAATTTTTGGAATTCCTTGCCCCAGAAAACTGTGAGGCTAGAGTCTTTGTGCATATTTATGGCTGAGATCAATAGATTCTTGATCAGTATGGGAATTGAGGTTTTGGGGGTGTGAGGAATGTCTGATTAGCCGTGATCCTACTAAATGTTGCAGTACTTTTGAGGAGCCAAATGGCCCACTTCTGTTCTTATTTTGGTGGCAGCAGGATATAAATAGGGGAACCAGTAGATATGACATAATGGCATTCAATAAGGAACCACACATAAAGCTACTTTCTAAGATGAGGGGGACTTAGTTTTGCAGGTAGCACATTAGCATGGATAAAAACAAAAAAAAAACTGCAGATGCTGGAATCCAAGGTAGAGAGACAGGAGGCTGGAAGAACACAGCAGGCCAGGCAGCAACAGGAGGAAAGGAGCAGTCAATGGTTTGGATATTACGCTTCTTCGGGACTGGTAATAGCCGAAACGTTGACTGCTCCTTTCCTCTCGTTGCTGCCAGGCTTGCTGTGTTCTTCCAGCCTCCTGTTCATTTAGCACGGATAAAGAATTGGTTAACTAATAGAAGACAGAATTAGGTAAGGGAGGGATATTCAGGTTGTGTCTTCAGAACTAGTGGAGTGTCACAGGGATCAGTGCAGGAATCACAATTATGTTTATTATTGTTTTGAGACAATTGATGGAGAAATTTCAGAAAGATCAATCTAACATGGAGATTTTATTCCTTGATCTAGAGATGGCTTATGACTAGATGCTTCACTAGGAGGTCTGGAGATATTCTCAAGTTTGTTGAGTCCCTGAGAAATACTTACAACAACTATTGAACGTATACAAGGAGTCCCAGAGATACAGTGAGAAATAATGTGGAGGATTGTGACAATTCCAGAGCCAGAGATGGATTCCCTCAAGGATAAACACTGAGCTCCTTTCTCGTTCTGATTGTCTTGAATATTGTAACTACAGCAGTTGAGATGGGAAGTGACATAGAAAATGATGCTTGTTGATGACATTAAGTGATGTGGTGGACTGATGAGAAAATGATCAAATACCTGGAGAACGAGAGACAAAAACTGGAAGATGGGGTATGAAGATCAGTGAAACAAAGACCAATTCATAGACAGTCGGGTTTAAAAAAGGGGCAAGTATCGTGGTGAAGGTGTGAAGATTATAGGTGAAGGCATGGAGAACAAGAATGATTTCAAGTTCCTGGGGTTAGCAGTGGCAGAAATCGAAGTATGAAAAGAGAAATTTTCAATGTATGAGCTTTGTTTGGAGTATTTGGAAGAAATACAGTGGAATGTTACATGATAGAAAACTGTTGCTGAAACCAAAAGGGAGAATCACAAGGCATTTCAGAGACTGACCTTGTAATATAGTGAAGAAGACAAGAACAGTGATGGGATACCAGTGAAAGGTAGGTGCTGAGGTGGATATAGTGTGGCGAAAGGAGAAAGAATAAAATCAATATCTAGCTCATCAGGAGAGTTAGAAGTGTTGAAAAAAGTAACAGAAGATGATTGGAGTGATTTGGTCATCTGTTGTAGAGAGAGCAAGGGAGAAAATGTGGTGAGGTGAGTGTTGGAGATGGGTCAGGCAAAAAGACGGAAAAAGGCAATAGTTAAGATCAAGTGGTACTGGCACGAGTCTTCAACACACCAGGATTGGAGAGCAATGGGCACCTGACAGGAGTGATCAACCAGCATTGTGATGAACCCACATAAAATGGGAGAAGTCGAAAGAAGAAGAAATTTGTGTTTGTGGGCTTGTTATGTCAAATCGCAAGCAGTTTTGCAATGTCATGAGTAGCTGCTGTTCAATTTGAAAGGCAATCATTCAGAGGGAAGACTAACATTTCTTGCCCCTGTTTTTGCTCACTGTGATTTGCAAGATTTTTAGCCCCAGATGAGAGAGTTGCGTAGTGCCCTACCATTTGTAACTCTTCAGCATTCTATGGCCACATGCAGCAAGGCCGAGACAATACCTTTTCTCGGATATTAAATACGAATAGGTTCAGCTGCTCAGCCACTATTGTGCAAAATGCGCACTGTTAAATGGCTTGCTAGCTCATATGGTGCACAGACCAACATTCCAGAGGTTTAATGATACATACTAAGGCACCCCTATAATAGTTTGGGATGGTGCACATATTTTCCCTTTCTACACATGTGGGCAAAACAAGTTGTTGTTCATTGCTGCTTATTCACTCGCAATGCTGGTTGCAAACAACATCAAAGGGATTTAGGGCTGGTGTGGGAATGTAACACTGAGGTAGGTGATCAGCCTATGATGGAGAGTAGTGGAGCAGGTTTGAGGGGCTGGATGCCCTACACCTGCCCCAATGTTCCTATATTCCCAGAAATTGCTGTCAATTAGGAATTGAAAGGAAGGGAGGGAGGAGGGCGGATCTCAGACAAGTTACAGCTGTTGTGGAATTGGCACTGAGAAAACTGCTACAGCTGTAGGGTAACAAGTCTCTGGCTCCTGACAGACTTTATGTAAGGTCTTCAGAGATGTAGCTAATGAGATGACTGATGCACTGACTTTAATTGTCCAAAATTTCCTGTTTCAAGGAAGGTGCCATCATGTTGGAAAATGGTGAAAGTCACTCCTTTATTCAAAAGGGGAAGGCAACAGAAATCAAGGCTCTGCAGCCCACTTAACACCTACCTAGGGAAGATGTTAGAGGTTATTAATAAAGATGATATAACAGGACACTTAGAAAAATACAGGGTAATCAGTCAGAGTCAGCCTGATTTTCTGAAAGGGAAAACATGTTCAATCAATTTATTGGAGTTCTTTGAAGATGTAACATGCTGTTGTATAAAGAGAAACTGGTGGGTTTAAGACCATAAGACACAAGAGCAGCAATAGGCTATTCAGCCCATCAATTCTGCTATTACTGTCCGTGAGATCATGGCTGATCTGATAATCTTCACTTTCTCAATAACCCTTGATTCCCTTCCTGATTGAAAATCTGTGTATCTCAGCCTTAAATATATTAAAGGACCCAACTTGACAGATCTTCGTGTTGAAGAATTTCACAGATTCACTGCCTTTGAGCAGAAGATTTTTTTCCTCATCTCTGGTTTAAATGGGCAACCCCTTATTCTGAGATTATGCCATCTGGTCTTCGATTCTCCCATAAGTGGAAACAACCTTCCTGCATTAAGCCCCCTAGAAATCTTAAATAAAAACTGAAACAACTGTGGATATTGTAAATTAGAAGCAAAAACAGAAATTGCTGGAAAAGCTCAGCAGGTCTGGCAGTATTTGGGGAGGCAATGACCTAGTGATATTATCGCTGGACTGTTAATCCAGAGACCCAGATGACATTCCGGGCACACAGGTTCATATCCCACCCCAGCAGGTGGTGGAATTAGAACTCAATAAATTATCTGGAATCCATTGCTGATTGACAGAAAAACCCATCTGGTTCACTAATGTCCTTTAGGGAAGGAAACTGCTATACTGACCTTGTCTGGCCTACATGTGACTCCAGACCCACAGCAATGAGGTTGACTCTGAACTGCTCTCTGAGCGCTTAGAGATGGGCAATAAATGCTGGTCTAGCCAGCAATGCCCTCATCCTGTTAATTAATTTAAAAAAAAATACGGAGAGAAACTTTTCTGAGGAAAGATCACTCAACCCGAAATGTTAATACTGATTTTCTCTATGCAGAGGCTACCAAGCCTGTTGAGCTTTTCTCAGGATTTCTGTTTCTGTGCCTAAGACTCTTGTATGTTTCAATAAGATTACCTTATATTCTATTAAATTCCAGTGAGTACAGGCCCATCCTACTCAGTGTCACCCTATAGACAGTTTCTCTATACCTGGTATCTAGTTAACCTTCTCTGGACTGTCTACAATGTCAGTATATCTTTCCTTAGATAAGGGCCCCAAAATTCTCTTGCACCATTCTCAGCTGTGGTCTGACTAATGCCTTGTATAGTTTTAGGAATACCTTCCTATTTTTATACTCTGTTCTCTTTGAGATGAAGGTAAACATTCTATTTACTGTATTTAAATTTTCAGAAAGCTTATTAAATGCTACATCAAGGATTATTGTGGAAAATAGAGTAAAGACATAGAGAGTGACAGAATAGGATAGAAGCTAGGCTTAATGATTTAACTGCCACAGGTATAAATGCCAGAGTGTCAGTTTTAACCCATCTGTATAAATGCCTTTGATGAAGGAACTGAAAGTATGGTTGCAAAGTGCAGTGATGTCGCAAAGGCTGGTGGGGAGGTAAATTGTGAAGAGAATATAAGGAGGTTAAGAAAAGATACAGAAAATCTAAATGGGCAAAAATCTTATCAAATGGACTACAATATAAGAAAATTGAAATTATCCATTTAGCAGAAAGAATGAATAAAGCATATTAATTGGTGAGGGATTGCAGAGCTCTGAGATGCAGAGGGATCTAGGTGTCGTGTTACATGAATCATGAAAAGTTAGAATACAAATACAGGAAGTAATTAGAAAAGCAAACAGCATGTTTTTCCAAGGGGAGTTGAATACAAGAGTAGGGAGGTTATATAGGCCATTATTGAGATCACATCTGGACTTCTGTGTATGGTATTGGTCTGTTTATTAATAAAGGATACAACTGCATCGGACGTGGTTCGGTGAAGGGTTACTAGAACAATACCTGCAGTGGTAGTAGGAACTGCAGATGTCGGAGAATCTGAGATAACAAGGTATAGAGCTGGATGAACACAGCAGGCCAAGCAGCATCAGAGGAGCAGGAAAGCTGACGTTTCGGGCCTACACCTTTCTTCAGAAAATGAAGAAGGGTCTAGGCTTGAAACGTCAGCTTTCCTGCTTCTCTGATGCTGCTTGGCTGCTGTGTTCATCCAGCTCTATACCTTGTTATCTCTAATACCTACAATGGTTGGATTATCTTTATAAAGAGCAATTATTCAGGCTAGGCTTGTAACTGCTGGAATTGAAAAGGTAGCTGGATTGAAACATATCAGAACCTGAGCAGTCTTAACATTAACACAGTTGATATGGAAAGGGTGCTTCCTTTTGTAGAAGATTCTAAAATTACACAGTCACAATTTAAATATAAGAGGTCATCCATTTAAGATGGTGATAAGGAAACGTATTTTTCTCACTTTTGGATCTTTGAAACTCTCTTCCTGATAAGGCAGAGGAAGTTTAAGTTTTAAATGCTTTTAAGTCAGAAGTGCATAGATTCTTCATAAACAGAGTGGGGGTGGTGGTGGGTAGAAGTGAAAGGTTATTGGGGTGAGCAGGTCAAATAATCTGATCAGCCCTAATGTTGTTGAATGGCAGAGAGACTCAAGAGGCTGATTTTTTTCTTGTTGCTGATTTGTCTCTTTCTTCGTGTTCTTTCTGGATTATACTTGTGGATCGTCTTTGTTGTCAGAGGTCTGGAAACAGATCTGAAAAAAAAACACTGTGGATGCCAGAAATTTGAAATTGTCTGTTTATGTGAAATAGACAGATTTATACTGGACATTCTGGGGACTCAAACTGGTGTGAGCAGCTCTCTGCCAAGTATCTAAAGGGTAATTTCTTTTGTGCACTCAGTATCTTATGTTACATTGGCACTGTGCATTTCTCCCTTCCTTACAAAAGTAGCAGCATCAATCAACCTTTTTTTTGATTCTGGGATACCTTTAAGGTGAGATATTAAGCTATAGATGGAGAAGTGAAGGCAGGAAACTGTAACACAAATTTATCAAAAATCCATTCTAACAGCAATACTGTTATAATGGCAGCAATTGCTTATACCTGCTATGCACTGAAGCTTCTAGCCAGAGAGCTAGCATCTGCATTTCAGTAATTGAATCAAAGAATCCCTACAGTGTGAAATCAGGTCCTTCGGCCCAACAAGTCCACTCCGACTTGCAAAGGATCCCACCCAGACCTGTCCCCCTAGAACCCATCTAATCTACACATCCCAGAACACTACGGGCAATTTAGCATGGCCAAGCCACCTAGCCTGCACATCTTTAGATGGTGGGAAGAAACCAGAGCACCCAGAGGAAATCCATGCGGACACTGGGAGAATGTGCAAACTCCGTACAGCCAGTCACCTGAGGGTGGAATCGAATCCAGGTCCCTGTTGCTGTGAGGCAGTAGTGCTGATCACTGAGCTACTGTGCTACTTCTATGTAATGAACTACAGCCTGACTGCTGTATCAGAATGAAAGTAATCAGCTTCCTGACACTTTCATTTTGAATTGCTGAAAATACACTAGGTAGTATTACCATATATACCATACCATACATTTCCTCACTTCTCTTTTAGTTTTTATTCATTATCTACTTATTAGCCATCCACACAGTGCAAACCTTCTAAGATAGTAAAATGTGAGGCTGGATGAACACAGCAGGCCCAGCAGCATCTCAGGAGCACAAAAGCTGACGTTTCAGGGTCTAGGCCCTAAACGTCAGCTTTTGTGCTCCTGAGATGCTGCTTGGCCTGCTGTGTTCAGCCAGCCTCACATTTTATTATCTTGGATTCTCCAGCATCTGCAGTTCCCATTATCACCAGTGCAAACCTTCTGTCTATTTTGTAGTTTGATATAAATGGAAGCTTTAACATTTTAATTGCTGTTCTAATAGAGTAATTTTTGCATCCTTACTGCTGAATTCAAGCTTCTAATGTTAGATATTCTGCCATCAATTTACGGCAAGGAAGCTTTGAATATGCCTTCTGCAACACACATCTCAAACACAAAAGGACTAAAACAGGGAATTCAAGTGGCAATCCCCTGGGGAAAATAAATCACCAATCAACTTGTACACCTTTATATGTAATGTGGTTGTCAGGGGTTCGGAAAAGCTTAGAGGTATAAAAATGCACCCACTATAGAGGCACATCCTCAGACTGCCATGTCACTGAACCACTCAATTGTGCAATCACTTGATAACCCATCTTACTGGCGATGTTTAACAGTAAAGCCCTATGATGTCTCAGCACAATTACATTCCCATGCTGCTTCGTAAAGAATGTGGTCACACTTCTATGAACAAAGAGGCTGGTGCTTTGCATATCTTGTGCTCCAGCTCTGCATATCCATCCTCTCGGCTACAATAAAACTCACCACCAATGGCCACCAAATGGAACTCCCCTCCTCTGGTGAGCCCAGTGCGAAAGGGTGGACCGGGGAACTTGGTGCGTTTTACCCAGCCACTGGCAATGTCCGAAGCGGCCAGTCTGGTGGGTAGACGAGCCCATTTGACAGGCTACTTTGTCCCATGGTTGCTGTTAATTTGGGAGTAAGCTTGGGCCCCCTTGGAACATGGAGGGGTGTAAGCTTGCACCTTGTTTGCCACGTCTCTCGGGTCTTAGGGAGTCACTGTTGTAGAGCAAAGTGGAATGTTTTTACCCAGTGAGCTACTACAAGTAACCATGATAATGGCCAGTTCATCTGTTATTTAGGTATTGTTTGTGGGAAACTATTGCCCAGACCTGTAACAAAAGCCCTCTGTCCCTTTTCAAACTAGTACCCTGGCATCATTTCTACCCACGTGGGACAATTAGACGTTTCCACCTCCAAGAGGTTCAGATCCTACCCAGGCTGCAAGAATTGATGCATCCCCTATCTGGTGACTGGAAGTGTCTTAAGTGCAACAAGTCTTGGATGTATCAGTCTAGGTCCGACTGCGAATGAGCCACCAGTGATACTTGGCAACTTTCCTCCAGCTTAAGGAGCATGAATGGGGCAATGAGAAAACTGTCACATTGGAAGGATGGCTGTTTGAGGCTGGGGAGGAGGTGTGTAATACCGGCCGTGGATTTACTTGATCTGGGAGTGCTTAATGCCTAAAATGCAAAGTGTTTCAATTCCTAGCTCTGACACGCACTCTGATGAGCATGAAAGAAGAAAGTCAGCAGATTTTCATGAAGGAGACTGACATCAATAAACTGTGTAACTTTAATATCGAATTTTAGGAGGTTGTGAAGGAGATGAATCGGTTGGGAATGATAATAGATCTGTCACACACTTCCAGTGACACAGCGGAAATGGTCCTTAAAATCTCCATGGCACCAGTTATCTTCAGCCACTCGTCTGCTTATGCTATTTGCCAACATCACAGGAATGTTCCAGATGAACTTCTCAAGATGATTGTAAGCAATTTAAACTCAATTTTATGATGACTTTTCTCTTTAATAATTGTTCAGAGAACATAATTTACAAGTTACTGATGTTATCATGTTATTCCAGGAGCAGTGATATACATTTACAAAGGAGAAATTACCATAATGTGGCCCAGCAGGTACCACTGTAAAACCTGGTAATACATCGAATGGAAGTGTTTCCTGAATTTCTTCTGTTTGGCCACCATGCCTTCACTATGAGTGCAACCTGTTCGCACCACTAAACTTTGCATTTTATGGCAGCTCATTTGTTTTGGCTTGCCTATGAGAACAAAGCTGTTATAGTACAGATTTTGTAAAATGTCATCTGTTAGTGTTGGGTGGTTTCACTTTTATTTATTCATGGTATGTGGGTGATGCAGCTAGGCTAAAATGTATTGTCCATCCCTAGTTAGATTGTGGTGAGCCCACGTCTTGGACTACTGCAGTCCATCAGGGTGGTAGGAACACCCACAGTGCTGTTAGGGAGGGATTCTGAGATTTTGGCCTAGAGACAGTGAAGGCAAACTGCGATAGTTCCAAGATAGGATACCATGTGCTTGGAGGGAAAACTGCAGATGGCGGTGTTTCAATACATCTGTTGCCTCTGTCCTTCCAGGTGGTAGAGGTTGCAGGTTTAGAAAGTGTCTACGAAGGAGTCTGTCTGAGTTGGTACAGTGCATTTTGTAAATGGTACTCACCATTGTCGTTGTGGTGAAGGGTGTGAATGTTGAAAGTGCTGGATAGCAAGCTGCATTGTCCTGGAGAGTCTTGTACGTTCATCCAGGCAAGTGGAAAGTAGACTTCTGACGTTGCCGGACAGGCAGGGGAGACAGGAGGGGAGTTACTCACGGCATACATTAAGTGCTCCTGTAGCTACAGAATTTATATGGGTGCTCCAGTTCAGGTTCTGCTCAATGGCAATCCCTGAGATGTTGATAGTGGGGTTTCAGTGATGGTAACACTATTGAGCATCAAGGAGAGATGATTAACTTTTTTATTGTTTGAGATGGTCACTGCCCTGGCACTCGTGTGATGCAAATGTTACTTGCCATTTATTAGTCCCAGCCTGAATGTTGTCCATGCCTTCCTGCATTTGGACATTGGTTGCTTCAATATCTGAGGAGTTGTGAATTGTGACCACTCCTGACCTTATGATGATGAAAAGGTCGTTGATGAAATAGCTGAAGATAGATGGGCCCAGGACACTACCCTGAGGAACTCCTGCAAAGATATCCTGGAGGTCAGCTGATTGACTTCCAATAGCCAAAACTATCTTCCTATGTGCCACATATGACTTCAACCAGCAGAGAGTTTACCTCCTGAATCCCATTGATTCAATTTTGCTTGATGCCACACTCGGTTGACTGCCGCCTTGATGTCAAGGGCTGTCACTCTCGCATCCTTTCTGGAATTCAGCTCTTTTGTTAATGTTTGAAACAAGACTGTATTGAGATCAGGAGCTGGGTGACCTTGGTGGAAGACAAACTGGCCATCACCGAGCAAGTTATTGCTGAGCAGATACCATTTAATAGCACTGGTGACACCTAGTATTGCTTTGATGATTAAGAGTGGATTTACAGTGTGGTGATTAGCTGGTTTGGATTTGCCCAATAAGCATTCTTGAGCAATTTTCCACAATGCCAGTTAAAAGTCAATACTATAGCTATGCTGGAATAGCATGGCTCAGGACATGGCTATTGCTAGAGCACAAGCCTGCAGCTCTATTGCTGAAATGAAGTCAGGGTCGTAGTCTTTGCAGTATCCAGTGCCTCCAGCCACCTCCTTGATATCACCGTAGAGGGAGTCACATTGGTTGAAGCCTGACATCTGTGATGCTGGGGACCTCAGAAGAGGCTGAGATACTTCCTGCACTCTCATTGAACCAGGGATGGTCTCCTGGCTTGGTGGGAAAGACAGAATGGATGGTATGATGGATTGTGAGGTTACAGATTGTGAATATGGTTAGATTCATGCTCATAACAGCCGGATGCTATTCAGCCTTTTGAGTTCATAGCACTATCAAGCAACGGAGTTAATTCCATTCCCCCTCTTGATGCCCTTAGCCCTGCAAGGTCAGTTTGCTGAAATGCCCGTCTAATTTTCTTTTGAAATTCTTAATCGGTCGGATCCCACCACCCTCATAGGCAAAATTCCAGATCATTATCGCTTACCATGTGAAAAAATGCTCTTTTCTATATCTCTTGCCCAAAATCTTAAGTTATGTCTACAGGTTACTGTATCATGGGTGACAGGGAACAGTGTTTTGTCTAATTTATCTAAAACAGCCCTAAATTTACACACATCTATTAAAACACTCACCACCACCTCTCCAGGCCCCTATCCCCCATCCTCTGTCCCCCAACTTCCTCTGCTTCATTGAGAAAAACCTTTAGCTTTCCTAATAAAACTTCGTAGTTCACATTCTTAATCCCTGGAATCATTCTGATGTATTTCTTCTGCGCTGCAATGATTGTTCGGTGCATCATTGCTAGGCCAACATGCTGCTGCAGTGGTCACGTCCCCACACAGTGAGTCCCTTTTCTCAGCTGTCGTATCAGAAGCAAGGCGTGAAATGGGAGGCAGTCGATGTTTACAACAAATGAAGACACATCGGAAACATTGTCCCAGCCATCCTAATCTCTCAGCTAGAGAATCCAGGAAAATCTGAAGATTATGTAAAAAAAAACCACAGCTTTAAAAATGACAATTAAATAAGGAATTATGCGTTCAGATCAGTTGTGATTTTCTTCGCGACATGTTTTTCAGAAAAAGAACAAAGGCTTAGTAATGGTGAACTTCTACTCTGGTTTTGTGGCCTGTCAGAAGCATTCCAATATTTCTACAGTGGCAGGTAATTGATTTGAACAGTTGTACTGAGATAAAGCAATGGTGTTATTGCTATTCTGCCCCAAAGCCCTTTTAAAAGATATATAGTCTTTGATATTCCAATATTTGCAGTCAAGTTATAAAATTGTTCCTTTGAATGAAATAAATGGCTTATGCACTTGCTCACAAAAGTTTCAGGGTGGAAGAACTCACTGGATACTAAGAAGATATGAAGAAAAGCTATGCTTTAATTTTAGTTAAATATCTTGAGATTAAAATGAAAGGTCACATCCTATAAAATGTGGAACATAGCAAGTAAATGACGGAGGCTGAGTTGTTTTTCTTTAATGGAGTGAAATATGAATAGGGAGTCAGCAATCTGCACTGAACAGATAGGGAACATTACTCAGGAAAAGATTAAGAGCAAGACAGCAGAGACCTAAGCTAATTGGTCAAAGAAGCAACAGGGACATGATGAAAAGCTTTTTCAGTCAGTGAGTGGTTAAAGCCTGCAATACATTGGCTGAAATTGTGCTAGGGTTACGTTCATGTGAAGCATTCTTTCAGGGAACTAGGAATTAGAAAAAGGAAGAATGATTTTGACTTCAGGCAGAATGACACAAAGTAATTTGCTCATTTGGAGCATTATTGCAGTCACAACAGTTGTATTGATTCTATGGTTCTAAGAACTTAAGTCCCTGATCAGGTAGAACATCATTGGGGGATTGGTATAGGATGAATTCAAAAACTAAGCATTATTCTAATCAGTACAGATCACATAGAAACTTAAAAATTTCAGGATATACAATAAGGACATTTGAATCACCATGTTCATGCTGGCCATAAACAGCTAGCAATCTAATCCACCCTCAGAGAGAGGTCGATATACCTCAGGCCAAGTCCTGGGAAAAGGGGGCTACATCACAACGCAATAACCAGGGTTGGAAGTTACAAGGCAACTCCAGTTTTGATTGGGACCTGAGATTTCTGTTCCCTGCTCCTGATTAGACCTGCACGTAAGATACTGAGACTGATTAGTAATGGATTATAATGAATGGCTGTGTTGCTGTATTAAGGGTAGAAGAGAGTAGAGCAAGTGCAGAGTTTCTGTCCCCACTGAGATGTAAATCAACCTCAATTCCACATCACAGTATCTGACGTTACAGTTGCTGCCTCAATAAAGAGAACAAGATCTGTATTTGGAAACAAAGAACACACAAGTGTTGTGTTGGGGAAGTGGTTTCACTGGTGTGAAGAGTTAGAAATGGTGCAATTGGGCTGAATAGTTTCTGGCTGTCCTGTAAACTCTAAGAGCTGGGTCTGTAACAGCTGTAAATTGTTACAAGCAAATTAAAAATCTGAATTTTTATCCTCAATGACAGGCAAAAATCAGAATGCATTTTGTTAACAACAAATGTACTTGCTTTTGATTCCTTTGTGTTAACATTTTGAATTTTGAACCTTACTAAGGATACAAATTGGAATATTGAACCATCTTGTCACAGTTGATGTTACAATTTGTGCCTTTTCTTGCAGATCATTTTGACCACATCAAGAAGATTGCTGGATACGAGTCAGTTGGAATTGGTGGAGACTATGATGGGGTCACTGGGTTTGTATTCAATTGTAATCCAACAGTTACTTCTTCTTTTGTTATGTTGCCTAATATTGCCTGACAATTATGGTGGGTTGCAGGTTCCCGCAGGGTCTAGAAGATGTGTCCAAATATCCTGCCCTCATTGAGGAATTATTGAGACGCAAGTGGACACAAACTGAATTAAAAGCTGTTCTTCGATACAACTTTCTGCGGGTTTTCCGCAGAGTAGAAAAGGTAAGAAGGCTCACTGAGAGGTTGGAGGGCTGGATCACCTTTTCACTGTTTGTGTTAGTTAAATGATGAGAATTCTGCTGAGAGTCAAAATTGTCAGAAAAAACCAGCATTAGGAGCAAACTTCAACAATGAAAACATGTCCTTCCTTCTTCCAACCCTCGTACATCATTGCAGTGAATGTGGAAATGTGCAGTTGTATGCCACATAACTATCATGAGTGGTAGGACTCAACCCACAGTCTTAGCAATATCAAAGAGTGAAGGAAAGGTCAAAGGGTGAGGCAATGTCAACGCTCAGCCCAAGGTAGTATTTTCAATGGCTTAGTGGCAGTCTCTTGTCTGGCAGTGAGACATAACAAGCAATTATTACTAAAAAAAATGACAAAAATAACCGGGTAGAAATACAACACCACTTTTATCGACGATAATCAAATGTGAGGCTGGATGAACACAGCAGGCCAAGCAGCATCTCAGGAGCACAAAAGCTGACGTTTCGGGCCTAGACCCTTCATCAGAGAGGGGGATGGGGAGAGGGAGCTGGAATAAATAGGGAGAGAGGGGGAGGCGGACCGAAGATGGAGAGTAAAGAAGATAGGTGGAGAGAGTATAGGTGGGGAGGTAGGGAGGGGATAGGTCAGTCCAGGGAAGACGGACAGGTCAAGGAGGTGGGATGAGGTTAGTAGGTAGCTGGGGGTGCGGCTTGGTGTGGGAGGAAGGGATGGGTGAGAGGAAGAACCGGTTAGGGAGGCAGAGACAGGTTGGACTGGTTTTGGGATGCAGTGGGTGGGGGGGAAGAGCTGGGCTGGTTGTGTGGTGCAGTGGGGGGAGGGGACGAACTAGGCTGGTTTAGGGATGCAGTAGGGGAAGGGGAGATTTTGAAACTGGTGAAGTCCACATTGATACCATATGGCTGCAGGGTTCCCAGGCGGAATATGAGGTCCTGTTCCTGCAACCTTCGGGTGGCATCATTGTGGCAGTGCAGGAGGCCCATGATGGACATGTCATCTAGAGAATGGGAGGGGGAGTGGAACTGGTTTGCGACTGGGAGGTGCAGTTGTTTGTTGCGAACTGAGCGGAGGTGTTCTGCAAAGCGGTCTCCAAGCCTCCGCTTGGTTTCCCCAATGTAGAGGAAGCCGCACCGGGTACAGTGGATGCAGTATACCACATTGGCAGATGTGCAGGTGAACCTCTGCTTAATGTGGAATGTCATCTTGGGGCCTGCGATAGGGGTGAGGGAGGAGGTGTGGGGACAAGTGTAGCATTTCCTGCGGTTGCAGGGGAAGGTGCCGGGTGTGGTGGGGTTGGAGGGCAGTGTGGAGCGAACAAGGGAGTCACGGAGAGAGCTTTCCGGAGAGACCACTCTCTCCGTGACTCCCTTGTTCGCTTCACACTGCCCTCCAACCCCACCACACCCGGCACCTTCCCCTGCAACCGCAGGAAATGCTACACTTGTCCCCACACCTCCTCCCTCACCCCTATCGCAGGCCCCAAGATGACATTCCACATTAAGCAGAGGTTCACCTGCACATCTGCCAATGTGGTATACTGCATCCACTGTACCCGGTGCGGCTTCCTCTACATGGTGGAAACCCATCGGAGGCTTGGAGACCGCTTTGCAGAACACCTCCGCTCAGTTCGCAACAAACAACTGCACCTCCCAGTCGCAAACCATTTCCACTCCCCCTCCCATTCTCTAGATGACATGCCCATCATGGGCCTCCTGCACTGCCACAATGATGCCACCCGAAGGTTGCAGGAACAGCAACTCATATTCCGCCTGGGAACCCTGCAGCCATATGGTATCAATGTGGACTTCACCAGTTTCAAAATCTCCCCTTCCCCTACTGCATCCCTAAACCAGCCTAGTTCGTCCCCTCCCCCCACTGCACCACACAACCAGCCCAGCTCTTCCCCCCCACCCACTGCATCCCAAAACCAATCCAACCTGTCTCTGCCTCCCTAACCGGTTCTTCCTCTCACCCATCCCTTCCTCCCACCCCAAGCCGCACCCCCAGCTACCTACTAACCTCATCCCACCTCCTTGACCTGTCCGTCTTCCCTGGACTGACCTATCCCCTCCCTACCTCCCCACCTATACTCTCTCCACCTATCTTCTTTACTCTCCATCTTCGGTCCGCCTCCCCCTCTCTCCCTATTTATTCCAGCTCCCTCTCCCCATCCCCCTCTCTGATGAAGGGTGTAGGCCCGAAACGTCAGCTTTTGTGCTCCTGAGATGCTGCTTGGCCTGCTGTGTTTATCCAGCCTCACATTTGATTATCTTGGAATTCTCCAGCATCTGCAGTTCCCATTATCTCTCACCACGTTTATTGACAGTCTTTTTTCTCTCTCATCTAGATAAGCATCTTTTAACCTGTAAATACGTGCAACATTCTTCAGTAAGACCCAATTAAAATGAACAACACTGTCTGTCCGAGTTCCAATTATTTAAGATCAAGAAGTATAGCAGTCGGGACATATGCCCAGATGGAAATATTTTCATTGGAAGGATGGGTGGGAAGCATTTCAAAGGCAGTTTTAGATTTTCAACACAGCTCTGACTGGAATTACTTTCTGTTCAATAAAAATGAGCATAATATTCTCTTTGCTATTGAGCAGTTTTAAAAAATTATAAATAAACTTGATTTGACACTCTTTCCCCCATAAAATAGATTTTGTGTGGTGCTATTGGGAGAAAGAAATTGAAGATAAATAATGAATTTCCAAGTGACAACTTGGGAGTAGTTTTAAATAAAGTTAATGAAAACACTTTCCTCTTAAATCAAAGTCTTATGTTCATTATAAATTCCACATCTCTGGAAGTAGCACTAAATAAAATCAAAATTGAAACCTTTTCTTGTCAAAGTGGGAAACAGTCCTGGATATTTCCTCTTTGAAAATAGATATTGCATCATCAACACTTGAACATTTTATATTTTTCTCTCTAATATGTTAGTGAAGCAATGCTACAAAACATTACTGAGAATTTACTGTACATAAACAGGCCATTGGTTCATCTGGTCCAAGCCCTTATCAATCTGCTGGCTGCAGATGCATCTGTCCATGACAGTATCTATAAGAATGACCACTACACAGTCCTGTGGAGATGAAGTCTCACCTTCACGTTGAGAATTCTCTCCATTGTATTATGTAGCACTATCACCATGCTAAATGGGACAGACTTCAAACAGATTTAGCAACTCAAGTCTGGGCTCTGTGATGCACTGTGGTTCATCAACAGCAGCAGAATTGTACTCCAGCACAATCTGTAACCTCACGGCCCGTCACATTCCCCACTCGACCATTACCATCGAGCCAGGGGATCAACCCTGGTTCAATGGAGAGTGCAGGAGGGCAAGCCAGGAGCAGCACCAGGCATATGTAAAAATGGGGTGTCATCCTGGTGAAGCTACTAAACGGGACTACATGCACGCCAAACAGCATAAGCAGCAAATTATAGATAAAGCTAAGCAATCCCACAGCGAAAGGATTAGATCTAAGGTCTGGAGTACCGCCACATGCATCTGTGAATGGTGGTGGACTATTAAACAATTCATTTGGAGGAGGGGGAGGCTCCACGAATATCCCCATCCTCAATGATGGAAGAGCTCAGCACACCAATGCAAAAAAAAAGGCTGAAGCTTTTGCAGCAATCTTCAGCCAGAAGATCCATCTCAGCCCCCTCCTGTTGTCCCCAGCATCACAGATGCCAGTTTTCAGCCAATTGAATTCACTTCTTGTGATATCAAGAAACAGTTGGAGATATTGGATACTGCAAAGGCTACAGGCCCTGACAACATTCCAGCAATAGTACTGAAGACTCATGTGCCAGAATTTGCCACTCCCCTAATGAAACAATCTGGAGAATCATCTCGGTATGCACAAAAAGCAGGATAAACCTAACCTGGCCAATTTCTGCCCCATCACTCTCTGCTCTCAAGCATCAGCAAAGTGATGGAAGGTGTCATCATCAACAGTGCTATCAAGTAGAACCTGCTCAGCAATAACCTGCTCAGTGATGCCCAGTTGGGATTCTGCCAGGGCCACTCAGCTCCTGACATTACAGCCTTGGTTCAAACATGGATAAAAGAGCTGAATTCCAGAGGTGAGGTGAGAGTGACAGTCATTGACAAGGCTGCATTTGACCAAATGTGGCATCAAGGACCCTGAGCAAAACTAAAATCAGTGGGTAAAAGGGGAGAAAAACTGCTGGTTGGAATCATACCTGACATACAGAAAAATGGCTGTGGTCAGTCATCTCAGCTGCAGGACATCTCTGCAGGAGTTCCTCAGGCTAGTATCCTAGTCTCAACCATCTTCAGTTGCTTTATTCACCGACGATTGCACAATGTTCAGCATCATTTGCAACTGAGTCATAGAGACGCACAGCATGGAAACAGACTTTTCAGTTCAACTTGTCCTTGCCAACCAGACATTCTAAATTAATATGGTCCTACTTGCTAGTATTTAGCCTAAATTTCTCTAAACCCTTCCTGTTCATATATTCATCCAGATGCTTTTTAATTTGGTAATTGCATCAGCTTCCACAGGTTCCTCTCTCAGCTCAGTCCATACATGCACCACCCTCCGTGTGAAAAAGTTGCTCCTTAGGTCCCTTTTAAATCTTCCCATCTCACCTTAAACTTATGCCCTCTAGTTTTGAACTCCCCTACCAGGGGGAAAAGACCTTGGCTATTCACCCTATCCATGCCCCTCAAGATGCAACTAGGTCTGAATAACATCCAGGCTTGGCGTCAAGTAACATTCACTCCACACAAATGCCAGACTCTTCCCTATCCTCAGATTTCACAGACTTTAAAGAAAATCTGCACTTGAAAAGCTGCGTGAAACATTTAAAAGTTTGAACTCCATCTCCTGACACTTGAACAAGTTATATCAACTGAACAGCATAGATACCAGTGACTGTTACCAAATGCACAAGTATGATTAATGATCATATTTGACAATGATACTTGTTCATTACTAATGGAGATAAGAAGTCAAAGGTCCCAGTAGATCACTATTATAAACCATTTCCCAATTACAAGGAAGAGGTTGACAATTTAATTACAGAATTAAAAAGGCTGCACAGAGTATAAAACATCACATAAGCTGGTGTAAACAGGACAATTATAGCTGTTGCGGTTTTCTAAACACACTCTTAAGTCAGGCAGGGAGGAAGTTGTCAAGCGAAGGAAGTGTGGGTTACTAAAGAAGTTGAATCTCTTGTCAAGTGGAAGAAGGAGGCTTATGTAAGGATGAGGCGTGAACGCTCAGTTAGGGTGCTTGAGAGTTACAAGTTAGCCAGGAAGGACCTAAGGGGAGAGCTAAGAAGAGCCAGGAGGGGACATGAGAAGTCTTTGGCAGATAGGATCAAGGAAAACCCTAAAGCGTTCTATAGGTACGTCAGGAATAAAAGAATGACTAGAGTAAGATTAGGGCCAGTCAAGGACAGTAGTGAGAAGTTGTGCGTGGAGTCCGAAGAGATAGGAGAGGCACTAAATGAATATTTTTCATCAGTATTCACACAGGAATAAGACAGTGCTGTTGATGAGAATACTGAGATATAGGCTATTAGACTAGACAGGATTGAGGTTCATAAGGAGGAGGTGTTAGCAAATCTGGAAAATGTGAAAATAGGTAAGTCCCTTGGGCCAGCTGGGCTTTGTTCTAGAATTCTCTGGGAAGCTAGGGAGGAGTTTGCAGAGCCTTTGGTTTTGTTCTTTGTCATCATTGTCTACAGGAATAGTGCCAGAAGACTGGAGGATAGCAAATGTTGTCCCCTTGTTCAGGAAGGGGAGTGGAGACAGCCCTGGTAATTATAGACCAGTGAGCCTTACTTCGGTTGTGGGTAAAGTGTTGGAAAGGATTATAAGAGGGAGAATTCATGATCATTTAGAAAGGAATAATTTGATTAGGGAATGTCAACACGGTTTTGTGAAGGGTAGATCATGCCTCACAAACCTTATTGAGTTCCTTGGAAAGGTGACCAAACAGGTGGATGAGGGTAAAGCGGTTGATGTGGTGTATATGGATTTCAGTAAAGCTTTTGATAAGGTTCCCCACTGTAGGCTATTGCAGAAAATATGGAGGTATGGGATTGAGGGTGATTTACCGCTTTGGATCAGAAATTGGCTAGCTGTAAGAAGACAGAGGGTGGTGGGTGATGGGAAATGTTCACCCTGGAATTCAGCTACTAGTGGTATACCACAAGGATCTGTTTTGGGGCCATTGCTGTTTATCATTTTTATAAATGCCCTGGATGAGAGCGTAGAAGGATGGGTTAGTAAATTTGCGGATAACAGTAAAGTCAGTGGAGTTGTGGATAGTGCGGTAGGATGTTGCAGATTACAAAGGGACATAGATAAGCTGCAGAGCTGGGGCGAGAGGATGCAAATGGAGATTAATGCAGAAAAGTGTGAGGTGATTCACTTTGGAAGGAGCAACAGGAATACAGAGTACTGAGCTAATGGTAAGATTCTTGGTAGTGTGGATGAGCAGAGAGATCTCAGTGCCCATGTACATAGATCCCTGGAAGTTGCCACCCAGGTTGATAGGGTTGTTAAGGAGGTGTACGGTGTGTTAGGTTTTATTGGTAGAGGGATTGAGTTTCGGAGCCATGAGGTCATGTTGCAGCTGTACAAAACTCTGGTGCAGCCCCACTTGGAGTACTGCGTACAGTTCTGGTTGCCACATTATAGGAAGCATTGAATAGCATTGAAAAGGGTGCAGAGGAGATTTACCAGGATCTTGCCTGGTATGGAGGGAAGGTCTTATGAGGAAAGGCCGGGGGACCTGAGGCTGTTTTCGTTAGAGAGCGGAAGGTTAAGAGGTGACTTAGTAGAGAAATACAAGATGATGAGAGGATTAGATAAGGTAGACAGTGAGAGCCTTTTTTCCTCGGATGGTGATGGCTAGCACAAGGGGACATAGCTATAAATTGATGGGTGATTGATATAGGACAGCTGCCTGAGGTAAGTTCTTGACTCAGAGAGTAGTAAGGGCGTGGAATGCACTGCCTGCAACAGTAGTAGGCTCGCCAACATTAAGGGCATTTAAATGGTCATTGGATAAACATATGGATGATAATGGAACAGTGTTGGTTAGATGGGTTTCAAATTGGTTTCACAGGTTGGCGCAACATCGAGGGCCGAAGGGCCTGTACTGCGCTGTAATGTTCTATGTTGTTTTAATGTATACTTTCACCAAGTTCCTGAAATAGCTTAGTTTGTTAAGGCAGTGGGAAGTTAAGGGTAAGGATTAAACAAAAATATATTTTGATTAATTTCAGATCTGCACTTTGTCATTCAAGATAATTGTGCACTGTGACCATATACTTTGACACTGAGTCATAAGGTTAGCCAGCATTCCTGCTTCTAAATATTATCCAACTATCTCGAATGGAAAAAAAACACATTTTTGACCACTGAGTGGACAGAGCTGGCTGACATTAAAATTGCCTTAGCTGAATAGTTGGCAAATATTCAAGGTTAAAACAAGAAAAGTACGCACTCAGATGAATTGTTTAGGTACAGGCCTCTGGAAGTTTTCCAGGCAACATATCAAGATTGTCAGTCGTGCTGTAGTGCGGAAGGTTTAGAATAAGGGGGAACAATGGCAAGATCCATCCTCACACCATGCCAGTTCGGAAGCAGCACAGATAACAACCTTGCTGAAAGCTGTGAATGTAGTTACTTTAAATGAAAAATATATTTTTTTTATTATTTCAAATAGCTGCAGTTATGTGAATGTATTACAGTGTCATTTATTGTTCCGTGCATCATCTTGTTCAAACTTCCAAACAGTGATCTTCTGACTGTAGTCTGATTATTTAATCTAGTAAGGCAGTAGAGACAGTCGGGAGGCTTTCTGTACAAAGATATTTTAAATATGATCTGTTCAACATTGGAATCTAGAGCACAATGGATTGAACAATACAGTACAACCACTGCTTTAACTGGTAACTAGTAACATTCTAGTGGGAAATAGCAGAACATCAGGATTCAATCCTAATCCTTAGCTCTTACCAGGACACCAAATAAATGTGGGTTTAAGCCACGTGTTCCCCTTTGACCAAAATAAAAATAAAGCGGGTCAATCTTCTGGTCTCCCTGCCATGGGAACGATGTTGTGAAAATTGAAAGGGTTCAGAAAAGATTTCCAAGGATGTTGCCAGTGTCAGTGGGTTTGAGCTACAGGGAGAGGCTGAATGGGCTGTGGTTACTTCTCTTGGAGCATCGGAGGCTGAAGGCTGGCCTTTATAAAAACTCAAAATCATGAGGGTCATGGATAGGGTGAAGAGTCAAGATCGTTTCCTCAAGTTAGGGGAGTCAAAAACTAGAGGGTTTAAGGTGAGAAGGGAAAGATTTAAAAGGGACCTTAAGGGCAATTATTTCATGCAGAGGGTGGTGTGTGTATGGAATGAGCTGACAGAGGAAGGGGTGGAGGCTGGTACAATTACTACATTTAAAAGATACCTGGATGGGTACATGAATAGGAAGGGTTGAAGAGGGATATGGGCCAAATGCTGGCAAATGGGATTGGATTTTTATAGGATATCTGGTCGATGTGGATGAGTCAAACAAAAGGTCTGTTCCATACTATATCATAGCAGTGTCATTGGTCAGTGAGGTGGGAGGAGTTGATTTCCAAAGGGTCCCCACCCAAAACGTCAGCTTTCCTGCTCTTTTGCTGCCACCTGGCCTGCTGTGTTCCTCCAGCACCACACTGTGTTATCTCAGTAAAATGAGAAGGTTTGTTATATGCTTCAAGTCACGGTGAAAGAGTGAGATGGTGCAGATAGAAATAAAAGGTTACTTTTGTGAAGTACAAACACCAGCTTAGACTTATTCATCCAATTAGCATGTTTCCATGATGTATGTTCTATGCAAATTCAAAGTGTACTATTCAAAGTATTTAGTACTAAGGTGCATATGGCTAAAAGGAGAAAATGTAAATGATATGGATTTGTACTTACTGCAGTATTAAAGGAATGCTGTACTGTCAGAGGTGTCATTGTTAGATGGGAGGTTAAACCAAGCCCAGGTTTAGGATTGGCTATAAAATTGAAAGGCCAAGACTTGTGAAAACATTTGTATAAAACATTTTTCTGCTTTGTTGTAACACCTGAGACCTATCACAATGCCAGACTGTCATCTGCTTCACTAAAGCCCTTTAATAGGAGGAAATTTGCTTTCAAATTAAGGATTGAATAAGAAGCATAGAATCATTCTTCTGGGGGATTTTAACTATTTCAATAACAATTGAACAGGGGAAGTAGGAAAAGGAGGAGAGAAGGAAACGAAGTTCCTACCGTGAGAATGTGGCTCTGTTTTTGCCTCAGATGTAAAAACTGAAATTTTGCTATTAGATCGAGTAATAGGGACAACACAGAGCAGATAAGAGGAATAAAAGTAGGAAACACTTTTAAAACTCACACAAAATAGCACTTTAAGACAATAACAGGAATGGACACAGGTCTAATAAAAACCTGAGGAACGGATGTATGTAAAACTGCTTTTGTCAGGTGAATGTAATAGTTGGGAAAATAAAATGGGCAACTCTAATGGCAAACAATGACGTAGAGCAACAACGGAAAACATATAAAACTGTGCTCGATGTGCAGGAAAATTATATTAACACAATTCGGAGAAAAGTCTAAAGGGTAATGACACTCCAGGGATCATAAAGAAAGAAAACACAATAGAGTACAAGGAGAAAAGCATATATTTAAACACATAGGCAGAAAAAGAATTTATGATGTGAGAGAATGTGCAAAGTTCAGGAACAAAGCTAACAAAACAATTATGAAGGAAAATACGAACTCTGAAATTAAATGATTAAGCAACTGATAAGAAAATAACAAAATATTTTGCAGGCACATTAATGAAAGGAGGAAGTGTGGGATGATAATAGGATTGTTAAGAAAAGGTCAGGATAATACCACAGGAAATAGAATCTTGGTTGGAGGGTGGTTGAAGCAACAAGACATAATCTCATGGAATGGGGAATAGTTCCAGGGGTTAATGAGTCTAATCCTGTTCCAGTGTTACTTTTCCCATTATAACATGCAGGGAATCCTGTGATTGGCTTTGCTTGCTACTTTGGTGGACTCTTTGATTCCCGATCAGTAACTTCCGCATGATTATACTTTAGCAACTGAATTTAGTTAACAAGTAGTGGATGTTTGAGCCTGAGAGATAATTTAGTTCAAATTGTAAGTACCACAGAATTACAAAAATAAACAAATCCCCACTTTAGCAGAACCGTAAAATACAGAACTTTCTTTGACCAAGGACAACATCTGATTGACACTGAAGACAGAGTGGGGTTGACTTTGCCTCCATCCCCCTTTTGTTTTGTGACCACCATCCAAAAGACAGTGTGGCTTGAAATCAGAAATTCATTTAGCAGTAACTGGTTGGTGTGATCCCATATTTTAGCACAGCTCCAGTGACACAAACCGCTGACTTACGGGGGGATTTATTCAACAATGTGATCCAATTCACAAGAGGTTTAAGTCCTGAAATAACTGGTTGATTGCTGATATTGGACTGGAGGGGTTGTTGTGAAACAAATGCAAAATCAGTATTGCAATTCAATAGTTAAAAAAATTGAACTCACACAGAGTAGGGTGGGCTGGTTTAACATTTTAATCATAAATATTTTACTATGGTCAGTGTCAGTAGACCATTAATTCATTTTAAAACGTAGCATAAGAATGGTTATGCATGTAGTTTCTTTTAGCTGAAACACATTCACGACATAATTGAAATTTACAAAATAATGTTTTTGATAATTAATGTATTTTGAAAGAAAGTGGAAGTGTTGCTTTGAAATTTGAAAGTTTCAGAAGATGGTAGCAGTTAGCATTTCCTGCAGTTGACATGCACTTCTGCTGATCTGTATCTTCTAGAAGATAGTGCAGGCATCGGGAAAGAGGAATTGGGAAGCAAAACTCCAATGGCACCCTTCTCCTGACCAAATGCCATGAACACAACTTTCTCATCACCACCACACTGCTCCACCAAAGGGACAAATACAGGACAACGTTGCAGCACCCGCACCCCAAACACCAGAACCTCCTCAACTATGTCATCAACAGAGCGAAGGATCAGAAAGGTGTTCTAAAGCACCCGCACCATGACACAAGCTGATGACTGCTGGATGGATCAACGCCTAATTGGAGCCAGAATCAATATAAATTATAGCCCTGCCACAGGGGAGATGACAGAAGCAATGCCACAAGAGGTTCATCACTGAGGCACTCAAAGACCCAGAAAAGACAGCCTTATTCAAGCAGCTCCTCTCCACAAACCCAGTGACCCTTGGCAACACTGAGTTGCAGGATCCCAACAGTCTGTGGTCCGACCTCAAGGCTGCCGTCATCAGTGCCAGCAAAAATGTGGTCAATTGCTTAACCAGGAAACACTATGACGAGTTTGACCAGAATGACCAGGAGATCCAAGAACTGATAAGCTGGAAGTGCATGGCATTTCTGAACATAAAATAGCAACCGCACTCAAAAGGCAGGCCTGCAGGCAACTGAAGGCTGAGGTCCAACAACAAACCCACGACCTAAAGAACAGGTGGTAGGTGGAGAAATCACCGGAGGCCCAACAAGTGGCCAGCCGTGATGCGCAGGGTTTCTTCCGTGCTGTCAAGACCACGTACAGGCTAAACACTCAAAACCCCACACCGCTGCTGGCCAAGGTTGGAGTCACTCTTATCAGAGACAAATAAGCCATTAAACAATGCTGGGGGAGCACTTCAGAGACCTCCTCAACCAGGCCTCTGGCGTTGATCTGAGCGTCCTTGACTACATTTGCACAGCACACTCCAGCCTTGCACAAAGTACACAAGGCCTTCCACCAACTGAATAACAGCAAGGCTGCTGGAGCAGACAGTAGCCCCGCTGAAGGCACTGAAGAGCAGAAGCAAAGAGCTCCTCCTGCAGCTACACAGCTTTATTGGCCTTATCTGGAAGGAGGACAGCATCCCAGGAGACCTCCGAGATGCCACGGTCGTGAGCATTTTCAAAGAAGGGAACGAGTCCAAATGCGGTAATTACAGCAGAATCTCCCTGATGCCGAAAAGTTGTCACCAAGCTCCTCCTCAACTATCTCCTCCCTGTGGCTGAGGAACTCCTCCCGGAGTCAAAGTGTAGGCATGCAGCCACAACGGACGTGATGTTCACCATGTGACAGCTGTAGGAGAAATGCAGAGGAAAGAAACTGCCCCTTTACACAGCCTTCTTCCATCTTACCATGACCTTTGACACCATTAATTGGCAAGCATTATGGAACATACTTTGCCTGCTCCACGACGACATGGAAGTTGTGGTAATGACAAATGGCTCCATTACTGACCCATTCCCCAATTGTGCTGGTGTCAGGCAGGGCTGTGTCATTGCCCCAACACTGTTCTTGATCTACCACACTGCAATGCGCCCTGCTGGAGAGGAGCTAACCTACAGAACCAATGGGAATTATTCATCCCCCACCACCCTTAAGCCACCCCGACCAGTGTCATTGAGCTGCACTATGTGGATGATGCTGGCATACGTGCAAACTCCGAGAATGAACTCTGGATCGTCGTCAGCACGTTTTATGGAGACTGTGAGCACAGGTCTTACACTGAACATCCTCAAGACAAAGGTCCTCCACCTCCACTGGCATTATGATGCAAAATTCCGATCAGCAAAGTCCATGGGGAGGCCTTAGAGAATGTTGCACATATCCAATACCTCAGGAGTGTCCTGTTGACCAAAGCAGATATCGATGAAGAGATCCAGCACCACCTCCAGGGTGCTAGTGCAGCCTTCAGCCATCTGAGGAAAAGGGTGATCCAGACCAACAATGTCAGACTGACAGGAGACTCCCCGAGCAGGTGCTGTACTCTCAGCTTTGAAAGGGCAGGCAAGTCCCAGATGGACAGAGGAAGGGATACCCTCAAGGGCTCACTAGCGAAGTGCAGCATTCCCACAGACACCTGGGAATCACTGGACCAAGACTGTCCAAAGGAGAGGAAGAGCATCTGGAAGGGCCTTGAGCACCTCAAGACTTGCTGTCAGGAAAGAGCTGAAGCTAGGTGAAGACAGTGAAACATGTGTGCTGCCATACCAATGCCCCACCCACCCCTTCCCGTGACCACCACCTGCCCCCAGTGTAACAGAGCCTGCGGTAGACTCATTGGTCTGCGCAGCTACCTACTGACTCACCCCGAGAGTGGAAGAGAGTCATCCTCGTCTGCAAGGGACCACTGATGAGGAGGATGATCTTCTGGAACCATAACTGTTACAGTAAATGAGTAGCTGGAAGATTTTTCTGCCTCCTGTTGTTCCACTCATGCCTGATGTTCTTAAACCAGGAAATGGTATGTTTTGGGACACAGAACATTCTTTGAATGAATCTGTGCAACTGTGGTCAAAACTAACAGGAAACTACACTCTACACTGAATGATGGAATACCTCACACAGAAGCAGCGCATTTAGCTGTCACAACAGCTCTGTGTCCATTTTGATGCCCCTATTCATCTAAACCCAAGAGAATATGTTTCTGAGATAATGGGAACTGCAGATGCTGGAGATTCCAAGATAATAAAATGTGAGGCTGGACGAACACAGCAGGCCAAGCAGCATCTCAGGAGCACAAAAGCTGACGTTTCGGGCCTAGACCCTTCATCAGAGAGGGGGATGGGGGGAGGGAACTGGAATAAATAGGGAGAGAGGGGGAGGCGGACCGAAGATGGAGAGAAAAGAAGATAGGTGGAGAGTGTGTAGGTGGGGAGGTAGGGAGGGGATAGGTCAGTCCAGGGAAGACGGACAGGTCAAGGAGGTGGGATGAGGTTAGTAGGTAGCTGGGGGTGCGGCTTGGGGTGGGAGGAAGGGATGGGTGAGAGGAAGAACCGGTTAGGGAGGCAGAGACAGGTTGGACTGGTTTTGGGATGCAGTGGGTCGGGGGGGGGGGGGGAGAGCTGGGCTGGTTGTGTGGTGCAGTGGGGGGAGGGGATGAACTGGGCTGGTTTAGGGATGCAGTAGGGGAAGGGGAGATTTTGAAACTGGTGAAGTCCACATTGATACCATATGGCTGCAGGGTTCCCAGGCGGAATATGAGTTGCTGTTCCTGCAACCTTCGGGTGGCATCATTGTGGCAGTGCAGGAGGCCCATGATGGACATGTCATCAAGAGAATGGGAGGGGGAGTGGAAATGGTTTGCGACTGGGAGGTGCAGTTGTTTGTTGCGAACTGAGCGGAGGTGTTCTGCAAAGCGGTCCCCAAGCCTCCGCTTGGTTTCCCCAATGTAGAGGAAGCCGCACCGGGTACAGTGGATGCAGTATACCACATTGGCAGATGTGCAGGTGAACCTCTGCTTAATGTGGAATGTCATCTTGGGGCCTGGGATGGGGGTGAGGTAGGAGGTGTGGGGACAAGTGTAGCATTTCCTGCGGTTGCAGGGGAAGGTGCCGGGTGTGGTGGGGTTGGAGGGCAGTGTGGAGCGAACAAGGGAGTCACGGAGAGAGTGGTCTCTCCGGAAAGCAGACAGGGGAGGGGATGGAAAAATGTCTTGGGTGGTGGGGTCGGATTGTAAATGGCGGAAGTGTTGGAGGATAACGCGTTGTATCCGGAGGTTGGTAGGGTGGTGTGTGAGAACGAGGGGGATCCTCTTGGGGCGGTTGTGGCAGGGGCGGGGTGTGAGGGATGTGTCGCGGGAAATGCGGGAGACGCGGTCAAGGGCGTTCTCGATCACCGTGGGGGGAAAGTTGCGGTCCTTAAAGAACTTGGACATCTGGGATGTGCAGGAGTGGAATGTCTTATCGTGGGAGCAGATGCGGCGGAGGCGGAGGAATTGGGAATAGGGGATGGAATTTTTGCAGGAGGGTGGGTGGGAGGAGGTGAATCTGTCGGGTTTTAGATTGAGGTTTGATTTTTCCAAATTACAGCCTCATTGTTTAGAATGCAATGAGACTGTGTAATTCCAAAAAATCAAGACGGTCTAAACAAAGCAAAAGAATGAGACTGATATTGTGCTTGTGAAAGTCCTATTTATATATAACTTTAGGTCAAAGAGTGAGACAGCATGGAAACAGATCTTGCGGTTCAGCTCCTCCACACTGACGAAGTTTTCCAAACTAGTCACACTTTTCTCATACCTCTTTAAACCTGTTCATGTACCTGTCCAAATGTTTTTTACATGTTACAATTGTACCTCACTTCCACATATGATCCACCCACAGAGAGAAAATTGCCCCTCAGGTCCTTTTTTTAAAATCTTTCTTCTCTCATCTTAAAAATATGCCCCTTCATTTTGAACTCCCCCACCCTAGAGAAAAGATCTTTACTATTCATCTTTTCTATGACCTTCATGATATTATGAACCTCCACAAAGCTATCCATCAACCTCCTACAGCTCCAATGAAAAAGTTCCAGCCTGTCCAGTCCCTCTTTACAACTCAAACCCTCCAGCCCCAGCAACATCCTGGTAAATCGCTTCTGAACCCTCTCCAATTTAATAACATCCTTGCTATAGCAGGGAGACCAGAACTGTATGCCAAAAATAGTCGAACATCCTGTATAACCACAAAATGATGTCCCAAGTCCTTTACTCAATGTTCTTAGCAATGAAGGCAAACTTGATCAATGCCTTAATCACTCTGTCTGCCTGTGTCACAACTTTCAAAGACCTATGTACATGAACTCTGAGGTTTATCTTTTTGAATAACAGTACCCAAGGCATTACCTTTAATTTTATAAGTCCTGCCTTTTTTGTTTTGCCAAAATGCAAAATGTCACAGTTATTCAAATTAAACTCCATCTGCCATTCCTCAACCCATTGACCCAAATGTTCAAGATGCTTTTTTAAATCTTAGAAAACCTTCTTCACTGTCACCTATACCAACAATTTTGGTGTCATCCGCAAACCTACTAAACATGCCTCCTAAATTCTCATCCAAATTGCTTATATAAAAGTGACAAACAACAGTGGACCCAGCACTGATCCCTGTGGAACACAGCTGGTCACTGGTTTCCTGTTTAAAAAACAACTCTCCACCACTACCCTCTGTCTCCTTCTGTCAAATCAATGTAGCCAATTGACCATCTCTCCTTGAATCCCATATAATATAACTTAGCTAACCAGACTACCATGCAGAACCTTGTCAAAGGCTTTATTAAAGTCCATTGTCGACAATATCCACCACTCTGCCCCCAATCTTTTTGGTTACATCCTCAAAAAACTCGGTCTGACTGACAGGTTCAATTAATCTTTGGAATTAGTATTAAAAACACACATTTGAAATGTCTGTGAGCACAAAGAAAACTTGTGCTGTTCAGTAGGTATCAATAATTTATCAGCAACTTGACCTAGTAATTAGGTGACGCGGATCTGATTATCAAATAGCTTTGTGATTGTAATCCATTTAGTTTATACTATATTCTCTTTCTTTAAAAATCAGTTTTGATTTGTAGTTTATGATGAAGCAGTGGGTAAAAATTCAATGCTTGGAGAGCAATGTTCACAACCAGTTCTGAACTTCTGAAAGGCTTTTTAATGGGATTCTGTGAATTGCGTGGACATTGGTCCGGTTTCTATCACATAGTTCCAATAAAAAAAAATCAAATGTCTGCTCAATATCTGGTTAGCATGAAAGTAGAAATTACACATATAATATTACAAGGCAGGATTCATCTGAAGCTCAAGGTAGAGCTCAATCTGAGGAAAGAATAGACAGAGTTTTATTCAGCATCCGGATTGATAGAGTGCCTAATCTGATGAAAATTCACAAACCTGGACCATCAAATGCTTTCCTCGCTAGAGATGCTGCCTGACTTATTAAGTATTTCCAGCATTCACAGTATTTTGCCAAATCTGCATTGTTCACCTGAAAAGATATGAGCTTCACTCCTTCGCATCGCTATTCCTCATCTTTATTATTGCAAAACTTAAAATTACTAATATTAATTTCTATCATACATGCTTAATGCATAAGACAGTGGCTTGAAACATTTAAAGAAAGATGAATACATATTTATAGAGTATTTCACATCATGCAGTGCCCACAATTAATGCATTTCTTTAAAATGTAGTCACTGTTGCAATGTGGACAAATACATTAGCCAGTTGCACAAAAGGTATTGAAATAAATAAAACAAATAATCTCATCATTTAAGTTATGAGCTGAATATAAAAGTTGGCCAAGAGAGCCCTTGTGGCAAAGTGGTAGTGTCCATAGCTCTGGTTGAAATCCATGTGTTCCAGAGGTGTGTTATAAAATGTCTGAACTTAATAACAAAAAATATCTAAAAAGTTGTCTAAGAAACCTTCCATACCTCTTTTTAGAATAGTGTCATAGGATACAATATTCAATCAATAACGCAGAAAATTCAGAATTCTGAAGTGCAAAGAGACTTGAGAGTTCTTGTCCAGGATTCTCTCAAGGTAAACTTGCAGGTTGAGTCAGTAGTCAGGAAGGCAAATGCAACGTTGGCATTTATTTTGAGAAGACTTGAATATAAAAGCAGGGATGTATTTCTGAGGCTTTATTGGCTCTGGTCAGGCCACGTTTGGAATAGTGTGTAGTTTTTGGCCCCATATCTCAGGATGGATGTACTGGACCTGGAGTGGGTTCAGAGGAGGTTCATGAGAATGGTCCCAGGAATGGGAAGCTTAACATATGAGGAACATTTGAGGACTCTAGGACTATGCTCATTGGAGTTTAGACGGATGAGGGGGGATCTAACTGAAACTTAGAGAATACTGAATGGCCTGGACAGAGTGGATGTTGGGAAGATCCTTCCATTGGTAGGAGAGACTAGGACCCGAGGGCACAGCCTTAGAGTAAAGGGAAGACCTTTTAGAACGGCGATAACGAGAAACTACTTCAGCTAGAGAGTGGTGAATCTATGGAATTCACTGCCATAGGTCATTGAGTACATTTAAGACAGATAGGTTCTTGATCATCAAGGGGATCAAGGGTTACAGGGAGAAAGCTGGAGAATGGCATTGAGGAACTTATCAGCCATGATTGAATGGCAGAGCAGACTCAATGGGCCAAATGGCTTAATTTCTACTCGTATGTCTTATGGTCTTTAACATCTTGTCTGAAAGAAGGATGTGCTTAGCAATAACAGTTTCCCAATGTTGTATCTTACCCCTAGGTTTCAGATTTGAATTAAACCTCCTACTTTACAGACAGAGGTGAAAAGTGCTCAACACTGTAGTGGTGCCACAGTGTTCATTAACTATTAGAAAATTGGTTCAGTTCAAGTGGACAAACTATTAATTAGCTGCAAGGATAGCAATCAAAAACAAAACTTTAAATAGCTAACAAAATTCTGTGCTTCAAACAGGTGAAGGAGGAACTGGAGAACAATTCACCCAGTGAAATGGAGATCCCCTTTGAGGAAGTTAACAATGCCTGTCGCCTGAATCTCAAGAAACCCTTTCCAAATTTAGGACTTTCGCTAAGTGAAACAATGCCGTCTGCTTTTAACATTATGTATACAGTTACACTCTATATCGTATCCATTATTTTGATCGGTTAGTGAATACAGTTCAAGGTCATTAAGCAGCCAGATGGAGTCCAAGCAATTATGGAGCTGGGGCTAAAAACTTGTAATAACCTTGTTATTTGGCAGTGTGAATAACAGGTGGAGATAAATCAACTTAACAATCCTTAATAAAGGATGACTGGAATTTATTCATCTCTGATTTACAGAATGAGATGCAAAGTTTGAAAATAACTGAGAACAATTACTTTTGGTAATATATACAGCTTGTCTGTACATTGCTTCGCTGATCAAGCAAGACATCATCATAAAAAAAAATGAAAAAAGTTCTTTAAGAAGAAAAGATACCATTATAGATATCCTAACAAACTGTGACCAATGTAAAACCTTAAATACCTCCACTAAGCATTTAACATTAAGAAGAAAAATCTCTTGACAAGAATTGGTTCTGAAGTTAATGGTTGTGCTTTACTCTTGGTATTTCTTTACCTTGCTTTCCCTCTTTAAAATACTCCTTAAATCTCACCTTTTTGCCCACACTTTAGGTCATCTGAAATAACATATCCTCATATGACTAGGTGTTGTTTTTGTTTTGTTATTTCTTATGACTAACTAAGTGCCTTTTGGACATTTTATTAACTGAAGATTCCAAGAAAACAGTATGAATGTGCAATTCTTTCATAGTATTTTTGTCTCTATTCCATCTCATTATTCTCATGCATTAGTCTGATACTACAAAACAAACTGCAAAGGTTTTAAACAATCACAGCTATTGTGCCAAAACAATCAACACTTCAGTTCTTATTTTTAAAAAACCTCCCCTTTTCCAGTATTTTTTGTAACCCTGCCTGTAGAGGGTCTCTTTCCTTTACTCCGCACTCAGGCCGGTGTCTGGGGTTCCCAGATTACTGTGGTGATCTCTCTCCAGCAAGTTCTGAAACTTGAAAGACCCGGAATGCCGCACTAGGGCAACTCTGCTGGAGTGCTGAACCGAACTCACTGCTTATAGTCTGACCAGCAAGTTGGAACTTATCTCCACACAGTAATTGCGACCGCTACCAATGCCTGGGCGATTCCCCCTCTTGTTGGTGGGACAACGGCCACCTGGTACCTACCCACTTGGGCTGGACCCCCAAGAGAAAGAAAAAGATGAATCAAACTGCTTATCCTGGCCAGCAATCCCCTTGAGTGGGCAGTCCGAATCGCCCGGATCACCCTCTGGTCCTTGACACTGGAATTATAGTCTGGGATCTGCTGTGAACTCAGCCAAAATTGGTGTACCCAGAAGGAGCACAGACGGACTGAAATAAGTTCAAAATTACCAGTGAACTTTATTACAGGAAAACTCAATTAGCCCAATCTGCACAATACATCAATAAAACTTATATTTTGTATCATAGTGTTGAGTATAAGAAAACTGAAGCGGACACAACGTAAATCTTTAACCTTACACAATTTACAGGGTACTTATACTTTAAGAATCACACAAAACCCTCCCCCCAATGCCTAACCAACTACGTCAGAGTACGAGTGTCTCAGGCCTGAAAAGGGTTCTTACTGTCTCAGAGGGACTTGTTGCAGGTCCGGTGGAGCTCCCTCTCTGCCTCGGCTGTTGTTGAGGACTTCCAAAGTTTGAGGTTGCAGGCAGGGTTGATGTCTTCAGCCCCAAGGGGTTGGTGTCCAGAGGAGCAGTGAGCTCAGGACGAGGAGAGTGGAAAAGAAGAAGAGCTCCCAATAGCTGGCCCTGCTGCCCCTTTTACCCTTGCGATTTCAAAGGACCGGCTGGCTCTCCTCCCCGCACCCCCCCGGGGAATTCAATTTCACAAACATCTCTGGTAATTGCTGGGGCCGGTTTAATCACATCATTCGTGGAAACCGAACGGTCGATACCATCCAAATTCACAACTGAAATTTTGATGACTTCATGTAGCCTCCCAAACTGTTTTCAGATTAGTGTAAATCGTTATCCCATTAACTAGATAGGCTCCATTGTTCAGTTTCGGGTTCATTACCATTTCTATGCCTGTCCCTTGATACGATGTCAGGTGGGCGCCGGTTTTGTTGATTGAGTTGTCTCATACCTCTGAAGATCTGTCACCAGAAGCCTGCACAGATGCCAGGTTGACCAGTTCTTTACAAAAAGCCATTTTCTTTCAGTCTTTCCCCTTAAAACTGATGATTGCCCTGAAACTGCTACACGTCCATGTACCAATTCATAAAGGAAAACATGTACATGACCGAGTTCAAGCCCTCTGACAAGTCTGCTGGAGGTTACGAAAGGCAGAAAATCAAGTTATAGAAAAGCAAGTGTCTCTTATATTGCGCATGATTAATATTGCCCTGAATAAGAACACTATTCAGCCAGCTTCAAGCCTTAGCAACCACATCCTGTAGTGTTAATAAATCTCAAAGAAGTCACCAGTTTTAGTTGTAAACATACAATATTGCTGCGTAGAGTACCTACAATAATGTCTCTTGGTGTGCAAAGAACAAGGGGATTTGGTATTAAGTAGTTGCATCGCTGATTGCTTTAGACATTCTTTCCATGTACAGAAGTCATATTGCCACAGACAGCCATTGTGTTCTTTAGGAACAGAAACATGACCATCTGCTCAATTTTATATATAAGCCAAACACTTATTGTTAAACCTTTGAGATATACACCTCAAATAGTACAGTATTCCATCCACTCATATTTTCATTCATGGCCAAATAATTCTCTATAGATTATAGAAAGAAATTGGACCATATTGTAAGTTTTTAATGAATGTAAAATGGGTGCACTGAGGTACATTTCTAAGATGGAAGATTCTGTATCTTAAGGATGTCTGACATATAGCCAACCTGAACTTCCATGACGACCACTTGAAATGTCTTCAAACCTTTTGAGATCCACGAGTGAGCTGTACCACTTTTTGGAGATATCTGGGAAATCGGCTTGCCCTGAGCAGAGCAGACATCAGGTTTGGTCCACTCAGGTCCTCCAGACCTAACCATGCTCTACCTATACAATAATGATCTTTCAGGGTCAAGACATGTTAGACCATGACATTCATGAGTCATGCACATCCTTAATGACGAGATTGTTTAAAACTTCCATCCATTTTCTTGACGAAGCAGAGATGTAAGGTAGATAATCAGAGTACTGTTGTCCAGTTTCTACAACTGGTGACAGTTGAAAGTTAGATAACATGGTGCGAAGCTGGATGAACACAGCAGGCCAAGCAGCATCAGAGGAGCAGGAAAGCTGATGTTTTGGGTCGAGACCCTTCTTCAGTTGGAAGTTATATTGTTTTCTCAAAATACATTCATTTATAAAGTTTGTAAAAGCTCATTACAAACCATTTTCACTTGAACAATTAACAAAATTCAACATGTCCACATCTACCATATTTTAGGCAGTTGTAATAGTCTTAATATTTATAATATATATTCTATCAGACATACAGCCTGAAGGCAAAACATTTCAGATTTAAATTTTAGAAAATTGCATGGCAAAAATTCTTTACAGGCTATGGCATCCACAATACAATATCAATATACTTGAAAGCACAATTAATATTCCTTGTCAAGTTTACAACCTGAAAAGTGTGTGTCTGTGTGTATGAGAGAGTGTATGTGTGATTATGAGAGTGAGAATGTGCGTGAACAAGTGTGCATGAGTGTGTGATTGAGAACGTGAGCGAGTGTGTACATGAGTGTGATTGATAATGTGTGAGCGAGTGTCTGTGATCGAGTATGTGATTGAGAATGTGTGAGTGAGTGTATGCATGTGCATGTGTGTGAGAGATTGTGTGCGCGCGAGCAAGACTGTGTGTCTGTGCATGCGTGCCTCTGAGAGAGTGTGCAATAAGTAATTCAAAATTAATTAAGGTAGAGAGATCGTAACAATTTAACAAGGTGATGGTGACAAAACAGGACGGTCAGGAAGATTTTACAGATGCGGAACTGTGCAGTGGGTCACCTGAAGTGTGGCATGAACCCAGGTCACAGTTGAGGCCATCGTCACAGGTTCAACTTCAAATTGGCTGCCAGTCTCGGCTTAGCGATTCTGTGTTTTGGTGTATCTTGAAGTCTGTTTTGGAGGGCGTTTATCTGAAGGTCGGAGGCTGATTGCCCTTGACCACTGAAGTGTTTCCCTGACTGGGAGGGAATGTTCCTGTCTAGCAACTGTTGCACCGCATCTATTCATCCGTTGTCATTGTGTCTGCATGGTCTCTCCAATACACACACACACACACTTTCACGCATGCACTCACTCACTCTATCTCCCGTACACATGCATGCACACGCATACATTCTCTCTCTCCCCATATACACTACGGGGTGAATCGTTTCATTGAAGGTGTTTGTTTATTTGTAGATACTTTCTATTTTGTTCAAAAATAAATGCAATTTGTACTCAGTCATTCAGTGTGGCATTTTATAAATTCCAGATTTTAGAATAAAACCAGCCTGACTCGAGGTCAAAATTCTGAGACAGATTTTGAACAAAGCCTCACACCTACAATTCACTGTCTGACCTAAGATGTCACCTCCTGTATATTACTATAGCTCTGCCTGTTTGACTTGATAAACGTTTTAACAGCATCTAACACCCTAGGCCACCTGCAGACTTCTTATCTGACACTCCAGTTTGTATGATCTTTTGATCCCGTTGCCCTTGATCTTTCTGCCGATGTACATCGGTGTGTATCCCTGGTAACAGCTCAAACAGCACAGAGTCACTGAGCTGCTGGGAAAGAAGTTGCTGGAAAAGCTCAGCAGGTCTGGCAGCATCTGTAAAGAAAAAAATCAGAGTCAATGTTTCAGGTCAGGTGGCCCTTCCTCAGAACACTGGGCACAGGTAAAACCTCAGCATAAAGTAACACTTGGGCGTTTGGTTACTGAGGACCTGCACACAGCTTCATGCAGCCACACACAAAAAAGGTGGCCTTTAGGATAAGGCCGTGTGGTGTACATGTTTTCCCTTTATCCAGAATGTTCAAGTGATCATAGTCCATTTGGATCTCTAGATAAATCAGAAGGTAGCTCAACCTATCACCATAGTACAGGAATGAGGAATGGCTAGTCTCGCACGATGTATAGCAATGATAAGAGCGCTCTACATCTGGTACCAATCTTCTGACCTGCAGTGGAGAGGGACCATCACTCCCATATGGCCAGGTTGTTTCAATGACCATGGCTATTTGCTTCTTCTGGTTTTAAACACCTCCTCCAGCTCCTACCGTATCTTATCTTTGGGTAATCTGACCTGAAGGGGAAGGTGGCAAATGAACAGTCAGCCCAATTCCCAAAGAACATGGCCTTACTGGTTGTCATGATTTATTGTGGGACCAGAGGCCCATTTGAACAATCTGCTGATCAGACTGTGAACTGACAGTGGATCCAGGCAGAAAACAGCATTGTGGTCTATGCACTGGGAGGTTCTGACCTGAATGATGCCACAACCTGGCAGAGACACTGCTTTGATGCTCGCATTCTTCCTGATGGCTTGGCAATGCTCTATATAATGCATTAAGAGGAGAGGGGAAGAGGGCAGAGAGGGCAGCTCTCTATCACTCCAGACTCGATTGGAAAGCTTTCTACCCACCATTGATACGCACGTAGAGCAGCCGGATCCAAATGCTGAATCTCTCTCCAAACCCACTTTGGAGAGCACATCCATCATGTAGGTGTGTGATATTGTCAAAGGCATTTGCTTAGTCCAGGTTAACAAGGCAGTTGCCCACCCCTCTGACCATTAAACCTGGAATGTCACAGCTCCATTGTTGGTAGTCATCTGGGTGGAAACCAAATCACTTTATAAATTGCTGAAAAAAAAAACCATTTTGATGCAGCCTTTCCTCTTGCATTCATCAAGACAATTTCCATGAATATCAACGTACAGGGAAAACAACATTATTTTGGTAAAGAAAGCATTGATTAGTTAGAAAGTGGACTCTTATTGGTAGAGGTCTTGCTACAGTGATTGCAGCAGTTAGATTGTGACTGGCAGTTAGCGGTTAAGCTTTGTTTACATTTCAAAGTAGTCAGGTTGACTCTGATTAGTTCAAGCATTGCCCTGGGAAATGAACCAGGAATTGCTGTCACCAATTTTGTTGAGTTGAAACAGACACAATGTGTTTACATGCTCCTTCAGTCAGGAACGGGGCCCTATTCAAAAAATAGTCTGACTTGCAAAACCTAAATACACTGTGTCCAACATTCAATGTGATTCGGAAATGGACAACATTAACTCTGAGTGTGAAGAATTACGCCAACAACAATTTAAGATTGTCCGTTTGGCTTGTGGTGCAGTGCACCCGCACGTACATAGACCTATGTATAATAACATCCAGGACCTTGTCCTTTACAGACAGAAATAACATGCAACCATACTGTGTCCCTTGCTTTGTTGAATTGAAACAGACAAACATTCTCTGGTTCATTTCTCAGAGAATTACCTTGACCAATCAACCAACCTGCCTGGTTTAAACTTGAAACAAAATTTGGCAGTTAACTGTCACTCCCCATTCTCTATGCAATGCCTTTAGCAATCCAGTTTACACTACTTCAAAAAGTATAAATATTGCTTTCTATTCACATTGGTGTTTTTACACATTTGTCCTGATGAGCGCAAGATGAAAAGCTTCAACAGAGTGTGCCTTTTTCAGCACTACTCAAGCTCTGCACTGTCAATAGTCATTTTTGCTTAAGGCGAAGGAACATTTAATCCAACAGCCATACATATTTGCTCAGAATATAACAAACATTATGGAAGCAAAAGGGATTCAAATGATAATAATTGCACAGATTTTAGGTATTGGAAATTTCGTACCAATTAATATGCATTTTTGTTGTCAGAATACATGATGCACATCATGCTGTTATCAATTTGAAAGGGTGGCAATACTGCCACCTCTTACACCCTCTTTCTAACGCTTAAAAAAAACCTTATTTTATCGGGTAAGCTGTCAATTTCCCCTATTTGATCTGGCACAACAAGTAAGTAAAATTTATAGTCTTATGTACAAGTAAAATATTTTTGCTCCCACATCAAAAACTAGATTGCAAGTAATTTGTACTGCTTCATTTGAAGCAGTTACAAACGAGACTATATGCTGTCTGATGAAAACTGCCAAATATAGAGAATTCACCACTTAGTAATGGGGTCCTTTACATACTGTCAACTTTATTTCTCAAAAGATGCATTTGATTTAAATGATGTAGAATTAAATATTACATGTCCTTTTTATCAAGTGAATAAGATAACTCTTCTGTTGTGTAAAAACAGTTATATGTATACATACATAAACTGACAGCCAACAATTCCGTCCACGAACACTTCATTTTCCTTTTAAGGTATGCATTCATTATACTTGTAGTCAGGATTTTTCAGCCTCTCAGTCCTTATGAAAGTATTTAACTTTTATTTAAAATTCCACTGTCAAGAGAAACAAAATAAGATTTTGAATCTAAATTAACAGATCTAAATGATGTCTCATTTAATGAAATTTGCATCGATGTCTGCAAGAAGTCAAAAAGGTCATATGCCTGAAAAATTCTTATCATTAATTCTTACTATAGAAGGTTACTGAAAAGTGGACCCTTGGGACGTCAGAGTTGCAATGGTGGTAGAAGGCAGTTTTATGTAAAAAAGGTACAAGATCCAAATTTCACTACAAATTAGAAGATGCAACACTTAAGAATTGAGTAAAAGTCACCCATTTGCTGTAATTTTTGTTTCTTCAATTTCAGTAAAAATAAATGTGTCAAGATCTAAATGCCTTTTCCTTTAATTTGTATTAAGTTCAACTCTGCCGATTCACTTTGCAAAATGTATTTTGGCAATAACAATGTTTCAAGAGCTACTTAGCAAAGTATCCAGTGTCACAAATTTTACGATGTTCAGAACATTTGGACTCCTAGGTAAATCAGTTTATAAAACAGGGCAATAAAGCGAAAAGAGACCTCTGAGATTCTGGCCAATCACTGAGTTGTGTTGACAGGGTAAGGCAGGAAATCAGAAGTTGAGACTTTCTGCATAAGTAACATGGATGTGTTTACGTCAAGGCTTCCTTAACTCAGAATCGCTTTTTTCAGACTGGTTTTGTGTGTGTTCAATTCTCGTGGCACCATGCCAATGTATATACAGCTTACAGGAATTCACTTAAATTCTCCTCAGATTCACAGTCTGACTTTGATAATTCTGAAAGTCACTCTCAGAAAAAATTACGATAGACATAAACTGTTCTCAGGCCGACAGCCCACCTACTGAAAACAACCAAGATACATTAAAACAAGCAAATTCTCCAAACTCATCTCCATGGTACTGTGACACATGGTCTGTTTTTACTCATCCCACCCAGCCCCACATGATAAGCTCAATACTCTGCTCTCAGTACAGACCACTGTTATATTTATAAAAAAGATGAAGCAATGTTGTGTGGCTCACACAGGACCCTGGGGAGTAGCACGAATAGTAGTTCCATTTTTGTCAGTGTTAGTCTTTAGTAATGTCATTAACTTCAACATTGAGATTTTTTGAGCTGTAATGGCATGTAGCAAATTGCCTTCAACCAAGACTGACTCCTAAGCCCTCTCACTCTACATGTATAGCAAACGGACAATTAAATGATGCAAATTAATACTAGCAAGGGTGTGTAAACGGCTGCTTCATTTATTTCATAGAATCCCTTGAATCAAAGAATCCCTAGAGTGTGGAAGCAGGTCATTCAGTCCATCAAGTCCACACTGACCTTCTGAAGAGCAACCTACCCAGACTCACCCCCCTTCCCTATCCCTGTAACCCTGTATTTCCCATGGGTAATCTACCTAGTGTAGAAAAACTGGGATGCTATGGCTTACTTGTCCCAAACCACCTAACCTACACATCTTTAGGCTGTGGAACAAACTGAAGCACCCAGTAGAAAGTCATGCAGACATGGGGAGAATGTGCAAACTCCCACAGACAGTTACTTGAGGGTGGAATCAAACCCAGGTCCCTGGCCCTGTGAGGCAGTGGTGCGAACAACTGGGCCAATGTGCCGGCAACATTTGTTGCTACAATATCGTGGTGTTCAGCAAACTTGCAACTTACGCTTTTGCCCATCGAAATGGCATTACTCCACCCACCCTCAGTGTTGCCCCAGCCGCTTTCTAGCAACACTTCATATCTAGAGAATGGAAAGTGCTTGCATGGGCCACAGCTTCCGTTAGGCACTTGCAGCACTGGGCTCTGCCTGGTTGCCAGGCTCTTCCACCTAACCTTTGTGCAATCTGTGCCCACTCCTGACAGGGCTAGGATCTCCTGACCAACAAGAGACCTCCCATTAACTGTGCTGAGGACTAGTTCCACCAGTTTTGGACATGACCATTTGGCAGTATGCTTGCTATGCAGGCAGCTGGCATATGCTGTATGTGTTAGAATGATGCCTTGGTGTGCTATCAAGATGTGTTCTTCCCAAAAACTGATCCCTACTGACAAGCAGTATGTCTACACAAAAGACCACCTCAATATGGCAGTTCTTATAGTCTTTTCCTCTGGCTGAAGTGTCTAAATACTAACAGGCATGGTAGGGCATGGTTGTTGCGAGCATGCAGTAAAGCAACAAGCACTAAGAGAGCAGGTAGATGGCACTGAGATGGAGCCTGGTCCAAACTGAGTTGGAAGGTTGATCCATATGTGCAAAGAGTTCCTTCTAAGGCCTTCTAATGCTAGTTGCTGGTGGCAATGGAAGTCTTTGCTCCCTAAGTAATGGACTGGTGTATTAGATAGGTATCACAATGGTCACCAGGGGATTGCAGATAGAGTCATACAGCATGGAAATAAACTTTTCAGTCAAACTCATTCATGCTGGCCAGGCATCTCCATCTGACCTAGTCCCATTTGCCAGCATTTGGCTCATAGCCCTTTGAGCCCATCCTGTTCACCTACCCATCCAGGTGCCTTTTAAATGTTCTAATTGTACCAGCCTCCACCACTTCTGGCAGCTCATTCCATACACACACCACCCTCTGCATGAAAAGGTTATCCCTTTTAAATCCTTCCTCTCACTTTAAACCTATATACCCTCTAGTTATGGACTCTTTCCCCCCCTCCCAACCAGGGAAAAGACCTTGTCTATTCACCTTATCGGTTGTTGACTGTTATGTTAACTAGTTAACAGATTCAACTTTAAGTTCAACTGTCTCAGTGTGATTATTTGTGTAAAGGAAGATTGTTAATTAGATTTGCTTGTTAGACAATAATCAAACCAATACAAAATAGTGCAGCATATTAAACATTGCATAAAAATGCCTTCGCAAACTTCTATGCAGCTTATTTATCTCTGTTTTATGCAAATTAGTCTTGGCAACATATATGGAGTTTTTAAAGAAAACTTGAGCATTCAGGTAAAACCAGATTTCATGTGATTTCAAAAACGTCTAAAAACAGTGTTAGAACTGAAGTAAATTTTAATGTAGCAACTCAAAAAAAAATTAACAAATACACATACTCACTACTCTAGACCATCTGGTAAAATTTTTGAGGTATTCACTAACATCCTTTCTGTTCAACATAGCATAAATGGGTCAGAGGTTTAGTCTTTCATTAGTGAACTGCTTTTTTCGTTTCAAAGCTGCATTTTGAAAAAGGCATAACACATAAAATGAAAGGAAATAACATCTGCAACAGAATGATTTCAGATGAGCAGCAAGATCATATCTCGCGTCCCTGGCGCGACAGGATGGCACAGAGCTGAGCAGCTGCAGAGTACCATGGTGGCATAATAGGTGGGAGCCAGTGTAAGAAAGTTACAAAGTCCATATTAGGGTTAGGCAAACTTATGAGAAACAGAATGCACAGTGCAATAAACAAGATGACTAGTTTTCACTCTGGCACTTGTTAAATGTTGTGACTATACCAGACACTTGGCTTGAGACGACAAAACTGGGGTGTTAAAGTATTCCTATTTTTTATGAACACCTTGCATTTAGGAAATAATAAAAATAGGGAGGGGGTGGTGGAATTGATTAAGGAGAGCAATGCAGAGCCCGAGAAAGAGCATGACCAGAAGGGTGAAGGACAGAATCGATTTGGTTCTACCCAAGGAACAGAAAATGTACAATTACATTGTTCAATGTAGACTATGGGCCACCAACAGTGGGAACGATGTGGCAGAACTGAAGATATGGTTACCTGGTGTCACAAAAATTGGCAGGAAATTAAATTGCAATGATAATATAAAAACGGCTACAAAAAGATACACGTAGGTTAAGTGAGTGGACAAAGATCTGACAATGGAGTGTAATGTGCGAAAATGTAAAATTGTCCATATTGTGGGAAGGATAAGAAAGAGCATAACATCTAAATAGTGACAGACTGCAGATCACTGAGATGCAGAGAGATCTGGGTACCCACATGTGTGAATCACCAAAGGTTAATATGCAGGACAACATACAATGAAGAAAAAAAATAGTTAATTCATTACAAGGGGAATTGAAGACAAGAGTAGGAGGTTAAGCTTCAGTTATACATGTCATTGGTATGACAGCATCTGAAGTACTGTGCATTTTATCCTTTTATCAATTTGGGTTTGGAGCTGTGAACTGGTGGCAGAGCTAAAATTGACTTTTAGACTGTAGGTAACAACTTCTGTTGAGGCCAGGCCTGAACATTAATTGCAAGTTGATTCCTGACCAAGGTTCTGCAGTCACCAAGCAAGAGCACTATATTTAAACAGAAGATTGCTTTTCAAGAGGCTAGTACCAGGGAATTGGTTCGAGCAAGTCTGGAAAAGACCTTATGTTCAAACAGATGGCAGAAGTTGAAATGGTAACTTGGACCTTTTGGAGGAGACAGTCTATCTTTCAGAGAATGATCAGAGTTTGGATTGGATTTTGGACTGTGTTTTCAGTGGAAAATGAATCTGGCTGTTGGTCTTCCAACACAGGGACTTGAACGCTCCCTGCCTGACATCCTTGGAAGCTCAGAGAATAGACGAGTATTACTACCCTTGTGTCAGGGAACTGTAAAGGTGGCCCTGAACACCATCTTCAGAAAATCAACCATCATCTAGGCCTGTGGAACAACACATCATGAAAACCACAAATTATCTTGCCAGTTGTGTTACTTTCTTTTATTTATCTCTTAACCATTTGTTTCCCTGTGTTTCTTTAGTGAATGGGGCTGAAAACAAAAGTTGTGGCTCGAAACAAAAATATGTAGTGTTCTTAAGGAGGCTAGGTGGGTAAATGCCCTCAATCCCCTCATGGGAGAGTTTAGGATTAGATGGCATAGCTCAAAATCAAGGGTGCAATTTAAGACTGAGATGAAGAAGAATTTCCTCTCTCAGAAGGTTGAGTGTCTTTGGATCCTGCCATAGAGAGCTGCAGGAGTAGAATCCTTGTGTATATTTCAGGCTGAGATAAATTCTTGATCAGTAGGGTAATCATGTGTTATGGGGAAACAGCAGGGTAGTGGACAGGAGGAGTGTCAGATCAGCCACAATCCTATTGTTTGGCAGAGTATGCTGGAGGGAGTGAATGACCTACTTCTTTTCTATTTTCTACAGTCTAAGAAATCAGGATAGAATAAAAGGGAACTTAAGTTTGACTATATTTCAGAAATGTACAAAATTTGGCTTTTCCCAAAAATACAGGAGGCAATACTGAAGGGGGAGGGGCTTAGATTAGTTCACAGGTCGGCGCAACATCGAGGGCCGAGGGGTCTGTTCTGTGTTCCAATTCTGCACTCAGCTGTGTATTAGGCTGTACTGCTTCTCTTTTCTAATACTGTTTGTATTAAAAGGACATCAATGATTATAACGTTTTCTGAGAAGTCTACAGAATAATTGTTCATAGAAAACATAATTCTATATGTTTCAATGACATCACTGCTTATTCTTCTAAATTCCAATGAGTAGAGTCCCAACCTGTTTAACCTTTGCTGATAAGACCTCTATACTGGAGTGATAGCTTTCCTTAAATAAGTGGACCAAAACAGCTCATGGGTTTTCAGATTATGGTCTCACCAGCACCTAGTCCAGTTATAGGAAGACTTCCCCACTCTTGTACTCCAACCCCCTTGAAATAAGAGCCAACATTCCACGAACCTTTCTGATTTGTTTCTTGCAATGTTTAACTATTCTTCAATTCTAATCTCTTTAGTGAGAAAGAGAGTTCACACTGAACTTCATCTGGTATAGGATTTGAGAAGTGAACATGCATAGATACATCTAGCCGCAGAGGGATTAATGGAAAAGAGAGGATTCTGGTCTCTAATCCTTGCAGAATAATTAGATTTTCCTCCACTTGGGGTTAAGATATTGACAATGATCAGAATTTTCATTACTTTCCCTCTCTCTGTATCTCAGTTGTAAACTTATATCTTTATTTTGGAGGAAAGGGATTAGTGATGGTGGGTGGTTGCTGTGGAGAAGAGTCCAAGAAATATAAAACAAGTGCTTTACCTGCAAGTGCCAAATGAAGAAAAAAATCAAAAACATTGAAGATAATGATCACTTTTCTATGATAAAAAAGGAGAACATTTCACATCCACCAAGTTTACATATTATGTGCCCTGCTAACACTGGGCCATCTTGTCTGAAGCATGTTTCAAACACCACTGCTGTGTTACATTAGCAGGTTTGCTGTATCATTGGATTTGTAAATTGCTATGCAACACTGATGAAATGAAGGCAATTAGGGTTAGGATTAACACACTATACTAATCTGTTAATTTTTCTAAATTCAGCTGCACTCAGCCACCTTATTCAATGTCATAAACTTATCATACAACTTGCACATTTGAGCATCGCTTGAAACCAGAACTTTCACACATGACCAACGCTCACCAAGCAACATCCCTGATATCGAAGCAAAGTCTGGTTTGAGAAACCTTGTACAGTGCTTTATTGAGAAAAATAACATTTTGTTTATGATAAACAAAAGCACATTATAGTAAAGGAAAAGCTCCAAACTATAAAGAATAATTTAAACAGCTGACAATAGTTTTGCAAAAAATTTCAATTGAACAGATAGCAGCTCCTTTTCTTGTGCAATTACAAGCTTACCATAGTCGGGACCAATTTTGGACACACTGTGCGAGGCTGTAATACATTTATTTCAAAAGGTGGTCCACGAACTGATGGGCCTAATTATTTTCAGTAATACTACAAGAAAAGCCATATAGTGCTTTTTACTCTGGACAATATGAAAAAAATAAATACTAAAATAAATAGGGCTTTTCTGCCTAGTACACAATCACAAGCCTTGGAAGATACAGCGAGACAGTTTGGATCTCACTATTTCATAATTAGTGTCTACTGCGAAAAACACTGTTAGAAGCTATCCATTAACAAACAGTTAAACTTGTCAAAATATTTTAAAATCCATATTCTGCAATACACGGAATGTACTGCTGGAGCTATCACTCCAACTTGTGATTCTGCGAGCTGTGTCCTTAAGTACAATTGTATAAAGTTGCATTACAATTGAGCTGTTCTAGCAGCTAATTCCAATAAATGTATTGTCAACTGACCAAGAAAGCAGTGCAAAGCTCAATACTGACATCAAACAAGGATTCCAAACTCAAAGCCCAAGCTTATTCCTGGCATTGCTAAAAACAGTGCACTTTTACACACCCGTTCTTCTGTTACCACACTTGTAACAGCTGTCACATTTTAACTTTTGGTTGTAGTGCAGGACTTTTGAAGATAATTGCATTTAACTGGAACAGCACTTATTGTGTCAACTGACAGTCTGAGCTTGGAAGATGAGTCATGGGAATCTTTGTCTGAGGCACTGAACAACAAGAGAATTGTTTAATAGCGCACAGTGTACTGAATGTCTTCTATGGTCAGGTTTCCACCACATCTGTCTTCAGAAGGTAGTTATGTTCAAGAATAAATAGTGATGACTTCACAACCACCACCTCGTACCAGCAGTACCCTCTCCAGACCTTCTGTAAGTACCTCCAGAAATTCCATATCTTCAAACAATATGTCAAGGAAATCTCATAACACAGTCCATTTGAAAACATTGTCCTGCATATTCATGTATTTTAGCGCTGTGCCTCAATAGAATTGGGCATTTTTGCATTTATAGACAACTACAACTAAGAGGCTCAGAAGAAACATTGGCAGCAACGGAACTAGAGAGGATGTTAACTTCAACAACAACGAAAATAACTAGTCTAACTTGTGCTCAGAACATTATGGCAGGGGAGGCCAAACCATTTTTTGTTGCTTCAATGACTTTCCCAGCATAAGTTGCTGGCTCATTGGTCTGGAGGTGTGGTTCTTGCTTCTGGTGAATGGATTCAATGTGATACACCCCAGTTTCAGATGCTGGGAGAGTCCTGGTGTTCTGTTTAGGCCGGCATGGTGGATCAGCAGTTAGCACTGCTGCCTCACAGTGCTAGGCACCTGGGTTCAATTCCACCTTTGGGCGGCTGTATGGGTGGAGTTTGCACATTCTTTCTGTGTCTGTATGGTTTTCCTCTAGGTACTCCAGCTTCTTCCCACAGTCCAAAAGATGTGTAGGCTAGGTGGATTGGCCATGCTAAATTGCCCAGTGTCCAGGGTTGAGCAGGCTAGGTGGTTTAGCCATGGGAAAAATGTGGTTACAGGGGTCGGGTAGGGGAGTTTGTCTTTGGAGGATCGGTGTGGACTCGATGGACTGAATGGCCTGCTTCCACACTGTAGGGATTCGATGATGATGATGATGATGATGTGGAGGAGGGGTTCAACCATGAGGTTGTTGATGATAGCACCAAGTTTAGTGCCATTTGCAACTTCTCAGATAATGAAATCTGTCCCAACATGCATGAGACCTGGGCAACTTTAGGGTTGGCTAATATGCCACAAGTAACAGTTCTGCCATAGAAGTGCTAGGCAATAACCATCTCTAACAGTAGAGTCTTGCAACTTACCCTGAAACAATAGCATCACCATCAACATGCTGGGGGATGACCAGGTGGGTGTGGTGTGGGAAGGAAGTGAGAAATCACCAATAACCAAAAGTTTAACTGGAAGAGCTGCATAAACACTGTGGAGCTGGATTAACACAGCAGGCCAAGCAGAATCGGAGGAGCAGGCAGGCTGATTTTTCATTTCTGAAGGGTCCAGATCCGAAACATTGGCTTTCCTGCTCCTCTGATGCTGCTTGGCCTATTGTGTTCATCTAGCTCTACACCTTGTTTTCACAGATTCTCCAGCATCTGCAGTTCCTACTATCTCTGAACACTTTGGTTACTATGGAGTAGGTTGGAGCTGTGTATTCTGTGTGACTTGCTTATCTTGGACTCCTGTACAGCTTGAGACAGTCATTTGATGGCATACTCCTGATTTGCCTAAATACCTAATCCCTATGGCCTGGATCACCCAAATGCCTAAACTCTGTGGCCTGGATGAAACAGGCAGCAGCTGCACAAGAACACTATCACCTCTACTTCCCTCTTAAAGTCACCCACAGTCCTGACTTGAAGATATATAATCTTTACTTCAATGTCTTGAAGTTTGAATCCCAAGATTCTGTGTAATTGCACTGCTGACTCTGACTCTGGATATTTGTCACAGAGACAATAGTCTTTCAAGACAGCAGATCACCAAAGGTGACATCGGAACAGCAATAAACACAGATCTCAGCAATGAAGCCCACAACCCATGAACTGATAAAAGAAAGAATGCAGGGGACAAGGGGTCATAGACCAGAGCCTGACAAAGAGTGTCAATGGATTGAAGAACCCCATGGGCTTCAAGGAGATTCTAGAAAAAGGAATCTGGGAGAACGTGAATAGATTTAAGTAAATAGAAGAGAGAGTTTTGAACGCGAAAGGCACTGACAGAGAGCAGAAAGCTGAGGAATGATTGGCGTGTAGGGCTTGGTGCTAGTTAGGAAATATTTGGGTGAATTTAGTTTCCATAGCATGAAAGATGTAAGGTCAGCAAGGAAAGCAACAGAATAATACTCTAGGGATTACAGAAACTCTACATGAGTTCAAGTGCAGATGAACTGAGGTAGGTGTGAAGCTGGGTGATATTATAGTGGAGGTTGGACATCTCTGTTTGAACAGGTTATGGGCTTTGCTTAGCTTATCTTATATTCAAATTGAATATGAAGGCTGCAGGTGGATCTAGCCCAATATAGGGACTGAACCAGGGGCAAGGAAATAAAGCTTATTGTGAGGTCCAAAGATAATAACGTTGGTGCTCCCTAATTTAACTTGAGCAAACTAGCTTCCATCTATGATTGAATATTTACATAGTTATCCAAATCACAGGGGCAGGTTGACATAGGTAGTGGAAAGGTAAGGACTGGTTGTCAACTTGCATGTGGATGCTGAATGCATGTTTCCAGATGATGTCAGTTGACTCGAGAGCAGCTTGGGATAACATGGCGGGATTGTAGATCACGATCACAGTCCAATGATCATGCATTCATACGTTTGCCTAAGGTCATTACAGCTCTGCCATAGGATGGAAACTAAATTGGAGACTTTCAAGCACAAATTTGCATGTAAGATGGGCACTGAAAAATGAAACATTCAGAAAGAAATTGTAGGAATACAGATAAAGAGCAGGGGTGCGGAACTATTTGGATAGCACTAAGACTTAGTCCAGACAAGTTGTCAAGTACATGCACGAACAGGCATTACACAGACGTGATTAAGATTACAAGGCTTGTCACAGATGTAAAAAGTACACCATCAAATCAATTATTATGTGAAATGAACAAATACTGTTAAAATTGAATGATAATATTGTGTTACCTAACTAAGCAACTATCAGGCCACAGGTGGAAAATTTGACTGGATCACAGCCCTACTAGGCAAAGCATTCCACAAAGCAAGATCCACAGGTCCAACAGAAATTATTTTAGAAGGTTTCCCTTTGTGGGCTTCAACTCTGACTTATTATACTTCCTGACTGAACATTGAAAGTTTGCAGTTACTGATCTAAGAAAAGAGTAGACAGAGATACTCTGCTAGAATAATCAGGAAATTCAGATTGAGAATAGAAACCTACAAACCTACATGTTTAAAATGGGTAGAAGTTCTGAATACAATTTCAGAGATTTTACTTGAGACGCTGAAAGATGAAACAGACCAGCCTTCCTTTGACAACTGTTCTTTAGATTTGCATCAAATTAAAATGAAAGTCTACTTCTGCAAAAAAATACTGAATGACTTGTAAGTTGGAAATGTAATTAAATGTAAACATGCTGCCACAAATTAGTTTAACTGACATTTCAAAATTAACTTATCCGATTACCAGGATGATTTCTGCAGACTGCAATGTGCACTTAGCATGCAATTTGCAGTGCAGGCTGTACATCAAATTGATTTTAGCATCAAATTGATTTTTGAATGTAGGAAGAGAGCAGCTGGAAGTTTCAACTTTTAAAGAATTCTTTCATAAGATGTGGACATTGCTGATAAGACCAACTCATGTTCACTGTCGCTAATATTCCTTGAATGGAGTGCATTGCTAAACCAAATCAGTGGTTGGGTAAGACTCTACCACATGGCAGGCCAGAACGTGCAAGTACAGCAGATTTCATTCCTTAAAATACACTGAACCAGAAGTACAACAGTCAATGTTGGCGGTCATGGTCATCAGTACTGAGACTAGCTCAATTTTCCACACCTATCAATTGAATTTAAACTCCACCAGATTCTGTGTGGGATCTGAATCCATGTTTTCATAGCATTAGCCTGGGTCTCTGCATGACTGGTCCAGTGATATTCTCGTCACTCCATCGAATTAAGTAAAACAAGTCCAAACCAATACTGGTGCGATTTTACATTGGACACAGTTACACTGCAACCCACTTGAAGCCGAACTATGACAGAATACCCAACTGGTCTTATGTTCCTTGCCTTCAATGTATTCCAGATTTTGAATAATTTATTATTCCAAAATTAGAGTATAATTTTTCATTATCTGCAAGCAAACTTAAACCATAACTTAAATTACTGACAAAACTCAGCAGATCTGGCAGTGTCTGGGGGATGAAAGCGGAGTTAACATGTCAGCCTGGTGACTCTTCCTGTTGGAAGACCAATTTGTTCGACTTTATTTGGACAGCTTACTGTGTCCAATCAATCTTCCATGCAATCATAAGACATGTGGTTGATTCCTACGTACCGCACTTAAAGCTGAAGGAAAGCAAGCAAGAACTGGACAACTCAATTTGGATGAGCACATCATTGGAATCTTTTAGAACATCTTCTGAAAAAAAAACTAAATGGTTCTGTTAAATATACAGCTCTATCAGTTTAGTCATAAAAAAACTCAACTGAACAATCCCATTTCATTCTTTGGAAAAGCATTCTAGCAAGGTCTGTTTGCAGAAAAGATGCAACACAAAGGATACAGTTTTCATCTCCATCTTGATTTTTTGGTGGACCAGGCATGTTTAGCAAAACCAGCTTGGCGTCGTGAGACTTATTTACTATGACCTCATTCAGTTTCACTGCTGTGTGCATTCTCCTTACATTTGACTGGTCCCTGAAAAAGGTAACCATCATCCTGGTTCAACATATTAGAAATAATGCGAATGATATCATGCTAAGATAAAGTTAAGAAATCATTTCAGTTAAAAACAACCATTGTTCCAAAAACTACAATGAAACTATAATTTCTGACAACTACAACAACTTGCAGTTATACAAGTGTCTTTAATGTTAAAAAGCATCCCAAGACATTTCACTGGAGTATATGAAACATTAAAACACAGTAAGGGGTCATCAGGTCATAAAGCTTTGACCATGGTTTTGGTTCTAAGTTTGAGGGGAAATTGAGGGTAGGGAGGCAGCAGGATACAGAGAGGTTATTCTAGAGCTTAGAGCCTGGACAATTGAAGGCAAGGATGTCAATGGTGGAGCAAATAAATCTGAGGTTCTTATGGGGCCAGAAATAAAGCATACTGGCATCTCGGAGAGTTGACTGGCTGTAGAAAACTATAAGAGACTAGAAAGAACAAGGGCAAGGAGAGATTGGGACTGCAAGGATGAGAATTTTTAAACAAGATGTTGCTTAACCAACAGCCAACCTAGGTCAGTGAACACAGGGAAATTAGAAGAAAAGGACTTGGTGCAAGTTAAGACATAGGCAACAGAATTTTGAATGATTTTGAGTTTATGGAGACGGAATATGGGAGACCAGCCAGGAGTGCGTTAGCATAGTCAAGTCTGCAGATTCAGTTGGTGAGTGAAGATGGAGGTGACTTCAGTGTGCTGATTCAGATGCATTCAAAAGTGGAGAGAGAGATAGGGTCTAGGCCTGAAGCATCAGCTTTTCTGCTCCTAAGATGCTGCTTGGCCTGCTGTGTTCATCCAGCTCTACACGTTGTTATCCTTGCATTTAATGGTGGAGTTCATTACATATTCAAATATGACACCAAGGTGACAAACTGATTAGCTGTTTCTCAGAATGCTACCAGGGAGATTTCTGTTTGTCCAGCATTGGATGTCAGCAATGTTCTTAATTTAGCAACACTGGACGAGTGAGGTGAGAGATACTATCAGGATACATGTGAAAATCATTGTTGTGCCTTGTGGAAGGTTTATATTTATGTTTCTATTGAATGCTTATGGAACACAGGATTTTGAATGATAACATTCAAGTTATTTGGGTGTGGTAAATTCTGCACACAGGAAAAGGCTGAAGGACGGTTCTGAAACTATTTTTTGTACAATTCAGATGACTTCAGTCAATGAAAAGCAGCAAGAAATAGAACGAAGGATAATAAATTAAAGCAATGTAACCACAGGTTCAGTGAATCAGCCTCCTAACTGTGTAAAGAGTAGTGAATAGCACTGAACTGAGGTGTCAGCTAACCTTAAAGAAGAATTACAAAATAAAAATGCTTCTGTGATATTCAGAAGCCAGGTATAATTATGCTAATTCCCATCCAGAAGCACTAACAGCAAATAAAATTTGTTCTCACCTCAAAAACGTAAACAAGTAGTAACATGTTATTGGCACTTTCATTGGCTTTCCTAATTTTGAAATTTTTGTTAATTGATCAGTCAGATTATTGCACATTAATTGAAATACTATGTACGGTTTTAGGAACCTTATCAAAGAAATATAAATAAAATTAAAAGATGTCAATATTCTAAATTTTATCTGAAACGAGAGGTTACTGGTAAAAAGATAGATGGTGAGAACTTAATCCCTTTTTCAGGGAAACTGGAAGGAGTAAGGGATGAGCACGATCTCGTTCAGCGCAGGCTTGGAGGGCCGAAGGGCCTGTTCCTGTGGTGTAATTTTCTTTGTTCTTTGTTCTTGAGCTCATGGAGGCATTCATGACTACAGTGACAAAGATAAACAGTGATGCATGGGGTTCTTGCGGCACAATGGTAGCGTCCCTACTGCTGAGCCTAAAGTTCAGAGTTCAAGTTGCACTTGCCATGGAAGTGTGTCATAGCACGTCCAAACAAGTTGATTAAAAGAGAGTGATGGATTGTTGGTCAGCAAGATGGTAAGTAGACACCACAGATTTACATAATCAGACAATAAATTAGAGCTTGTAGTTTTTTTTCATATTGATATTATTAAAAATCAAATTGAGATATAAACTATTGCTGAGGTGGAGTACATAAATACTATTTACAGAGACTTAGATAAATGTTTATAAAATGTAAAATATTAGATTAGGAGAACAAGGGAGCGGTATTGGATGTAATGAGTTATGAAAGAAAAGGCAAGCCTAAACGTGATGAGCTGAATGGCATATTTCTGTGCTATAATCTTCTATGATTCTCTCTCCCAGGAGAAAAATAACCTGGTGACATGCTGTTACCAAATTACTCAAACTTACAACTTGACAAGCTACCAAACATCATCCACTAAAACAGGGCAATGGCTGAAAACTTTGCATTCTAGGATTAAAGAACCAACAAATAAAGAAAGCAAACCAACAAATCAAATCAATGCATCATGGTTAATGTGACAGTTCCTCATTTTCCATAACCCATGCTCCAGCAATCAACCTATAAACTGAACTAAGGGTTAAAATCACATTTGGGAAGTACAGCCGACATTTTCACAAGTGTCACGTGATAGTTTTTGTTTTAAAACTGTCAGGTTCAAATGCAACCACGATAATCGAACTTTATCTTATTTCTATGAAATTTGGTGTCACTGTTGAACAGTATAATTTATTAATGGCTTTGATACTACTAGGTGGTTTAAGAATGTTAACAGAAGAGTGGCTGTTTCGCAGTTCTAAATTAACGGCCAGAAAAAAAAAGTATAACTAGCTGTTGCTTCAACAGTACATTAAGAAGAAACTTGGCAATTATAATTCACGGAAATAGTGTCCCAAGGGACATGACTGACACTTACGGTTTAATACTGATTAATTCTCTGAAACTGTTTGGTGTGGTGGCTCTAGTGCGGTTTCTTTCAGATTCACATTTTTCTTTTGTCCACGTCATCTGTATTCTGTCAGGGTCAACATGTATCTCCTCCTCTTCATCCGAGTAAACATTGCCTTGATGAATGATTGAATTCCTGTCTTTTACTAACTGAGCCTGGAAGAAAGTAAAATGGGATTTCTAAATAACTGTCACAATTGTAGCACTTATTCCTATTCCTAAATTCTTGAGAGGGCTATGATGAGCTGTCTCTCGAAATGCTGCAGGGGCACCCACAATGCTAGGTTGATGGAGATGTTGGTCAGGGACAGAGATTGGGGATCTTCAGTTTTTGAATCAATGACAGGTGAAAGACCAGCAATGTAAATCAGGAAGGTGCATGACTGAAGACGACAACTTGTAGATGGTGGTATTCCGACATGGTTGTTTACCCTGTTACTTTAGGAGGCCATTCGTTTGCAGGGTGTTACTGAAGCTGCTGTAGGGTGATGTTATATCATGTCTTGCGGCCACAGTGCATTAGTGGTGCAAGAAATTAATGTTTAAGGTGTGGACAGGATGCCAGTTAGGCATGTTAATTATCTATTATTAGGTGTTTAGAGTGTGCTTAGCGATATATACTGGTTTTCTGAAATAAAACATGGTAGGTTGCTTGGCCTTGAATTGTGTTAAATTTCTCCAATTTATTTGGAGCAATACTGCATTGATCATAATGAGTAAACACATTAAGGCAATTAGTTTAAGCTTTGACCTTACAACACAGAATTAAGCTTACAGTTCAGAAGGATCTAGAGCTCACTTTTGAAGGTAGAATCATTTATCCTAGCAGGAGAATCAAGTCATTTCAAGGGAGCCAGTTACCTGAGCAGCAGTGGTTTATAGTCTGTGCAGTTTTCAAGCCAGGACAGCTGGGTTAGAAACTGTCACATTAGAACTGAGAAAGTTTAAATCCTAGAATTCGGAGAGGCTCATCTCAGCAGACTCAAAGCAATCATAAAAAAACTCAACTGTTAGTTCTGATATATCTCTAGGGTTGGTTCTCCACAACAATGTATGAAGATTGTAGCAATACAACACGGATGCAGTGGACGAAGGTTTCTTTCTCTATGTTGGACTTTTCTATCTGGGAATTAGATGGATACTGGTGGTGTTGGGAAACAGGTAGAAACTTTGATTTGATATTAGTGTTAAGATCTTTCTAACTGCCTTCTATATACATGGATTTGTTGCTTATCTTTTCTTTTGTGCAATAAACTTACATTACACATTGTTAAGAACGTCAGCCTCACATGAAAGGTTCAGCAACTAACCATCATGATAATCTACTGCAAAAATTAAAACATAATAATAAATATGTTGTCAAGCCAGATTTCACTCTAGGATCTGATCTGTCCAGTGTTGCCATCAGCTGAGATCATAATATTTTAAAGACATCTTCAAAGAGGTAGATTGTTTTAAAATCTGAAAGTCACAGAACAAATTCAAGAACAAAGACAAAAATCAATGAACTTCACTTGGGAATAATTATTTCCAACCTAATTGAGATTGCCAGAAGAACTGATTTCATGATTTATGAAATCTCCATAGATGTCTGTAAATCATGAAACTTAGTTAAGATTAAACTAATAAAGTTATAGCAGTTTACCTCTCTTTCTTGCTCCGTCTTGGATAGCCTCATCTGCCTTAACATCTGTGACCGTTGCTCCATCATGAGAGTCCTTTCATACGTATAAGCTGAAATATCACTGCCATGCTGAGAACAGAATGTGATGTTATATTACTGTAAGAGCACATTATTTGTATTATTAAAAATGATATGTTATTGCTGCAGACTATGCCCTCCCAGGTTTGCTCCTTACCATTTCAACAACTTCAACTTCTGCTTCAATGCGTAGATGATAAAGAAAAGTCGCAAGATCCTTTTTCATTTGAATACTATTGTCATCCATTTGGGCGACAGTGAAAATGCGCATCCTACATTTTTTCCAGACCTGTGCAGAATTACAATCAAATTAGCTTCAATTTCAGTGCAGCCACTAGAACAAAAAGCAAGTTCACAACGAGAAATTGTGAAACTATTTCCATTAGTGAGGTTGAATTCTGATAAAAAGGAGAATGCAACTTGCATTACAATCAGATGATTGTATTCTTTATTTAAAAAGCTTTATTTAAAACAGTCAAACCACTACACAGTTTTCTCCATTTTGGGCATCACTGTATCTTGTACTTAGTACAATGAATTTAAACACCATATTTCTTTTTACATCGCTCTTCCAAGATATTTCATATGGTTTTAGAAAAAAAAAGTAGTTTCCATGTTGTAGAATCCATATCTAGTGGAAAGACTATACATTTTTGTTTCTATGTATTTTTGACCGTGAACTGAAATGGGGAAATGAATTGTTTTAAGAACGAAGAATTGTGGAAGGATTGCCTCACATTTTAAAAGCAAATAATATGACATTCATTTCAATGCTGAGATAACAGCTGGATGAACACAGCAGGCCAAGCAGCATCAGAGGAGCAGGAAGGCTGACGTTTCAGGCCTAGACCCTTCTTCAGCCTTCCTGCTCCTATGATGCTGCTTGGCTTGCTGCGTTCATCCAGCTCTACACCTTGTTATCTCAGATTCTCCAGCATCTGCAGTTCCTACTGTCGCTTCATTTCAGTGCTGTTCACACAATTCCTGTTCAAACGATGGTAATAGTCTAGGTGCTGGAGCAAGTGGGCTGTGTGCCAACAGAGGATTAACTAGTAACAAGCAGCTGATTGATAAATGCTCACTAGGCCACAGATCAACCGCAAAAGGACTCTGTGATAACAAGAATGTGATTGCTCCCAGGTAGCCAAACAGCTTGTGACTGCTTGGGAGTAGTCATCAGATTGTTGAAAGGTGAGGAGCGGTTTCTTTTCTCTGTAGTAAAAATCACCTGAAGCCTGAAGAAAGCTGGTTTATTTTTTCCTCAGCAGCTGCTAGAAATGGTGGCTCTAATAGAGTCCTGACTTTTCCTCTACCCATCATACGCATGTTTCTTTTACGTGTTGTGTGTGTGCATGTGCATGTGCATGTAAGGGGATTCAAGTTTTAATGAATGGAGTTATAGGTCAGTGGGTCATAATTGGGCTTTGAGAAAAAAAAAGAGACCACAAGGTGTGGAGCTGGATGAACACGGCAGGCCAAGCAGCATCAGAGGAGCAGGAAGTTGACGTTTTGGGTCTGGGCCCTTCTTCAGAAATTTGGGGGGGGGGGGGGGGGGGAGATGTGGGCGTGTGGAAAGTAGAACTCTGAAATAAATATAGAGAAGGGGGAGGCGATGATGGAAGGTGGATAGAGGAGCAGATTGCTGGAGAGAAGACGGACATGTCAAGGAGGCGGGGATGAAGCCAATAAAAAGGTGTATAGGTAGGGAGTTGGGATGGGGGGGGAGTTGGTCAGTGAGGGAGGGAAGATGCATAGGTCAAGGAGATGGGGATGAGATAAGTAGGTAGGAAGTGGGGATGGGGTTTGGTCAGTGAGGTGAGAGAAAAGATGGACAGGTCAAGGAGGCAGGGACAAGGGGGACTCCAGCATTGGCAGTTCCTATTGTCTCTGACAAAAGAGACCAGGCAGGGAAACAGCAGAATCAGGTGATGTTCAGTTATGAGTAAAGCAGCTTCAGCATGAGAAGGAAGTGAAGTAACTAGAGATGGCACAGAGTGAGGAGAAAAGGGAGATGATAATTGAATTCTTAAGAATGGAAATGAAAAAACTCTAACTCGAATTGAGAAGAGAAAGAGAAGAGCTAAATTCTGTGTCTTATTTTTGTTGGGGGATGGGCACGTGAGGGCAGAGGTGCAGGAAATGCCAGAGATGCAGTTGACGGCATTTTCGATCACCAGAGTAGGGAGGTTGTGGGGGATACTTCTCCTCGGCTACACTGATGACTGTATTGGTGCTGCCTCGTGCTCCCATTAGGAGATTGAACAGTTAATCAACTTTACTAACACCTTTCACCCCAACCACAAGTTCACCTGGACCATCTCTGATACCGCTTTCTCCTTCCTGGACCTCTGTGTCTCCATCTCTGGTGACTACTTTGAAAATGACACCTATTTCAAGCTCACCGATTCCCACATCCTAGACTACACCTCCTCTGACTCACCTTCCTGCAAGAATGCAATCCCCCATTCCCAATTTCTCCGCCTGCGCCAGATCTGCTCCCGAGATGGGATGTTCCACTCATGCACATCCCAGATGTCTTTCTATTTCATGGACCATAACATCCCCCCTCTGGTGATTGAAAATGCCCTCAAACGCTTCTCGCAGGGGCTGGAAGAGAGAGCGTGTGGGGGAGGGAGGAGAGAGACTGTATGTGTGTGCGTGTGCTTTAGGGGATGTTTACCTGCAGATCTGAGGCTGAATATCCTTGACCATTGCGAAACTACACTCTCCCACACCCCGCCCCAGCCAGACATACACACACACCCCCCTCACCCCCTGCCCTCAACCACACCCTCTCTCTGGTTTCTCACCCCCTCCATCACACCTTCCCTCTCCCCAACCTCTCTCTCACACACACACACACACAGAGACCTTTCTGAAGAAAGGTCACAACTCGAAACGTCAGCTTTCCTTCCCGACTAATGTTGCCTGGGCTGCTGTGTTCCTCCTGCTCCATGCTGTTATTTCAGCTCCAGCATCAGCAATTCTTGCTATACGTTCAGTTCGCGCTAAACAACTGCACCTCCCAGTCGTGAACCATTTCAACTCCCCCTCCCATTCCTTAGACAACATGTCTGTCCTGGGCCTTCTGCAGTGCCACAATGATGCCACCCGAAGGTTGCAGGAACAGCAACTCATATTCCGCTTGGGAACCCTGCGGCCCATGGTATCAATGTGAATTTCACGAGCTTCAAAATCTCCCCTTCCCTCCCAACTTCATCCCAAAACCAGTCCAGCTCATCCCCGCCTCCCTAACCTGTTCTTCCTCTCACCTATCCCCTTCTCCCACCTCAAGCCTCAGCTCCATTTCCTACCTACTAACCTAATCCCATCCCCTTGACCTGTCTGTCCTCCCCAGACTGACCTATCTCCTCCCTACCTCCCCATCTACACTCACCTCTACTGGCTCCATCCCCACCTCTTTAACTTTTCTGTCTCCTCTCCACCTACCTTCTCTATCCATCTTCGATCCACCTCCCCCCTCTCCATATTTATTTCAGAACCCTCTTCCCTTCCCCCATTTCTGATGAAGGGTCTAGGCCTGAAACATCAACTTTTATGCTCCTATGATGCTGCTTAGCCTGCTGTGTTCATCTAGCTCCACACCTTGTTATCTCAGGTCAGTCAATATGCTGTTTTGTAAATTACTTTCGAAATTAAACCAGTCTGATTGTTAACAAGGTCTCACACCGAACATGCACCATCTGAGCTAAAATGTCATCTGTTCTTTACACTGATAACCGTGACATGAAGTTGCTGGTATCGAACTTGGTTGGACCATGTCAGAAATCACATGACAGCAGGTTATAGTCTAACAGGTTTATTTGAAGACACAAACTTTCAGAGCCTCAGTTGTCCATCAGCACCTGAAGGAGGATTGAGGTTATGAAAGCCTGTGTTTTCAAATAAACCTGTTGGACTATAACCTGCTGTGTTGTGATTTCTGATTTTACACTGATAAAACCTTTAGTTATTTCAGATTGTGACATTGTAATGAATTTGGGGCTTTACATACACATATTCATCAATTAAAACCCTCTAACGGATTAAAGATTTAACAACATCTTAGCTTCGTTTAGTAGATTCTGAATGGTCTGAACCTTTGATCCTTTACTTATAAATTCCGTGTCTGATACTATCCTCTCTCACTGACACCCGATGGAGGACTCAGGCTTCAAAAGCTTGTGTTTTCAAATAAACCTGTTGGACTATAACCTGGTGTCATGTGATTTCTGAACTTGTTCACCCCAGTCCAATGCCAGCACCCCCAAATCTCGGTCTGCTGTCTTGGTCTTTGCAGGACAATTGTGATGTTTATCTTTGTAACTTTGCTTTTTGTTTTTTCTGATATATGATCATATAGTGTGTACAGATGTAACGTAATTTTTTTTCTTCATTTCTCTATCTTGTAAATATGGCTTGTATCTAGGTACATTTGTACCGAAGATGACCACTGTAAGTGGCGACTTATAAACGCTCACAGTCATCATTTGAGTACATGTGACAATGAAGCTGACAAAGCTCATTCATTCATTCATTGCCAAATCTATCTTAGCATGTGGCAGGTTTCTGACATGAAACATAAACTCGACACTTGTATCACCCAAGTTATGTTCATAATTGTAGATTGTATACAATTTATTCGGTCCTTTCAGATTTCAGTTTTTTGTGTTTCTATTATCTGTTCATGCACTTCAAGATCTGTATACTTCATACATATGAGTCATACCTTGTGTTGTCGAAGGAGGAATGGAAGCAGCATCAACATGCCTCCATCATGCACAATCCACCAAACATCAATGTGGCCCTCAGTGAAGCGTTCGTGATTACTTGGGTAGAAAGAAACATTTTTTGGCACCAGTAGGGCTAGATGGCCAGCCGTCGTGACTCTCACAGTGTCTAAGTAGTAAAATTGGTATTACTAGCATCAAAATTCATTTCACTAGCCTAAAATGAGGGTTGATTAGCAGTAGAATTCTGCTGAGTTAGATAGTAATAAATTGAGAGACATTCATATAAAGAGTTTCTCAAAAATACACAGGTCATACTAAAATTTCATACTAAATGGCACTTTTCAAAACAGTGGCCACTGAAATTATATTCGACACTTAAATATTGTTAATTGGCATCTGCCTCATTTTTATTCCAAGCTTTATGTTGATACTTGTTTTTTTTGTGAAGCCCTAACAGCCCCTATCTTGGGGATAACTAGAAATCTGGCTGCAGATTGATTTCATTTTGTAAAATTAGCACATTGTTTAAGTTTCTGCTCATACTAATTTACAAATTTAAGTCACAAAAGAACTGGCAAGAACCAATGCAAGTGAACAGTACTAGTGATTTCTTTTCTTTTAATATGGTCGGCACAACATTGTGGGCTGAAGGGCCTGTTCTGTGCTGTACTGTTCTATGTTCTAATATTTTAGCAAATGTGTTGAGTTCAATCAAAATTTAAATGAAAAATACTTTGGAACAACCATACAGTTAAAAACATAAGAAACAGAAGAATAAGCAATTCAGCCACTCAAGCTGGCTTCACCATGCATCGAATTCATTGTTGGTTTGTTTATGGCTGTAATTCACTTGGCCGTCTGTCCACCAAAACCCAAGTCTTCCTCAATCAAAAAACTGGCTAACTTAGCCTCAAATATATCTAACGCTCCAGCCTCCACTAATCTCTGGGATGCACAATTCCATACATGAGCAATCCTCAAAGAAGAAATTCCTGTAAATCTCAGTGTTAGACAAGGGAAACCCTTGATCTGAAACACTCTCTCTCTTGGATTCCAAGCAAAGGAAATCTTTAGACAGAACTTAACATGGGGTGGGGAGGTGGTGAAGAGAAAGCGAGCGCGAGAACGAGAACTAGAGCGAGCGCATGAGGGCCAGATCAAGAACAAGAGTGAGAGTGTGTGCAAGAGCACGCGCCTAAGCAAAAGCAAGCAAGAGTGTGACAAAGAGTGAGAGTGAGTGAAAACGAGAATGAATGACAGGGAGGGCGAAGGCGTGACAAAGATCGACAGGGAGAGTGACTTTGAGAACATGAAGGAAGTTGTTTGCACTGTCCTGGAAAGCAAATTGGCCACCAGCTGACAAACTTAAATTAGGATGCCACAGACATAACACACTACGTGTGGGCTAAACTGGTGCAGAGTGGGATTTCCAACTTTTCAGGGGGAGGTAGTCCGTACCCTCTGGAGCTGTCAGCCAATTAGTGTGGATGACAGCTCCAGTAGTCCTGGTAGCACCAGTGCTTGGTAGTGGGCACTGCTGGGAGTGCATCAGTCTCAAGAAAGTGGGCCAATGGATTCCTGTACCCAGTTAAGTTTAGGACATTGCGAGAGGATTCATTGATGTTCTAAGGGAGGGTGTACAAGTTAAGGGTGTATTGGGGGAAATAGTGTAGGGGTGAATGTTAAAATTTCAGGCATGGAGAAATGAAAGAAAGGGTACTATCTTCCGTGGTTGCTTAAAGCATAAACAGCAATGCCCCACACAGGCACAGTCCCTTCCCAATCCTTACCATCCTTTTTAAAACCCTTTTCTGCAAAAAAAGAGAGAGCTACCAACATTCCCCAGCTGCCTGTGCCAACCATATTACAGCTTGGGCAGGGTAACACTTGGGACAATTTAAAATTTGACGAACTCAGTTGAGATGTAGTTATTTACCTATATATGATGGCTGGAATATTTATTTCAACCATCTCTGTACTGTGGGGGTGAGTTCAGGGGTGGATGGGAAGGCGATAGCCTGGACACACACCCTATTTAATCGTGTTCTCCTGGTTGAAAACATAACTGACACAAACATGCAAAATACAGCCCACTGTGTTAGCATTTACCTTGACAAGACCCATAACAATCCTGTATGCTTCAATCAGATGAACTCTTGGCTTTCTAAATTCCAGTTGAGTATAAGCTCACTTTTAGTACATTTGATCAAAAAAAAAAATGTAAGCTTTTAGAAGGTGCCTATTCATGAGCTTGTACCAAACAAAAGCTACATTTCAGGGGCTTCCTCAGCAACAAATAGTTGAGCTAGCAGAAGCGTTAGAAGGAGCGGAAATCTTCCAACGTAGAACCCTTTCAGATAGGGACAAAGGCTTAAAAAGAAGGCAATTATAGACCAGTTAACTCAATATCTGTTATTGGGGAAATGTTAAATCGATCATGAAGGACGTTATAGTATAGTACTGAGAAATACACAGTACATCCAAGCAGAGTAGGCATGGCTTCATGAAGGGGAAACCATGCCTGACAAATTTATTAGAAATCTTTGAGGTGGTAACAAACAGGACAGACAAAGGGGAACCCTTGGATGCAATACATTTGGACTTCCAAAAGGCATTCAATAAGAAGTACTGTGCGGAAGATTAGTTTAAATAAGAACCCGTGGTGTTGGATGTAGCATCAATAGAGGATTTGCTAATCCATGGAAGACAGAATTGAGATAAGGAGGTGTCATTTTCAGGATAGCAAACTGTAACTTGCAACTAGTAGACTGCTGTAGGGATCAATGCTGGGATCACAATTATTGACCAAACACATTCACTGTCCTTAAAGTCAGTAATGTGCTACAGTCAAGTTTGCAGATGACACAAAAATGAGGATTAGAAGCCAAGTGGTCAGGATGACAGAGTCTGCAGAGAGTTATAGGTGGATTAATGGGCGAAAACCTGGCAGATGGAGTATAATGTTGGAAACCGTGAGGTTACGCCACATAGTAGTAAGGATAGAGGTGCTGAATATTATTTTAAAATGGAGAAATACAACAGAAAGCTGCACAGAAAGGGGGATTTCAGGATCTCTAGGACCACAAGCTAAAGAGACAGATTTAGGCCATTTGGTCCATCGAGACTGCTCTGTCATTCAATCATGGCTGATGTGTTTCGCAACACCATTCTCCTGCCTTTACTTCTTAACCCACTGTTCACTTACTAATCTAGAGCATACCTCGGTCTTAAATATACTCAATGACACTAAAGGCCCCCGCAGCTTTCTAGAGCAATGAGTTCCACAGATTCACCACTCCCTGGCTGAAGAAGTTCCTCCTCATCTCAGTTCTAAAGGGTCACCCCTTCACTGAGACTGTGCCCTCAGGTCCTAGTCTCTCCTGCTAGTAGAAATATCTTCTCCACATTTACTGTATCCAGGCCTCTCAGTAATCTGGAAGTTTCATTCAGATCCCCCCCTTATCCTTTAAGGACTATCAAATACAGATCCAGAGTCCTTGACTGCTCCTCATATGAGCCCTTCATGAGATCATTCTTGTAAACCTTCTTTGGACCCCCTCCAACACAAACACATCATTCCTTAGGTACAGGGACCAAAAACTGTTCACAATATTCCAAATGCTGTCGTGTACAGTCTCAGTCTTTGCTTCTGTATTCTTGCCCTCTTGAAATGAATGCTAACATTGTGTTTGCCTTCTTAACTGCCAATATGTTAACCTTAAGGGCATCCTGAACCAGGACTGAAAAATCCTTTTGCACTTCAGATTTCTGAAGTTTTTCCGCATTTAGTAAATACTCTACACCTTTATTCTACCCAGCAAAAAGCAGATAGCCTCATACTTTCCCCACATTTGTATTCCACTTGCCACTTCTTTACCCACTTTCCCTGCCTGAGAAAATCCTCCTGCATTCTCCCTGATGTTTCAATATTTGAATGAAGATTTGTAGCTAGGCTGCAGGTTGTAGATGTTGGCTGTTCGCTGAGCTGGGAGGTTTGATAGTAGACATTTTGTCCCCGTACTATGTGACGTCCTCAGAGCTGTGGAGCCTCTGGTGAAGCGCTATGATCTTGTGCCGGCTTGAATTTATACGGTCTGGTTTCCACTGCTTCTGGAAGGTGCCAGTTCTGGTTGTGCGTTATAGTGGTCAGAATATTAGGTCTAATTCAATATTTGTTGATGGAGTTCGCAGATGAATGCCAAGCCTCCAAAAATTCCCTGGCTGCCCTCTGTTTGGTTTGTCCTATGATAGTACTGCTGTCCCAGTTGAAAGTATGATTTTTCTTGTTGGTGTGTATTGAAACGAAGGACATCTGGTCATGTCATTTAGTTGCTCGCTGGTGGTTATGGATGTGAATTGCTAGTTTTCTGCATGTTTGTCCCATGTAGTGTTTTGTGCAGTCTCTGCATGGTATCTTGTAGACCACATTCATTCTGTCCATGGTAGCTATTGGGTCTTTAACTCTGGTCAGTTGCTGTCTTAGTTAGTGTGGCTGCTGGTTTTTTAGTAGCCTTCTTGGCAGCACCTTGTCAAAGGCCTTCTCAAAATACAAACAGATCACGTCCACTCTCTCTTATGTAACTTACTTGTTATCTCCTCAAACCATTCTAACAGATTCGCCAGGTTTGACATCCCTTGATAAAGCTGTGCTGACTCAACTCTATTTTACCATGCACTCTAGGTACTCCACAATCTCATTCTTAATAATGCATTCTAAAGTCTCACTAATTTCTCAGGTCAGGCTAACCAGACTATAAATTTCTGTCTTCTACCTACCTCCCTTCTTAGGCAAGGGTGTTACATTCACCATTTTCCAGTGATTCCAGGAAGATGACACCAAAACTCCCACAATGTCCTCAGCTATGTCCTTCAGAACATGAATCACAAAAAGCTAGCATACACATAATAGGGATGGAGAAAGGAATAGTTGCTGTTATTTCAAAGAGAACGGAGTATAAAAATAGGGAGGTCTTGTTAAAAATAAAGGCAGCACTAATCAGGCCCTCGCCGGAATACTGAGATCAGTTTTGGATGGCTTATCTAAGGAAAAATATATCCGCATTGGAGGCAGTCCAGAGATGGTTCACTGGTTGATCCCAGGTATGGACGGACTGTCTTACAAAGGACAGGTTAAATAGGTTGGGACTATACTCGCTTGATGGAATTAAGAAGAATGAAAGGCAGCCTCATTGCTTGTGGGAGAGTCTATTACCAGAGGTAAAATCTCAGTCATGGTTTAAGGCATAACTAAGGAGAAATTTCTTCTCTCAAGAGTAGTGGATCTGTGAAATTTTTCATTGTGGTCAGCTGTGGAGGCTGTCTTGTAAAGAATATTCTATCAGGAGAGGAATTGTGGATTATGGGGAAAAAGCAGGAAGGGGAAATTGAACAATATCAGATCAGCCATGATCTCATGAATTGCAGAGTAGATGCGATGGACTGAATGGCCTATTTCTACTAGTATATCTCATGGTCTTAAGTGCAGCCTGGCGACTGACTTGATCTGGGAGTATTGCCATTGGGCATTGCCAAATTCCCCTCAAAATGTGTTTCATGGCGCAAAAGATGAGGAAATGTAATTTGAACCATACATATCTTGTGATTTAAATTTCGCTAAGATTTGAGTGAAGTGGAAACATTACCATAATGTGTCACAGGATGTAGTATTTTCAAACTGATGATAGAATTTACTTTGCAATCTGTGGTAATCTATGCTTTTGGATGATGTTGAAATATATTGTACTAAAAAAATGGTATTAATAAATCTTACCTATGAAAGTTTTCCAAGCCCTGGGATCTTCACTCTGTCTCCAACCATATGGCCACCCCATAACAACTGAATTATGCTTCATTCCACCAAGACCACACGATTGAATTAAATGTGCAATACCCTCTCGCACCTTTGAAGAAACTACTATTTGGCAAAATCCTTTGACCTTTTCAATTGCCATCATGTTTTTGATTGTCTAGATTGAGAAGCAAATGATAACTGAGCCAACAAATGGATTTCAACAGTTAAATTTATATAAAGCATGCCTATACCATTTGCTACAAATGTAAATTGCTGCTCAGATATCCTATTTGGTTTCCACCACGGTGATTTCCAAATAAAACCTTTCAATGAACCAGATTAGATATACTCTGGAGGAGTTTTCTACATTTTATGTACTTAGCCATACATATCTACAAATGAGAATTTAACCAAGATAATTGCAGTCATTCCGAGAGCAGTTTTGAAAAGTTCTACGCAAGCGATTATGAAATATATACACATTACAGATTTCAAAAAAATCTAGGACGTGATAGGAAAAATTGCTATTTATTCTGTGTATTTGAAAACCAGACTCTTTGGATCTTCTTAGACTGCATTTTCAGCCACGTGCACCTGCATGCAAGGTGGAAAAATACATGTTTCCAAAATGCTTTCATTTGAAGATTGATCTAATACACCCTTTTACTACACCTCCAAACGAAAAAGGCTTGGTATACTGCTGCAAAGACAAATTGAATCCTTAATTACTGGTGTGAAGCTGGATTTTAGGGCTTATATGCCTAAAGGTCCTGGTAGCTGCAGGAATATCACCTTTCCTGCCTCCTAATCGCACAAGAATGATACCAACGATAACAAGATGCAGAGCTGGATGAACACAACAGGCCAGGCAGCATCAGAGGAGCAGGAAAGCTGATATTTCGGGTCTGGGCCCTCCCATTTCTGAATAAGGGTCCAGACCCAAAACGTCAGCTTTCTTGCTCCTCTGATGCTATTTTGCCTGCTGTGTTCCTCTAGTTCTACACCTTTTTATCTCAAAATTCTCCAGCATCGACAGTTCCTACTATCTCTGAATGATACAGAAGAAACTGGCTGCATAATTAATGAGATGGGGAACAGAAGGTTGCATCACAAAGGTTGCTGAGAGTCATGATGTGACATGTGCTACAAAAGTCCATAGAAATAAAACAGCTCAAAAACATTGAATCCAGTCTCTGAATTCCAAAATTGTTCTGTGTGTGTGTGGCGGGGGGGGGGGGGGGGGGGGGGGGAGTGGGGGGGGGGGGGGGTTGGTGGTGGCAATCATGAAAAAAATTCTTCACTTCTTGACGTTACACACAGCAGAGGAAAATATTTGTGGTCATTGATGACCAGTAACCTCAATAATTGCTGCAGGAATTCCTCATTGTAGTGTCCCAGAACCAATCATCTTCAGCTACTTTCTCAACGAGCTTTTCTCCATTATTAAGTGAAAAGTAGGAATATTTGCGGGTGATGCGAGTGTTCAGCTTAACTTGAAATTCACCAGCTCCCTGCAGAGTGAACTGAACAGTACATGGCAAGGAACATTCATGCCACACAAGTGCCAGGTCATCTCCAACAAGAAAATCTAATCACTGCCCCTTGGCACTTTATGCCATTACTCTTGCTAAATCCTACATCATCATCCTGGGGGTTACCACTGACCGGAAATTCAAGAAGACAGCTCACCACAACGTTAAAGGACTGTCAGGAAAAGGACAATTTACGCTAGCTTTTTCAAAAATGGCCACATCCCATGAGTGAATTAGTAACGTAACAAAATATTTGAATATTCACAGGACAATAAATGTGCCTACAAACTATGTGAGGACAAGCAATTAGACAAAGTTGTGGAGTCTGGAATATGACAGCACTAAATTTATTTCCTTTAGTTGAATGAGGTTTCACCACATTGGCGAACATTATGTTTGCCAACTTCAGCTGATGCTGTAAAAATAATATCCTAATTCTCCCATTTAGTGGAAGATCCTGAACTATACTGGAAGAGCCAAGTCATGGCCTTCATAGTTTAGTAAAACAATGGGATACTATTTATCTTTCTTGACACTAGATTTCAAAATAAAAACTGTTGTTTACACTTATTATCAACAATGAGGGGTTCAATTTTCATTTTGATAAACACAGTAACTAATGCAAGAACACTCAAAAAATTACTAAAAAGGAGACAAGTCATTGAAGCTTTTCATCATGCACTCAAAACCAGGGCACACAAGAAACAAGCTGAATGAAAGAGACACTGTGATAATAAGTAAATCAAACCAAACCAAATCAAATTTTGTACAGTGTAAGAAGCGGATGTTGACTGGTTGGGCCAAACACTGGTATGGAGATACAGCAAGAACAATTAATTGCCAGTCAGTCCTGATGCTCAGACGAGGCGAGTAGATTCTGCTTATTCAGACTGTTGTCATGAGGAAGCAGCAGGGATTGGCTGTTGCCATGACCTTTTCTTCTAAAAAGGTGAAATGTGTTAAAATATTCCTTTTGCCTCTAGAAACAGGGTCTTATGTATTTAGATTCCAACACACATATGCACTTAAAAAGCCCAATGGATGATCTTAAATTTATATCTGGTTTAACTCTTAGTATAGTTTGGATTATTTAATAAATGTGTTCCACCAGCCGATTCACATCTAATTATGAATATATGTTTCTGAGGCTTGCAAACAAGGGCTGGTTGAGCATGATTGCCAATGTTGCCAGAATGGTCAACTAAATTTTTTGATACAGTCCACCAGTTGATTGGATGTATGGCTGAACCAAATCAGCATCCTCTTCTCTGGGTCTATCAAAAGGCGTCTTCTTATTCAACATTGTTTCTCATGTCATAGTTCTTATAAGTGCAAGAGAAAAAGTTTCAACGTCTTGCCTCCTTCATCAAAGTGTAAATTTCATAGAAATTTAGAAAATAAGAGCAGGTGTGGGCCATTTGGCACCTTTGAATCTGTTTCACCATTCAATATAATCGTGACTAAATCAGCCAACTCAGTACCCTGTACCTGCTTCCTCCCTCCTCCCCAAACCCTACTAATCCCTTTAGACTTAGTAACTATATCTATCATCTTCTCAAAAACATAATGTTTTGGCTTCAACTGCTTTCTGTGGCAGAGAATTCCACAGGCTCACTAGTCTTTGGATGAAGAATCTTCTCCTCATCTCAGTCCTAAATGGCCTGTCCTATACTCTTAGACAGTGATCCTTAGTTCTGGACTCCTCGGTCATCGGAAACATCCTTCTCGCGTTTACCCGGTCTCATTCTGTCAGAATTTTATAGGTTCTACGAGATTGCACACTATTCTAAATGCTAGTGAATACAACAATCTAGTATCTCTTCATACATCAGTCTTACCATCCCAGGCATTGAATCTTAATTGGAGTCCCTTAATAGCCAGATAGAGAGACCTTTTGCATGCAATATTCCGAGTGTGGTCTCACTAAGACTCTGAACAATTGCAACAAGACATCCCTGCTCCTGTACTCGAATCCTCTTGCTATGAAGGTTGATGCACCAATTGCCTTAACTGCCTGCTGTACTTACATGCTGATTTTCAGTGACTGGCGTAAAGGATACCCAAGTTTCATTGACTATCTCCCATTTCCAATCTATTACCAGTTAGATAATCTGCCTGTCTGTTTTTACTAGCTCACATTTATCCACACTATACTTCAACTACCATTCATTTTCCCACCCACTCAATTGCCCAAATCACAAAGAATCCTCTTCACAGTTCAGCCTCCAAACCAATATTGATGTTCGCAAACTTAGAGGCAGTATCTTTCACTCCCTCCAATGAATAGCTGGGGGCAAATCATTGATCTCTGCAGTATTCCACACGTTACTGCCTTCCAGTCAGAAAAAGACTAATTTATTCGGAATCTTCATTGCCTGTAGTCAACCAGTTCCCCATCTATGTCAGTACACTACACATAATCCCAGGCGTTTTCATTTTACATGCAGATTGTTTATGTTGGACCTTGTTGAAAGGCTTCTGAAAGTCCAAGCAAACCACATCTATTGGTCTACAAACCAAATCTATTCAAAAAATTCCATAATTTTGTCAAGTATGATTTGCATTTTATAAATTCATACTGACTCTGTCCAATCTTGTCACTGTTTTCCAAGTGCTCTGCTATTAAATCTTTTATAATTGAAGCTAACAGTTTCCTCACCAGTGATGTCAGGCTAACTCGTCTTGTTTCACTCTATCCACAAAGAAAAATGCATGATTACATTAACCGCTCTCTAATCCATAGAAATTATTACAAAGTTTATAGAATCTTGAAAGGGGATGATCAATGCATCGACTACTTCAAGAGCCACTTCCTTAAATACTCAGATGTAGATTATCAGGGCCTTTATTACCCTTAATCCCATCAATTTCCCCAATACCATTTCCTTACCAATACTGATTCCTTACAGTTCCTGCCTTTCACTAGACCCAGTATCACCCTATATATCTGGAATGTTATTGGAGTCCTCCTTTGTGAAGGCAGAAACAAAATATGCATTTAATTGATCGATCATCCTTTTATTATTATAAACTTCATCTGCTTACGAGAGTAAGGGCCATACATTTGTCTTAGCTAATCTTTTTCTCACATACATGCAGAAGACTTTACAACTAATCAGTCTATCTGATCCTCACAAGAGTACTTTCGCATTCCATTTTCTAAATTTTACTCAATCCCTTTGTCCTCCTTTTCTGAAAATACACTACTCTCATTCCTTAGCTTTGTTGTTTGATCAGCCAATTTGGATGTAACCTTCCTTAGATCTAACACTATTCCTTAACTTGCCTTGTTAATCATGGTTGGACCACTGTTCTGGTTTTATTTTTGTGCCAGACAGGAATGAACATGTTTCAGTTTCTCCTTGAGGTCTTTAAATGTTTGTAACTGTCTACCCACCAACTGCCTAACCCTATTCCTTTAAGTAATGTTCCCCTATTTATCATAGCCTTCTTAGGATCTATCATCATAGCTTCCTTTATTTAGATTCAGAATCCTAGTTTTAGAAACAACTATATAACTCTGTCTTAATGAAACATTCCACCACATTATGTTCGCTGTTCCCCAAAGGGCTTTTCAGAGCTAATTATTCCTTTCTCATTACACAATATCCAATCTATGATGGCCTGTTCGCTAGTTGGCTCCTCAATGTACTGATCCAGAAAATCATCCCACACATATTCCAGGAATTCTTCTCCTATGGTATTATTAATGAACACAGGAACAGCAGTTGGCCATTCAGCCCCTTGAACCTGTTCCACTATTCAAGGAGATCATAGTTGATCTATGATCTAACTCCATATACCAGCCTTTGGCCCATATCCCTCATCTTAAAAATTTATTGATATCAGGTTTAAAATTAACAACTAATCCAGCATCCGCTGCCATTTGTGGATGACAGTCCCAAACATGTACACTCTTTTGGTGCAGAAGTGCTTCTTAATATTTCTCCTGAACAGTCTGGCCCTAATTCTCAGACTATGCCCATAGCTCTAGAATCCCCAACCAGGGGAAATAATTTATCTTTATCTATCCTGTCTTTTCCTGACAATATCTTGGTGACGTCAATCAGATCACCCCTTAACTTTCTAAATTCTAAATCCAGCAAGCCTAATCTGTATAATTGCTCCTCATATCTTAACCCTTAAAGTTCAGATATCATTTTTGTAGGCCTATGTCATACTCCCTCCAAGGCCAATGCATCTTGCCAGAAGCACGGTGCCCAGACGTGCTCACAGCATTCAATGTGTGGTCTAACGGGCAAATCAAATCAAACTCTCAAGTTCTGCATTACCAAGCAATTATTTAAACCCAAAAAAAAATTAAGACGTACTTGTTCAGCAGCCTGCGCTTCCCCATAATTTTCCAGGAAATTTCCTTGAATAACAGAACCAACAATAGTAAGACCCTTGCCAGCTTTTAACTGAGAGGCAAATGTTAGCAATCTGGGATGCTTCACATGGAGATCTTCATCCAGTTTCAGCATAACTAACAACTGAGGCCTAGGAAAGAAAGCATTGAAGATTTAGTGGTGTATTGCAACATAACTAAACGTAAGATAATGTTGAACGTTGCCAGGATGAAGAGACAGAGCAAGATTGCTGAGGAAGACAAAAGTGCCCTTTGATCTTCAAGAAAGGCTTCGCTCAAGCTGAATACCAAAACTGCAGATTTAATTTGTGTTGTCAATTATTAACTCCAGAACACAACACATTGTGTTTCTCAGATTATCATAAAAAAATCAGATACGCATGTGTTGGGGGTCAGTAATCATTCCAAATGTAATGATATCAATTAAATTAAAACTGAACGGCAAGACAAAAAAATGTATCCTCGGACTTAAAGTCCTACAAAATTACCAGATGATAAGGTTTAGCAAAATTAAGAATCTATTTTAAGTTCATTAAGAACTGACAGTTGTGGATGGAGCAGAAAGATGTCGTTTGGAGATTCTGTATGCGCCTAGTATTAGAGGTTTGCAAGCTAAGTACAAAAAAAACAGAAGTTGCTGGGAAAGCTCAGCAGGTCTGGCAGCGTCTGTGAAGAAAAAAGTAATCAGAATTAACATTTTGGGTCCAGTGACCTTTCATCTGGTTAAAGATATTCCCCAGGTATTATTCAGGCACAGAAAGGAAATACTGTAAGGTGAACTGATTACCAATAAAATACTACTTGTAGATGGGGGTTTCAAACTCCTACTAATTTGAGTGTAAAAATCTTCCCTAATTTCCTTCTTGTATGGCCTACCTCTAATTTTTAAGTTTTTCCTCAATAAGAAACTGATAAAACATAAAAACACTGGGTTACTTATTAAATGTATGGTTTTAATTAGGCAAGAGGAATCTAGTTTGTCTTTCTAAATTATCATTGACTCTACAACTATTTTTCCTCAAATGCTTACATCAGATATAGTAAAATACTTGCAAAATGGGGAATGACATGAAACATACCATACCTTAAGGGCACACACAGTCATTACAATTCACAGTCAATTCAGATTCTGGTTACATACACATAAAAGATTTGTGTCACATTTCAAATAAATTCATCATGCTTATGTATTGCTGTCGCACATTCAAGCTTCATTCTGTTTTATTAATAACTTTGAGCTTGCACAATGTAAGCACCAAATTGACTGCATTATTTTACCTCCAGTTCTTAGTGTGAGGAGGACCTTCTTCCAACCTGAGCAAGGCATAACGAGCTGCGCTTAAGGACAGGCCCCGAATGCCATCACCCCACTCCTTCTCTGCACTGTAGAGAGACATAAGTAACCTGGTTTGTCACACAATCCAGTATCATTGAAATACCTAAAATAATAGTAAATTGACATATATATCATCCTTGAACTTCAATGTTTAAAAGCATTAAAGGTAAGAGTTTTCAACAAGAGAGCCAACTAATAAGATAGATAATGAGATAAAGTCGCCACTGTCCTACTGGACCATAGGGCTGTTCTCTCATTAGAGAGACAACTAGTGGCAGTTTAACCCGAGGGTCGCTATGTCTCAGGCGAGGCAAGAGGTTGAGAAATCTCCCATGGTAACTATAGCTGATGCAAAAATTGAACTCTCACTGTTGGCGTTACAGTACGTTACAAACCAACAATTTAGCCAACTAAGTTTATGTAACTGAATTTTTAACGAGACTTTTATTGGTCACTGTACCAAACAATCAAATGCAGAATTTACAATGGCATGGCTAATGTATAGTTAAGAAATTATTTCAATAGCTGACTACTATGGGAGCTTTCATCTAGTGTATGCAGTTTTTTAAAATTTTGTAATTTGCTGAATATTAAAAAAAAACGTTAAGTTAATGTTCCAAGAAAGACAATGTGACATTGTGGCTACTTTTTTCAACAGTAATTCAAAAACATGGATTAACAGTCACATTAATCCACTGAATATGACAGCAGATTAAAAATTTAAATGCAACAACTAATTAAACAAGTCTGGAATACTACGTTTGTATCAGTAATAGTGTTGGGCTAAATAAAAGCTAATTCTAAAATCCCATCTAGATTTTCTTCAGCCTATCACAGGACAGGTTATGGGTGTTGCTGACCAGGTATGCATTTATTGCAAATAACTAATTACCTCGAGAAGGTGGTAAGTTAACCTTCTTCAATTGCTGCAGCTCAAGAGGTGTAGAGACACAGAGTGCTGTTACAGAAGGAACTCCAGGATTTTGGTACAATGACAATGACAATGAAGGAAAGGGGATATAGTTCCAAGTGAGGATGATACGTAGCTTAGAGGTGAACTTGCAGGTGGTGGTGGTGCTCATGTACCTGTTGCCTTTGTTCTTCTACCTGACAGAGGTCATAGCCATGGAAGGTGCCGAGTACTGTTGAACTGTTGCAGCTCATCTTGCAGTTACAAAGTTGCTGCTGTGCATCAGTGGTGGAGGGTGTCAATTTGGAGTTGGTACATAGGAATGCCAACCAAGCAGATAGCTCTCTCCTGGATAGTGTCAAGCTTCCGGAAAGGAAATTTACTGCCTTAGCTCACTCAGGAAAATACGTGACTCCTGACCCACAGCAGTAAGGTTGGCTCTTAACTGTCTTCTGAACTGACTTAGCAAACTACTCAGTTGTATTCAAGTCGGTGGTTTACCACCACCTTCTCAAAGGCAACAAACTACAAACAATATGGTATCAATGTGGACTTCACCAGTTTCAAAATCTCCCCTTCCCCTACTGCATCCCTAAACCAGCCCAGTTCATCCCCTCCCCCCACTGCACCACACAACCAGCCCAGCTCTTCCCCCCCACCCACTGCATCCCAAAACCAGTCCAACCTGTCTCTGCCTCCCTAACCGGTTCTTCCTCTCACCCATCCCTTCCTCCCACCCCAAGCCGCACCCCCCGCTACCTACTAACCTCATCCCACCTCCTTGACCTGTCCGTCTTCCCTGGACTGACCTATCCCCTCCCTACCTCCCCACCTACACTCTCTCCACCTATCTTCTTTACTCTCCATCTTCGGTCCGCCTCCCCCTCTCTCCCTATTTATTCCAGTTCCCTCCCCCCATCCCCCTCTCTGATGAAGGGTCTAGGCCCGAAACGTCAGCTTTTGTGCTCCTGAGATGCTGCTTGGCCTGCTGTGTTCATCCAGCCTCACATTTTATTATCTTGGAATCTCCAGCATCTGCAGTTCCCATTATCTCTGAAACTACAAACAACCCCCTTGTTGTGATTGAATAGAGAGAGAAACAAGAACAGATTTTTGGTACCTTACACTCTAACATATGACTTCAGCCAGAAAATGTGGATTTTACAATGACTGCTTTATTTCAGCCTTATTAATATCAGAGGGTTAGGCTAGAAACAATGCAGAAAATCGCAAGATGCAATTTCAATGGCTCAAAGATTATTCTGTTTTCCTTGATGACAGTATTGTGAGAAACATTAGCATTTTTACTTTCATTGAATTAAGCTTCCAACATAAGCTATCTTTGATGAAACCAACTAAGAAAATGTAGAATTTAGAGTGCGACGGTATTAAAAAGCCCAGGATCAACGTTGTCCATCTAAACACATTTCTTTTCAAATTCACACTCACTCAGTCCGCCAGCTGAAACAATCTAATCAGCAGAGGTGATCTCTGCAACTTGAGCAAATGAGGACTGAGCTTTAGTTTAAAATTTTGCAGTTGGAGTACAATTCAATGCTTTATACCCTTCAGCAAAGTGTGCAGCAAAATAAATGTCAAGAAAATTGTGGGTAATGTTTAAATGATTCTCATCAGCAAAATCAGTCAAACCACAACTTCCCGGATACATAAAAAGTAAGTGCTGTCTGGTGTAACATTATTATGGTTAAAATTCTGGCCCATCTCTTTAACAGCAAAGCTCCAGAGTCTAATTGATTTTATCCTTAAAGTTACGTATGTCTTTATAACTCCATCATTCTTTAAAAATAACTCCGGAAAAATTAAACTTAGGGATGAATTTAAAAAACCCTCAAGCATTATGCAGATAAGAAAAACCATCAGCTTTCAAGCACTCACCCTTGGTATTCAATGTATTTGTATATCATTCCCGCAATTAACATCGCCACAAGAGCATAATACCATGAAGAAATGAACATTAGTGCAATGCACATGGTCATACCTAAAAACGACAAAGCCCTACAGAAGAAAAACAAATTAAAATTACATTTATGTAGTTGTGCATTTAGATGGCTCAAATTTCACAGCTGATCATAAGATGGGAGAATTCATGGTGCAACGAGTACTTTAAAATTACTTCTATGAAGCATTCATAAGATGGCCTGACAAAAATACATCAAACTCAATCCAATTCTGTTGTGCCCAACTGAAAAAACTGTTGTGTATCGGAATGGTGTTGCTCATGAATCTTACAAGTCATTGACATGTGAAGCCAGAGGTTAACAGTTAAAATATGTTAGAGACAAAAACTGCAGGTTCTGGAATCCAAGGTAGACAAACAGGAGGCTGGAACAACACAGCAAGTCAGGCAGCATATGGCGGAAAGGAGAAGTCAACATTTCAGGACAGTCCTGAAGATGGGTAATACCTGTAGGAAGCTAAGACCTGAAGCTTTGACTTCTCCTTTCCTCCAGTTAAAGGGTGTGAACTGCAGGGCTAATGGAACTAATGAAATGTTTACATGGGCTCCTCAAGTCTTTAAAAAATATAAAACAAAACATAAGTAAACTCATGTAGAGTTAGAAGATAGCCTTAAGGCTTTAAATCTGTTCTTACCAATGGTAGTATTTAAACCGTGGACGCCAGTTTGGAGTTCGTAGAAGTGTTTGCACCGCACAGGCCAAGTTTACAAACAGATAGCACATTAAAAAAAACCTGGAAAATATGAATAGGAATCTTACTTAAATATTTATAAAGTAAAGAATAAGTTTGGATAACATGATGGAATTTCTGTTTTTAAGTACTCAACTGTGTGGTTCCTTCTCCCCCATATAGCAGTGAACAATTTTAAAAATAGTAACGAGAAAAAAACATGATCTGTGAATGCTGTTAATGTTGAACCTTAGAATGGTTTGTTAGCAACTGACCTTAAGCCAATGTCGAGATAACAAGGTGTAGAGCTGGATGAACACAGCAGGCCAAGAAGCATCAGAGGATCAGGAAGGCTGACATTTCAGGCCTAGACCCTTCTTCAGAAAAAGCCCAGGTCTCTCTCTTAAGAGAATGTCCTCTGGTTCTCAACTATTTGTCATTAGCAACATCTAGTCTCTCCTGCTGCGTCATGATTTTAAGTACCTCTAACAAATTTCCTCTCAAAGGAAAACAGCCTTGGCTTCTCCAATCTAAGTAACTGAAATTCCTCATCTTTAGAATAGTTTATGTTAATTTTTCTGCACCCTTTCTGATGCCTTCACATTCTTCTTTATGTTTAATACCCTGAACTGGACCATCACTCAATTTTCCAATAGAGGCTGAACCAGTGTTTTAGACAGAACCATCATAAATTTCTTGGTACATTAAGACTCTGCTGACAATTCACAGGATCGGGTATGCCTTATACCACTCTCTCAATCTGCCCTCCCACCGTTAGTAATTTGTGGGCATATTCCCTCAGTGTCTCTGGTTCTATAATTACTTTAGAAGTGCATACAAAATAAAGTATTACCTCTTCTCAATCTTGCTAGCAAAACATGTCACTTTATACTTCTCGACATTGAAGTTCATCTACTGCGTACATGCCCATTCCAACAGTTTGCAATGTTGCCTTGAAGTCCATCACTAAGCTTTCCTACAGTTCATAATACTGCTAAGTTGTGTACCATCTTAGTAATTCACACTGTGCTCACAAACAATTTAAAATTATTTGCCATTTGCATGTATTAATTATCCAGCTTTAGTGCTAGATTTTTTTTTATTTGTTTTATTTATTCTTAGTCTTCTATTTTCACTTTCTTCACATTCTTTGCTCGACAGTTACAGGAAGTCAGATTTGATTTTTTTTTAAATAACACTGTCCAAAGAATTTCCAAATCATCAGGTCAAAAAACATGTAAATTTATTTAAGTACACATAAAAAGAACTGAAGCTACTATTTCAGGATAAAGTCACATGCACAACATAATAGGTAATTAGAAGGATCCTTTTACTCCAACAAGTCCACAGACCTGGTATAAAGCAATCATAAGTGAAAAGCATAAGATAAAAAGCAATGTGGCAGGGAAGTAATGAAGACAAATAGTTATAGAATCATAAAGCACAGAAACAGACCCTTCAGTCCAACTTATCTGTACCAACCAGAGACCCTAAATTGACACTAGTTCCATTTGACAGCATTTGGCCCATATCCCTTTAAATCCTTCCTATTCATATACCCATCCTGATGCCTTTTACATGTTGTAATTGTACTCGCCTTCACCACCTCCTCTGGAAGCTTGCTCCATACATGTACCACCCTCTGTGTGAAAAAGTTGCTCCTCAGGGCCCCTTCAAACTTTTCTCCCCTCACCCCAAACCTATGCCCCTCAGTCCTGGACTCCACCACCTTAGGAAAAAGACCCTGGCCATTCACCCAATCATGTCCCCACAATTTCATAAATCTCCATACAAAGTCACCCTTCAGTCTCTGATGCTCTAAAGGCAGTTTCCTACAGAGAGCCATTTGGAGCTAAATCTATAATGCATTAATTAAACTTAAGGGGTTTCAGTAAAAAGCCACATAAGTGAAGCACAGGTACAAGAAGAGTCAGAGTTACTGACCATTTATTTAGAATCATATGCAGCAGCATAGCATCCAAACTTCAAACTTATTATAGGAGAAATCAAAAAATGAATGTAATGCAACACAAACTTTCCCTCCTTTCTTCGAATTTCAGTTCTTTGGTTATTGGGGTCCTTTCCCTCACTTCACCATATTTGTATTTGATTTCATCACTGTTTGCATTTGTTCATTTTCCCTATTTTTAAAAAAAACTTTACTTTTTTTTCTGGACTTCTTTGCTTTTTCTATTTTAGAGTTACGTTTCGAAGCTTAATTTCAATATCATACTCATCTGGCTTTCTGTAAGAAATGCCTGAGGAAGAACTTGTCAAAAAAAAAAAGAGCAAAATACAGGGATTCAGAGTTGGTTAGCAACTCATATTTTCATGTTTTTCCCCAAATCAAATCAGAAATGATGAAACAGCTTGGAAAATGTATGATGAAATTTGTTGGAAAATGGTGAGCTGATTGATTGAAGAAAGATCTGTTAGAGCAATAACATTAAATTACAACAAACTTTGAACCTTAGATCCTGTCATTTATCTCAAGAATTATCACTTTAAATCATTAAGGCTATAGATCTAAAGCACAGCACAGAATACTGGAAGAATTTCTCTTGTTTATACTCATTTATCAGCATAAATGGTAATAAATCAGAAGTGACCAAACAAATGTTGAATTACCACCCTGGAAGTGATTCATGAAGCCTTTGCTTATTTCCAATGATGCACATGTTCTGTCCAATGTTTAATATTAGGCTTTGGATATCTGTCAATTAAATCTGATTTTTCTTTTCTTTAAGAAAAAATCTAGAAAAATATGCAGGGGAAAGAAAAATATCCTTTTGAAAATGGAAGAGATGCAGAAATCAGCAAAACTGATGTCTGTTGAGAGATTACAATTTAAAATGGCTATCGATTCAAAAGGTCTTACAAGTTGCACTTACATTGAGAGAATGGGAGCCACCATATCAAGTGAAGCTATCAGAATTCCAAGTTCAGCTATAACAGCTGTCAAAAGAAGAGCCCAGGTCGGCTCACCATTAGCCTTTCCATTGCCAAATACCTACAATATTAAAATATACCAATAAAACTTTAACATTTAAAATCTTTATTATATTAATAATTCATTTCATCACATCAAAAAGCTGAAAAAAAGGGAGGTGACATTTCATGAGAAATTTGATATGAAAATAGTTGCTGGCTAATCAGATATTTATGTGGTGGTTTTCACATCTTCAAATATGTGTTTCCTGTAGTGAAGCTATAAATTCTAAGATACATTTCCTGAAGTGTAGGCAGAATTTCCTGTAAAACATTACATTTTGTGTTTGAATATTCCTCTGATGAGAGACTATAAATTTCTGCCATTTAAAATTGAAACCAAAACAACAGTAAGAAAAACAAAGGCCATAACATGATAAAAGGAGTGAACATAAAAGGGCCTTCAAAAAGGTTCTCAACATGGACTGTTATGCATCAAGATTTTGATATTTAATGATTAATCAAAATTTATCATTATGCAAATAACTGCTGTGAGTCAAACAAACGACAGTGGCAGCTTACAGCCTTCAGGTTCTACAACATTCAGTTTAATAATTGCCAACCATGAACACCTTCATCCTGTTCATTCCCCCACAGTCCTAGGTACTGTCCTGATTGGGCTGCTCTTTAAACAGCCAACCCATTTTTAATTACCCACAGTCCCTGTTATTCTTCCCTCACTTACTATCAACAGTCCAGTTGTCTGCTTTGCTTTACTACCTTTCTCTCTATCTCTCTCTCACTCTCTCTCTGGACACTGTCCCCATATATCCAATTCACTCCTTCCCCACAACCAGCATAAATACCATCAATTTCCTAACTACTTTCAGTTCAGACAAAAGGTGACTGGACTTCGAACTTTAACTTTACTCTGATTTTGTCCAGGGCTGCTGTCAAATCTGCTGAGGTTCTGCAGTAATTTCTGTTTTTTGTTAAATTTAGATCTCCAGCATCCGCAGTTCTGTTTTATAAGGACAGTAGCTTTTTTTTAAAAAAGTGTAATTATTAGAAATGACAACAAGGCTGGAAGGAAACTAAAGTTTGACACCAAGGTTTTAATTCTGACATTCACAAATTAACAGAAAAAGCAGAGGAGAGGGGAAGCATTTTGAAATAGTGGTATTTAAATGCATTGGTGCTTTTTAAGGCTGGTGAAGGCAGCTTATGAGCACTCTCTGATATTATTTTCAATAATATAAATAGGATCCAAAAATCGGTAGTGGAATATAAGTGGCTACAAAATCAAATTGCTGTAAAAACTCAGGAGGTCTGGCAGCATCCGCAGACAGAAATTGGAGTTAACGTTTCAGGTCCAGTTGACCCTTTGTCCTTGATTTCCGCAGCAAAATTTTTGATTTCTGAATAGGAGTGGCTAGCTTTTTAACAAAACATCTCTATTCGGAATAAGTCATTGGTTTATAATGATCTGGTTTAATTTCTTTCTTTGCAAAAACTGTTACATAACAGTTATAATTTTAAGATTAATGAGACTATGTGGAACAAAGTACAAATATGCCAAAGTGTCTGCAGTGACAGCTTGAAACACTGTCAGAAGGGGTAACTGAAAAAACTAACTCCGCAAAGCTTGTAGAAAATAATTTAAATTTATTAAACAGGTGACATATGTCCACATGTTGCCCTTGATGGGCCAAAAGTTTGGTCTTAGTTGGTTTTAATAATTCACAACAATGGATGAATTAAGTTGCACAAAGACCTCCCTAAAGCTATATCATACATCAAATTTAGCAGCAAGAAGGTTCAATCAAAACAAATATAGCATACAAACCCTCAAGAAAGGTATGATATTGTCTTTAGCTATGGCTTGCAACAACCGTGGAGCTCCGGTTAGGCTCTGTAAACCTGCACCACATGTTGAGAAAAAGGAACCAATCACAATAACCCATGGAGAAGGCCAGGCCAGAGTTCCAATGACCAGATTGTTATTCACAGCATCACCATACCTGGACACGAAGAAGAAGAAGAAATAAATCCCTATATATATATATATATAGGATATTTTCAACATCAAATTTAATAGCTTTTTGGGTTTAAATGCATGAACATCTGAAAAAGACAAGGAAATGCAAAAAAATTAGTAAAATTAGAAGAATGGACCATAAATTGCCACAACAGGGCAACGAGCAGAATTTAATTATGCCCTTGCACTTACATTAATTATCAGGGAAATTTTGTGCTGCAAGTTGTTTAGACTGCTAGCTGATAATAGTGCAGCAAGAGAAGTTGAGAATCTTAGAGCTGTGCGTACTTGAAGCTCTGCAATTTCACATCCAGTGCAAGTCTCTGGAGATGGATCAGAGCTGAGTCACACCAGTGGGGAAAATGATGTTTCTACTGCCTGTCCATCACCTTGCCCTGTAGGAATTGGCTCTTGCTCCATGACAAGCAAAGAACCTGAGAGATATGCCACAGCAGTCCTGCAACGATGAGTGGTGGTGGATCCAGACTCTCTGTGTGCGCGCATGTGTACGTGTTGGGGGGGGGGGCGGGGTAAGGTAGGGTAGCATGGGTAGTCAGCACAGGGCCCTGGATTTCACTTATTCAGCTGTTTACAGGTGAACTGAGAGAAAAATAGATCAGAGGCATGTCACAGGAAATCAGTGAGTTGTTTTGCTGGTAAGGAACCCTACCTCTTAGGAACTAGTGTTAAATAGCAGTGATTAATTAGAAAAGTGTTTTTATTATTATTATGGGATTGACTGTGAAGCACCAGCGGTATGTAAAAGTCACAGGATAAGCAGACTGAAGTTAACTTGAAGGCATTAGTTTTCAGTGGTGATAGGTTTTAAGAAGTCTTTACTTTTGTTTAAAAGTACATAGGAACTATCCTTCAGAGATCCAAGGTAGAAGTGCTCTAGGATTAACATTATTTGAGTAAAGAGTAATCTGAACATTTAGCTACAGATATAAAAGATGGAAGGAGAACTCAAGGCCGTGGTGTGCTCCTCCTACTCTCTCTGGAGAGTCAGGCACATTTTCAGTGCCCGGCATCAGCATGTGTGCGGGAATTGTCTCCAGCTGCAGCTCCTGGAAACGCCAAGCTGCGGAGCTGGAACAACAGCTGGGGACATTGCACTGCATCTGCGAGATGGAGAGTACCATGGATAGCACCTACACATTGTAGTCACTCTACACACTAAGGGTCCACAGGCAGCAAAGGAATGGGTGACCACCAGGCTGAGTAAAAAAACTAGCCAAGTGGTGCAGGACCACGCCGCACTCTGGCCATTCCTTTGGAAAGCAGCCAAAATGCTTTGGATGCTGTTGGAGGGGATGGCCTTTTAGAGAAAAAAGTGTCAGCAACCAAAGTCGTTGCACCACAGTTGCCTCTGTTGAAAGGGACAGAAGGAAAAACAACAGGAATGCTGTAGTAATAAGTGATTTAATAGTAAGGGAAACAGATGCAATGGTTCGGTGGCCATAAATGAGACTCCAGGATGGTATGTTACCTCTCAGGTGCTAGGGTCAAGGATGTCTCCGAATGTCAACAGGATATTCTGAAGTAGGAGGGTGAACAGCCAGTGGTCATGGTACACATCAGTATCAGTGACACAGGTAAGAAAATAGAGGAGATTCTAAAAGCAGCATGTAGAGGTTTAGTAGGAAGTTTTTTTAAAAACAAGGACCTCGAACAGGTAATGATCTTGGGATTAACTAGCTAGTAAGATCAGTTGCAAAGTAGAAATGTTGGATGAACACATGGGTAAAGAAATAGGGTGGGGGGAGGCTTTCAGACTCCTGGGGTGTTGAGACCGGACTGGGGGAGGTGCACCAGTACAGGCTGGATGGGTTGCACCTTGGCAGGACTGGAACGCATGCCGTAGGTGATTGTATTTGAGAGTGTGGTCAGGGAGGGATTACACTAAAATGGCAGGAAAATGGAAATCTGTACAGGTAGACAAATGATGGGGCAGCAAGGGCTAAAACAAAAGATGGAATTGGAAATATGAAGGTGATAAGCAGAGAATTCAAGGACTAGAATCAAGCAGGACCCAACGCATGGCATTAAGAATGCTAAGAAGACAAGCCATAACATATTATGCTTCAACATGTAGAGCATTTGCAACAAAATGGTTGCATTAGTCAAGCAAATACATCTAAACAGGTTTATATCTTGGGGATTAGAGACATGGCTGCAGGGTGACCAGGAATGGCAACTGAATACGAGGTTTGCAATTTTTTGAAAGGGCAGACAAAAAGCACAAGGAAATGAGTTAGCACTGTTGATTAAAAATAAAATTATTGCAATTGTGAGGAAGGATATCCGCTCTGATGAGGTAAAATTTGTATGGTAAGCTTAGAAACACCAAGGGCAGAAATGACAGCATGGGTTGTATATACAACCCTAAACAGTAATGTAATATTGAGGAAGGCATGAAAAAGGAAATTAGATCTGTAAGAAATAAAGGCACGGCTGTAATTATGGGTGACTGCTGAACACTGGAGAACACTGCTCATGTGTGTACGCTGCCAGGGAAATTAAGCATTGCCGGGGGTGGGGTCGAGAGCGTGTTTGAGAGTCTGTCTGTGCATCGACATTCCAACAACATGCTCCACAACAAGCTTTATATACAATCTGAAAAGGAAACCTGTGTTTAAAAAAAAACTTCAACTACTGCAGATAACAAAGTGTGGAGCTGGATGAACACAGCAGGCCAAGCAGCATCTCAGGAACACAAAAGCTGACGTTTCAGGCCTAGACCCTGACGAAGGGTCTAGGCCCGAAACGTCAGCTTTTGTGCTCCTGAGATGCTGCTTGGCCTGCTGTGTTCATCTAGCTCCACACTTTGTTGTCTTGGATTCTCCAGCATCTGCAGTTCCCATTATCACTCAACTACTGCAGAGTTGGCACCCATGAAGGCTTACTCAGGGTTCAGAGGCGTATTGATGACATAAGTGAAGTCATTTCCCATCCCCTATCTAAAAAGGATGGGACCAAAAAAAAACTAAGTTGCATTCTCACAGCATCCTCTTGGCCTTCAGCCATCTCAAAGTGCTTTAAAGCCAAATAAACTTTCAAAATATTATCAACAATAGAATGTTGAAAACATTCACTGGAAGACAGCGACAGAACTGGACAGAGTTAGCATGGATTTATGAAGGGGTGGTCATACTTGACAAATCTACTAGAATCTTTAGAGGATGTAACTTGTAGAGTGTATAGCAAGAGACCAGCAGATGTGATCTACTTAGGTTTTCAGAAGGCTTTCGATAAAGATCCCACCAATGAGATAAGCATCAAAGTCAGAGTGTGTGGGATTATCCATTTCAGTGCGCAACTTTTAGAGAACTGGCTGGCAGACGGAATTAAACAGTAAGAATAAATAGGTATTTTTCCAATTGACAAGGAACAGTGTGATACTGTAGAGGTCAACGCTTGGACCCCCCAGCTATTCACGATACATATTAATGATGTGACACAAACTCTGTCATACCTCCAAACTTGCAGCTGGGTGAGAGGATATGCTGCAGAGGATGCAGAGAAAATTTAGTGTTTGGTCAAGTTATATAAGTGGGCAAATATATGGCAAATGCAATACAATGTGCGTATATGTGAGGTTATCCACTTTGGTAGAAAAACAGGAAGGCAGATTATAATCTGAGCAGTGAGAGATTTGGAAAGGGGTGTTGCACCAAGATTTGCATATGTCCTTGTACACCAGTGGCTGAAAGTAAGGCAGGCACAGCAGGTGATGAAGAAGTGAAATGATATGCTGACCTTCATAGTAAGGGGATCCAGGTACAGGATCAGGGACGTCTTGCTATAAAAGTGTATAGGAAAACCACACTTGGAGTACTGTGTGCAGTTTTGGTTTTCTTGGTTGAGGAAAGGTATTCTAGTGATTGGGGGAGTGTAAAGAAATTTTGCCAAACTGATTCCTAGGATGGTAGAACTGATTAATGGGGAGCCACTGGATTGATTAAGGCTATACTCACTAGAGTTTAGAAGAATAAGCAGGGGTCTCAGAAATCTATAAAGTTTTAATAGATGGAGAAAGGACATTTTTGACGACAGGGGAGTCCAGAAGTTAGAGAGTGAGTGACAGAGATGAATACTTCAATTACATATTATTCTAAGAAGACTTAAAAATATTACACTAGTCAAATGCATTTGCAGACAGACTTTTCACAGAAGAACATTTTTTATTCCTTTCGAATTGATTCGGTACTTACTTATCTCTGAGTACAACATCTTCAATACAGGCTCCAAATAACACAACACTGCTTAAGTCTGATTTTCAGTCAAGTGAAATAAAATTTAACTAAACTGAACTTTGTAGAGAGCTAAAAATGTGCTTCAAGAGTTAACTAACAACAAAACTCAGGTGTACAAATAAACAGAATAACAAAAATTAGAAGTAACCATCCAACCTTTTAATATATGCTCCCCTCACTCTTCAATTAAATTGCGTATGGCTGTTTCATATGGCCAATTTTTCTGTTACTATCAAGGAAACAAGTCAGAGTAAAATAAGAATACAGCCCAGAATAATTTGAGATTTTTGTTCAGATATATTTTGTTGGCTCAGTTCCTCAATGAGCAACAATACAAGACCTAGAAGGTGGGAATAAGTTTTAAAAACTGACTGGGTCTCATTTTATAGATTTTAAATTGCACGCAAATTAGTCAGAAACCCTGCCAGACATTCTTCAATAATTCTGTCGTGCCACCAACAGGAAATTAGTGGGTTTAGAACTCACGGCTGCTCAAAGAGGCAGTATTCCATTGGGTCACTATGCTGATATCCAGTTTAAGGCATCCGAGATACAAAAAAATTCAAAAACCTAGGTTTATTTACCCTGAAGAAAAGGCTTAGGGGAGATGTCTAAAATTCTTGAGGAAATAACAAATCCAAAAGAGTAAACAAACCTAAGCTTGAGTAGATGTACTTACCTTATAAAGGGAACATGGAATAGGCTACTCATGGAAGAATGAGATCATGTGTTGGTTGTTCAATGTAATCTACTCTGCCCACTCACCATTTTACCCTGGAGTCTTTGCACTTTCTAGTGCTGGCTCCAGCAGGATAAAATGATGAAGTGTTCAAAGGCAGTGGCTAAGTCACGTCTGTATTTTGTGTCTTAAAAGATCCAACTGGAAGGTCTGACCTCATTTCATTGACTTATACAATTTTGAGTGGAACACTTATTCCTGAAAGTGCATAAACTCTCCTCACAATTGGTGCTAACTCTCTCCCTCATTCCCAAAAATGCTCAACCTCTCGACCTGCATTCCCTGACAGTCAACTTTGCTGATATACGCCTGATAGGAGAAGGGATTGAGGAGGAGGTCGGAAGTGAACTGAGTGTATGGGAGTGTTTTTCGGAAGGCGGGGGGAAGGGGGTGTTGAAGGGGAAGGCGAACGCTGCTTATGTATGTGTGCTGCCTGGGAAATTAAGCATTGCTGGGGGTGGGGTCTTGAGCATGTTTTCGTGTCTCGGTCTGTGTATCGACATTCCAACAACATGCTCCACAGCAAGCTTTATACACTTTATGAAAAAGAATCCTGTGTTAACAAAACTTCAACTACTGCAGCTGAAGGCTTACTCAGGGTTCAGAGGCGTATTGATGACGTAAGTGAAGTCATTCTCCGTCCCCTATCTTAAAAAGGATGGGGCCAAAAAAAACTAAATTGTATTTTCGTAGCATCCTGTATGGACTTCAGCCATCTCAAAGTGCTTTAAAGCCAAGTAAACACTTTTGAAATATTATTAGTGAAAGAATGTTGAAAACATTAACATGTACCAAGATTGATCCTCACAAATAGCAATATGAAATCACCAGGAAAAAAATAGCAGTTTGAGTTATGTTGGTGGAGAAATAACTATTAACCAGGATATTTGGGAGATTCTCTCGTATTCATGTAAACAACACTATCTGACAGATCAGACTCATTGTGTGGATTTCTTTGACACTGCATCGGGGACTCAATTTTTGTTCAGGTCTCTTCGTGGCCTGCCATTAAATGGTTTGATAACTTGCAAAATAGCTTACAGGAAGGAAAACAAACTGCATCTAACAAGCCTCACAAGCATCCCAACATGGACCTACAGGTTGTACTATGTGACTTGCTTCAATTTTAAGCAGTTTTGTACAAATCACTAATCAAATAAAAAGGATACAAATTAATGAGGTTGTAGCAATAGCCAGGATAGTACCAATGGGAATGGACTTCTGTGCATCTTTCAGGTCTCCTGATCTATTAGAACCAGCCATGATACCTAATAAATAAAAGCAGATAATTATGTTACATGAACAAGTACTTAGCTCCTTGTTCATTTCACTCAAGTTTCAATTGTATTCTGTTAAACACAATGGTAAATATGGATTACAAGGATAAATTTTGCAATGAATCTACAAATATAAAATAGCTTATTGGAGGGAGAGGATGTAGTACTTAATAGTATTTTAAAATCACCGTCCAATACAGAGGAAATTCATAGTGGCACAAATTCCCAGTGGCAAATATCTATGTCGCTACTGTAAAGCAGATTGAAATATTCCACCTGCTTCAGTGACAGCTATTGTACCCCAGTGAAAGAAAAACCCGAGAGATTTATACCTTGTATGTTGCAGGGCCTCTGTCCGAGTCAATGACAAGAACAGAATGCTAAAACTGTCCTGGTCAACATGTTTTTCTGGAAGCAGGGGACAAAACTAATCTTGTTAAAGAACTTCCACCCAAAATATCAAACAGCTGTTTTTTTTTCCCCACCACAGATGCTGGCTGACCTCTTAAATTTCCATTATTTCAGAATGCCAGCATTTGGAAGTTTTCATATTTTGTTCAAAACTACTTTGTCCTTTGTTGCCTTCAGAGACACTGTGGTAATGGATATAGGATATTAAATACCAGGGATAACTTCATTGTATGGAATACATTCCTCATGAAAAAAAACACAAGTTCAAAATAATGGGCAGTTACATGCAGACATCCCTTTTGATGTACTAGAAATCGTAATCAGCACTGAAACAGAAACAAGAGACATTTTGTGCGAATGTTTTACATTGGCGACAGTTTCATCATTTGCATCTGCGCTGGTACAGGTAGTTCACCTTATAAAGTGACTGAGAGTCTGCTTTGTTTATAGATCTTTTTAAAAAGTGGAACTCGGCCTGAATTGATCTGGGAGCTACAGAGAATGTCACATTTTCTCTAAGAATACAGAAATCATTAGAAAACCATTGAAACGTAAGGGAATGAGTCTATGATAATGACAATTATATAAATAAACAAACTTCCAATGGTACAGTGCAATTATCATTATCTCTTAGCGTATTTTATTAACGACGCATTAGTACACAGGAGTTAAAATTCCAGCTAACATTAAGTATAGAACTGTGTTCTGCACAATTTCCATATACCAACTGCTCAGTCTACAGTTGAGACTTTCTTGTGTTTGATGTCAGTGCTAAAATTATATTTAATACTTATGCACAAACATAATAGAAAGCAACTTCCTAGTGTCAGTTCTTGGAAAAGTCGAGAAATTATTCACAAGTTAAAACTGCATTTCTAATGACGTTATAACAACTGAATTGCTTTCTGCATTTCAAAGAGCTTGTGCATTAGTAAACAATACCATACCCAGTCATTATTATTGATTTCTAAATTCCATGGGAAAACAAAGTGTTTAAATTGAAAGCAAACGGTAAAATGTTAGCAAGTAGAAGGGGTCACGTGCTGACAGAACACTTTATAAAAACATATGTCTGGCATGGGCAAAAAGAGTGTAGTGTGCCAGAATTACACAGATTTATCACCAACTGAAGTGTGACTTTCCTATTAGCTCTCGTTAACTTGCAGAGGATGGCATTTGGGCTGCACTAGCAAAACTTCTATACGTTCTAAAATCATCTTTCCTCTGTAATAATTCTAGTTTTCTCACCAGTTACCGAAGGGAAGAAGATGCCAACCAACATTGTAAACGTAGTAGTTATGTCTGCAAACACATAGACAGGCAGATTCCTTCTTGATCCAGAAACTTCAACTGATGGTAAAGAATGCTTTTGTAATATCTCTCCTTTGGTCATGTAGCTGCTCCACAGATTGTCTACAAAATTGACAAAGATTAGACAGTGAAATCTTAATTACAGCAGATTGTAAAGAAGCAAATTCACCACATTCACAATTGGAAAAATGTATCCTTTAGGTCTTGTTTCACTGATGTGGCTGGTGTTTTTAAAATTAAAATCTATGCGATTCAGAATGTTTGAAACATGATTTTAGATTTTAAAAAATTACTCGAAATAAAGTCAAGGTAAAAATTCAAATGATATCCTTCACCATTATAAACTTCATGAAATGTTTGAGTTAGTGATTAGAATCCAGCCTTGAAAATGATATCCTTCACCATTTCAAGAGCACAAATGATTCCACTATTTATAAAAATATTCCAAAATGCATTAACATAAACTCATACAAACCTTTTATTCTGCCACTTGCTACACCCGGAATTCCTTGGATTTCTGTGACATTATTTTGCATAAAATACTCATCACAAGTGTCTGTCTGATTTTTAGAAGTGCAGAACAGGTCCCATAATTTAGTTGTCACTGTCAAATTGTTTTCAGTTGTGGTTTTGGCACAAATATCAAATAGATTTCGAGAAAGTGTTCGATTTCCTAACATGCATATCCTGAAAAAAAAGTGTTTTTAAATGAGATCGTAACAACTGCCAACTATGGAGTCACAGATAACACAGCGTGGAGGTGGAGGAACACAGGCAGCATCAGAGGAGCAAGAAAGTTGGCGTTTTGGGTCGCAACCCTTCAAAAAATTTCCACACTGTTATCTCAATAGTACTTTTTAATGTTGTCGTACGGGGTGGGGTGGGGGGGGGGGTTTCCAATTTAAAAGCATATGAATTCAATCTCATATTGGCGCATAACTTTAAAAATCCAACATATGAATGGATACAATACTTAAGAATGGGCTATTTTATATTGCCCTGCATTGTGTTCCAACTTGTGTAAAATAAACTTGCAGAGTTGGAATCTGTTCACAACCTGGACCGACAGTAAATTTTTAAAAATTAAAAACTACCCTTGCTGACAGCTGCACAATACTTTTAAGCAGTATGCAGCAATAAAAAATGCTCACAAAACTATTCTATCAAATAGTACTGATTTCATTATGTTTCTACTAACTCCAATAACAGAATCAGATAATACAGCACTGAAGGAAACAATTTGGCCCCTCTCACTTCTTTACGGGCTTTTGTTCCCCCCCCTCCTGTACTCTTCACCTATAGCCTTATAACATGCCCCTCATCTTTCAAATATACAGCCACTACCTTTTAGAAAGCTACTACTCAACCAACTTCTATCAGCTTTTCAAGCATTGATCTGGACAAGTCACTAGGTCCTTTACCTCCCTCTAGTCGCCTCTGATTTTTTTCCCTAACACCTGAAGTTAGTCTTCCACTTGCTGTTCTACCACTGGAAACTTATTTTATTACTCTTACTAAACTTCCAGAATTTTGAGCATCTTTACTAAATTACCTTCTCCATTTCTGTGTTTCTGGGAGAATAGCTTTTCCATTCCACCCATATGACTAGTCCTTTATCCCTGGAGCCATCATAGTAAATGACTGGATGAGTGCAGTTCCAATAACAACATCAAGAAAATGGCTGCCTGCTCTATTGGAACCACAACATGTCCTACTCCTTGAATATTCACACTTTCCACCATCCCTGCGCTGTGGCTAGTGTGCATCATAAAGACAAGATGCAGTGCAGATATACACCAAGGATTCTTCAACAGCTCTTTTCAAATGTGCAACCTCCATTGATTAGGAGGAATGGAAGGTGCAATGAAATACCACTTCAAAATTTCTCTTCAAGTCAAAGACCATCGCAAAGGGCAACTCTACAGCTGTTCCTGAGTCACTGGGTCAAAATTCCAAGGCCCATTCTGTAATAGTTCTGTGGGTGTGCATCAGTTCATAAAAGTAGCTTGGCATCCCATTCTCAAGAACAAGTAGAATGAGCAATAAGAAACCCTCATACACCGATGATCACAATCCATGAACAAATAAAAAAATTCTTCTGAACCCTCTTCATAATTCATAGATCTTTCCTAAAGTGTGGCGCCCAGAACTGAATGCAACACTCCAGTTGAGGCTAAAATAATGTTTAATCAAGGATTGGAAGTATGCTTTTTGACTTTTGTACTCTTATGCCCCTATTTATCAAATATGGATTACATACTCTTTATTAACTTGGTTTGCAACTGTAAGTAATTGCACACAAACAGTCCAACGGATGGAGTTTTCCCCATTTGGCGTTAAAAGCTGTTTTGCTCAGTGACAAACATTGCACCCAGTCCACCGTGGCTCATAGCAATATTTCTGTTGCAACCTCCAGCTCTTCACATGATTAAATTATGCAACGAGACTCTTGGGCATCATTTTTGGGGAATTGTGTGGCTGGAGAGACACAAGTGTTCAACTGCAGGGAACTTACAACTTCGATGCTCCTGGCATCATATTTAAAGCCCAGCTAAACACTGCTTCAGAAACCGCAAGCCAGTAATTTGCCCTGTGTTGTTTGACAGCAGTAAGCACTAAAGGCCCTGTGCAATGAGAATGGGATATGACACATATAGGCTGGGAGCTTGTTAAATCAGTATGCTTGGAGAAAGCAACATGAAACAGACCGAGGTTGGCAGAGTCCAAATAAGTAGGAGGGTGAACGTGAGCTAGGTAAGCAAACCAAAATGCAGCCTCTGTAGAAGCTGGTATTGCGTATGTCTTATTTGGTGTTGCTGTCTTGAGTTGGTCTAAGAACAAGCGTGATATCGTGAGGCTGGTGACTTGCTGATGCTGATGTGTGGACATACATTTGAGGAAAATGGTGGCTATGGAGGATATTGTTCTGAAGAAGCAGTTGAATAATAGATGAGACAAGAACTCTGAGCTGCAGCTGGCAGATACCCACTAAGTACGTGTCAGAAGTTTACAATTTTCAGTGAAGGAAAGAACAGGAAGTGGGATAAAAAGGATGAATTGAAGTTTAAATGAGATACTAACATGAAAATAGGAAGACATCAATGGTGAAATTCTCAATTCTCCACTTGAAGATAAAGGGAAAAATTGGGAACATTTTTCTCAACAATGGGAATCAGAAGCTTTTCATTCTCACTTTATTTTCCTAGGCCTCTCAGCATTCTGTAGGCTTCAATCAGATCCCCCTCATCCTTCTAAACTCCATCAAGTACAGACCTAGAGTCTTCAACTGCTCCTATGAAAAACCCTAGTCCCAGCATCATTTTTGTAAACCTCCAATACTAGCACACCCTTCCTTAAATACAGAGCCCAAAACTACTCTCAATATTCCAAACACAGTCTGACCAGAGACTTATACAGCCTCAACAGTACATCTCTGCTTTTGTATTCTTGAAATGAACACTTACCTTGCATTTGCCATCCTAACTGCCAAATGACCCTACATGTTAACTTTCAGAGAAACCTAAACTAGGACTTCCAAGCCACTTAGTAATTCAGATTTCTGAAGGCTTTCTCAGTTTAGAAAATAGACTACGCCCCTATTCCTCCTACCAAAGTGCATAACTTCACACTTCCCCAAATTGTATTCCATCTGCCACATCTCCGGCCATTCTCCTAGTCTATCCTTCTGCAGCCTCCCCACTTTCTCAACACTCTCTGTCCCTCCATCTACTTTGTGTCATCTGTAAACTTAGCAACAAAGCCCTCAGTTCCTTTGTCCATGTAGTTTGTTTCAATCTGAGCTATTCACTGCAGTTTTTACTTGATACTTCCGAAACTAGAAAAGATTGACTTACCGTGACAACAGACTCTCATACTATTAAATATTCACATCAGATCCAATTATTATAACTGTGGCAAAAGTTGCTGCAGAATGCTATACTTTCATATTTTAGTTGCCCAAGTACATGCAAAAAATATTCTTACAGCAGCAATTACATGCGTTCTAAATATTGTTTCACAGCGAAAATGATGTCTAGCATTTCTACTCAAAATAACAATTAACAGAAATGTTATTACTTACTTAAATTCTGGAGGATAAACTGCTGATTTGATAACACCCATGTAAATGGACAGGATGGATAGTATCACACATACCAAAAACAAAGAGGCAAATTTATTAACATATTTGACACCTATGAAAACAACCAGACACATCAATGTGAGGAAGATTGTCCCATAGATTCTCATGTTGTGAAGCATAGCACTGGTTTCTTCATGTGGTTGAACAGGTTTAAATATAGCTGCTGCAGGAACAATGTAGGCCTGCAAAAAAAAACCCAGTACAATTAAGATAAATTGTGCAGCCAATAGAATAAGACAAGTACATTGAAAAAAGTAATAAGCTAAAATGGGAAACTGGACTTACAACTTGTACGGGCTTTACTTGCATCTACTACATCACAAGTTTATACAGGTTTATATAAAGTTTGTACAATGATTCAAACTTAAATATAGGTCGCCTGATCAGCAAGGATGCACATGATACAAAAATTGGTGAGGCAAAAAACAGTGAGGGGGATTGCCTTAGATTCCAGGCGGAGATAGACAGGCTAGTCAGATTGGCTGATCAGTAGCGAATGGAATTTAATTCAGAAATAAATATGGGGTGAAACATTTGGGCAGGACAAACAAGGCAAAGGAATACATTATGAACAGTAGGACCCTGGGAAGCACTGAGTATCAAAGGAATCTTGGTCCACCTGTACACCAGTCCTCTAAGGTATCAGGACGAGTGGATAAAGTGGTTGAGGTGGCACGTAGTATATCTGCCTTTATTCGCTGAGGCTTAGAGTTTGAGAGAGCAGGGGAGTTATGCTGGAACTGTATGAAATGTTGGTTCAGACACAGCTGGAGTATTGTGTATAGTTCTGGAATTTACATTATGGGACAGATGTGATAGCAATGGAGAGGGTGCAGAGGAGATTTACAGGATGTTGCCTGTGCTGAAGAGTTCCGGTTATGAAAAAAGAGATTGGACAAACTGGGGTTGTTTTCCTTAGAGCAGAGGAGACGGAGAGGGAACATGGCCGTGATATATAAAATTATGAGGGGCACAGAAAAAAACCAGGAATAAACATTTTCACTTGAGGAGGGATCAATGGCCAAGTGTCTATTACTCTGTGCCAAGGAAAGGGTTTAGAAAATCAATGAGCATTATTGAGAAACTGAGGCATTTATTAGAGACATCTGCTTCTTTTCCATTTTCACAGAACGCAGATTCTTGATTCACTGAGAAGAATCTACCCTGAGATAATTCCTGTGTTTCTGGATCTGCCCCATTTAAAAAAGAATCCACTAGTGTAGTTGCAAATAGCATTGTTATGCTAACTCCCAATTTCTTGTTTGTGAAACAGCAACAGACTATTACAAGCAGGTACCATAGTATTTATAATCATAATGTCTAGACACAGTGATCTATGAACAGAAAAAAATCACATTAACTTGATACCCTATATAGCCAATTAGAATTGAATTCAAGAAATCAACACTAGATCAAAATGTAAACACAATTAAATTTGACATGTATCAGTCAACATCAATGGGGACAACTAATATCCTTGTTACAGAGATAGTACGAGCTGCTGATGCTGGAGAATCTGAGATAACACAGTGTGAAGCTGGATGAACACAGCAGGCCAAGCAGCATCAGACAAGCAGGAAAGTTTGACGTTTCTGGTTTGGACCCTTCTTCAGAAATGGGGGAGGAGAAGGGACTTCTGAAATAAATAGGGAGACAGGGGGAGATGTCAAAGAGGCGGGGTTAGAGCCAGTGAAGGTGAATGTAGGTGGGGAGTTAGGGAGGACGGACAGGTTAAGGAGACGGGATGAGGTTAGTGGGTAGGAGATAGGGGTGGGGCTTGAGGTGGGAGAAATGGTTAGGGAGACAGGGACGAGCTGGGCTGATTTTGGGATGTGGTTGGGGGAGGGGAGATTTTGAAACTTGTGAAGTCCACATTGATACCCTTGGGCTGCAGGGCTCCCAAGCAAAATAGGAGATGCTGTTCCTGCATCTTTCAGGTGGCGTTATTATGGCAACGCAGGTGGTGGGTGGTGGAGTTGAAATGGTTTGCAACTGAGAGGTGTAGTTGTTTCTTGCGAACTGAGTGTAGGTGTTCTGCAAAGCAGTCCTCAAGCCTTCGCTTGGTTTCCCCAATGTAGAGGGGGCCACGCCGGGTACAGTGGATACAGTATATCACAATAACAAATGTGCAGGTGAACATCTGTTTGATTCGAAAAATCTTCTTAGGGCCTGGGATGGGGCAGGAGCAGGCGGAGACAATGGGTCAACCAGGGCTAAAATAGTATCAGAGATAATGGGAACTGCAGATGCTGGAGAATTCCAAGATCAGGTTTGTGGATTTTGGGAAGGAGATAGAAGCGGGCAGTGCGGGGTTGGGCAAGGATGAGATTGGAGGCCGTAGTTGGGAGGTCACCTGAGGTGATGAGGTTGTAGATGGTTATGGAGATGATGGTTTGGTGCTCGGGGGTGGGGTCATGATCCAGAAGGAGGTGGTGTCAGAGAGTTGGTGCCTGGTCAAAGCAATGTGATGGCCAGTGTGCCATACTACAACCGCGCCTCCCTTCTCTGCGGGTTTAATGGTGAGGTCGGGATTGGAGCGGAGGGCTGCACGTTCTGCAGGGAGAGGTTGGAGTGGGTGAGAGGGGTGGAGAGGTCGCTGCGATCGATGTCTCAACGACAATTAGAGATGAAGAGGTCGAGGGAGGGTAGGAGGCCTTGGGGTGGTGTCCAGGAGGAGGGGGTGCGTTGGAGGTGGAAGAAAGGGTCAGGCGAGGGAGGGTTAGGCTCACAGTTAAAGAAATAAGCACGGAGGCGGAGGAAAAACTGCTCACTGTCCAAATGAGAGTCGTATTCATAGATGTGTGGGTGGACGGGGACAAACGTGAGTCCTTTATTGAGGACTGACCGTCGTCCTCAGTGAGGGGGAGGTCGAGGGGGATGGTGAAGACTCGGCAGGGCTGGGTGTCATTGTCTTGTCTAGAGAGATGCTGGCTGTGAAGGCAGTGGGCGGAGCGACGTCGCTCAGCAAATCGAGCGTGTTGGCAGCAGCAGCGTCCTTGATGTCTGTGTCGGCCTCGGAACTGGAAGCGGTGGCATCAGCAGCGGTGTTGATGACATCGGTTGTACTGGAAGTGGCATACTGGGTGTCAGCGGATGTGATGTCATCTGTGGAAACTGTTGATGCTCCAAAGGTGGCCACATGGCTAACGGCGGCGGGCACATGGTGGGGAAGGTTCTGGGTATGGTGACAAGCACCAGTACTTTTAAAGTACTTTCGGTTTTTAGTATCTAATAAAGTCGAGTAAAATTGAGATTTCAGGTTGTGGATCTTGAAGGATAAATAAACAGGAGAGGTCCTTTGCAGGTCTGGGAGAGGGAGGCTCTGAGCTGAGGTAGGCTTGACTGTAGTATTTGGAGATGCTGGCGCATTGCAGCAAGTGTGTATTTTAGAAGTTGCAGTGAGAAACGCTTCTATAGGAAATCAACATTCTGATTGTAGTGGTCGTCGCGGTTGGGGCTAAATTTGGAAGGTTTACATGTAGACTTTAGTGCATTGGGGATTATCTGGTTCGCCTCTCACCCTATCTTCTCCCTTATCCATCTTCTGCCTCGCCCTGTCTCCCTATTTATTTCAGAATCCCCTTCCCCTTCCCCATTTCTGAAGAAGGGTCTCGACCCGAAAGATGAAACTTTCCTGCTCGGCCTGCTGTGTTCATCTGGGTTCACACCGTGTTATCTCACAACTAATATCCTGTTCTCTATTAGGCTGTAGGTGAATGGAGGTTTAATTATACAGGTCTCTGTTCCTTTTCCTTATTCAGAGAAGGCACAATATTCTCCAGATGGGAAGAAAAGTCTACGCTCAAGCATTTGCGTTTTCACCCTTTTCAACCTTACAATTTAAAAAAAATTCTAGAAGTGCAGAAAGTAATAGTAAACTACAGGTCAGTTAGTATCACTTCAGTGGTGGGCAAATTATTGGAAAGGGCTCTGAGGGACAGGATATATGATCACTTGGATAGGCACAGTTTGATTTGGGATAGTCAGCATGGATTTGTGAGGGGTAGATCATGCCTCAGAAACCTTACTGAATTCTTTGAAGAGGTGACCAAACACATGGATGAAGGTAGAGCAGTAGATGTGGTATGCATGGATTTAAGTAAGGCATTTGATAAGGTTCACCATGGTAGGCTCATGCAGAAAGTGCGGAGGCATGGGCTCGGGGGAAATGTGGCAGATTGGATTCAGAATTGGCTGGCCCTTAGAAGACAAAGGGTGATAGTGGACAGGAAATATTCAATATGATCAGTTACGAGTGGTGTACCACAAGTATCTGTACTGGGTCCTCTTCTATTTGTGACTTTTGTCAATGATTTGGATGTAGGAGTGGGATTATTAAGTTCACAGATGACACAAAGGTGGGTCGAATTGTGGAGGGCTGTTCTAGGTTACAAAGGGACATTGATAGGGTGCAGAGCTGGGCTGAGAAGTGGCAGATGGAGTTTAACCCTGAAAAGTGTGAGGTGATTCATTTTGGAAGGACAAATTTGAAAGCAGAATACAGGGTTAATGGAAAGATTCCTGGCAGTGTGCAGGAGCAGAGGGATTGCGGGATTCATGTCCACAGTTCCCTGAAAGCCGTCACCCAGGTGGATAGAGTTGTTAAGAAGGGGTATGATGCATTCGCTCTCATTAATGGAGGGATTGAGTTCAAGAGCCGTGAAGTTATGTCCCGGCTCTGCAAAACCCTGGTTCGGCCACATCTGGAGTATTGTGTCCAGTTCTGGTCACCTTATTACAGGAAAGATGTGGAAGGGTTGGAAAAGGTGCAGATGAAATTTTCCAGGATGTTGCCTGGAATGGAGGGAAGGACCTACAAGGAAAGATTGAGAGCGCTAGGGCTTTTCTCTTTAGAACGATGAAGGATGACAGGTGACTTGACAGAGGTGTACAAAATGATCAGTGGTTTAGATAGGGTGGACAGCCAGAGACCTTTTCCTGGGGTGGAGGGAGCTATTACAAGGGGGCATCGTTTTAAAGTGAATGGAGGTAGATATAGAGGGGACGTCAGAGGTAGGTTCTTTACTCAGAGAGTGGTAGGGGCATGGAACACATTGCCGGAGAGGGTAATGGAGTCAGCCTCCTTAGGGGCATTTAAGCGGCTATTAGACAGGCATATGGATGATAGTATAATGCAGGGATGGAGGTTAGGTAGACCTTAGGTTTGGAGTAAAAATTCAGCATAACATTGTGGGCCGAAGGGCCTGTACTGTGCTGTACAGTTCTATGTTCTATGTAGTACTCTACCTGTCTCCATCCTCTACCAAAACCACTGTTCCCTGCCACCTCCCCACCACAACCACCACCACCTCCCTCTCACACACACACACCAAATAGTCAGTGTTACATTTATTTCAGCTAAAATTAGTCTGAAACACAAATGATCATTCTTAAGTGTAGAGGGAGGCAGTGGCATAGTGGTTTGTCACTGGATGGGTAATCCAGAACTCTAGGTTAATGTTCTGGGAGGAGGGAATAAAAAAGAACCAAGAACTGCAAGATGCTGGACATCTGAATCTAAAACAAAAAATGCTGGAGAAACTGAGCAGATTTGGCAACATCTTTGGATGAAAGCAGAGTTAACCTTTTGGGTCCAGCAAGTTCTAAAGAAGGGTGACTGGACTTAAAACATTAACTTTGCTTTCTCTGCACAGCAATTTTTTGTTTTTGAAATTTTTTGGGGACATCTGCTGTCATAGGATTTTAACGGATGGTGAAAATTAAATTAAATTTTTAAAAATCTGGTATTTAAAAAGAAGTCTGTTATTCTCCAAATCACGCAGCAAAATTCTACTCATGAGATTTGTTGAGGCCGAAATGTTAGTTGGTAACAGCTTTTATTTGGACATCTAAGACTATACCATGCACAATTTAAAAATAATTTATTAGCTGGACCAAAATTCTGGTCAGAAAAGGCAGCTGTTAATATGAAAATTCTGGAGTTGAACTATTTTTGGGTAAAATTGAACAGCTAAAATAGTGTTGTGGTATTGGAGGTGCCATTATTCAGACAAATCATTAAACCTTTGTGCTGATCCTGAGAAATTCAGGTGCACTATAATCTCATGGTAATTTGTGAACAACATGGAATTCTGGTACTTTAATCAAATACTGCCTGCTCAATTAACAACACCAAAAACAAACTAGTTGGGTCACTTGTCATCATGGTTTTTATAGAGAAAAAAAAATCTACTGGGTATGATTACATAACAATAGCTAATACACTCGAAAGTTTATTTAAAGGATAGAGCCATTTTTGATAGCACACAGTATGTTTCTAACTGAAGTCACTGAACACTCATAGTTGGAAGGGCTGTAACACATAACCTGACAGGTCTGAAATATATTGACCTTTGCGAAAAGATGAAATTTCAAAGAAATATTTAACATTGAGAGAAGTTCAACAGTAGAAACACTGAAATAAACTTGACACAGTCACAAAAGTGACCGGGAGTTATACCAATTTATATACCATATCAAGAAAGGCGAATATGACAGTACAATCGTATGTTGTGTATTCTTCCTTTGTGAAGCAGCACCTATAGATCTGTAAGCCTGACATGTTACATAAAAAGCAATATTTCAAGACTTATCAAAACTACTATCTGGACTCTCACCAGTAGAATTTCAATGGCACCAAGTATATACATGGCTCCTGCAAACGTCGTTCCAAGATAGAAACACAGGCCCACAGCACCTCCAAATTCAGGACCAAGAGACCTTGAGATCATAAAGTAAGAACCTCCAGCTGCAAAAAGTTTCACAAAATGGGAGAGTGGGGGAGTGAGAGAAAGACTACATTATTACAGGAATCAGGTGAAGTAGAATTCTAAGAGATGGATCATGGATTGGATGGTTTTATTGTTACACATTCTCCTATAGTCTTTAGGTCAAAATAAATCCACTACTAAAATAGTCTTAGAAATAACCACTACTCAGTAATGTCAAATACATAAAAAAAAGGTGTGGCTAAAATAAATACTGTCCTTCCTGTACACAATGTAGCTGTTTTTTAAAAACAGATACATTAAAAATTAAAACCATGCGCTAACAATGTGGACTGTTTTCTGCCCCATGTAGACATTTTAAGACATTTCTTTTTACCTGGTACAACTCCATTTGTTGCGATGGCACTCATTGAGATGGCTGTTAACATTGTCTGAAAAACACAAGATCCAAAGATTGATACTTGTCTTTTCAAGCATTCTATCTTGAAACTCAATCTGTTCTTAAAAATTTTAAATTGTTTGAAAATGCCCATATATTACAGTAATAATCAGTTTCTTGCCTTACCAGCTGAAGGAACCAAATAATTGCTACTTTGAAATTTAAAACCCCAGTTTTTTCACTTAACAGATGAATCATGGGGATCCGTGGATCAATTGCTCTGCCTTTAATTTCAAAAACCTGACACAATCAAACTCACAAGCACATTGGAGGAAGTTATTGAGTGAACGATTCAGAAAATCTGGGCCCAGTACTCACAGCAACCTTGGATCACCAAATCAAAAGCCAAACTTTGTAAACCAAGTCTGCAGTCAGGAATAAGATCCAAGATTGTACCGCCATTGCAGGTAGTGTTCAGGCTTGCTGCAGCCCATCTGCTCCAGGCTGAAGTGTCGTTTTCTCTATGTACTTTTCATCTTTTCTTCTTCCTTGAGTCTGGAGTGGTGTTGGTGGGGTGCTGGCTACAGTATTCATGGCTTGGTCAGGACTCCTGGCACAGTGGCAATGCCCAGAGCTTGGACTCTCAGTGGCAGTAGACCCAGAGCGGGGACTCCTGGCAGCAGAACCCTGGTGCTTGGACCCTTAGCAACAGTGGCAGTGCCCAGAGCCTGGATTGTTAACTCAGCCACATTAGGGACATTTAAACTGTCCTTGGATAAGCATATGGATGATGATGGGATAGCGTAGGGGATGGGCTTAGATTAGTTCACAGGTCGGCGCAACATCGAGGGCTGAAGGGCCTGTTCTGCGCTGTATTGTTCTATGTTCTATTGGTAATGTCAGACACCAACAGAGATAAGGTCTCCTGGAGCATTGACATCATTGCTGCTGATCCCACAGTAAGACTCCTTTAGGAATAGAAAACCTTGAAGAGACCTTGCAGAAGCCCTGACACCATGCTTGAAACCCCAATTTGGAAAGATGATAAAAACTCTTATTTAAGTAATTTCTTCTTATCCTTACTGTACCTCAAAACGGTGCTGGATTTGATGACAAAACACTTTTCACTGTGACTTCAAGATGTGTGATAATAAATCAACCATTCATTCAAAAGACCCCATAAAGACATCACAAGATGTGGAATACTAATCAGTCTCACATTCAACATCAGCCGTTTTTGTTCATTCATGTTAAAATCTTGCCAGCATAGGAATCCTCTCTTGTATGCTGGTAGAGGTTATTGCAACTAGACCAGAAATTTGGTTGGTGTTCATTTAGGTTGGTTACAAGTAGCCGAGGTTGATGGCTCAAAACCATCCTCCACTATTAATGTTCTTGAGTGTCAGCCATGGGTTAAATTGGTTGCACTTTCAACAGGAAGATAGTGACTTAGGTTGCATGATTTGAACACAAAAGACAAAGCTGACTCCCTGGTGCAGAATGGATTATGCACTGCTGTTTGTGGTGCTCTTTCAAAGATAAGACCTTGGACTGAAATCCCATCTGCTCTGTCATGTTGGTGCAAAAGATGCCATGTTGTTACTTAGAATAAAAATTAGAGAAGTTAACTCCTGGTGCCCTGATTAATATTTATCCTTCAAATCGCATTTCTCATCACATGGGAGCTGATAATGCACAAACTGATAATGCTGCATTTCCTGAAAAACTAGTTTCTGTCAATACAACTTCCGGTGCACATTCTTTGCAAACACAATTGCAGTGTGCGTGACATTATTGCATTCTATTAGAAATATTTTCAATAACAACTTTTAGGAGAATTCCACAACCATCCAGTCTCAAAATCAGCATTGTTAAACATGTTGATATAAGCAATCCAATAATATTCTGCACTCTGAGGGTGCAGAGGAGGTTCACCAGGATGTTGCCTGGTATGGAGGGCGCTAGCTATGAAGAGAGGTTGAGTAGATTAGGATTATTTACATTATAAAGACAGAGGTTGGGGCGGGGGACCTGACTGAGGTCTACAAAATCATGAGAGGTATAGACAGGTTGGATAGCAAGAAGCTTTTTCCCCCCCCCAGAGTGGGGGACCCAATTACTACGGGTCACGATTTCAAGGTTGAGAGGGGAAAAGGTTAAGGGAGATACACGTGGAAAGTTCTTTATGCAGAGGGTGGTGGGTGCCTAGAACGGATTGCCAGCAGAGGTGGTAGAGGCGGGTATGACAGCGTCATTTAAGATGTATCTAGACAGATACATGAATGGGCAGGGAGCAGAGGGATACAGATCCTTGGAAAATAGGTGACAGGTTTAGATAGAGGATCTGAGTCGGCGCAGGCTTGGCGGGCCGAAGGGCCTGTTCCTGCGCTGTAATTTTCTTTGTTCTCCGTTCTTTAAAATGCTTAAATTTGTACATATTGTTAAAAGTGTAGGAGTTAAAAAGTTTAGCTGCAGACGCTATGATTTACCTTGCAGGTCCAGTGAATGAAGCCGGAAAGGGACAATAAGAGCTGTAATTAGAACAGGCACAAGTGTGGAAGACAGGGCACAAGGGAGAGACAGCAACAAAGGATGCATACTTCTCATCTAGTTCCTTTGAGATGCAGACACAATATTGACGTCAATGGCACCAGCCTCCTGTTCAAGTTCATTGGCAAGAGATACATCACTACAACTGGCATATCCAAGCTGGAGCTGACCAGTGGCAAGTAACATTCACACCACACAATTGCCAGGCAATGACCATCTCCAAGAAACAATTTAACCACTGTCACTTGTCATTCAATGGCGTTACCAACACTGAAACCCACCATCAACATCCAGGTATTACTACTGGCAAGAAACTCAACCAGGTTTACCATATAAATACAGTGGCTATAAAAGCAGATCAGAAGCTAGGAAAACTGTGGTGAGTAACTCACCTCTTGACTCCCCAAAGCCTGTCCATCGTCTATAAAGCTCAAGTCAGGAGTGTGATGGAATACTCCCCACTTGCCTGAATGGGTGCAGCCCCAACAACACTCAAGAAGCTTGACACCATCCAGGACAAAGTGGCTCATTTGATTGGTGCCACATCCTCAAGCATCCACTCTGTCCATCACTGACATTCAGCAGCAGCAATGCATACTATCTCCAAGACACACTGCAGAAATTCCCAAAAGATCCTTTGACAGCACCATTATAAATCCACACCACTTCCTTCTAGAAGGACAAAGGTAGCAGATACAGAGAAACACCACTACCCCGCAAGTTGGCCAAGTCACTTCCCATCCAGACTGGGAAATATATCACAGTTTCTTCTGTGCAGCTGGGTCAAAGTCGTGGATATCTCTCCCATGCTGTGATGTACCTACAGCATGTGGACTGCAGCAGTTCGAAGAGGCAGCTCACCACCACTTCTCAAGGGCAAAAAGGGAGGTAATAAATCATGGCCAGCCAGCGCCCACACATCCTATGGGTGAATCGAAAAAAAAGCCTACATTCCAAAAGTATTTCATTTGCATTAAAATGTGTTGGAAGATCATGCGGTTGTGGAAGATGCAATATACATGCAAGTCTTTCTTTTGAGAAAAATTGATAGAAGGTATCAGCGATCCAATTGCGATCCAATTGAATGTAGATTCCATGAGTCAAGCATATGTAGTTAAAACAGACTGAACAGTAAACTGGTAAGCAATGGCAGTGAAATTGGTGAAGATCATAGGGGAATTAGAGACATAATTAAATAGTTTTCCAACTTAGAACGGGGAAGAGGGGTTGGTAGTTAGACATATTGTGTGGCTACTGCGAGTGAATGACCAGAGTTTCAAAAACCTTTGCATTCAAAAACTCTCTGATGAAGGGTCTAGGCCCGAAACGTCAGCTTTTGTGCTCCGGAGACGCTGCTTGGCCTGCTGTGTTCATCCAGCTTCACACTTTATTATCTTGGATTCTCCAGCATCTGCAGTTCCCATTATCTCTGCATTTAAACGTTAGATTAGATTAGATTCCCTACAGTGTGGAAACAGGCCCTTCGGCCCAACAAGTCCACACCGCCCCTAGAAGCATCCCACCCAGACCCATCCGCCTATAGCCCACACACCCCTGAACACTACAGGCAATTTAGCATGGCTGATCCACCTAACCTGCACATCTTTGGGCTGAGAGGGGAACCCAGAGCACCCGGAGGAAACCCACGCAGACACAGGGAGAACGTGCAAACTCCCACAGACAGTTGCTGGAGGCTGGAATCAAATCCGGGTCCCCTGGCGCTGTGAGGCAGCAATGCTAACCACTGAGCCACCGTGCCACCCAAATGTTGTTCATTAAACCAGGCCAGCTAGCAAATGAATTCATGGCAAGAAAATTAGAATTCTAGAAAAATTTAGATCTAATTATCTAATTAGCACTTATCTGAGCACCAATTTATTTGTTAGATGAATTATTTTATGATCAGAATTTTAATCTGAGACGGGAAGACTGCTACAGCTGACCGCAAATATATACCAGATGAGCGAGCTAGTGGTAGATAGCGAATAACTGAAATCATATGAAGGAATCGCAATACAGTTTTACATTGCTGCTAATTTATTACACTAGTGGTGTACTTGAACAACCTTCTTGAATTTCAACTGTTGATGTATTTCAGGGATTTGTAATCCTGCTGCTAGGTTAAAAAAATACAGGAAATAAACACAATGATGCCAATCTCCCACTAGGGGCTCCTGACTATTCAGTAAGTTATCCTCATAACTGGCTCTATGGCTTGTATAGAAGTGGCTGTGCAATGCAGAATCATGTTAAAACTAAAGTCAGTTACTTGAATACTTGAAACGATTCACTAAAGCTTGGATTCACATTTAAGCTTTGAATTGCCAGCAAAATATATTTTTTGAGAACAGCATTTGTACTTTACAGGAAGTTCTGGGAGAAGGAGACTCTCAAGAGTATTTTAGAATGGTAAAATAAGTGAACAATTAAATTTATTATGAGACAGGAAACACCAGTAAAAGTAGCTGATAGTCTACAATCACAGGAAACTGTGATTTGCCCACTCTCCCTGTTCCCTAATCTGGAAGTGCTGAGTCTAGGCCCCACCGCCGCTCCCTCCCATTCTCCACTGGTATCCCATTAAAGATTAACTCAGCATACAACAGACCTAATCTTGAAAAATCCCCTGGGCTGTATAAATTGTTGCTAAAATAGATCATACACAAGCAAATTCTTAAAAGAAACTGAATGCCTTTGCAATTTGTGAATCAAGTCAGTAAACAAAAAAAAACTTAAAGCTAGAAAAACTTTGCGATACAAAAATCATGGATTCTTTTAGGTCTTTAGTATAATATAGCTTTAAACCAAAACAGAAAATTCTCAATTATTAACACCACATATATTCTGATTAAATAAATACTATAATACCATGAATCTGGAACTTTTAAACACATTTTTTGCCAATTAACCAAAAGTAACTTCAAAATCTAGAAAGTATAAGTACATTATGCTGTCATATACAAAGAACAGTTTTAATGTAATATTTATTTTTACGCAAGTGCAGAAAAGAAGAATTTAATGTAATTTAGTTCTATTTTCACAATTATCAACATGGTCTTGAACAAGTCATTACAATGAAGTACAGATATCGGATACTTACACAACAGCAACACATGAACACAATACAGAAAGATTGCAAGATCCCTGCAATTCCAACAAGCCATGTCAAACGTAGAAACAGGATCACTCCAAAGATATTCTGTAGGCAAGGTAAGTATACTCCCATCAGGGTTCCCATATTGGGAGACTAAGAGCGGGGAAAGAAAATTACAGTTCAAAATAATTTGTATTCACAAGCTGCATACTTTATTAGTTGTTTTTCATTTTTTTGTGTCTTTTTCATTTCTCTGTCTGCCACAAATCCTTGCTAGCAAATGGGAAATAAAAGCTGCACTTCTCAGTATATTCTAGACACTGTCTTTAAGTAGATCAGAATTACACTGCAAATGAGTTGGGGTGTTAACGTACACTTTCATGGGCCAAATATAGAAGGTCTGTAGAAGAAAGTGTTAAAATGAGAATTTCTATTAATGTACATAACAGTTGTTTAAAATTAACTGCTTTTTTTTCTTGCACTGACATTATTCTAGACAGAAGCAGAATCAATATGAGACAGAGTTTGGATGTTTTTAACAAAAATAATAATCCTGCTGCCTCAAGCACATGCTGTGCTCACACCCTCTTACACGTCATTCCAGAGCTGCCTTTCACTCCACATACAATCCTAAACATTTTTTATTCACCTTTTATTTATTTCTGAAAGATGTATAATGTTAAGTTTTCTCCAGATGCTTCTAGCAATGCCAGAGCTGATTAGTCAATGGCCAGATTATTAACTTCAGATCCACGAAATTCCACCCAGGTCCAGGTTTTGTTGAAGATATCGAATAATGACTATGCCTCTGAATATGCACTTATTTGGGCAGCGGCTTCATGTCTCTTTTCAGTAATGTTTAATCGGTGAGTGATCCAAGAAACCATGACTCAATTACTTTTGTTAAATTGCCTAATGCGTTTCCCAATGAAAGGCGAGCCTTAAAAGCCCAGGCTTACTTGTTTCTTCCAAATATAGAGTGCAGCCCACCCAATTTGAAAGTTTCAGACCAAAAAGTAGTGGTTAGCAAAATTACACTTTATGGGAAGAGATTGTGCATGGAAATTTAGCTATCTTACAATCATAGAAGTTTGGACCTTATAAAAAGATAATGCAGTTTCAATGCTCAGATCTCTAGCAGGACTTCACAGTGTGTGCATTCATTCTGTCAAAGTCAGCTATGGTCCACTTAGCTAGGGAATAAGTGTGGTCACATTTCTGAAGGCACAATGTTTATGAAACACTGGACTGCAAAATAGTATCTGAATTTCCACAACATACAATATTTCTATAGTAGTGGGGAGAGAGATGTTTTTACATATAGAAAGCCTGCTAAGCAACTGGGTACACAGATTTACCAGATTTTAGAAACAATTTTAATATTCAGTTTCCCTAGTTCACTTAAGGTTACTAACGATATCCTGTGACAGACCACGAAGGCTTACTGTGCCAAATCAACTCCTCCACAGTTTGATAGTAAGGACTGAAGAACCTATCAAAGATCATATGAATAATTCCAAACTTGTGATTAGTGAATGCCCTACTGCACTGAATGAAAGCTCAATTCTGAAACAGATGGAGATGTAAAATCAATGAATATATCCACACAGAAACAAAGAGCTGCACATTTAACATTCAATTGTGCAAACATACAAATATATACAAAAAAAAACAACAGACATGTTATGCTGAAGTACATTTTATTAAAACAAAACCTGCGTTCTGAAGAATTGGCATGAAGTATGTCTTCAACCATCAATCATTAAGCTCATTCGTAACACTAGAATCCCTACAGTGTGAAAGCCCATCGAGAGCACAGCAACCCTCCGAAAAGCATCCCACCTAGACCCACGCCCCCTACCTTATCCCTGTATCCCTGCACTTCCATGGTAATACACCTACCCTGCACATCCCTGGATACTATGGACAATTTAGCATGGCCAATCCACCTAACTTGCATGTCTTTGGACGTTCAGAGGAAACCCAACCAGACACAGGAAGGATGTCTAAACTTCACATGGACTGTTGCCCGAGACCGGAATCAAACCCAGGTCCTTGATGCTGAGAGGCAGCAGTGCTAACCAATGAGTCACAATGGCACCCAATTTTATCAGCAGTCTCAAGATCCATGGTTGGTTGCAACATTCATATTTATAAAACTTCAGTAAAAATACTAATGCCAACAAAATAATCTGAGGCATAAATACCTTAGGTGTTCTTTTCTTTGAACTTTCTGCACTTTCCGCTTCCTCATGTTCCTTTGCACCCTGAGTGATGTTTGTGTAATTAGCCAATCTGCTGAGGAGCGATGATACCTTTGGTCGAATGTCCAGTTCCTCCTGCAGAAGAGACAGAAAATTTAAACCATGCATACTGAACCACCACAAAATCCAGTGAACAAAAATGCATTTGCTAGGGTGCAATTTAAAACAGAAATGTGGAAGAATGATTTTCCTTATTAGGGCAAGCAATCTTTTGTCATTGCGTTTCTCTGTCTGATTTTTCCATTGATTCCTTGAATGTAGATAAATTACACTGATGGTGAAATGGGCTTAAATCTTTGCAAACTTAGTGGTTTAACTTCAGGTAAAAGTAAAAAAAAAATCCACATCATACAATCAGGTTCAACTATATTCATGTGTTGAAACAGTGTGTTCTTTCATGGGAAAAAGAATCTGTGCTGCACTCTTTGATTGAATTGTAAACTGCAACAAGTAAAATTTTGGGCAATCATTAAGATAATGGCCAGAATACCAATCATGGTTCATTCCAGCATATTTATGGGGCACTATTGGAATAAATTACTCAGTAATTCCGTCACAATCAGATATCTAGGAAAAGGTTTGCTCCTTATAGATGAATGTTTTGGTCTGATAACTTTGACAACATGTCCAAGCACAAAGAATTTACATCAGATTACCATTGAAAAGCCCTAGAATATTACAAAAAGAGCACAGCCTCCAAGAACAATACAATCCAAAGCTTTTCTTAAGGCAACGAGTTAGACTGAGCTATATATTTATAATCAATTAGCTCAGTTCGGTAGATGGCTTGTTTGTGTTGCAGGTTGATGCCAACAGTGCAAGTTTGATTTCTGTAATAGCTGAGGTTACCATGAAGGTCTTTAACCTTCTCAATCTATTCCCTCATCTGAGGTGGTGACCCTCGGGTTAAACCACCACCAGTTGTGTCTCTGTCTAATGAGAGAACAGCCCATATGGTCTTCTAATTCTAAGGTGGCACTTACCTTTATTTTTTATATTATTATTCTAAAAGAGTGGGTAAAGACAGAGGAGATCTTAGACATTTGATGGTAACAGGGCATTTTTAGCACGATTAACAAAACATATGCGATTTTGGGCTTCATATAGAGATGAATTGTGTACAAAAGCAGGGAAGGTGTGAACATTTACAAAATTGTGGTTAGACCAGAACCAAAGTACTGCACCTAATTATAGTTATCATGTTTCAAGAAAAATGTGAAGGTCCTTGATAGGGTGCATTGGCAGTTTATCAGATTGATTATAGGGATGAGGTAACTTGGCCAAATGGTTACTATGAACAAATTGCGGATATTCTCCTTGGAGCAAAGGAGTTTGGAATAGATTTGAAAGAGACATATAAAATTATGGCAGGTTTAGAAAAGTTGTTGCCATTAGCTAATGCTACAATGACTGCAACAGACACATCTTTAAGGTTTTGGTGAAAAGATGTAGGGGGAGAAAAGAGCTTTTTGCCCACGCTTTGAATGATGACGATGAAATGGAACTCATGGATAAGCCATTTTCCCGATTGCAGAAGGAATCTGAGTAAGCACTTGAGAGAATTAAACTTGCAGAGCCACAGGATAGAGGAATGGGACTATTCAAATCCCACTTCAGGCAACCAGTGTGGACTTGAAGTCAAAATTTCAAAGAAAAGCAGAGCATTTCGAACGTTAAGCACAATTTGATTTTCTTTAAAAATGTTACCTCAAATAAGGCCAAATTTCTGTCATAATATTCATTTCCTTTTATGCTATCAGTTTTGTTTAGGAAAGGACTGTCTTCTTTGTGATATCCATGACCTGAAAAAGAAAGCACTTTGTCACGCAGAAGGAAAATTAAAATAGAAATTGGCTACCTTAAAAATGCTTGTGAAAAACCATTTACAATGAAAAACAACTGAGCAATTTATAGGCGGAAATGTTTATAACTTGTTTATAAAAGTTTATAAAGGGATCACATTTTCATCATGTGAGAAAAGATGGATAAAATAGATGAAGTAAAATGTGCTTCTATTTGGTTTATTATGTCAGAGAAAGATGTACAATGAAGTTCCTGTTGTTCTGCTTCAAAATCCAACCAACTGCAGCTGACAGAATTCCTACATCCCCATCCTTCAGAGTTAGTTGAACAATATTTCAAATATACCATAAATTTGACTTTTGAATAAAAATAGAAGATATCAGTTATTGGACAAATAGTTGACGGATCAACTTTCCAACACTTAATGCTTAAGACTTTCATTCAACTGAAATACACCTGCATAGCACACATTACAGAGTGCTCAAGGAAATGCACAAGGTAATGGGGAAAAAAAGTGTACACATCAGCTATTAATTCTCTCTGTTTCTGTGTTTTTATTCAGGAGCAAACCGTACACATGTTTAGAGAGGAAACAGTAGCATCAGCTATGCATGCAGTTTCAATAATGCTCAGGGGCAAAGAAAGAGAGCAGCTATACCTTCTGAAAAACTCATTCTGATAGTCCCCAGCCATTATCTTAGTGCTTGTTTTTCAGGGAGCCGCAATGAGGTTGCACTTGCAAGGGCCTGTTTGGTATTTACTAAGCCTCCTTGTCGCTTCCCAGGCAAGTTGGAGGACCTAAGACCTAACTGTTCACTTATTCAATGTCCACTCTAGAAGTTTGTCCTTGCATTCCATTTAGACATGCATTATTCATTTTTCTTCTCAGGTTGGTTATAGACTGCCCCCAAAAATCAAAATTCTACTTTCTTCCCATCTTAGAACAGGAGGAAATATGGTAAGTGCAACTTTTTTTGAATGGGATAATGAATTCTGGTTTTTGATGCAATTGTAGACTATATCTACTTTGGTTCTGATACCTAAAAAAAGCAAGGTCAAGGTTTACACAAGTCATATGAGAAATCACCCCTTGCTTTTAAAAAAGTCAAAATCACGAGATCTACTTATAATAGTATATATGCTAATTGCAGACTGTGCAGTTTTTGCATAGTATGTGCACTTCTCCTGCTTCCTCCAACGAGTATAGACTTTACAGAATTTAAACTGGAAAAACGAGCAAGATAGGATGCTACCATTGAAACACCAAAATTTTGCTTCCAGTTGCAGTGGGTTAGAATAGAAATCAAAAGTGAAAGAACAATGTTCTAGTCAACTACTTTTTAAAGCAACTAACCCATTGAGGGCCTATCAATGTTCCCTAATAAAAGTTAGGAAAGATAGGGATCCAGTGCCATCGCAGTAGTGGAGAATAAGTCTGGTCAAACTGAGGTCCAAAGTTTTCTAGTGGGGCAGGAGGAATGACATTGTGCTTGACCATGTAAAAGGCTGCAAAAGAGACAAGCAGAGCAAAGCGAAGGCCTGGTAGGAAGGAGAAATGAGGTAAGGTGAAGGAGTGTCAGAAGGTGGAAATATTTGAGATAGCCGAACGAATGGAATTTACCTTGGTGACAAAGCGTGTTCCTTCCATGTTTTAGAAGCAAATGTTGGAATCAGATTTAAAGAGACAGAAAACAAGGTTATCACCTTCAAAAGATGCTACTTGACTCTCCCATTCAAAGACAAATACAAAATTAGCAAAAGCACGTATTATTGGAAATGTGTGCATTTTGTAACAACTCATTACTTTTTAGGATTCACATATTTTCTAGTCAACATGTGCAATCTGACTGGTTTCTGCTAAATGAGATACTCTCTTTACAGTCAGCTCAACAGATGCACTGGCGGGGTGAGAGAGGGAGAGAAATATTCCTAAGAAGTATGAAGGGAACAAATAACAAAACCCCAAGACCCAAATGCCTCGAGTTCCAAGAGGCAAGTGAAGAAATAGTGGAAATACTGCTGATGATTTTCCAACATTCCCTAGATCCTAAATATTTTCAGCAGTTCAGAAGTTAGCAAATGGAATTTCACTCTTCAAAAACGAAGGGAAATACAAGCTAGTAATGATTACTGTCAGTCATTGGGCAAGTGCCAAAATCTATTAATAAGAAGTTCTGAAGGATTTAGGAAGTCATAATATGATCACATCATTTACAGAAGGGTTTTTCTGAGGATATAAATAATAAGGCAAGGGGAAACCAGTTGATGTTTTGGCTTCCAAATACAAAAGGTAATATACAAGACAAGAGCTCATGGAATTGGGGTTAATATATTAACACAGATAGACAATTGGTTAGAAAAACCAAGGGGACAAGAATGCAAAAACAACCAAAGCAGAAATTACTGGAAAAACTCTGCAGGTCTGACAACACCTATGGGAAGAAATCACAGTAAGCATTTTCAAGTCCAGTGACCCTTCTTCAGAACTGATTGTAGCTAGGAAAAGGCTGGTAAATATGCCGCAAGCAATAATACTACAGATACATTGGCAAAGGAAGCTGCACCAGTGGAATTTCTTTACCACAGAAGCCGAGAACAGGCATAGCTTGGGTCCAGGCTTATCAGAGGTTCAAAATCCCTTGTCGCCATACAGTCAGGTCATGGCCTGACCTTACCTGGAATGCCCTGATCCTCAGCCCACTTCATGGGGTAAGCTCTACAGTTGTGCAATCACAAGCAACTGGACCATCCCAACTACTGACCCTAGCAAGAATAATAATTTAATCATTTGTTTCCCTCAATAGCTTAAGGGTAAATGTGGACCCTCTTCCACTCTTATCAGGACATTTTCCAACCTCCTTTTTTTGTTCATAAGCAGGGATTAGGGCATTGCTGGTTAGGCCCAGCATTCACAGTCTATCAAGAACTGCCCAAAGGGAAGTTAAGAGACAACTGCATAGCTGTAGATCTGGAGTCACATGTAATCACTGACCAGGTAAGGATGACAGTTTCTTTCCTTAAAAAGGACATTAGTGAGCCAGATGGATTTTTTTTTGACAAAATCAACAATGGATTTCTTGTCACTATTGGACTCTAAATTCCACGTTTTTTTATTGAATAAAAATTCCGCTGTGTGCTGTGGCAGGCTTCGAACCCAGGTCTTGGAACATTTTTGTGATTCTGAATCAACAGTCTAGCAACAATACCTCTAGGCCATTGCCTCCCCAACACCGTACAAAAACTCACCTTTCCAAATGACTACAATTTACACTGGCCACAATGATAGAGTTTAGATAGTGATGCTGTTACATCAGGACTTAAGTGGAAATGGGATCATCCTCCTCTCGGTTATTAGGTTCCTGTGTTGGATTACTGTCTAATGCTTAGCAAGGAAAGTAAAGCAACAGATAATTCAGGTCACTCGAGGGGGCTGGGAGACACACATAGTGAATGTAAAAATGTTCCATTGTAGCGATTCAGTATTACCCAAAGCACCTATTCACAGAACTTCAATGGGTCCTTCCAACCAGTGTCTCGAAAAACAAAGTTTCCCCACGTGGGCGATGACAGCAGCGAAACAAAACTTCCCCCAGGAAAGACCAAGCTGAAGGAGAACCAAGGCATTCAGTGCCCCCTACCCAGACCCTAGAATGGACAGACAGACAGACATTCCTACTCAGATGGTTCTCTATAAACATGATCTATTTGGGTTGACCAAGCTGGCGTCCAGCGCTTACTGAGATTTCAATGGATTAGAATTTGTAGATAAAATTTGCATAATTCTGGGAATGGACAGGTTGATTGAAGAATGACAAAGCAGAGTAACTAGAAGATTTAAAAATTGCACAGATCTAGACCTAATGAGACCCAGGAGAAGTACAAAGGTCTTGCGAATGGTATAGCTACAACTTTTAACATGGAGATTTCTTCAGCCAATAGTTAGTACTTAACATCACAAAACAAAACATTTATTAAGGTTAGGAATAAGCTAAGATAAATGAAGCAGATGATTGAGAACTAAAATGTGGATCAAACAATAAAAAGGTGCATCTGGTGGATATAGACAGTGGACTGGAGGCCCAGGCAAACTATATCACCCCGTTCAAAAACAAATTGCTGGAAAAGCTCAGCAGATCTGGCAGCAACTGTGAAGGAGTAAACAGTTAAAATTTGAGGTCTGGTGACCCTTCCTCAGAATGTTAACTCTGTTTTCTCCTTCACAGGTGCTGCCAGACCTGCTGAGCTTTTCCAACAACTTTGTTTTTGTTCCTGATTTACGGTATCCGCAGTTCTTTGGGCTTTTATATCAACTTGTTAGTAGGGGAAGATGACAAGGGCTCAGACGAAGCATCTATAATTTACATTTGCATTACTAATTGTTCCTGATTGACAGAACAGAATAAGGGGAGAGGTACATCAGATCCAGAAGGGAAAGCTGACAAAAATAATAGTTTGGTAGAAGGTCAATAAATTACGCAAAGAATCAGTGGGGATATAAATTACCCTCAAGGTGCCTATTTTGTTTCCTGTATGTCTATTTTATTCAATTGAACTGACTGTATACCAATGCTAAGATAATAAAATGTGAGGCTGGATGAACACAGCAGGCCAAGCAGCATCTCAGGAGCACAAAAGCTGACGTTTCGGGCCTAGACCCTTCATCAGAGAGGGGGATGGGGGGAGGGAACTGGAATAAATAGGGAGAGAGGGGGAGGCGGACCGAAGATGGAGAGTAAAGAAGATAGGTGGAGAGGGTGTAGGTGGGGAGGTAGGGAGGGGATAGGTCAGTCCAGGGAAGACGGACAGGTCAAGGAGGTGGGATGAGGTTAGTAGGTAGCTGGGGGTGCGGCTTGGGGTGGGAGGAAGGGATGGGTGAGAGGAAGAGCCGGTTAGGGAGGCAGAGACAGGTTGGACTGGTTTTGGGATGCAGTGGGTGGGGGGGGAAGAGCTGGGCTGGTTGTGTGGTGCAGTGGGGGGAGGGGATGAACTGGGCTGGTTTAGGGATGCAGTAGGGGAAGGGGAGCAGTTTTTCCGCCGTCTTCACCTCCATGCCTACTTCTTCAACCGGGAACCCAACCCTCCTTCCACTGACCCCTTCACCCGCTTCCAACACAAGTCCTCCTCCTGGACACCACCCCCAGGCCTCCTACCCTCCCTCGACCTCTTCATCTCCAACTGCCGTCGAGACATCAACCGCCTCAACCTCTCCACCCCTCACACCCACTCCAACCTCTCCCCCGCAGAACGGGCAGCCCTCCGCTCCAACCCCAACCTCACCATCAAACCCGCAGACAAGGGTGGCGCAGTGGTAGTATGGCGCACTGACCTCTACATCGCCGAGGCCAGACGCCAACTCTCCGACACCACCTCCTACCGCCTCCTCGATCATGACCCCACAGCCGAGCACCAAACCATCATCTCCAACACCATTCATGACCTCATCACCTCAGGGGACCTCCCACCCACAGCCTCCAACCTCATTGTTCCCCAACCCCGCACGGCCCGTTTCTATCTCCTTCCCAAAATCCACAAACCTGCCTGCCCTGGTCGACCCATCGTCTCAGCCTGCTCCTGCCCCACCGAACTCATCTCCACCTATCTGGACTCCATTTTCTCCCCTTTGGTCCAGGAACTCCCCACCTATGTCCGTGACACCACCCACGCCCTCCACCTCCTCCAGGACTTCCAATTCCCTGGCCCCCAACACCTCATATTCACCATGGACGTCCAGTCCCTGGACACCTGCATTCCGCATGGAGATGGCCTCAAGGCCCTCCGCTTCTTCCTGTCCCGCAGGCCCGACCAGGCCCCCTCCACCGACACTCTCATCCGCCTAGCTGAACTCGTCCTCACACTCAACAACTTCTCTTTTGACTCCTCCCACTTCCTACAGACTAAGGGGGTGGCCATGGGCACCCGCATGGGCCCCAGCTATGCCTGCCTCTTTGTAGGTTACGTGGAACAGTCCCTCTTCCGCACCTACACAGGCCCCAAACCCCACCTCTTCCTCCAGTACATTGATGACTGTATCGGCGCCGCCTCTTGCTCCCCAGAGGAGCTCGAACAGTTCATCCACTTCACCAACACCTTCCACCCCAACCTTCAGTTCACCTGGGCCATCTCCAGCACATCCCTCACCTTCCTGGACCTCTCAGTCTCCATCTCAGGCAACCAGCTTGTAACTGATGTCCATTTCAAGCCCACCGACTCCCACAGCTACCTAGAATACACCTCCTCCCACCCACCCTCCTGCAAAAATTCCATCCCCTATTCCCAATTCCTCCGCCTCCGCCGCATCTGCTCCCACGATAAGACATTCCACTCCCGCACATCCCAGATGTCCAAGTTCTTTAAGGACCGCAACTTTCCCCCCACGGTGATCGAGAACGCCCTTGACCGCGTCTCCCGCATTTCCCGCGACACATCCCTCACACCCTGCCCCCGCCACAACCGCCCCAAGAGGATCCCCCTCGTTCTCACACACCACCCTACCAACCTCCGGATACAACGCATTATCCTCCGACACTTCCACCATTTACAATCCGACCCCACCACCCAAGACATTTTTCCATCCCCTCCCCTGTCTGCTTTCCGGAGAGACCACTCTCTCCGTGACTCCCTTGTTCGCTCCACACTGCCCTCCAACCCCACCACACCCGGCACCTTCCCCTGCAACCGCAGGAAATGCTACACTTGTCCCCACACCTCCTCCCTCACCCCCATCCCAGGCCCCAAGATGACATTCCACATTAAGCAGAGGTTCACCTGCACATCTGCCAATGTGGTATACTGCATCCACTGTACCCGGTGCGGCTTCCTCTACATTGGGGAAACCAAGCGGAGGCTTGGGGACCGCTTTGCAGAACACCTCCGCTCAGTTCGCAACAAACAACTGCACCTCCCAGTCGCAAACCATTTCCACTCCCCCTCCCATTCTCTTGATGACATGTCCATCATGGGCCTCCTGCACTGCCACAATGATGCCACCCGAAGGTTGCAGGAACAGCAACTCATATTCCGCCTGGGAACCCTGCAGCCATATGGTATCAATGTGGACTTCACCAGTTTCAAAATCTCCCCTTCCCCTACTGCATCCCTAAACCAGCCCAGTTCATCCCCTCCCCCCACTGCACCACACAACCAGCCCAGCTCTTCCCCCCCACCCACTGCATCCCAAAACCAGTCCAACCTGTCTCTGCCTCCCTAACCGTTTCTTCCTCTCACCCATCCCTTCCTCCCACCCCAAGCCACACCCCCAGCTACCTACTAACCTCATCCCACCTCCTTGACCTGTCCGTCTTCCCTGGACTGACCTATCCCCTCCCTACCTCCCCACCTACACCCTCTCCACCTATCTTCTTTACTCTCCATCTTCGGTCCGCCTCCCCCTCTCTCCCTATTTATTCCAGTTCCCTCCCCCCATCCCCCTCTCTGATGAAGGGTCTAGGCCCGAAACGTCAGCTTTTGTGCTCCTGAGATGCTGCTTGGCCTGCTGTGTTCATCCAGCCTCACATTTTATTATCTTGGAATCTCCAGCATCTGCAGTTCCCATTATCTCTGTATACCAATGCTATTGTGAACTGTCAACTTTGTACTTATCATGCAATATCCTAATCAATCTGTCAGGCTCACTTCAAGTCACCTATACTTAGAGTGATTGGAGGCTAGTCTGGATTTGGTCAGAAATGTATAGCATATCCTTAAGATAAGGGTCAGTCATTGAGAACTAAGGTTATAAGAAACTTCTTTCCCCAAAGGGTTGAAAGTTTGAAATGATGGTGTGTATATTTGAATATATTTAAGATCGAGCTGAACAAACATCTGGTCTCTCAGAATCAAGGAATGTGAGAAGTGGGCACCAAAGTGGAAAGTTAGGCCTAAGACAAACATCATCTTTGGTGGGGCAGACCTAATTGGACTTTTCATCCACAATAGCTCATCTTTCAGCTAACGTTCAGAAGTTGGAGCTTTCTCATTGAAAGTAAAACAGAAATCTATGATTGCTAGAAGATTGTCAGCCCATTTCAATTTTGTACAAAAAATACATACTAACAGAATCTTATGCTTGGTGTATTTTTTAAATAATGTAAAAATACACAGTTAAATATTGGTAGCTTTTGAGCTTTGCTGGCAAAACACAGTTACTTTGGAAGACTGGAAAATTATTTCTTGTTTGCTCAAGTAATTTCTGCTGCTGACCGGAAAAGGAAGTGACTAGGTTTTATTACATCCAACATTTCCTTCCCATTTACTCATACTCATACTAACAACAATAAAAAAAACGTTAGTGACTAACTTCAGCTAAAATTTTCAAAATACTTCCATTCGGAGAAGGTTGCTCTGCCATCATGGTAAATTTGGAATTTGTCAGTCTACAGTTAGAACTGCAAATAATGACAAAAGCTACATTATGGTCAAAACATTACACTATGTTATTACATGACAGCATAGTTCTAAAATTGCTCACATCAGCAATTCTTCTCAACCATTAACCAGCTAATTAAAATTGGCACCTAGTTCTGAACAAAACAAGGCGGCAAAACAAAAACAAATCATTTCTGAAGAAGGATCCTGACCCAAAATGTCAACATTCCTGCTCCTCTGATGCTGCCTGGCCTGCTGTGTTCCTGCAGCTCCACACTGTATTATCTCCGATTCCAGCATCGGCAGTTCTTACTATTTCTAACTCTTAAGTAGTGTGTTTATCGGCTACTAAGTCTTTCCTTTAGGTTTTAGGAATGTTTTCTGACTATATTAGATATAATAAATTTCTCTTGTTGTTTTGAAATAAATCAATTAATAAATCATTAATTATAACATTTTATTCACAGTTTTTCTTCACACATTAAAGTTCCAAGCACCTATTTCCAGTATATTCAACAGTTCTATAGAATCTGCTGCTTTCTATGTAAAACAAATCAAAGAATCAACTGCTGGTAAACACCCATTACAAATTCGGAGATTGTTCCATTTTCTGCCAACTGTTTTAAAACTGTATTATCAATTTTGTCTTTTTCATTCACAAATATAGTTGAGCATATGTTATCCTATTGTAACTTATCATTAATCTAATACCGAATGGGTATTGCTGCTGAATCTGCTTTTAGAATTTCTTCCTAATATTTTCGTTAAGAAAAATGCCATGTCCATCACCTCACTTAGAGCAGGAGGTATCCTTCATTAAGATACATTTTCTTACTGTTCTGTTCTTTTTAAGCTTCCCAAAAAAGTGCAACATTTAACTCCCTTTCCCACAAGAAAATTGATAAACCCTCCTGCACTTATGAGCTAACCACAGAGAGTTGCGTAAGAAGCTTCAGGAAAAACATGAAAAGCTTCAGGGTCCTGCCATCTTTTAATGATGGAAATATTAAATAAGTTCCATCTTGAATTTTTTTCAGTGTTTTGTTTATCTGGATAATATCTTCCACCTTGGGTATTTTTACAGTTGTACTCAAGTCTAATACTTCAAAACGGGCATCTGGCTTTGTCAGGGTGCCTAGCTGATTCCAGCTATCCAACGAGACTTTACAATTCCTTCACTTCAGTTTTGGAAAGCATTTTCTTTTAGAGGCCCTTTTTTAATTAATAGCAATGGACTAATGTTTCCCAAATAAGATGCCAATGCAAAGAGACACTTAATCCATTTTTCCTGATTTCTAATCTATAATATATTTAAAGTTCCAGAAGCCTGACCTCTAATTTTGAATTTAACTTTAAGTCAATTTATGACAAGATTTTCAAGTCTGCTGTTCCCACTACACAAACAAATAAAAATCTACATGCATCATCATGAATAACGACCTTTGGCCCCGTTACCAGATAAAAACAGACACACTTCATCCTCCTATATAAAACTCCCATCATTCTTTGAGTTACCACTTAACACAATTACGCAGTGAGTGTCTTAGTTTGCCATGAATTTCACTCACTGGTACAGCTTTTCCTTGAAAAAAAAGACATTAGACACTCCTACAAATTGCTACCAATTTAGCTAGCTCCAATTGCCTGCATTTGGTCCATATCCCTCCAAACCCTTCGCATCCATGTACCTATCCAAATGTCTTTTAAACATTGTTATTGTCCTTCCTCAACCATTTTCTCTGGCAGCCCATTCCTTATATGCATCACTCTCTGCATGAAGAAGTTGCCCCTCAGATCCTTCTTAAATCTATCCTCTCTCACCTCAAACCTATGCCCTCTAGTTTTCAACTCCCCATCCCTGGGAAAAAGACAACATGCACTCATCCTATCTCTGCCCCTCATGATTTTACACACCTCAATGAAGGGTCTCAACCCGAAACTTCAGCTTTCCCGCTCATCTGATGCTGCTTGGCCGGCTGTGTTCATTCACCTCCACACCTTGTTACTATTTGATTTTATCTGTGAGCACAAAACCGGGGAGCAACGGATTCAAGATTAACAAATCTCAATTGACTGCAGGTTAGAATAATCTACTGCAGTCACTAATGGATGTGCGGAGTAAAGACCCTGAAAAAGCAGTCTGAATGATTCACTTCACTCTTTTAAAAGGATTAGAGTAAGTACCTGGTGCGAAGCAAGTTGGCAAGTTTGTGCAGTGCCCAAGATTTAAAAAAGCCCTTACACAAGGGCTCTGCAGCTGGAAGATGATTCAAGCAAATTAACAGACCGAAGTTGGTAAAGACACAAGGGTCAATCAAAATTCTTTAATTTTGCTCAATTATCTTTGCCGTTCTGCAAACATTTACATGTAACTTGATTCCTATAGGTTACAGTGTGGATACTTGAGAATGGCTCTTTTCAGAAACCATGTCTAACATTATCAAATAGTTTTATGCAATTTCATACTTTTCAAAATCAACATCAGTCCAATGTTTTCTCAACAATCTGAACAAGTTTACAGCTATGTTTCATAAGATCACAAGATCACTTCACAAATGATCAAGAACAAATCAACATGAAAATTTGACAAATGCAGAAAAGTTGAAGCAGTTAACAGATCCATTATATAATAGTAACATGTTTATCACCAAGTTGTAAATAAGCCCTTTATTTAAAGATCTTTCTGTTGAATTTGACTTATTACTTTAAAATGACATTTCTAACGAACTGAAACAACAAGCTAAGAACCAGTCTAACAGGGCTTTGTAATACGACATCAGTAAATTTTTTAGTACCAACTCATGCATATTCAAGAGTTTGCTTTTGATTAAAATAATTAGAACAATCTGCAGAAAACTCTTCAAGTGGGAATCAAAGTGGAATGTTCAGCTGGCTTGATACATAATATAAACAAGGAGTTTGTTTAGGATTGAAGTTGGGATTGGTTCAGTGGTTACATCTCTTTCTCTGATGTTCTGGGAGAAGTCTGAAGTTTTATTTAGTTAGATTACTTCCATTACTGAGGAATACAATTTGCTGAAAATTGGAGTACATTTAAAATGAGGGCTATCATAAATTAGATCAAAATTTCTCCTATTCTTAGCATTCTTTATAGCTCAGTTAGCAGAAAAACAATCATAGAAATTCTATTCGGCTCCCAAATCAATGGAATCTCAGTTATCAGATCTTATTGTCCATTCTTATTTGTCCTTGAGAAGGCGTTGGTGAGTTGCATTCTTGATTCACTACAGATCGATTCGTGGAGGTACATACTGTTACAAAGTTGTGTACAGTATTCGTGAATTGAAAGGCAAGAAACTAGAATTAGGGAGAAGAGTGTGTCGGCCCTTTAAGAGGCGATGAACTTTTCTAAGCTTAGAGATTTTTAAATGAAACTGCGTCTGTAAGCAGCCGAAAGGTACTGACAATTCTGAAATTGAAACGTATCAATTGGATACGGTGATTGGAAACCTTCAGTTTATTTTGACGTTTTGGCAACTAGATGGAATCAGCCAATTAATTTAAACCAAGCACTTAGCGACTGAAGTTAAATCTGATGGTTTTACAATCTTGGACCAATGATTTTGTAAGAAGGTTGATATGGCAACCAATGTAAATAAGGATAGGGATTTTGAAAATCGGGGTGAGAGCAACCCACCAGAACAAAGCATCTAGCTCTCCCGAGAAATTGCTAAGCTTTCTAAGAAAGCACCATCTATCCATAAAAGATACCATGGCACTTCTAGCTAAGAGTCCTCATTGAACACTCCACAGAGAAAACATCCTTGACAGCCAGATCAGTGGAAGAAAGGCGTTTATGACTTGAGGGCAGCAGCAGATAGGTGTGTAGACTTTGACAGACTACATTTTAATTTATTTTCCTATTACTTGGGTTTGTGTAAGTGGGACTTATGTTTATTGAAACAGCATACCACGATAATTTTGTTCAGTTAGGGAATAGTTAGGAGTTGGGAGGAATTCTCCAATTTGTTAGGAATTCTGTCAATTTGCTCACAGTTAAGGTTAAATAAATAGTTACTTTGTTACTTAGAGGGAGAATATCAGGGATTTTCTTTCATTTAACTTACCCTTCTCTGTAAAAATGCATAATGCCATTGGGATAAAGTTCCAGGATTTTGACCCAGTGGCACTGAGGGAACAGTCATATTTGCGAGTGCAGATGCTGAGTGGCTTGAAAGGGAATTTGCAGCTGGTAGTGTTCCCATGTATCTGTTGCCCTTGTCTTTCTAGACAGGCAATCGTCATAAGTTTGGAAGGTGCTGTCTTGGGAACCTTGGTGAATTTTTGCAGTGTATCTTGAAGGTGATGCACTCTGCCACTACTGAGTGATAGCAGGAGTGCGTGTTCATGGAGGTGGTGCCAAACAAGCAGGCTGTATCAGATGTGTGTCAAGCTTCTTGATGTCTTCCAGACATGGAAGGATAGAGTGGTTTGCCATTGACAGGACATTCAGATGGCTTTGTACTAGTCACTAGGATAAAAATTACTGTACAATATGCAGAATTGGAAAAAGGAGAAATAAAGCATTTCAACGGGTGGCAAAAGTAGTCATGCAGCTGGCTCCAGTCCATTACTGAACTGAGGGAGGAGTGGATCACAAAGATAGATTCTAACTCCCAACAGTGTTCAAAGCAATTAAAAAATTCACATTTGAAGTAGACTGTAACCATGGGTTTAAACATTATTGCTGCTAGGAATTTGCAACCGACCATCTTTATTACCCCCCATAAACTATTCTAAATCTTTATCTTCCTCTCCTAATTTAATACTTACCTTAAAGTACTACGTTTGATCATTCATCCTCCTCCTCCTCTTCCCAATTTCCCTCCTTTATGCCAGTGTAGCATTTGTCATTTTGCTGGAAAGTAATCAATTTTCCCGCTGCCAGTAAGACGATTTTATATCTCTTCCATTCCTACCTTACTTTGTTATTATTTGTTCATAGAAATGAGTGTGTTACTGACTAGGTCAGCATTTATCACCTATTTCTAATTGTCCTGGAGAAGATGGTGGTGAGTAGCCTTCTTGAATCACTACAGTTCTAGACACACCCAAAGTGCTGTCAGGGAAGGCTTTACAGAATTTTGATCCAGCAGTGAAGGAACAACAATAGAATTCCAAGGTTGAATGAAGTATAGCTTGGAAGGCAAAGTGGAGGTGCTGGTGTTCCCATGCATTTCCTGTTCTTTCCTTTCGAAATGGTGCGGTCATGGGTTTGGACAGTGATTTTGAGCAGGCCTCAGGTAGTTAACACACTTAATCCTCTATATAGTGTGCTCTGTATTAGTTGTGGAAGGACTAAATGTTGAAAAGGTGGTGGATGGGATGCAAACAGGCTGTAGAGTATAATGACAAGATTTTCACACAGCTTTGGAGCTTCACTCATCCAGACAGATGGAGAATATTCCATCATACTCCCGATTCATTCCTTGTAGATGGTGGAAATCAGGATGATGGGTTGAAATACACTATGGTAGATAGTGAAATTTTAAATGAACAAAAATCTGGAATAAAAGAAGCTACTCAAATGGCAACCATATTACCATTGTTGATGGTTATAAAATGCATCCAGCTCACTAATATCCTTGTTGCTCAGCCATAATGCTCACATTCTGTGAATGAATTTTTTAAAAAAAAGTGCTGCAGGTCTATTTCTAGATTTTCAGCAGGACAGGTGGGCATTGCTGAGGCAAGCAGGTATCCTCAACAGGACTTTTTTAAAGTCAGTAAATTCAGAGGCCAGGCCATCAGGGCAAAGACAGTCTTCAGTGGCAGTATTTGGCATCAGTTCCTGCTTTGGAGGTTTTGATGGCCCCCCACTTGCTGCAAAGTTACCTCTGCAGTATGGGTCATTTCCCAATGGAATGAAAGGAGGGGTCAGTGTGCTTCCCAGTCAGCAGTATCACAGCTAATCAGGGCCTTGATGGTAACTTTGGTTGCCTGCCTCAGTTCAGTAGGAATCCAAATGCAAAACAAAGTAGCCTGTAGGAATATATCAAACAGCTGTCCCAGAGCAATTTACCCATAAACTTCTCAATAACGAAATTGATGTTGTCCATTCAACTGCCTGAGCTCTATCAACCCCTTTTGATATCCAATCAGGCAAAGCTTAACATCTACCTGTACATTTGCATTCAAAAGTCTAGTTCATAGAGTCACACCAGCACAGAAACAGACCCTTCGGTCCAACCAGTCCATGCCAAACATAATCCTAAACTAAACTAGTCCCGACCTGCCTGCAATTGGGCCCACGTAGTTCCAAACCTTTCCTATTCATGTACTTATCCAAATGTCTTTTAATTGTTGTGACTGCACTCACGTCCATCACTTCCTCAGGCGCACCACCCTGTGCGTAAAAAATTTGCCTCAATTTTTAAAAAAAATCTCTCATCTCACCTAAAATGTGACCCGAGGGTTGAAATCCCCCATCTAGGGAAAAGCCAACTACCATTATTCTATCCACACCCCTCATTATTTTATAAAATTCTCTCAGGTTGCCTCAACTTCCTATGCTTCAGTGAATGTGCAGCCTGTCCAGCCTTTCTTTAAACTCAAACCTTCCGTATCTGGCAAAATTCTGGTAAATCTCTTCTGAACCCTGTCCGCTTAACAATATCCTTTCTACAACTGGGCGACCAGAACTGCACACAGCATTCCAGCAGAGGCCTCAACAATGTCCTGTACAACCTCAACATGTGTTCCCAACTCCTGTATTCAAAGGACTGAACAATGAAGGCAAGCATACCAAACACCTTTTTAACCAACTTCTGTTTTTGTTCCTGATTTACAGCATTGATCGAGTTCCATTTGTAAGCTTAGAAAACCTTCTTCACTGTTTACTATGCCACCAATTTTGGTGTCATCTGCAAACTTACTAACCATGCCTTCTATATTCTCATCCAAACCATTTACATAGGCATAACAATTGAAAGAGAACCTAGAACTGATCTGTGTAGAATCAGCACCTTATTCCATAATCTATGCTGTTTGGATCACAACTTCCATCTGATTCTTTCTCCTTCAAAAGGGCGTCCTGTAGCTGCTTTATGAGGCCCTTGATCCTGGAGGCAGGGAGCTGATAAACCATGGTAAAACACAACGTCACAAAATCATCTGTCTGATCCTCTGACTGTGGAATCCTCGATCATATCTTTACGTAATCCTCTATACAGCAGAGACTCATCTCTGACTGCACGCCACCAATGAACCATCACCCTCACCAGTTTCTACAGCAGGACACAATTGGCATGGGAGGACTCCCACACTACTTGCCTAGCTTTGGTAGACGGCCTGGTAGTCGCCCATTCCCTCTCTGTCTGTACACTTCTAACGTGAATTATGACCACCTCTCTACGTGGGCTAACAAAAGCCAAAAATTGCTGGAAAAACTCAACAAGTCTGGCAACATCTGTAGAGAGAGAGCAGAGTTAGCGTTTCAGGTCCAGTGACCCTACTTCAGAACTGACCTGAAACATTGACTCTGCTTTTCTTTCCACAAGCCCAACTGGTCCTGGTGAGTTTGCTCAGGTCAGCTATAAAATTTGCATCAACCCAGCTTTCTGTCTTCAGCTTGACCTTTGATTCACTGTCAGTTACCACAATATGAGGCTTTCTAACCAAATCCAATTGCCCATAAGTTTAAAAAAAACGTTTCTTTTTATCTTAAAGCTTTGCGGCAAGAATGAAGCCATTCTGGCGGTGCTCTCCTAAAAATTTCACACGATAGCTGTTAGTTCACAAATACCTACCTAAATAGCCATTCCAACTCAACCTGCTGGTTGGCATCCTCTGTCCTGCTTGAGTTGAAGCTAACATTCAAACTTTTATATTCAATTCAGCTTCAAGATAACAAGGTGTAGAGCTGGATGAGCACAGCAGGCCAAGCAGCACCAGAAGAGTAGGAAGGCTGTTGTTTCGTTTAGAGGGTCTAGGCCCGAAATATCAGCTTTCCTGCTCCTCTGATGCTGCTTGGCCAGCTGTGCTCATCCTGTTATCGCAGATCTACAGTTCCTACTATCTCAGCACCAAGATTGTCTATTTTTATGTCCAGAGAATCACTAGTCTCAGCCTTGCGTTTATTGAAGCTTGCACTGACAACTCCAGATTATTCCTTCAATGGTTACTGCTCAGATGTCTCAAATGCAGGCAGTTCAACAAAACTTCAAATAAATCCAGTTTCCACAATCTTTCAAAGCGTATGCCCTCTGAGCAATATTAAATATAAAGTCTTTGTAACATTGTTGAGCACAGGCTATATATTATCTGTACTAGTAAGGTCGCTCAAAAAGTTCTTTCAGATTTATGATTCGAGGAACCAGAGCAAGGAGCTATCCATTTATAAATTCCTAGTACTAAATATTCATTACTTTGTCTGCTGTTTTTAAATCTGCACCTGTAAAAGATATGCAAAACATTTTTAATCTGTTGGCTACTGGTAATGGGGAAAAAAAATCAGCAACAAATTCAGAAAGTTTTTTTGCTGACAACTATGCAGTTTCTGTTTGAACATTTGCATCAATAACATGTTATTTACTTGCAAAGCACGAATCCGAAAATGTCAGCACAATGGTGCCGTAATGATTTTGCAACCTTGAGGGATAGGAAGAGAGTTGCTTTCTTCAAATCCTTATTCTTGTAACCATCTAGTTGCAATCTTTGTTGACTCAAAAGCTGCAACAATATCTGAATATCTGCAATTTAATTTCACAGTCACTAATCAGGACAGACATTTAAAATTTATAGCCTTGGTGTTTTAAATCCCTGCTTCTATGATATTTTCTGGAGCGCAAAAATGATTCAGACTGCAATTCTGTACAGTTGCCATTTACCGGAAATAGACGAGACGAGACTAAATAGACTTTGGCACGACTGTTTTTACAATAAGTCTACAATGACAAATCTTGCAGCTGCTCTAACTTAAAAAAAATTTAAAATCAGAGATTTAGAGTTATCATATAGAGCACGTTTAACAATCACACTGATTCTCTTAAAAGGATAAATACACATTTTGTTGATTCCATTTTTCATTTATTTCTATCCTCCAGACATTTTTCTCTATCTAATCTGCCTCTTCACAGGAGATAATTGAGTGTGATCATCCTCCAGGCATTCATTTGGTTTCTGTCATCAAGCATTATGTTGCTGATGGAAACATTCACAAAGTAATAGTGCAACTGTCACAGGATGAATTCAATTGCATTCAGTGACTAACAAAGCACAGTTCACAGTTGAAAAAAGCAGCTAAAACTTAGGAACAGCCATCTCACTGGCACAGATTCTTAGCGTTGTTGACATTATCCATGCACAACTAAAACTGGAAGATAGTTCTGACTTGGCCTATATGCATATGTACAGTGCACTATTGCCTAAGAAACCCTTACTCCATAACTCCCCACCCGTCATACTGCTCGCAGCGCCACTCAACATCTCATTCTCTAACTCCACTCTACTTCCTCAGCAACTCTGCCTCCCACACTTGCTAAATCATAGAAATGTAAGAGTTGGGAGCAGAAGTAGGCCACTGGACTCCTCAGGCCCATTCTACTACTCATTTTGATCATGGCTGACTACTGGGGTCAATACTCTATTCCCTCCTTCCCTCATACCTCTGTGTGGCTAAAGGGATATCAATTTGTACAAGGCACAGTACCCCACTCGCTTCTTCTCTGGTTGCTTCTCGTGACCCCTCACTGCCTCTCTCCAACTCACCATCTTCCTTCACGGAATGGTGAACAGCAAGGAAGCACAGCATTGAACATTATGGAGGCAGTGAGGGTCAGGAGTGACCAAATCATGATCCCAGGACTTGAATTAATTTAAAACATTTCCAGGGTGGAGGATTCCAAAACTAGAGAAGAGAATAGGGAAAGGCTTCATTAAAAAAAAGGACCCGAGGGATAAATGTTTCAAGCTTTGGTTAGACCGCACTTGGAATACTGCGTCCAGTTCTGGTCGCCGTATTATAGGAAAGATGTGGATGCTTTGGAGAGGGTTCAGAGGAGGTTTACCAGGAAGCTGCCTGGACTGGAGGGCTTATCTTATGAAGAGAGGTTGACTGAGCTTGGCCTCTTTTCATTGGAGAAAAGGAGGAGGAGAGGGGACCTAATTGAAGTATACAGGATAATGAGAGGCATAGATAGAGTTGATAGCCAGAGACTATTTCCCAGGGCAGAAATGGCTAGCACGAGGAGTCATAGTTTTAAGCTGGTTGGTGGAAAGTATAGAGGGGATGTCAGAGGCGGGTTCTTTACACAGAGAGTTGTGAGAGCATGGAATGCGTTGCCAGCAGCAGTTGTGGAAGCAAGGTCACTGGGGTCATTTAAGAGACTGCTGGACATGCATATGGTCACAGAAATTTGAGGGTGCATACATGAGGATCAATGGTCGGCACAACATTGTGGGCTGAAAGGCCTGTTCTGTGCTGTACTGTTCTATGTTCTATGTTCTAGAGTGGCGTGTGTGGGGAATAAGTGTTGGAGGCAGGCATAGTTAAAAAGAGGTATCTGGATGGGTACACAGTCGCAAACCATTTCCACTCCCCCTCCCATTCTCTTGATGACATGTCCATCATGGGCCTCCTGCACTGCCACAATGATGCCACCCGAAGGTTGCAGGAACAGCAACTCATATTCCGCCTGGGAACCCTGCAGCCATATGGTATCAATGTGGACTTCACCAGTTTCAAAATCTCCCCTTCCCCCACTGCATCCCTAAACCAGCCCAGTTCATCCCCTCCCCCCACTGCACCACACAACCAGCCCAGCTCTTCCCCCCCACCCACTGCATCCCAAAACCAGTCCAATCTGTCTCTGCCTCCCTAACCGGTTCTTCCTCTCACCCATCCCTTCCTCCCACCCCAAGCCACCTACTAACCTCATCCCACCTCCTTGACCTGTCCGTCTTCCCTGGACTGACCTATCCCCTCCCTACCTCCCCACCTACACCCTCTCCACCTATCTTCTTTACTCTCCATCTTCGGTCCGCCTCCCCCTCTCTCCCTATTTATTCCAGTTCCCTCCCCCCATCCCCCTCTCTGATGAAGGGTCTAGGCCCGAAACGTCAGCTTTTGTGCTCCTGAGATGCTGCTTGGCCTGCTGTGTTCATCCAGCCTCACATTTTATTAACATGAATAGGAAGGGTTTAGAAGGATATGGGCCAAATGCTGGGTAACGGGACTAGGGCAGATTGGGATGTCCGGTCAGCGCAGAGCGGAGGGTTCTGACTCCATGCTGAATGACTATGACTCATCAGGAGACGATCACGGGAATACCAACACAACAACACAAGGGGACGATCAACAACATGGAGAGGAGTGGAGAGGAGTGGAGAGGAGTGGAGAGGAGTGGAGAGGAGTGGAGAGGAGTGGAGAGGAGTGGAGAGGAGTGGAGAGGAGTGGAGAGGAGTGGAGAGGAGTGGAGAGGAGTGGAGAGGAGTGGACTCATTAGTTGGTAAGTGGAATCTGATTTGTGAAAATGTTGCCATGGGGAGTATACCAATTAATGCAGATCGGCAGTTAATTAACAGGCCTGGTTTAAAATTTAACTGCCGGGCAGGAGGAGTAGAGTTAATTATCCTGATTAGTGCAATATCAAAAAACCTTTGATAAAATATCTTTTCCCAGCAATACTCAAGTTCTGTATTAACAAATGAATATTTACAGCTTTATTGTCTACTGGGGCCATCCAGAATGGAAGGCATTTTGGAAAATTACAACCAAGGCATTTAGACTGACACATGAACCACGTGTAGCCAAATAGGATTAGTTTAGAAAGGCATTGTGGTCAGCACAGACATGGTGGGCCAAAGGGCCTGTTCCTGAGCTATACTGTACTACGTTCTATGTAATATATCCACTATCCTGACAACTTTCTGTAAGCCCCTAGAATGCAGTCCATCAGTTTCTGAAAACCATCAACCCTTTAATTCCCTTAGCATTCCTTATAAGCTTTCCTCAGAGACGATGGTTGTTTTTAAGCTCATCACTCCCATACTCCACTATATTTTGATTCTTCGTTTGCTTCATGTCTCTTCTACCAGTCTAGCATTTCCTTGCTTTCCATGATTAATTTAATTAATTCTCATGGCATCTATTGGCAGGCACTCTGTTCTACCCTATGGATTTCTGGAACTGTATATTAATGTTTTGAATGCTTCCAGCTGCTGCTAAAAACCAGCAAGGGCATCATAAACTCCATCAGAATTACCACAGGAGTATAGCATACTCTTTCTATTCATTTCCTGTGGCGTATTGATTTCACCATGAGGAAGATGGTGGAACAGGAAGTAGGTACAGACTTTTGGAATCTTATGGCAACACTGGTTGATGGACCTTGATTTTCAGGCAACACTGCCTTTTAGGCTGGAGAATGGTGCATGCCATGACCATGTCCACCATCTTGAGAGCAGTAATGCTGATGCCAAAGTCAATCTATGCATCAGGACCAAGACCATGATGAATGGATGGCAAAAATGCTTGCATTCCATTCAGGCAACAGAACATACAAGAACAAACCAACTGTCTTTCCAGGTGAAGCAGCAATTCTTGCAATCTTATGCATTATACTCGCTGCAACCAATGTGGCCTACTCCACAGTGGAGAAATCAAACTCAGACTGGGTGATCACTTTGCAGAACACCTCTGGCCTGTAAGCAAGCACGGCCCCAACCTTCACGTAGCTGGTCATTTCAACACAGTTTCCTGCTCACATGTCCAATCGTCTGTCCTCTGCATGCTGCAGTGCTCCAGTGAATCACAGCGCACACTGGAGGAACAACATCTAAATCATCAGACGAGGCGTTAAGTCCAGATGGGTGCTGAGTTCAACACCTTGAAATTGTGAACCAACACCCATTTTTTCGAGTTTTACTTGTTTCATTCTTTATCAACATGTCGTCTCTCTCCTCCCCCCCCATCCCAATGGGACTGTTTTCTCGTTCAACATCACTGTTCTGCCATTCTCACATTCCAATCACTTAATCCAAAATATCAACATCTTTTATCCAACAGCACTCTACACCCCACCTCCCCTCTAAAACTATAGTGTAAATGCTGCCCTTCCACAGTTCTGTGGAAGAGTCATCTAGACTCAAAACATTAGCTTGCTCTTTCTCCATGGCCGCTGACTGACATGCTGAGATCTTCAGCATTTGTTATTTTCAATACACAGATTCCACCATTTGCTCCTATAGAGGGACATCATATACTTCCCTTAGCTAGGAAGGAGATTCTTCAAGACCGTGAGCAGGAGGGCAACAGAGTTTGACATGCATAGAAGGACTGGCAAAACAGCAATCTTTCAATGGTTTCACTGAACATCCAACACTATCAACATAACCAGGAAGCTGTGACTGTTCATGTCTGTAATGGTATCAAAAGCAATCTATGCCATCAAGATATGGAAAATAACGTTTGATGGCATAAGTTGACTATCTTCCATCAGTATTGCTGAAGCAAGACCCTGGGCATCGCTTGAAAAATCAAGATCCAAATGAAAAAGTGCTGTAGAAAACGTGCCAAAAGCAGCCAATGCATACCTTTACAAAGAGGTAGTCCAGCCTGGCAAGATACATGTTTTACCTCCCAGACATAGGCACGTGATTCAGCAATAGATTGGCTAGCCACATTGGACATGGTCAGATGGAAGTAGACAAAGAATACTGACAAGTTACCCAAGGAGGGCCTTCATGAATGTAACAAAATATGAGCTGCAGTAAAAGGCATCATGATGGATCATGACTGGTGGAATTAACTAAGTAACAAAGACCTTGAAAGAATCAGCTTACCATTTTTATCCTGTTTCTTGAATACTCACTATCCGCTATTCCATTATTCAACAGGATTGTGGCCAATCAGACATTCTTCATTGATAATGGGAACTGCAGATGCTGGAGAATCCAAGATGATACAATGTGAGGCTGGATGAACACAGCAGGCCAAGCAGCATCTCAGGAGCACAAAAGCTGACGTTTCGGGCCTAGACGCTTCATCAGAGAGGGGGATGGGGTGAGGGTTCTGGAATAAATAGGGAGAGAGGGGGAGGCGGACCGAAGATGGAGAGAAAAGATGATAGGTGGAGAGGAGAGTATAGGTGGGGAGGTAGGGAGGGGATAGGTCAGTCCAGGGAAGACGGACAGGTCAAGGAGGTGGGATGAGGTTAGTAGGTAGGAGATGGAGGTGCGGCTTGGGGTGGGAGGAAGGGATGGGTGCGAGGAAGAACAGGTTAGGGAGGCAGAGACAGGTTGGACTGGTTTTGGGATGCAGTGGGGGGAGGGGACGAACTGGGCTGGTTTTGGGATGCGATAAACAACTACACCTCCCAGTCGCAAGCCATTTCCACTCCCCCTCCCATTCTTTAGATGACATGTCCGTCATGGGCCTCCTGCAGTGCCACAATGATGCCACCCGAAGGTTGCAGGAACAGCAACTCATATTCCGCTTGGGAACCCTGCAGCCCAATGGTATCAATGTGGACTTCACCAGCTTCAAAATCTCCCCTCCCCCCACTGCATCCCAAAACCAGTCCAACCTGTCTCTGCCTCCCTAACCTGTTCTTCCTCTCACCCATCCCTTCCTCCCACCTCAAGCCGCACCTCCATCTCCTACCTACTAACCTCATCCCACCTCCTTGACCTGTCCGTCTTCCCTGGACTGACATATCCCCTCCTCACCTATACTCTCCTCTCCACCCATCTTCTTTTCTCTCCATCTTCGGTCCGCCTCCCCTTCTCTCCCTATTTATTCCAGAACCCTCACCCCATCCCCCTCTCTGAAGAAGGGTCTAGGCCCGAAACGTCAGCTTTTGCGCTCCTGAGATGCTGCTGGGCCTGCTGTGTTCATCCAGCCTCACATTTTATTGTATCAGACATTCTTCGTGTTCACTTTCCTGCTCTTTCCCAGTAAATCTTGAATCCCTACTGCTCAAGATTTTATGTATCTGAGCCTTAATTATACGAGGACTCTGCTCCCACAGCTCTCTGTGGCAAAGAGTTCCAAAAAACCCACACCCCTCTGAGAAGAAATTCCTCCTCACCTCAGTCTTAAACTGCTGACTGTTGCTCTGAGACTATACCCTCTGGTCTTTGACTGTTCCAAGAGGAGAAACATCCTCTCATTTATCTTGTCTACCTAGTTAAGACTTCTGTATGTTAAAATAACATCTCATTCCTCTAAATTTGAGTAGAGTCCAGTTTTTAATCTTTGCTCACAAGACAATCCTTCCATACGAGGGACTAGCCTAGTGAACCTTCTCTAAGCTTGCTCCAATGAAATGATATCTTCTTAAACAAGGGACTAAAACTACTCACAGTATCTTTCTTCGTCAAAGGAATAAATCTTCGCAATTAAACATTACCTCAAATGCCTGCCATTGCTTCTCTACCTAGCTTTCCATTCCAATTTAGTCAAAACTGCCTTCAAACACAAGAAATCATATTAAGTACAAGACATTAGTTTTGGAGGTAAAATTCTTGTTCTCAAATTGAATATGGAATTTTATTATGTTATGATCAATTTTATTGACAGCATCCTTTAGAATGAGATCTTTTGTTAATCCTGTCTCATTACATATTAACAGGGCCAGAACAACCTATTCTACAGTTGGTTCCAGAACTTACTGTACTAAGAAACTTTGCCAAATATACTATGAATTCATCTCGCACTTCACTTTTGTCAATTTGATTCAATTAAATAATTAAAAATATTAAAATTGCCCACCAATAATTTGCTATTTTTCTTCCAAGTCCCCATTAATTCTTCAATTTATACTCTATCCGACAGTAGGGCTACACTCAAGGGACCTACAAAACATTCAGTACCAGTGAGTCCTTGGGTCCAGCCAGGTCCAGCAATTAATAGATGCTTAAATCTGAACAATTTGGACTGAAAACAGGCAATGTCGGGGATCTTACTCCAAACTTAATTTCTCCAGTTTCTGAATCTAAATCACTTTCATAATGGAGCCTACTGTATTCCCCTTAAAATCTGTCATAACTATTCTAATGAGAAGTGTTTCTTATCATTTATCTACTTTTTTATCCAATCCCACGACTTATCCTGAATTCACCAAAACTTTGAATTTAATTCATTGTCATTTGATAAAGTTTAAAAGCAATCCATAATGAAAGTTATTAAAAGATGCTAAAAGTTCCACCAAGAAGCTTATGCTTTTCTTCCTTTAATTATTTGCAGAAGTCTATCGAAGCAGACACAGTATAATGGAAAGTTGTTTACAATCGTTGCAGTTTGTCATTGGTTCTGTTGTTTTCCAGTTGCAGCTGCACGATCACATTCTACTTTGAACTAAAATGTCATGAATTTGGCCAAAGTAAATATCACAGTAAAACCAAACACTAACAGAAAAGGAGTAAAAAAGAATTATTTCTTGTTTAGAAAATGAATTGCAAGATCCTTTCAAAGCTAACATTAAAAGCTCGTGGCTTTCACGGACTTTAAAAAGGAAGCCAAATTACACACTTTACAAATGATAGGCTATCATTTGTAAAGTGTGTAATTTGACTAAGTCAGTCATACTGCTGACTACATATAAATGGGAGGAAGTTCTACTTTGAAAATGCAAAATATATTGAAGACAGTATTAAATAAATCAAAACAAATCACAGAATAAAAATCCAACTACTCCTGAATGCAGTGATTGAAGGGTATAGGAAATAGTCACAAATTTGCCAGACCTTGAGATCTTAAACCTTTACCTTCATAACAAGCAAGCTATGTTAACAGTGGACAGTGGCAGGCAAATGGCAGATGGCTGGTGCTGGCTCAGATCTCTGGAAGCTGACTGTTTGGTTGTAGGTGGAGGTTGGTCAGAAGAAATGAGGAGAGACAAAATTCACTTGATTGAGAAGAGGGACAGGGAAAGCAGTGGCCGGTGAATCCTACACCTTATGAACCGTTGTCTTAACCTGCAACAGGTGTCGCAAAGACAACTATGCTGGAGTGAGTCTCCCAAGCCATACCAAGGAGCAAATATTATCCCATGAGATGGAAAGCTGCCAATCAATTCCCCAAGACAGTACATTTTTCTTTCCTTTAAAATCAATATTTAACTGTTAATAAACAGCTCAAAAGGAAACAGAATTGTTCACAAAACATTTTAACTTGATTAAAATTATGAAATAATTCAGTATAGCTTGCACTCTCAGAAATATTTGCCTCAACTTCAACACAAATTCTCTCAAGTGTACCCCCCCCCCAAACCCCGACCGAGTGAGGAGGAGTTTGGTTACCAACACAGACTTGTGATCTATTCAGAAGAAGCGTATTGCATAGAACTCCAATTTTACTTGTGGCTTGTAACTGAGCAAGCATTGTAGAATGCATGGTGTACTTATAATTACAGCTAGCTAGTTATAATGTAAGTGGATTCAAACTATTAAATAGATAAAGAAATCTGTACTTTTTTTGGAAAAGCACTGAAAAAGAGAACTTGTGTCTAGAGCATATTTGAGGCATTCATTCCTTTAAGTATTAATCATTGCTATTTTAGCATTCATTTGACAAAGCAGAAAGGCAGAATAACTCTATGCAAATTATAAGTTACACAAATCAAATGAGCAAAATGGAAATCAATAAGGCTTTCTTAAAGTCACAATCACAGGAAGTCATGATTAAAGACTGAGAATTCCCAAGCGATCAAGAGGGCAAGCTACTACTTGAGGGCAAGGGAATTATAGAATATTTGACATAAAATTACACATTTTGCTTCAAATTTTACAGATTAGGCAGATATCTGCATCATAAAAATGGAAGAGATGACACAGAAGTATTTAGTAAGTAGCAGATGCAATCAATCATCGCAGAAACAGAAATATATATTTTGCAATTAATAAGAAGGAAACAACATGTACATTCACAACAACATTTTAAGTGGGGCCATTCAATGAGTCCCAGAACAACAGAAAACTGAGGTTTCGACTTTTAAAAAGAAAGAAATGTACCAGTACATAATCGTTCAACTTGAGCAGGAATCTAGGAAGATTATAATGCTGCTGTATGTGTAATTTTGAATGCCTTGACAGCAAAGTAAAGTGCAGCACAGATTCAGAAGGAAACTCTGAATTTCTCTCCCCACCACTGCAGCCGCCAATGCACCCAATTAGATAGCCTATGGGTAACCAGATGTAGCTCTTCAAAGTTATAACAGATAATTAGAAAGCAATAAATGGCAGTTTGATAGGTTACATAACATATTTATCAGAAGTTAAATGGGAGGTAACAAAAAATAAGTCATTAGTATGAAATGTTCCAGCAGTAAGGGTCAGGAAAGCATGCTATGGACCAGACCAAAACCTCTCAAAATATATCATGGAGATAGCCTAGATCCTAACTTTTATCTTATTTCAAGGCAAATGCAAGGTGCTGTGTTCCAGATGTGATTTTAATTGGCCAAAATATAAGCCTTTAAGCAAAACACACTATGGTTAAAATACAAACAAAAATGAGCATAACTTTAACTCTATTAAAAGTCTAAATAAAATAATATTATTTTAACTACTACTCATCAACTGTTCCAAGAAAGCTGCATCTCATAAACACACCCTAGGCAAAAGCAAATTCAGCAAAACAGATTTCCCTCACTTGCTATTTCCTACAGTCCAGATGAAAGGAAAACAAAACAAAAGAAAAGAATGAATACAGCAGCAGAGACAGAACACAGGTTTCTTTTTGCCAGGACAGAGAAAGGGCTGTATCTAGCAGCTTCAATTCCAAAAACCGGAACTTCAACAACTGAAAGCAAAACTACAATCAGAGGTCTGCGTCACTCCACCCACTCAGTCTTCTTTTATTCTTTTTTTTAAAAAAAGCCCCAAGCTATTTACTCTTTTTTTCCTCATGGAGTAGATAGCTGGACTCCAGATTGACAAGATCCCCCCCCCCCCCCCCCCACACCCCCACTCTTCAAGAGGAGGAAAATAGAACAAATCTCTCTAAAAGATACATATCACAAATACTTAATGATAAATTTGATACACATTTGCAAAATAAAATGATTAAATGAAATGGGAAGTAAGCAGACCAACAGAATTAGACTCATGGAAAAAGGAGGACACAAGCTAATGGGGCCAAATGACCTATTTTTCTGCTGCAGCCTTCTATACTGGCTGACACAAAGTGCTAAAATTTCAACTAATAAATCTGCCCACAGACAGATTTGCAACTAATTTATCAAGCAACTACTTTCAGGATAACAAAGAGATTTGTTTTAATATAAATAGCAAAATTAATGATAGAAAATCAAGACAAATATGATCAGTGCTGTCTGCAATATACTTTTAAAAACATTATAAAATCATATTCTCATTCATTTTCCCTAGCTTTTGTAATGAACTTGAATGCATAACTTAATTCCACACTTAAGCATGAAGCAAATGTTATGATCAACAGTGCAGTTTGAAGGCAAGTCACAACTAGATAACTACTGCGTAAAATTTTAGGGATTAAGTTCCAAGCACAATCTTAAAAGCTATCAAAGTAGGTAAAGTAAACTTGCTTTTCTGTAGCATACAGTTAGCTATTCATTCATGCTAAGACAAAAGACAAAAAAAAACTGAAGAATAATGAACACTGATAAAAGTAGCTGAAATCCAATATTAAAGAGAAAATAAGAGAATTGCACAATAGATATTTGGTGCATATTGTGCAGAGGTATCTTTAAAAGTAAAGGATGCTATGTTGGATACTTCTTGATAGAAGGCAGTGCGGAAATATGGCAAACAAGTTGGCCAAGTATAGAAAACAGTATTGGTGAATGGATAGGTTTCTAAATGGAGGATATAAGACAACATTTGCATTTTAAATTGGCTAAATTTTGTGTTTTATTGGTTAAGTCAAAGTTGCAATGAGTTTTTGGAGGATTTGTCGCCATGAGCACTAGTGCATTTTCTTGCCTTCTCTTAAAAAATTCACCTTCTTAATTGGCTATCCCATGTATGTCACTCATGTATGATTTCTGCACCATCTTAATACAGGGCCTTCCCACAACGTGTCATTACCAGATATCCAACAAAACACTTACATCCCTTGCACCCACACCAGCTTTTAAAATGGCAGTCTGCCTGGCTGAGCAAAGGCACTTCATAGCTGCCCTGCTTGGTCACGAACACAGCTGGAAGTCAATAGAGCAGGTGAAGGTGATGCCTTGTTTCTCCTGGTGGTGGGTAGGCAGAGGAGGCTGTGCCATGAAATCCTGCCAGCTTGGACAAAAGTAATCACCCAGGTCAGTATCATCTCTGGGAGGGGGAGGGCAGTTGTGGGAACAATCAGCAATAGAAGCCCCATTCTCAACCTCCAAGGATGACAGTACAGAGGTGTCAGAAGAAGCATCAATAGAGTTGCCTCCCACATCCCCTACCAGCCCAAATACTGACTGTGGTGGGAACTGCAGTGTTTGGAAGGGAGAATATGTAATCTGGTGAGCACCTCACTTCAACTCCCCTGTCGCTGACTGAAAAAAAGTAACATCCAAGCTACTGGATCTCTGAGGACAGCTAGAGACCATACACTTGCTTAACTCCTAGGAGTGGACCCTGTACTTTTGGCAATCAGGGATTAGAGACAATGCACAGGGAGGAACAACAGGGGCATTTGGGATGCAATAGTCCTCATTTCCCAGAACCTCTATTTGTGTGTTGAGAAAGCTATCATCTGTCTTCTTCTAATAACTGGTTGGTGGTTGTCAGTGGGAGTCAGGTCCAGCACCTTCTGGGATGGCTGGAGAGCTGCACACATCAACGCTCTGTCACATCATCCAATAGTCCCTAGGATGGAAGGTATATCGACAGGGGAATGGGATCCCTTTCCAGATAAATCCTCCTCACAAGGGAGCGGCACAGTGCTAGCAGTCAGCCACCAAGACGAGCAACCATACACTAACCCGTTGTCAGTTTGCATTCAGGACAGTATAGTGGCGGCTGGGTCCTCCACCTCACCCCGCCTGAGGATGGTCAACTTGTCTAGAACAAGGCAACTCTCGGCATATCTGGCTCACCCGGCTCACCCAGACAAAGAAAAAGAAAAAAAAAAGCAAGTGTTTCCAGCACCCTGCTAAATCTCCAGGTCAACAGCCTCTACAGCAGAGCAGGCTCCTTCCATATCAACTGCAGAACCAGACAGACAGTGCTCTTAAAGATGGTGACAGAGAATGAAAGAAAATATATTGAGTGCACTTAGGTGGCACAGGTGAAGAAGGAAGGATGTCTTATTATTGGAATTGTGAACATAAACGATTGACTTTAACTCAGATATTTTTAAAATCAACCTGTTTAGTGATGTAATTGCATACATCCTGAGTAGGTGGGAGCTGAAACCGAGCCCCCTGGCTCAGACATAGGATACTACCACTGTGCCACATCAGCCCTTCATGCATGCACTTTTGAGTCACCATAGCTAAGTGCACAACATTTCGTTACACCATCCAGCAGCCGTTAACGGGCATACAACAGTCTTCATGGATCAGTTTGAGATCTTACCACATAAGCTGCAAGCATTGGGAAGAATACATACATATGCAATTGAGTGTTGCTGACACATTTAGCCATCCTGGATGAAGATCCCTAGTGATGGGATCCCTCTGTGAGCAACTGTGTACCTGCCACACACTTGTCCACCAGTGGCTGTGCCAGGGAGGTGTCGTAAACGGTGAGGGTCAATGCTGTAGAATAGGCCAGGGAGCATACAACCTATGTGTCTGTATGATAGACCTTTCAGGGGCTGTTTATCTATGCTCTCCCCCACCACCTGATGACCCCTTCATAACTTCAGTGTCTTCTCTAGACTCTGCAGCCCTTATCTCAAAGGCTAAGCTGCCAATGCTCAATTCCACAGCTGTGGCCACACTTTAACCTCTGATTACCACTCCTCAGTTCCCAAGGGCCAGCCCTCCACTGGTATCACTGGAAAGCTCCAGGAAAGACATGTCCAGCTCCTGACTAAAGCCTACGCATCTCCCCGACTGCATATACCCTAACCAGAGACTAAATGCGCCAGAGCTAATTGCATCCCGCTCCCTAGACAGAGCCATTGATGCCCTAACCAAGGCCCCCACAACTTGATCTTGGCCAAGTCCCAAGTACGGGAAGTTGCCCTTGACTTACTGTGCAAGACCCCTGACTAACCAGTGTCTCCATAGAATTCACTTGCAGCCCATTCCTGCCTGTTTTCTGCACATGCAGAATGTTGGCGCTGTGTAAATTGCTGGCTCATGGTGTGGGTGTGAAATCAGTGTAGCACACTGCCTTACAGCAAGGTATGTGCCCCATACTGGGAGCTGCTTAGCAGCAAGGCAGATTGCGTGCTTATGTAACTGCACTAATTGGCAGAGCATGGCCAAACAAGGTGGAGATGCGCACAGAAGTAGGTTGGTGCTAAATGAGTAAATGCTAACGCAGCCTTTTTTAAGTTCACTCATGGGACCTGGGCATCGCACCACACAAATACCAGGCAATGACCATCTCTAATGAGCGCGCGCGAGCTGCAGTATGAGAAAGAGCACGAGCGCGACACACACAGACACAGACACGAACACAATCACTAAATCCTCCCTATCGGCATCCTTGAGGCTACCATTGACCAGAAACTCTCCAAGTATAAATAGTGGCTACAACAGCAAGTCAGAGGTGAGGAATACTGCAGCAAGTAACTCACCTCTCAACTCTCCAAAGCTTGTCCATCATCTACAAGGCACAAGCCAGGAGTGTGATGGAATAGTCCTTACTTGGCTGGATGGGTGTGGCTCCCACTACACTCAAGAAACTTGACACCAGCCAGGACAAAGCAGCCTGCTTGATTGAGGCCATGTCCGTACCCACCACAACTCAGTAGCAGTGTGTACCGTCTACAAGATGCCTTGCAAAAATTTACCAAAGATCTCCAGGCAGCACCTTTGAAACCCACGACCACTGTCATCTAGAAGGACTACGGCAGCAGACACACAAGACCACCAGCAAATTTCCCTCCAAGTCACTTACCATTCTGATTTGGAAATATGGTGGTTGGGTCAAAAATCCAGATATTTCCTCCCGAAGGGAACTGTGGTCAAACTACAACACATGGATTGCAGAAATTCAAGGTGGCAGCTCATCACCAGCTTCTAAAGGGCTTGTATGGACGTGCAGTAAATGATGGCCAGCCAGTGACGCCCAAGTGCTAGAGTGAATATAAAATGACCTAAACAATGACTTAGTTTTTAATTTGTGGTTCAAAAATTTCACATCCATCCAATTCATGAATGTTCTTTAGAGAAGGAAATCTGTCGTCATTACTTGGTTTGGCCTACATATGACCTGAGACAAGAGAACAATTTGGATAGAAGATAATAAAATGTGAGGCTGGATGAACACAGCAGGCCAAGCAGCATCTCAGGAGCACAAAAGCTGACGTTTCGGACCTAGACCCTTCATCAGAGAGGGGGATGGGGTGAGGGTTCTGGAATAAATAGGGAGAGAGGGGGAGGCAGACCGAAGATGGACAGCAAAGAAGATAGGTGGAGAGAGTATAGGTGGGGGGGGAGGAGGGGACGAACTGACCACTGCACCACACAACCAGCACAGCTCTTCCCCTCTTCCTCTTCCCCTCCACCCACTGCATCCCAAAACCAGTCCAACCTGTCTCTGCCTCCCTAACCTGTTCTTCCTCTCACCCATCCCTTCCTCCCACCCCAAGCCGCTCCCCCATCTACCTACTAACCTCATTCCACCTCCTTGACCTGTCCGTCTTCCCTGGACTGACCTATCCCCTCCCTACCTCCCCACCTATCTTCTTTTCTCTCCATCTTCGGTCCGCCTCCCCCCCTCTCCCTATTTATTCCAGAACCCTCACCCCATCCCCCTCTCTGATGAAGCGTCTAGGCCCGAAACGTCAGCTTTTGTGCTCCTGAGTTGCTGCTTGGCCTGCTGCGTTCATCCAGCCTCACATTTTATTATCTTGGATTCTTCAGCATCTGCAGTTCCCATTATCTCTCAGAACAATTTGGATGACTGCCCTCTGAAATGGGCTAACAAGCCACTCAACTGTATCACATCAGTATGAGATCTAAACAAGGGAACAAAACAGATAGTCCAACAGGCATCGATTTTGGCAGCATAAACTGAAATGATAAATACAGCCATGTCAATCCGCTAAACATCTCCTTGCCAGCATCTGGAAGCCTGTGCCAAATTTTGGAGATCTGTCCCACAGGCCAGTCAAGTAACAACAGTTATGCTCATGGAATTGTACCTTACAGATAATGCCCAGATCTCAAATCACCCTTCCAGGTTATATAGTGTCACTCTGGCAAGACAGATCTAATGCAGATAGCAGCACAATGCTATACAATGGATACAAGTTGCCTGGAATTCATCAGCATAGTCTTTGAACCCCATGGTGTCCCATGGAATCAGGTCAAAGAGGGGCAAGGAAACCTGCAGATTAATAACTAAATCACGCTCACCCCTCCACAATAGCAGGTAAATGCCACCTCAAAAACAACAGAGAAGCTAGCCTTCTTCTCTTGACTTCATTAACATTGCCATTGCTCAACCTCACCTATTTATCAACATTCTGTGAGGGTTACCACAGAACTGAAACTGAAACTGAAATAGACCAGCTGTATAAAATATTACAGATACAACAGAAGGTCAGAAGTTGGGAATTCGACAGTCAGTAATTCATCTCCTGTTTGTCCAAAGCTGGTCCACTATCGACAAGGCAGACATCAGGAGTGTGATGGAATACTCCCCACTTACCTGGATGAGTGCAGCTCCAACAACACTCAAGAAGCTTGACACTATCCAGGAGACAGCAGACTACTTGACTAGCACCTCATTCACCCCTTTCAATATTTAATGGCATCATTATCAACACACTGACAGTGTGTGTATAAGACAACTCATGAAAAGGTGCTTTTGATTGCACTTCCCCTACCTGTGACCTCCACAGCCTAGAGGGACAAGTAGCAGATGATGGAAACACCACCGTTTGGAAGTTCCTCTTCAAGTCACACACCATCCTCACATGAAACCATTGCATCACCTCTTCACTCTCATTGAGTCAAAATCCTGCAAGTCCCTAACAGCACGGTAATTACAGCCCAAGGAATGCAGTTATTCAAGAATGTGGCTCTCCACTTTCTCCAGGGCAATTAGCGATGAGCGATAAATGCTAGCCTAACCACAGATTCTCATATCCTATGAATGAAAAGAGGTTACTGAAAAGGTATTTGTGATCAATACTGAAATGGAGTCTCAGTATCTTGCCATACTGTAACTTTCAGGAAACTTGTTTCCTATGGCCCACAAACAGTAGAAGAGGGACCTCTGGTTTGTTCAGACACCAAGAAGGAGTTCTTGAAGTCTGGAATCACTGGAGATAGTTATGGAGTTCATGGATAAGAAATATGCAGGCTGAAGACTTCCAAGTACAGAGTGTGGAATCACAGGATCTTTGATGAAGGGGAAAGTGAAAAAAAAGGTCCGAGAAAGGAAATCGTATGGTCCAGCAGAAAACACATCACAGATTTGCACAATTTGAAGTGCACAGCATTCCAATATGCTCTCCTGGACTGAACTGGAAGAATGCAGCTACTAAATGTGCACAATTTTAAAAGAGTCATACCAACACAGAAACAGATCCTTTGGTCCAAGCAGTCCATGGCAAACATAATCTCAAACTAAACTAGTCCCACCTGCCTGCTCCTGGCCCATACTTTCCCTATCCACATATTTATCAGAGTGTCTTTTAATGGTTGTAATTCTTCCCACCTCAATCACAATTTCATTCCACATGCAAACCAGCCTGTGTAAAAAAAAATTGTCGCCTCATTTTTTAAAAAAAATCTGTCCTTTCACCTTAAAACTATGCCTCTTGGTCCTTAAAGAATACTTGATAAAACGCCCTTAAATAAATTTGTATACAACGAAACACTCAGCCAATAAATCTACTGTTAGTGAGCTGGGATCCTTCTATTATTCTAAAAGTTCACAGCAAAAACAACATATATTCCCTATGTGTCTGAAGTATATGCTTCAAGAATTCCATCAGTTGTGTCTTTTATAGCCTTTGAAAAAAAACAGAGAAACTCAAATACCCATAGGAAAAGAGGACACAGCAATTAATACTATTGATGCAGAGATTGAAAACTGGAAAATTTTTACCAACAGAGTATAACTTTCTTTTATTCATTCATGGTAGGTGGGTTCTGCTGGTAAAGACAGCATTTATTGTCCTCGAGAAGGTGATGGCAAGCTGCTTTCATGAATCACTGCAGCACTAGGTGAAGCTGTCACTGCCTCAAAATCCAGAAACAATGATACAAGTCAGGGTGAATAGAATAGATCATCCTTTATTGTCATGTGTACAGAAGTACAGGGGTACAATGAAAAGTTTTCCAATGTCAGCTGTTATGGTGCCACTTGAGGTACAAGATAGAAAAGAGGAATAATAACAAAAGTAACAAGGTGTAGAGCTGTATGAACACAGCAAGCCAAGAAGCATCAGAGGAGCAGGAAAGCTGACGTTTCCGGTTGAGACCCTTCTTCAGATGTGGGGGAGGGAAAGGGGATTTTGAAATTAATAGGGAGAGAGAGCGCGCGAGAGCGATACGGATAGAAGATGGATAAAAGGAGAACATAGGTGGAGAGGAGACAGACAGGTCAAAGAGGCCAGGTTGGAGCCAGTAAAGGTGAATGTAGGTGGGGAGTTAGGGAGGGGATAGGTTGGTCTAGGGAGGATGGACAGGTCAAGGAGGTGGGATGAGGTTAGTGGGTAGGAGATGGGGGTGGTGCTAGAGGTAGGAGGAATGGTTAGGGAGGCAGGGGTGAGCTAGGCTGGTTTTGGGAAGCAGTCGAGTAGGGGAGATTTCAAAGCTTGTGAAGAATACATTGATACCCTTGGGCTGCAGAGTTCCCAAGCGAAATAAGCTGCAGGAACTGCATCTCCTTCGGGTGGCATCACGGTGGCAACGCAGGAGGCCCAGGATGACCTTTCGTCCAAGAAGTGGGAAAGGCAGTTGAAATGATTTGCAACTGGGAAGGTGTAGTTGTTTGTTGCGAACCGAGCGTAGATGTTCCGCAAAGCAGTCCCCAAGACTCCACTTGGTTTCCCCGATGTAGAGTAGGCCATAAATCGGGAACAGCGGATCCAGCATACCACATTAGCAGATGTGCAGCTGAACATCTGTTTGATGTGGAAGGTCTTCTCAAGGGCTGAAGGGGGAGGTGTAGGGGCAGGTGTAGCACTTGCTCCAGTAGCAGGGCAAAGTGCCAGGGGTGGTGGGGGTGGAGGGGAGTGTGGAGCAGACAAGGCAGTCACAGAGAGTGGTCCCTCCGGAAAGCAGATTAAAAAAAAGGTGGGGAGGGAAAAATGTCTTTGGTAGTGGGGTCAGATTGCAGATGGCAGAAGTGTCAGAGTATGATACACTGGATCTGGAGGTTGGTGGGGTGGTACGTGAGGACAAGGGGGATATTATTGAGGGGAGGGGATGTGAGGAATGAGTTGCAAGAGACGCATCGAGGGCATTTTGGACCACTATGGAGGGGAAGTTGCAGTCCTTGAAAAATGAGGACATCTGGGGTGTCCGGGAGTGGTATACTTCATCTTGGGAGCAGATGTGGCGGAGGCGAAGGAATTGGGAATAGGGATTGGCCTTTTAGTAGGAAGGTGGGTGGGACGAGGTGTATTCTAGGTAGCTGTGGGAGTCGGTAGGCTTGCAATGGATATCGGTTTCCAGATGGACGCCAGAGCTGGTAACAGAGGGGTCCAGCGAGAGCGAGAGCAGCGATGGTCCAGGTGAACTTAAGGCTGGGGCGGAAGGTGTTAGTAAAGTGGATCAACTGTTAGAGCTCTTCATGGGAGCACAAGGAGGCGCTAATACAGTCATCGATGTAACCGAGGAGGAGGTGGGGAATAGGGCCAGTGTAGCTTTGGAAGAGGGATTGTTCCAAGTACCCTAGAAAGAGGCAGGCATAACTTGGGCCCTTGTGTGTACCCAAATGTAAAGATGAGGTGTTGGGAACCAGGGAATTGGAAGTTTGAGAGTTGGAGGGCGTGGGTGATGACATAGGTAGGGAGTTCTTGGACCAAGGGGGAGAAAATGGAGTTGAGATAAGTGGAGAGAAGTTCAGTGGGGCAGGAGCAGGTGGAGACAATGGGTCGACCAGGGCAGTCAGGTTTGTGGATTTTGGGAAGGAGATAGAAACGGACGGTGCGGGTTTGGGAAATGATGGAGTGGAGAGGTTGTGAGTGGGAGGTCACTTGAGGTGATGAGGTTGTGGTTGGTTTGGGAGATGACAGGTTGGTGGTTGGGGGTGCAATCATGATCAAGGGGGTAGTATGAGGAGGTGTCAGAGAGCTGGCATCTGGCCTCAGCGATGTAGAAGTCAGTGCACCATATTACAACTGCACCTCCCTTGCCCATGGGTTTTATAGCGAGGTTGGGGTTGGAATGGAGGGACCAGAGGGCTGCACGTTCTGTGGTGGAGAGGTTGGAGTGGGTGAGAGGGGTGGATAGGTTGAGGCGATTGATGTCTCGACGGCACTTAGAGGTGAAGAGGTCGAGGGAGGGTAGGAGGCTTTCGCCTCCGCACTTACTACTTTAACCATGAGCCTAACCCTCCCTCTACAGACCCCTTCCCTCACTTCCAACACAACCCCTCCTCCTGGACACCACCCAAAGGCCTCGGACCTTAGAAATAGGGTCTAGTTATGCTACAAAATTGAGAGAAGCATGCAAATGCATATGTAAAATGCAAACTCTGAGTGACTGAAGGTCATAGGTTTAGGAGGCACTGTCAGAGAACTTGCTGCAGTAGATTTTTTAAGCACTGACAACTGCTACCATGGTGCATCATGACTGTGGCTTGTGGAGTTGGAGGTTGAAGTGAATTACTTACTGCAGAATACTCAGTGTCTGATCCTGTGTAATCAACTGCTCAAGTTATGTTAAATGATAAACCCCTATCCACTTTCCCGCAGGCTATGGTTTTGATGTGGGGTAGAAATTTGCTGTGGTCATGCTTTTAACTAAAAAAGGAACAACGGCTAGATCTTCATCGGAAATAGTCATTTGTACGGCACAAATTTTACTTGTGAACTTAGCAGCCCAAGTTTAAAGGTTGTCTACATCTTGCTATAAGCAGGCAGAATGGTTCATTCTGAAGAGTTGAGCACTGCTTAACCATTAGCATTCTGATCTTTTGATGATCGACCGCATATTGATGAAGCAGTTGATAATAGATGGGCCGGCAACACTGCCCTAAGGAACTCTTGCAGCAATATTTCAAAGGACCGAAATGATTGACCTCTGACAAACAACCAACTTTGAGCTAGGTATTACCCCAACCAGTGGAGAGTTTTCTCAATTGCTGTTGGGTTGTTTTACTAGAGAGCTTTAATAAAATATTTGATCAAATGTCATTTTGCTGACATCTGGAATTCATGCTGTTTGTTCATTTTTGGACAAAAGCCTTTAGGAAGTCTGTGGATGAATGTAATGTTGGCAGAACACAAACATACTCAATGGTGCTATATTAATGGTGTGAATGTATACTGCTGATAGCCCTGGTAACCATATCTTCTTGATGACAACAGGCTAGTAGGGCAGTTTTGGTGATGCATCTTGTGCACGTGTATGGACAATTTTCCAGTCTGTGGAGCAGATGCCAGCATGTTAACTCTACTAAACAATTTGGTTAGATGGGTAATTAATTTTGGAATACATGTCATCAGCACTGCAGCTGAAATATTGTCAGGGCTACATTCATTGCTATATTTAGTGTGTTCAGATGTTTCTCCATATCACATGGAATGAGTTGAATTTACTGAATACTGATTAGGCACAACAATAAGTCAGTGAGATAGAATATGGCTACTTCAACTCTTTTCATTGTCAGTTGATTTTTTTACAAAAAATACAATGAATTACTACTCTATTCCAAATTTGGTTGAAAATGGCTGGAAATGCTTCACTTTTTCTTAAAAAAAGAAAATGCAGAGTTCTGCTATCATTTACGGTGGGGTCATATGTGATGCCTTGATTAAACTGCTTTGGTTAGAAATTTAATCTTTTTTAATCATTCATGATTGAATGTAGCAGGTTGACAGAGCTTTGGCCTATCTGGTGGTTACCAAACTGTTTAGCTACCTCTAGCATACTGCTTCTGCATGGAGTCCTATGTTGTGTTGATTTGTCATTTGCAGGCCCACCTGGCATGCTACTCTCTTGCATTCCTTATTTAACAAAATGTTTACCCCTGATTTGATTAGTGTAGAGGGTGTGATTTGGTTCCTCAAGATTACAGATTATATTGAATGCTATTCCACAGTTGCTAATGGCCTAAAGCACTTCACTGATCCCCTGGCTTCACTACTATATATTGTTCTAAATTAAAATAAAAATTTTACACGATGTCAAACATGACAGGGACTACCCGTGTAACAACAGAAGTATGTTTCAAAAACAAAAGGAGCATGCTAAGATCTTTCCTCCAAATACTAGCACGGGCAGATGGATTTGTGGCAGACTGATTGGTGAGTAAGAAGGATTCTCTTTGTGACAGTTCACTCATCACCTGCCAATAACTCAGTCTTTCAGCCACATGCTTTAAGACTCAAACAACATCCATGGTGCAGGGTTAATGTTAAACATTCAATAAGCTGTGCCCTCCTGACTGATACCACTACACTGTCAGCTCCAACAAATTAATCTTGCCAGAAGAACATGACATTCTCATGCATAGTGAAAGACGGGTCAGGAATACTGTCTGAAATCTATCATTCTTGTATGTATGGCTATATCATTTGCTGCTCAACTAAACAGACCGTTTTTTTGGCACAACTCCCCAAATGTTATTAAAAAGGACTATGCAGGGTTGACTAGGTTGGGTATGCCATTGTCTTCTTGCGTGACTAGATTGACTGATCTAGATTTACTCAGTCGACAGTTTTAGTATAACTGACAGCTTACTTGGCCATTTGGTCACATGCATTGCTGAGAATCTGGAATCATATATAGGCTATACAAGGAAATTATCACAAAATATCAACCCGCAAAAGAACATTAATAAATCAGAAGATTTTTAATGATGATCTGGTTGTTTCATGATTATTAATACCAGCTTTTTATTCTATAGCTAGCACGATGAAAGCTAAAGTCATAGCCTCTGGATTCCTATTCCGATAATGCACTCGCTACGTTACTGCATTCAATAACTCAGAAGTTCTCCCAATCATGGTAGGATAAAATTAATCCATAAAAGTTGAGGATTGAGAGACAAGCTGAAGTCCCTAAGATGTTAAAATTTACAGGTATTACAAAAAGCATAAAAACAGAATTCAAATTAAAAAATCAGTGTTTGTATATTTTGCTGAAACCCTTACTTTTGATATTAACTTTAATTGGAGGAAAAGTGGTAAGTGAAAGTTTAGAATACACAATCTGACTGCTGGGTTTCCAATCTGAATACTATAAACTACAAAATAGAAGTTTCTGCATCTAATACAATACCATACCTTCGATGCTGATGACAACTTCAACAGCACCACCGACAACAGGAACAGATACTAGCAAAGAGTTTGCTAAAATGGCACTCCATCTACAGTATAAATTTATTTTAATATAGAAAATATCAGTTCTCAGCTATGGCCATTAAACTATGAATGGTTCACATGCTCAAGTGCAAACTATGCAAAGAGTCACTAAAGTGTACCAAATACTTTAACTCAAATGAAAAGTTAGCATCCAATTAAATACTTTTACCATGCTGGATTAGAAATAAAGCTGCTTAGAAGTAAACTGGGAATACATGTATCACTTCTTCAAAAGTTGGCTAAAGTGTACCACGTTAAATTTAAATATCTAACTAGGCAAAAACTTGTTTTGAAATTATTGAGCTCACATGGCCAGGATAGATAGTAGAATTGGTGTGACTTTATTCCTACATGGATTGAGTACCTCAGGTTTGTTACATGTCAGACTGCAGGTAAAATGCAAAAGATGAACATAATTAGGAAGCTGTATTGCCACAATGTTTTGAACAGAAGTGAAATTCTGTCACGAAGCTGATCATTAATAGGTGAAAAATGTCATTCTAAAATCATCAACTGCACAATCTACACAACTCTGGATAACTACAAAGTCTAATGTAGTAAAATGAACATTTATTTGATGGCATGGTCTAAAACAACGCAGGTTTGTAAAGGGCAAGTTATAATAAACCTAGCTGAATTTTGAGAAAATAACGAGGATAAAATGCAGGACACGTGGTAAAAGTGTTTGTATTCAAACAACTTCACATGACAATTGATCGGTGGTTCAGTGATTAAGCACTACCTCGCAACACCAGGACATGGGTTCAATTCCATCTTCGGGTGACAGTCTGTGTGGAGTTTGCACATTCTCTCCATGTACGCATGGGTTTTCTCTGGGTACTCTGGTTTCCTCCGACAGTCCAAAGATGTGCAGGTTAGGTGGACTGGCTATGCTAAATTGCTCATAGTGTACAGGGATGTGTGGGCTATGTGGGACAGCCATGGGGAATACAGGGAGAGGGTGGGGGTGGGGGTGGGTCTGGATAGGATGCTCTTTGTAAAGTTGGTATGGACTCAATGGGCTGAATGGCTTGCTTCACACTGTAGGAATTCTAAATGGTTAGAAGTATGATGTATCAACATTCAAACCCCATTTTAAAAAAGGAAAAAAATGCATTATTATGTTGATAATAACAGTAGTATCTACTGACAATTTAACGGTTACTGTTCCTCGGTAGAGTCTGCCCTGTCTTTCCTCCACAAGGCAGGATTACAAATTATATTTCTCAATTGAAGCAATTTAAAAAAAGACATTTTTTCCCCAGCAACTCATCACAAACTGCAGTATATTCCAAAACAAAATATCTGTCTTTACGGCATAAACAGTGATTTTTTTTGTCTTCATGGCTTCAAAGATGTATTCGAAAAAAAGGGCTTTGACGAAAAACTGGATGATTTGAAAAGCAGTAGGTATCAGAAGGCAGAAAAAAGGGTAAAAGGATTCTTGCCCCTAGGGTTTAATATGGGACTGTCTTTTTAAAAACAAGACACATGGTTACCCAAAACCAAAAAGACATGTCTATGGATGTTGTTCATATATACAAAGTTTCACAAAAAGACTTAACAAAAATGGCAGCATATGGAGGTGAAGACCACCCATTTGTTAAAAGAGAAAATTTATTAAGACGTAGGAAATGGTAAACAGGGACAACGGGCACAATTTCAATTTGTCAGAATTTGACTAGCAATGTTTCCTAAGGATCTGTATTAGGGTTTAGTTCCTCACTATATATTTAACTATGATTTCACTGAATCAAACAAAAAAAAGTGTCATACATCTAAGCTTGAAGACAAAAATACTGCTACTTCAGGTGAGACTGTAAACATTGCAGATGAGAGTGAAAGGATATTGATAGATTAAGTGGGTGGGCGAGATGTGGCAGATTGAATTCACTGTGGGAATCTAAGAAGCCATTCACTTTGAATCCACATTATAAAAGGACCAGAATGAACACCTCCAAATAATGAGAATATAGGAACTATGGATAAGCAGAAAGATTTAAAGGTCCAAGTAAAGAATTGGCAGACAAGCACAAAAAAAATCTTTCAAGTAGCTAATGGAATGTTGACTTTTATCTTATAAAAGATTGGATTACAACGAGGCAGATTTCATATCTTGTTACGGCTGTACAAAGCTCTTGTTAGTCTTCATCTGGAGTTTCACATTTAGTTCTGGGTGCCACTCTTCCAGAAGGATAACTTGCCTAAAAAGGGAGAAAGCAGCCAGATGCACCAGAATGAAACCAGAGTATATTCTGAGAATAGTTTGTATGTACTAGCCTTGTAACCCTTTGAATACAAAAGTGTAAGAGGCCATCAAAATGCAAAATGAAGTATTTCAGAGTATTAAAGAATTTTAACTTCTGAATCAGTCTAGAACAATATAGTATAACCTTATTAGAGGTACATCATTCCAGAAGTGAGGTCATGAAACATCTTTTTAAACAAAGGGTAGTTGAAATCTGGAATAGCCCTCCAAGAAGCTATTCAAGGTCAGTTAGCAAAAAACAAAAATCTTAAACTGACATTGAAAGATTCTTAGATAATAAAATGTGAGGTTGGATGAACAGCAGGGCCAGCAGCATCTCAGGAGCACAAGAGCTGATGTTTCGGGCCTAGACCCTTCAGAGAGCTCTCTGATGAAGGGTTTAGGCCCGAAACGTCAGCTTTTGTGCTCCTGAGATGTTGCTGGGCCTGCTGTGTTCATCCAGCCTCACATTTTATTATCTTGGATTCTCCAGCATCTGCAGTTCCCATTATCATTGAAAGATTCTTGCTAGGCAAGTATACTAAAGGATTATGGAACTGAGATTGGTAGATGAAGTTAGAATAAAGACAAAAACTGATTAGGCTTCTTCCTTGAGTCAATTAAAAGGCCTGAATGGCCTATTTCTGCTCCCAAAAAGGATGTTAAATGAAAGTCAAAGTGAAAATCAGAATATTTGAGGAATTGCAAGAAAAGATTGAAGAAGATGATAAAGAAATCAAAATGTGTGATCTCTGAAAATTAAAAGCAAAAAAGAGAAAAATGGCTCGAGTTTAAGAAACTTAGTCCCTGACCTATCAACAATTCACACCTTTCAAGTTATTTTACAAAGTTTCTCTCTGATGGGAAAGCTTGTAAAAATGATATGAGCAGATTGCGAGAATGAATATAAACATGTGAGTGGATCAACGATATTTGACATTTTATAAATAATAGAAAAATGATGAAAGTGAAATATAGAGTGTGCAAATTATAGATAGAGAAAAATGTTCTGAACAAGTGTTTGTAGGCTACTTATATGCAGCGTCTTAAAAAAAAGTCAAACCAACAGCCACTAACAACTCATTAAACACTATTCAGATCCTGCTTGCATTACCATTACTGCTCCAAATTCATTTTTATGGACTGTGTGATATCATTTGTGGATCTTGACACATTATTAAACAGCTTTAGAAATTGGGTGAAAACAGTTATGTTGCGGGTCATCAAACTATCTGTGAGTCAAAGTACATTGTGTCATTCGAGATAATGGGAACTGCAGATGCTGGAGAATCAAAGATAACAAAGCGAGGAGCTGGATGAACACAGCAGGCCAAGCAGCATCAGAGGAGCACAAAAGGGTTTCTGACTAAGGGTCTAGGCCCGAAACATCAACTTTTGTGCTCCTAAGGTGCTGCTTGGCCTGTGTTCATCCAGCTCCTCACTTTGTTATATTACATTATGTCATTCTTCAGCTTTTGACCCATAAAGATTTAAAAACTGATCATACCAATACAAAACAGGTAATTTAACTGAATTTCAGTTGACAGATTACATGAATGGTGCGAGAGCAAAAGATAAGTCTACAGGCACCAGCAGAATGCACTTAAACACAAACTAGTTCCATTTTATTTAGTTTGTAAAAAAATTTCTATCAAGAAAAGAGCCTGCTGGCAGGTTTACATGTTATAATCAATATCTATGACCCTTGGACGAGGATAATAATTGACAGCTTAGGTTTCTGTCACATTCCTTGATGATTCAACTCCTTTCATACAAGTAAATTGTGACAATATCCCGTTTTAAAGTAATCTTTATTCCAAGTTTAAAATAGAGGCATGTAAACAAAATGTGTTCAATTTATTTATTCAGATACCAAATTAATTTACAATTCTCAAATTTATCAGGGTATTCAGAAAAAAAAACAAACAAACATTCTCGATTGTGATGCAAAGGTCTTTGATCCATGTAATTACAGGATACTGTAGCTAGTCACCGTTACTCGGCTTCTTATTCAGAAGCCTGGGCATTGTTCTGGAGATAAGCTCAAACACCACCATGGCAGAGCGTTTGAATTAGGAGAAGTGTAGGTCATTTGACCGCTCAAGCCTACCAAGATCAGGGCTGGTCTAATTCCTGCCTTAATCCCACTTTCCTGGCAGCCCTCATAACCGAAACTTCCTTTTAAGTCAAAAGTCTGTCCAATACAGTCTTGAATGCAGTCAATGTCTATCCACCTCCACTCTCTTAAGTAGAAAGTTCCAAGATTAAAAGGCCCTCAGGGAAAAAAACAACAATAATTCTCTTAAACGTGATGCCTCATATGGTAATTGTAATGAGGTCAGCCAGGTGGATCTTATAGAAAAGATGTCCCCTGATTGGACCAAATTAACAGCCCCGATCAGGGATCCCTAGCTGGCAGATATAAACTGGCGTGTCCGGGGTTCTGTTCACTCAACTAGTTCAGAGGAAGGTGGATCAGTGTCAAGGACATTCCAAGTGTAAATAAAGGGTAATTTGGTGACAGGATATCAGCCCCTGTGGAGTTATTTCAGCTCACTTTTACACTCCCTAGTTCTAGATTTTCCCATCAACATCCTGTTATGACCTCTTACAATCTTATGGTGCAATAAGATCATTTCACATTCTTCTAAACTTAAGTGAATACAAGCCTTATTTGTTCAACTCTTCTTGAAAAAGGCAGCTCTTTCATCCAATGAATCAAGCTTTGACAATTTAAATTTCATGAATTAAGTGAACCTCTAGTAAGTAATGGTAACAACAAAGCTACCAGATTGTTGTAAAAAATGATCTGGTTCACAAATATCTATTAGAGAAGGAAAGATGTCACCCTTACCTTTTCTAACTCTAGACCCAACCAATGTAGTTGACTGTCAACTTCCTCCAAAACAATCCAGCAAGTGAGCTACTTTTAGAAGACAGCACAGCACTAATTTCCTATGCACAATGGGGTGGGGTTTGATGTACAGATAGTGTCATTGGAGTAGTAATTCAGATGCTCAGGATAATGCTGGGTTCAAATCCCATCATGGTGAAACTTCAATTCCAAATGGTGTTAGTTGAATTTAAAAAGGTAGTCTCAGTAACGGTGACCAGGAAACTACCATTGGTTTTCAAAAGATACCCATCTGGTTCACTAATGCTCCTAAGCAAAGAAAAATCGATCATCCTTACTTGGTCTGGACTGCATGTGCTCTACTCATAACTGCTCTTTGAAGTGATCTAGCATGCCATTCAATTCAAAGCAAACAGGGAAGGGCAACAAATACCGATCACTTGTGATGATCAGACCCCATGAAGAATTGAGTTAAGAAAGCAAAAAGGATAGTCAATAAATACCAGAGATAGTAGGAACTGCAGACGCTGGAGAATCTGAGATAACAGGATGTAGAGCTGGATGAAAACAGCAGGCCAAGCAGCAGAGGAGCAGGAAAGCTGACGTTTCGGGCCTAGACCCTTCTTCAGAAGAATCTTTTTTTCTGAAGAAGGGTCTAGGCCCGAAACGTCAGCTTTCCTGCTCCTCTGACGCTGCTTGGCTGACAATAAATACCAGGCTTGTTAGCAATGGCCTTCTTATATGAATAGGTAAACAAAGTCCATAAAAACAGAGGGCTTTTTTACAAAGTGTGAGAATTTCTTCAAGAACAAAAAAAAAGACAAGATACCAGGCTGTAGGGAGGTAAGCAGACAGCAAAAGAAAACAGAATGCAGGGGACTGGGTCTGCCCCAAGATGAACAACAGGATGTAGAGGAATCATTCTGGTTCAAAGCAGGTAATAAAATTCACTAAAAAATTGTTACTTCTCATTACTTGGAGAACAGGTTGCACCAATTAATGATGATCATGCTTTTAAACATAGGACCCAGTGGTGGCATTCGCACTGAATCTGAATGTTCTGGGTTTAAGTTCCGCTCCCGGAAGGAGCACATAATCTAGGTGAAAACTTCAGTGCAGGACCGTGAAAATACTGTGTTGTCTTTCAAATGAAACATTCAACCCAATGGCATTAAATACCCTCCCAGGGAGGCAGGTCCAATGGCATTGAGAAAAATGTCTGGCTTCTACCATTTTTCTGGTTAATATTCATTCCACAATGTATCCGCCAACTGTTGACATTAGAACCATAGAAAAATAAAAGTCACAGTACAGAAAGTGGCCATTTTCCCTTTTGATCCAAGCTGGCTGAATAAACTAGATGCTCATTCTAATCCCACTCACCAAGACCTAGTCCATTGACTTATAGGTCACATGCTTCAGGTACAGATCAAAGTTCCTGTTAAGTTAGTTTAGGGTTTCCACCTCAACCACCAAACTGGGCAACTAACTCCAGAGAACTAGCACCCTTTGGGTGAAAATGTTTTCCATCATTTCCTTTTCTAAGTCTTCCACTGATCTTTTTAATTCTGTGCCCTCGGTAACGCATCTCTCCACTGGAGGAAACAAGTCTTCCTCGTCTACAGCTTCCCAGCTTCTCATTACTTTATACAGTTCAACTGAGTCCCTCTCAAACTTCTGTTCTCAGAAAAACAAACATCCTTGGCCAAATCAATCCTTCTTCATATCTGCAGTTTGTGTTGCCAGGGTTTGCATACTCGTAAATCCATTCTGTCAATATATTACATTTGTCCTGTAATGTGGTGATCAGAACTTTACACAAAAAACTCTAGCTGTGGCCCAAGTGTTCTATATACTTCCTTATCTATTTGTCCTACCACTTTCTTGGACGTGTGGGCGTGCACCTCCAAAACTTCTCATTTCTTCTATTCTTCTCAAAGCCCTCACCGTTTTTGTGTCCTTTTGCCTTGCTCGCTCTTCCGAAAATGTATGTTCTCACAATTCTCCAGACTGAATTCTACTTGCCACTTTTCCCTATAATCTACCAAACTGCTGAATATCAGCCTCCAATCAACAGCCATCCTTATCACTATCAGGTTACTTAGCCAACTGTGGTGTCAACTGCGAATTTCAGCAAGATGTCATCTTGCTTGCAGAAACTAAGTAGTCATTATTGAAAAAAAAACTCAATCATCTTCACTGAGAAGAGCTGTGATAAAGTGTGGCTCATCGAAATCAACTATACACACATCACAGTTATTGCATAAATAGACCAGAGACATGTAGTTCAGAAGAATGAAATCTGACCTTAATAAAGTGACTTCACACATAACATGCTCTATGGTAGTAATGCCTTCACTGCAATCAACTTGTACTTAAAATACACAATCTGCTTGTCTAAAATATCGTGTACTCTTGTTATACCAAGGGAATACAGCTTTAACCAACATTCATGCAATGCTAAAACAACAGTATCACTACTAAATAGAGGTTTTCTGAAGAAAAATAAATTACTCATGCAGACAGACACAGTCTGTTACCAAATTTAAAAAGGCCACAGGTTCCTTTATAACTTTAAAATTAACCATAAAAATAAATTGATAAGTTGAATTTCATTAAGCTTATAAACACACTTGCAAATTATGTACATTTTCAAAGACTACAAAACATCTCAAAGTACTTAATTGGCTCTAAAGTGAAGTCTTGGGTATACTGTTTTTCTGCATTTCAACTTCGCAGATCTTAAGAGAAATGCACATTTTCCTGTTTAACAAAGTGGAATAGAGTAGTAACATTTTCCTCCACAGATAACAGTTTTAGCCCTTTTGTTTTAATTGCACATAAAGCTTGGTTAATATAAAAGACCATTAAAAAAATTGTACAAAATCACAGCTAATTTGGCTTATAGACAGACTAAAGCTCATATTGCTATTTCAGATGCCACTTTCATTAGAAAGAAGCTAGTCATGATCTCATTTGAATTCAGTCCCAGGTTTACCGCAGACTACATAACAAAACGGATTGCTGAATGTGATTTTGCTTTTAGTGTACTTCTAAAACAATAGATAACATATTCCTACTTGAAGAAAGAAACCACGCAATCTAGGCACGATTTTTGTTAGATTTCATGTTATCAATCGTCAGTTTGTAAATAGCTTGGGAGCTGTTTGGCAGGGGTGGAGAGGGAGGGAAGGGCAAAACAGCACAACAGAGGAGCAGCAGAAAAGAGATTCAAAGTTTTCAAACTTACCATCAGAGCTCACTGTATCATTTGGGTCTCCTGAACTGTACCCAGCCTCTCTGTAATCAACCCAGTTCACACCTTCAAAGCTTTCATAATCTGACTTTTGCTGGTCTTTTACTGGGACTACAGTAAAGTGATGCATTTTTCCCAGCCCAATCTGTGCCTGTTTTTTTCTGCCTGAGCTGAACAGAAAGGACTCTTTTGCTAAGATTGCATACCAACACTGTGCGGTCACTTCCTCTGGAAGGAAATTACTAGGTTCTGAACTCCTCCCAAAATTTGAGCTGGAAAGCTCAATGACTTGCCTGAAATTCTGGCAACTGACTGTTCAACTTTGTACTTAGCTGCTAATAACTTCTGAGAAGTGACTCAAACAGGTACAGTAAAATGCAAAATAGAACAACAACTCCAGCATGTTCCTTTGGAAGTTATATATTTGACACAGATCTAACTCTGCCTTCTCAAACCTGACTAAACAAGATTTGAAACAAAGAGCTTCTCTAAGCAGACTGTCCTTCCAATTTTGGGAACAATCTAACATTCTAAGCAACATCAAATTTCAAATGATCTGTTAAAATTATGTATCTGTTTATTGTTGCTTCCAAGAAATATTACCATTTTCTTTATGACCTCATATGCAACAGCTGTATGCTTGCAGCCAAATACTGAACTGAACAGAAACTTTAACACTTGTTTAGAGGCAGTAGAGGCATACAACATCATTCTCACAGCTTCCATACACATTTTGACAGCCAGAAAGACAAGTATGGTGATGACATATGCACAGAATGTTCCTCACATGTTCATGCAATATCATTAAAATACGCTAGGGCGTAATCTCCTGGCTAACATAACAGAATTACAACCACTGGAACATAGACGAAGTATTCTTCTTTCGGCAAGGTGCAAACTGATAGTTTAGCAGAATGCATCAGTCCTTTATGTTAAATGCAGTAGCCAATAACCAAGTTGAGAAATAATTAGAGATAATGGGAACAGCAGATGCTGGAGAATCCGAGATAACAAGGTGTGGAGCTGGATAAACATAGCAGGCCAAGCAGCAGATCGTTTTGGAAAGAGAGCGAGAGCGCACGTGGGGTGGAGGGTGAAGCCAGCGAGAGGAAAAAAAAAGAGGGCGGGAAAGAAGAGAGAGTGAAAGAAGAGAACGTGAACCAGAGAGAGAAGAGAAAGCCGAGAGAGGGAAAGGGAGGGTGAAGTGAGAGAGAACGAAAGAGAGAGAACGAGAGAGAGAACGAGAGAAAAAGAACGAGAGAAAAAGAACGAGAGAAAAAGAACGAGAGAAAAAGAACGAGAGAAAAAGAACGAGAGAAAAAGAACGAGAGAAAAAGAACGAGAGAAAAAGAACGAGAGAAAAAGAACGAGAGAAAAAGAACGAGAGAAAAAGAACGAGAGAAAAAGAACGAGAGAAAAAGAACGAGAGAAAAAGAACGAGAGAAAAAGAACGAGAGAAAAAGAACGAGAGAAAAAGAACGAGAGAAAAAGAACGAGAGAAAAAGAACGAGAGAAAAAGAACGAGAGAAAAAGAACGAGAGAAAAAGAACGAGAGAAAAAGAACGAGAGAAAAAGAACGAGAGAAAAAGAACGAGAGAAAAAGAACGAGAGAAAAAGAACGAGAGAAAAAGAACGAGAGAAAAAGAACGAGAGAAAAAGAACGAGAGAAAAAGAACGAGAGAAAAAGAACGAGAGAAAAAGAACGAGAGAAAAAGAACGAGAGAAAAAGAACGAGAGAAAAAGAACGAGAGAAAAAGAACGAGAGAAAAAGAACGAGAGAAAAAGAAAGAGAGAGAAAAAGAAAGAGAGAAAAAGAAAGAGAGAGAAAAAGAAAGAGAGAGAAAAAGAAAGAAAGAGAGAGAAAAAGAAAGAGAAAAAGAAAGAGAAAAAGAGAGAAAGAAAGAGAAAAAGAAAGAGAAAAAGAAAGAGAAAAAGAAAGAGAAAGAAAGAGAGAGAAAAAGAAAGAGAAAAAGAGAAAGAAAGAGAAAAAGAAAAAGAGAAAAAGAGAGAGAAAGAAAGAGAAAGAGAAAAAGAGATCTCAGACCAAAATTCCAGTCTCGCAGCTAGGATGTGTACACGCACGCACACCTCATGCTTTTTAAAACATTTTTATGGATGTAATGCACAGAATATTAGTGTGCTAAGAGTAATAAGCAATTACGTGATAAAATTAAAATGATCAGAACCTTGCAGTTTCTTTGGCAGGGGTGGGGGCACCTCTCTAAACAATAGCAATGCATGTTTTAACAGTAATTAGGCCAAGGAGTCAAAACAATTTTTTTTAAGGACTCAAGATTTTCTGGAAGCCACAAATCAGGGGATCTTCTATCATTCTAACTCCATTAGCTGATGTAATTACCATGACATCATCTATTGTATTTGTGAAGATATGGAGTATTTGGACTTAAAGAAGCAGAATTAGAAGAATTTATCAAATCTTTCATTATCCATCACAAATAACCCCCAATAAACTTAGAGCCACAATACATGGGGAAGTATGAATTTCTTTGACACCACAGAAGTCTGGGTCTTCAAGTCACAGTCGGAGAGGTACAATGAATGTTGACTGCAATTTAACCTGCCTATTTAGCAAATTTTTGCTGGAACTTTTGCATTATGATGTTGGTTCCATTGGGGATGTGGGAACTTGCACCATCGTGAAGCAAATTGCTGGGCTACGTGTCCAGCCCAGCCCAGTCCCTTTATCATGCCATGAACTAAAGACAAGCCGCTTTGTCTCCAGTTCATCAGTTCATTGCTTTAAAATACAGCAGTCAATCTCCAACGCTACACCACTTCACCCAGTGGCAGTGACAACCCCCAACCTGCATGCACGCCCACTACTAATGTTCACCCTTTCCTGACCCTTCTGACATGGGGAATTCTGCTGGAGGTTCCTGAAACAGAATATCAAGAGAGACTTCATGCAGTCAACGTGCACTAGGTAGTGGCAGTATTATCCATAGTTGATTGGAGAGCTGACCACGATGGGTATATTGGCTTATTCAACAGACGTGTTCCTCAGCAGGCTTTACATTACTTAAGTGTTGTTCTGACTAGACCCCTGCATAAAATCAAGTCTGCATCATTCCGGCTAGCTGATTATCCCATTGTCAAACGTGAATTTTGCATCAATTCAGTCAAAACTGGTGATCAGAAATTAAATATCCTGCGTAAGTATCACAGATGTGTCCACCAAGACATCAACAATATTCCAAGGCACATTGGGAGGAAACTGCTCCTTCCCACATCCAATGATTTAGGACAGCATTTACAGCGGCATGAAAAAGAACAGACACACACTAATAACCCAAACAAATAGTTACTTTCAAGTCCTGACGAAGGGTTTTGGCCTAAAATGTTGACTTCCCTACTCCTCGGATACCGTCTGACCCGCTGTGCTTTTCTAGCTCCACATTTATGGACTGTAGCCTCCAGCATCTGCAGTCCTTACCGTCACCATTTTCAATCACAGTATTCGGACTGTTGATTACCAGGCCAAGATTTCTTACACAGCTGTAACTTCCCTGGAGAAGGTGAGTTTCCTACTTGAAATTTTGCATTCTTTGGAGCATAGTGACTATCAGGGAGGTGGGTCCAGAATTTTGATCCAGTGACAGTGAAGGAACAATGATACAGTTAAGACAGGAGGGCCTGTGGCTCGGACTGTAACTTGCTAATGGTGGTGTTCCTACAGACTTGCTGTTCATTTCTTACCAGTCACCACAACTGAGAGTATCTAAGGAGGCTGGCTGAGTTGTTGCAGTGTATCTAGTAGATGGCACACATTGTCCCTCCTATGTTGACAGCAAGGGACTAAACTGTGAAACCGTTAAGTTACCAATCAAGCAGTGAGCTTTGCCCTGGACAGTATCAGGGATCTTATGTTTCTGTTGGAGCTGTGCTCATCCAAGCAAGTGGTGATTATATGATCACACCTCTGACTGTACCTTGTGAACAGCAGACAAGCTCTGGAGGAGTCTGGAAGGGAGTTACTCACCACAGCATTGCGAGCCTTTGGCCTGCTCTTGTCGCCACAGTATTTATGCAGTGGGCCATATTCAGTTTCTGCTCCATGCTAAATCCCAGAATATATACAGTGGCGAGTCAGCAATGACAATACCATTGAATATCAAGAGGAGATGGTTAGATTCTGACTGGAGATAATCATTGCACGGTACTGATGTAGTAAACAACATTTGCACCAAACATCAGCTCCAGCCTGAACGTTAAGATTCTGCTGCATTTGGGCATGGGCTGCTTCAGTATCGGAGGAATCACGAATGGGCTACACCTCCCATTTCTGACTTTATGAACAAAGGAAGATTATTGATGATTGAGGCACTGAAGGTGCTTGGGCCTCGGACATTATCCTGAGGGACTCCTGCAATGATGACTTGAGCAGAAATGATTGACCTCCAGAAACCACAACTATCTTCTTTTGAGCTAGCTGTGACTCCAACCAGTGTGGAATTTCACCCCACTCACCCCAATCCACATTGGCTCCAGTTTTGCTACTGTTCCTTGATGACATACTCATGTAAAATACTGCATTGAGGTGACTGCATTTGCTATCAGTCATTCTTATATCATGTCTGGATTTCAGTTTTTTCAGCAATATCTCAAGAAATGAGAGTAGGAGCTGAGCAGGCCTGGTGGAACCATACAGAGCAGGTTATTGCAGAATAAATGCCACAATGGTAGCACAACTGACAACACCTTCCAATGCTTGGCTGATGATTGGAACAGAATTTTTGCACCGCAATTGCATGGGTGGATATGGTCTCTGTGGGTGGCACATAATTGGGCAATTTTCCATATTGTCAGTGGATGCCAGTATTGCAACTGTACTGGAACAGTTTGGATTGAAGAACAGCTGGTTCTGAAGCCAATGTTTTCATGCCTACTGCTGGTATGTTGTTAAGGCTCACAGTAATAGAGACAATGTAATCCATTTTATCAGCTGAAACCTGTTCTGTGAGCCCAATAACTCAAATGAATTAAAAAGAAGGCCTAACAACTATAGTTGCGGATGAACAAGTCAACATCTCTAAGCATATTTAATTGTGTCCAGGTTTATCAGTAAAATTTCCCGAGCTGGTCCGTTAGTGAAGTGGCAACTTGGATTACAAAATTGTGATTTTCTAATTTAGCCATATATGATATTAGCTACATATACAAAAAACCAACCGTGTTCTTGAAGTTACATAACAATTTGTTTAATATACATTTTTCCCCACCATATGTCTTGCTAGAGAATGTCAGCCTTCTTTATTAAAATTGTAATGGATTTCATCAGAGCATTTCCCACACTTGTCCCTCAAATTTGAATTTATATTGTGAGAAATAAAATCTACCATTGTAACTTCATTCAAGAATATTCGTAGATATGTTTTTAAATTTAAAAAAATCAAATTACTATTCAAGTCTGTTCTTGTATTAGTTGGAGTAAGATTTCAGAGAATGCAATGTGCCAAGATAATGTTACAGCATTAAACATAAAAGGAGAATCCAATCCAGCTTCAACTTGTCCACAAAAGGAAAAAAGATTGACTGGAATTCTGCAAGTTTGAACAACACCAGAAATGTACATTAAGAGTCTAAGACAACAAAGCTTTTATTTCAAAAACTTCCAAGAACTCATAGGCTAATGCATAGCTAACAATTCAGACTTGAACTTTGTGCAAAATTACAATGGCCTTGGAACTTCTCTGTCGTCTTGCTAAAACAATGTGAATTATGCAAGGCCTATAACCTTGGGAAGAGTTTATTTTGCTAAATGACAGGTCACTTTTACCCATTAGCAAACCACGTCCAGATACAAGCCATGCATCTAGGCTGCACATTTTACCTGACTTTTCCCTTCTATTTTTAAGGCCCCCCCCTTTCACAATATATTTTTACTAATGAATTACTTCAGACGCTGCCTCACCTGCAGTTTTGATGCTATCGTCCTCACTTAAAACTTTCTCCTGTTTATCCCAACCAGACCCCTTACTTTCTTAAGTTCAAGGAATTTTGACGTGAACAAAATACAGACATCAATTGGATTACTGATTTAATCAAATACTATCACATGATACTCTTGCCGCTAAAACACAGTCTACTATTCCAGGTTGATATTAAATAAAAAGTTGTGTATGAATACAAGTTATTAATCAACAGAAGTGGGACAATGCAGCCTACAAACCTTTCCATGACATTTGCAGTTATTTTGGTGTCAGTGCAAGTTCAATTTATGAAAGTCAGTAATTAGAATCAAAATTACATGCTAAAAATTGACTTCCAAAATAGGTGTGTCTAATTAGCACAGCATCTATTTAAACATGAAGTTTCACCCATTCAGTAAAATAACCCAAATTGAATTTTGAAAAAAAAAAATGAAACATATTTAAACTCCCGCTACTCTCCCTTTAGATAGGTAAATTAGTTTCAGAACCAGAAGCTAGAATTCTATCTTTATCTAAGTCTAAGGTAAGTCATGCCATAATTTTTGATCCATCGAAGATGGTCAAAATTCAAAGGAATTCGTTTCTTAGAAGACAAGATCTTGGAGGTAATAATTCATTCCTGGCCATAATGGATCAGCCAGCTATTCTTTATAATGTAATGCCCAACATTCACTTCTGTTTCACAGAATCTGGCAGATATAGTATGGCTTCATTAACATACTGCTAGATGAATTTCAATCCTTGGAATCTTTATTATACAGCTTTTCACACAAAAACTAAATTCTTACAGCCATCGTATTTTGGTCCCAATTTCAAAATATAGATGCGCAAGTAATTTGCATTTAAAACACCTCAAATTTTGCCATAAATTTTAGATTGAACTCAACATTTTTGTTCAGATACATTCTCACTGTAAAACTTTGTTTTACAAAGTGAGGCAAGGCCGATTGTCTAAGTGGTGTCATTCTCCACCACAGTCATGACCAAGGAAAAGACAATAAACATTAGCTTATTTTGATTTTGGTAAAGCTTTTGACAAGGTTCTGCATGATAGACTAATTAGCAGTTAGGTCACATGGGATTTACGGTGAGCTTGCCAATTGGATATAAAGCTGGCTTAATGGCAGAAGACAGACTAATGGTGGAGGGTTGCTTTTCGAACTGGAGGCCTGTCACCAGCACTGTACTACAGGGATCGATTCTGGGTCCTCATTTGTACAAATCATTTCAATAAGAACATAAAGGTCATGGGTAGTAAGTTTGCAGATGACACCAAATTTGGTGGAATACTGGATAGTGAAGAAGATTTTCTAAGGATCTAGATTAAATGGATCAATGGGCTGAAAAATCTGCAAAAGGAGTTCAATCTAGATAAATGCAAAGTATCGCATTTTGATACAAGAAACAAGGGTCGGGCTTATATAATTAATGGTAGGGCCTTGGGAAGTGTTGTAGGCCAGAGGGGCCTAGGGATGCAGGTACATAATTCTTTGACATTTGTATCACTCATAGGCAGGGCGGTTAAAAAGGTGTTTGGCATGTTTGCCTTCATGGTTCACTTCTTTGAGGTGTAGGTGTTGGGACGTCCTGTTGACACTGTACAGGACATTGGTGAGGCCTCTTCTGGAATACTGTGTGCAGTTTTGGTTGCCCAGTTATATAGAGTATATTAAGCTGGACAGGGTTCAGAACAGATTTACCAGAATGGGCAGCACTGTGGCTCAGTGGTTAGCACTGCTGCCTCTCAGCACCAGGGACCCAGGTTTGATTCTATCCTGAGGTGACTGTGTGTGTGGAGTTTGCACATTCTCCCCACGTCTGCGTGGGTTTCTCCAGTTGCTCCGCTTTCCTCACACAGTCCAAAGATGTGCAGGATAGCTGGATTGGCCATGCTAAATTACCCATAGTGTCCAGGGATGTTCAGGTTAGTCGAGTTAGACTTGGGAAATATAGGGTTTGGGGAAATGGATCTGGGAGGGATGGTGTAACTTGGTGAGCCAAATGGCCCGTTTCTACACTATAAGAATTCTATGACTGTCTATGAATATTGCCGGGTATGGAAGGTTTGAGTTACCAAAAAAAAAAGCTGGATAGGCTGCGACATTTTTCAGTGGAGCAGAAGGTTTAGAGGTGACCTGATTAAAAAAAAGCTTCTAAAACTAAATGATGGGTATGGATAGAGTTAATGGTGGTTGTCTTTTCTCTCGGATGGGAGATTTCAAGAATAGGGGGCACATTTTCAAGGCGAGAAGACAGACTTTTTTTTGTTACACAGAAGGTGGTTTGAGCATGGAATGAAGTTCCTGAGGAAGTGGTGATGCGGGTACAATTACAACGTTTAAAAGACATTTGGATAAGTACATGAATAGGAAACGTCTGGAGGGATATGGGCCGGGAGCAGGCAGGTGGGACTAGTTTGATTTGGGATTATATTTGGCACGGACTGGTTGGTCTGAAGATTCTGTCTCTGTGCTGTATGACTCTATTAACAATCAGATGGAGAACAAAAAAATACAAATTGGATCCAAGAGCAGGAAGGTATCGATCACAGTAAAATTGAGAAAGTCAGTCATTCTGAAACGTGACCCAAACATGTCAGCTCCAAGAAGAAATATGACTGCAGTCACATGCCTGGCACACCACTCCTACAGGTGTTAGTGGAAAAGCTATTGATATTTTTGGAATTTATGACAGGTAGTGTTAAAATATTAAGCCTTTGGCTTTTTTTTGGACTTCAGAATAGGAAATCATGAGTTCAGTTGAGAAGAGAACAGTTTCTCTCCCAACACGGGAACAGACTTTAGCTTAGCGCAGTTCAGTTGAGAAAAAACTAGTCACTTCAGCAGAAGTCCTTTTCTAGTTCTGAAGTGTCCAAGCCAAGAGAGTGTGTTTGGGATAGGAACTTCAAGTTGTTAGAATTGAATCATCTTATACCATCAGAAGAAGTGGAAAGAATTCATGCCATTAGAATCAAAAGAATCGTAAAATTGGCTCTGTAGTGCAAGCAATGGAAATTGGAGGGATCAGTGAAGTTAAAAAAAAACTTAAGAGTTAAGTTGGCATTAGAAGGTGTCACGAACACTGAACTTTACAAGACAATTACACTTCAAAATTTCCTTTTAACACAAAAGGTAAAGCACATGGCTGAAAAGGGAGAGTGGTGAATTCGTGGCAACCAGTTCAGTTTGAAGACATGCTCATGTAGCTCAAGGTTGCCATGGAGATGGAAACGAAGGGGAGAGAAAAACTCAAATAGAAACCCATTGAGGTACTGAAGTGCAGTTTATAGCACTTGACAGAATCACAAAACTGAGAAAAAGCTGCTGCTGAGAAGCATGAAGAGAAAAAAGTTGGAATGCTGTCTTGCTCCATAGGAAATGATAGAGGAAGAGAGTTTTACGAGAGTCAACTAATCAGTTTAGAAGGAATCAGATAGCGCGTCTCTGGAATTTTGGATCATCGGGTCTGTTGAGATCTGAAGGAAGCATCAAGCTGTTGAGGATCATCATTTCCAGAAAACCTCGGAGTGTGGAATTATTCTCACAGGCTATTAGAAGTTTTGAACAGGTGGGGCAGGGAATGGTGAACCTCTTCTGGAGAACTGAGTGACCGAGATCGTCCTTTCAGTGCTTCATACTGGACAGAAGGATGGGGTAAAGTAACTATCTCCTTTTAAAAAAGGTTAGCTCTGGCTGTCTTAAATTCATGCAAGACTTTCATTTTTAACTTGATGTATTAGCTGATTTGTTTATTAATGTGTGAATTAGATATAGAATCCCTAAAGTATCAAAACAGGCCCTTCGACCCAACAAGTCCACACCACCGCTCAGAGCATCCCCCCTATAATCCACCACTTAATCTACACATCCCTGAACACTACTGGCAATTTAGCATGGCCAATCCACCTAACCTGCATGTCTTTGGACTGTGGGAGGAAACCAGAGCACCTGGAGGAAACCCATGCTGACACGGGGAAAAATGTGCAAACTCCACACAGGCAGACACAGTCACCTGAGGGTGAAATCGAACTCAGGTCCCTGGCGCTGTGAGGCAGCAGTGCTAACCACTGAATCACTGTGCCACCCTGGTTGACTTTACTTTGTAACAATAACAGTTTTAAAAAGTGAAACTTTGTTCTCTGGTTATTTCAATGGCACTGTAGAAATTAGCTCATTTTCAAACAAACAGTCACTGGTCTCCAGTGGTTGGAAGTAGAATTTGAGGAATGCAAAGAATTAAGGTTTTCAGAACTGGAGAATGTTAAAAGAGGTAGGGAGGAAGTGAAGACATGGGAGGATTTGAAAGGATGAGATTTTCTTTTGTTTAAAATGAAATACTTTTGTGCAGGGATCCAAAGCCAGTGAACACCAGGGCAATGGATACAAGGCCAAATATAGGCAGATGAGTTTGGGATGACTAAAGTTTCTGAAGGGGGAAAATTTTCAGCTGGCCACAACAGCCTCAGAAGAATTCTATCTAGAAGAAACTAAAACATGGATAAAGGTTATCAGCAGGTGAAAATAGAGGATGAGATGGACAGCGTTGCAGGGGTGAAAACAGGCGATGAAGACAACTTGGAGTGGGAAACTCATTTGTGGTCAAACAGGAGCTAATGTTGGAGAAGAGACTAGCTCAGGCTCGGTGACCTGGGGAGGAGTGAAGTCAGTGACTAAGGAATGAAGGTTATGGTGTGGACCAAAGACATTGACTTCAGTCTTCTTAATACTTAATTGGAAGAAATCTCCATGCATGCTGCTTTTGCCCAACATTTGGGTACCAAATTAGGGTAAAGGAAGGTGTGAGGAAGTTGAGAGATACAGCAAGTGAAGTACAGCAATGGCTTATTAGTGAACATATGGAATTTGATATATATTGTTCATATTATTTTGCAGGGGGAAACTGTATTTTTTTTAATAATTCACTCAGGATGTGGATGTCTCTGGCTAGGCCAGCATTTGTTGTCCATTTCTAATTGACCAGAGGGCAGTTAAGACTCAACCACGTTGATGGGAGTCTGAAGTCACATGCTCTTCAGACCAGGTAAAGATGTCCTTCAGGAAAAGGAAATCTATGAACCAGATGGGTTTTTCCAAACAATTGACAATGGTTTCACAGTCAACATTAGGCCTTTACTTCCAGATTCTTTACTGAGTTCAAATTCCACCATCTGCCCCAGAACATTAGCTGAGTTTCTGGATTGATAGTATAGTGATAATGTCACTGGGCCATTGCATCTCTATTTCAATGTGAATACTGAAAGGGAGCCATTCGGACTGAGATGAGAAGAAATTTCTTCATCCAGAGAGTAGTGAGCCTATGGGATTCACCACCATAGACAACAGTCAAGACCAATATTGTATCATTTCAAGGAAGTGTTAGATATAGCTCTTGGGACTCAAGAAATCAAATGATATGGGGCAAAAGCAAGAACAGGCTGTTAAGTTAGATATTCAGCCATAATCATATGAATAGCAGAGCAAATTCGAAGGGCTGAATAGCCTACTCCTGCTCCTTTCTTTGTGACACCAGTGAAAACCATGTGGAAGTGCATAGAGAAGACACTGCAAGCAATTCTCTGGCTACAACTGAATAGTTAGACTGAAACTAGACAATGTGAACACGATGTGAAATTTAGATGAAATGCTACTAGACAGACAATGTAACACAACAAGGACTGGGTGACTGATGGGCAAATGGGACTTGGTGTGATCTATAACACATACAGTAACAATATATTTACATCAAAAGCACCTTCTTCTTCTGCAATGACCTCTACCTTGAGAGGGGCAAGAACAGTAATATTGTAAGAACATCATCACTTCTATGTCAAGCAGCACCACTGACAATATACCACTATTACTTCAACATCAGGTTCATGCTACTGCTGTGTGCTGATATACAGAATGCATGCCAAGACAGTAAAGTAATGCACTATTACATTAATTAGCTAATTCCCGTTAGAAAATAAATATTTGCCAAGAAAAACAAAAATATGTTGTTTATATTAAGGTACTCCCCTCATTAGTGGTTCCACAGCATTATATGGTTCAACATCAACAAGCTACTTTTGTGGAAATGAATCTGAGGAAGAGACCAACAGGACAGCATCAAGGCTACTGGAAGAAAGGATTCTTGTTTGGGTTTTGCTCGGGAGCAGACTTGAACCTCAAAAGCTTCACTTGGACCACAGAATAGCCAGTGTGATGACAAAGTTTTATACGTTATTAGATAATTTGCAATTTCAATATTTAGAGAATCCAAGTTTTGCAAAATTCATAGCCTATGCAGTGGCATTGAAGAAAATATTTACAAGAATAAATTTAAAAAAACCACATTCAATGGGGATGTAATATAACAAACGTTTTTCTCCTAAGCAGCATAGTCAAAGATGCTGCATCATTACACTGCAAACTGGTAAGATGTCAACATTTGTACAGAGACTATTAATTTGCTATCAAGTATGAAATTAATATGCTCAAAGTGACTTCATAATAGGATGACAAGTACAGCTGACCTCATGAGGCATCATTGTAGATATATGGCATCCAAGGGTTTTCAGGGAAAGCAACAACTGCAGCCAAAGGAAGCTGAAAAATAAGGCAGCATTGTCTGATGTGCCTTAATTAGGGAGCAGGCATTAATATTATTGCAACAAAAGTCCAGATTCAGTCAACTAGGATACAAGGAGATGGAACATGTGTTTGTGCTCACGGATAGTACACAGACAACTATCATTCAATTAGCTGGCAGACCAGCTTCCTTGCAGAGTTAAATCATTACTACAATCTTGTTTATCAATCAAAATGAGTAAAGTCAATGAAAATGTGGAAGTTCTGAAAGAGCTTTATGATCACAGATCTCTGCAATTACTAACTTAGTGTCAACTTCTTTTAACACGGAAATGCTATTTTAAAAAGTCACTGCTTTTGTAACCGCTTTTTTAAAATTCCATCTTAATTTGACAATGTCGTGAAGATAGATTACGGATAAACCAGGTGAAGTACTTCTACTCAAAAAGAAATGACGTATGTGTAACTGTGTATCTGTGTCAATTGATCCTTTGACTTGAAGATCAGTATGGGTGTCTGATAGTTAGGCTGCAGTAATCTAGATGAAGCCATAAAAAGGAGGAGAAGGTGGTTTAGAAGATTCAAAGTATTAAGGACACAAACAGTGGTTAATTACTACACTGGAATAGCTCTGTTTTCATAGAGTTAAATTTTAAAAAGCAAAGTTGGTTATTTACTTGCTCTCTTAGAAACAATGGCTAAATCTAGTCTCATGCTTATTTTTAACTACAAAATTTGGGCCGGTTTGTTTCCTGTAGTTTTACAACAGAATTGAGACCTAGAGCCCCCTACTGTTTATTCAGCAAATTCCATAAAATTATCTTCAGTTAACAATTCACCACACAGATTTCCATGTAATGGTTAATTGAGTTTAGAAAATTGAGTTTTATTTGAAGTTCATTCTTTAAGGAAGAAAACGATTACAACACATCCAAGTCAAGAATATTTATCTAGTCATTCTAATATTATCTTCAACTGTGTTTACATAATTACAAGTTAGACAGTCAGAGTTATATAGATCAGAAGCAAACCCTTTGGTCTAAGTCATCTATACTGACCAGGTTTCCTGAACTAAATTAGTTCCATTTGCCTGCTTTTGACCCATATTCCTCTAAATCTGCACTGCTGCAAACACACAAAGAGAAGCTTAATAATAAAAGCACAGTTAGACCAAACACAAATGTCTCCGCCCAATAAAGGGTAGGTAGTGGTGTATGACAAATGTCACTGGCCCAGTAATCTCAAACCCAGGGTTAATGATCTGGGAACATGGGTTCAAATGCTACCATGGTAGATAGTGAAATCTGAATCTAATGAAAACATGGAATAAAAAGTTGCCCCAAATAGTGACCAAGTGATCACTGTCAATGTCGTAAAAACCAGTCTGGTTCATTTTATGGATTAGTGCCCTTTAACGTCCCTCCTTTAGGAAAGGAAACTGTCATCCTTAGCTGGTCTGGCCTATACATCACTACAGGCCATCAGAAATGCCGATGACTCTTTAATGCCCTCTCCACAAGCAGAGATGTTCAAATAAACACTGCCGAGCAACACCCACTTCTGGTGAACAAATAAAAAATTAAATTTAAAGATCATGGCATGATGACTTCAGTTTCTTGGTGTTCTTGCGCATAATGGTTACAGAAAGATCACAGAATCACTACAGTGCGGAAAGCGGCCATTCGGCCCACCAAGTCTGTTCGGAAGGTCATTGCAGTCTCCCAATCCATCTGGTCCTGTAAACCTACATTTACCATTGCTAATCTACCTAGCCTGCACATCTTTAGACACTAGACGGGGAATTTCACATTGACAATCCACTTAATCTGCAAATCTTTGAACTGTGGGAAGGAACTGGAGCATTGTGCTGACACCCATGAGGACACAGCTAGAACATGAAAACTACACAGTCACTCAAGGCTGGAATCGAATCCGGGTCCCTGGCACTGAGTGGCATGATGCCATGCACCAGCAAGCTAATGCTTTCGGCTCAATAAATCCAAATCTGGCATACTAGCTTCTTGGGAAGTTCTACTGGCTGCTTTTGTCACCGAGTACTGCACAAGTCCAAAGTTGGAGGTGGTAAACCACAATAACTTGGTAAGGTGTAGGTTGAGAATTTCAACTATGTCATAGTAAGCATTAATCACATCCCAAGATCCTGAGACAATATATAAGTACTTTAGCAACGATTTACATCATGGCCACCAATCATTAACTGGTTGTAAAATTCTGTTTACATTATCTTAATGAAAATTTCACTATGCTACTTAAGACAGTAGTCCAAGCATTTAGGATGCATATTCAAAAGTAAGCAAACATAAATAATTGAAAACCAAGGAATGGAGAAGTGTTGTTGTTTTCTAAATACATGAAGCATCCAGGTGCCCAAACATACTGAAACTGATTTGATTGAAATGTGACAATACAGTGAATATCTCTCACTGGTATAAATTCAGGTCAAATCCCATTTAAGATTTCTACTGCAAGCTTATAAACATTTAAAATTCATAAAATGCCTTTTACAAACTTTGCAGGTCCGAAAGCAAATACACAACACTTTTGAAGTGTAGTCTTAGTTGCACTATAACAAATGTAAAAGAGGTAAAGGAGCAGATAAATGTGTGTCGAGGATGGTGGTTAGGAGGAAATATTGGCCAGGATATCAGAGAGTGCTCAGGGTTCTGCTTCGAAATAGTATCATGACAACTTTTATGTCCATCTCCAGGAACACTTGGCTTCAGTTTAACATTTCATGCACCAGACAGCCCCTTTGACAGCACAGCACTCCCATAGGATTGCACAAGATTTTTGCATTGAAATTTCAAGAATGCAATTTGAGGCCAGGACATTCTGAGCTTAAAAAAGGAGAGTGTGCTGCCACTGAGCCACATTGCCAGCACAAAGTATAACTTTCTTCAAATTAATTTTGTACACTTGCAATATAAATGCATACTTACATGTCACTACAAAGTTTTCCAACAGTTACACATGTGCAATGCTCCAACTTCTTTCAAATTTGCAAAAGTTTAAACAGGGCACTTTTGGCAACAGGGACATGCTAGTTTACTGCATTGCTCTGCCAATATTAAGCCACTACTGTAACGTTCAAGAGATTTATCACCCAGGTCCAAAGGTGATCAGAAACTTAATTTCATATTAGTGGTGTCAGAGTGCTTAGTTATCAAACTAACAAGGCAACCACAAGAGCCACATCAATAAGAATACAGAAATTCACCTCATTCACACTGTCAGACACAATGACTTCTCCAGACGAGTTCACCAAATCATCTCATGAGCACACTGAGTCCTAGGTCCTGTTTAAAGTTAAAACAAGAAAAAGTAGCCTCCTTCAGCAAGATGGAGAGAATCTCTGTGCAACATGGATATAACTATTGTGAAAGGTCTCCTGGTACAAATCATAACAGATTGAGGAAACTAAACTGAAACATCACTACTGGGTTTCATGAAGTTGACAATTCAGTAGGCATATAATTAACTGTGGCAAACATAAGTAAGACCCGCAGCAGACACATCAATTATGACTTCATGCAAAGCACGCATAAAAAAGGAGGTAACAAATGTAGCCCATTCCTGCATATGTAAAATACAAAACCAAAGGAGAAGAAGGAGTGATCTTTACAGTATATCTGACAAACTTCACTTTTGCCATAAAAATGATCCACATGAATAATAGAACACCTTCCTGCAAAGGCAAATCAGGGTAATGAAATACAATCTCATCGTACCCTCAATCCCCATTACAATACATAACTTCTTGTATACAACACCTCAATACTTCACATCTATTCTCTTGCATGACACATTTTTTCATAATAATCATCATTCTGAGTTCTTCCTAATAGATAATGCAGTGGAGTGTGAAATGTTGAATTTTAGTAGGAAGAACATGGAGCAGCAACATAAAGGTTACAATGCTGAACTGGATACAAGACAGAGACAACTGGGGATGCAAGTACAAATTGCTGAATTTGACAATGCAGATTGAGAATGTAACAGTCACAAGAATGAAAAGTCACAAGATCCTGGGCTTCATTAAAAAGGCACAAGTACAAGACAGAAAAGTTATGCCAAACCCTTACGAAGTACTAACTCAGGTTCAACTCGAGTACTGTCTCCAGTTCTAGACACCAGACTTTAGGAAAGAAGTGAATGAACTTTTGAAGCTGTGTAGAAAAGATTTGTGAGAATTGGCTTAGGGTTGAGGCACTTTGGTTATGTGGATAGATTGGAACAATTAGAGTTGTTCTTCAGCAAAGACATGTTGAAAAGGAGATTTGATGAGGATGTTGAATAGCATGAGAAGTCTGGAGAGAGTAGTTAGGGAGAAACGCTTACAGGAAGAACGAACGAGAAGAACTAGAAGACCAATTTAAAAAGGGACTGACAAAAGGACCAGGAGATGCCATGAGCGAAAATTTTGTTTTTAAAGAAAAAAAAACAGCAAACCCTTTGGGTTCGAATATATGACTCGACAGTGTTGTGTAGACAAATGCAGTTAACTGTGTAAGTACTTGAAAAGAAAAGAAAAGAAATTGTAATACTATGGAAGAGCGCTGGGGGAAATGGGCTAGTTAAAATAATACTGCAGACAGCCAGCATAGGGGGGAAAAAAAAGGTAAAAATATCTTCCCTGTGCTTTGAATATTCTGTGATTTTTGTGACCTGTTTTAAATGTACTCAAAACAAATACAGTAACAGGAAAAATAAAAGATTTTAAAGAAATTGGTGTTAGGAAATAACTAGTTGACCAGTTTGATCTTTGCAAGATATTAAACATATGTTATTTCAAATCAATAGACAAATATCTGAAATGCTATTTAAAGAATGAAAGGGAATTCATTTTAGAAATTTTCTTACCATAAGAAGAAATAAGTGATTTCCTCATTAATTGGGAAGGAATGCTTTGCCTTAAGTTGCTTACATTACTGAATTTATAAAGTTAAAAATAAACAAATAAATTGAAATTCAGTGGTAATGAGAACTTTTTCCAGAGGTTAAAAATAGACATATAGATACATATAAAAACAAATCAAGTAACGTGCAATAATTTACAACATCAGAATGAAGTAGCAGGAGAAAAGTTATTGTAATGCTCAGTTACTATAAACACTGAGTAGATTTATTTAGATTTTAAAATTTACCTTGCCAGTATCAACACCATGAAAGAAAAAAAATTGTGACCACAGAATAATGACCACAATAAATGGATTGCAACAGGGGCTGAATATATTGACAGTACAGATAATGACCACACAGAAAATGACAATAGATGCATTTGGTACTTTCGATGGTTTTCAATAGAAAAAAAAAAGAGAGAAATAAATTAAGGAAGAGAAAAAGGAAAGTGAAAGATTTATATTGCATGTACCCAAAATGCTTTACAGCCAATTAAATTCTTGACAATGCTGTCACCCTTGTAATATTGGGAAATACAACACTCAATGTGTACATAGCAAGCTCCTACAAACGGCAAAGCATAATAGCCCAGATTTTGCTTTAGTGGTACGGTCCACTGGATTTACACTTGACCAGAAAGCTACTGACACTTTACACAGCAGGGTATGGTCAGTCAAAGGTTCAAATGGCACAACACCCTCTCCTGAGCACCTGCTGCTCCTGTGAACAGGGCAAGCACAGTATAGCTTATAGCCACAGACTGAATAATTGCTGGTTCACTACTCCAGCCAGTACACTAAGTGCCAAATCAGCTAGTGAAGCTAAGAATAAAAAAAAGAGGAAAAGCATAATGAGAAAAAAAAGTCTTTAAATCTCTAACGCTACTAATACAACTTTCAATTCAAAAAGAGAGGTGTCTTGGAGGAAATAACACATATTACACTATTAAAAAGTGTTCTTAGACCAGAATGGATAAACTATTTGGAAGATTTATTCTGTATCTATGACAAACACAAAAACTTCACTCTATCCACTACGTGGCAACTGTGATTCAGCATGAGATGTACTTATACAAACCTTGGACCACTGGTCAACTTGTGTGTAGCTTCAGTTAGTGGTTAGAAGTCTAATGTTTATATAAATAATGAGTAGTGCTCGCTTTAGCCTAACTAGCATTCTCAGTTAAATCTGGCACAATTTGCTTCAGTGACAGAAGGCAGACAGCTTCAAAATTTCATCTATTTAAAAAAACAGCACCTCCAATAGTGAGCACTATCTTAGTCACGAACTGAATTACCAGCCTGGATTATAAATAAAAAATTGTATTTTTAAAACACCTTAAATAAATCCTAGGGCATGTAGAAAACACTTTACAATCAGAGTACTTTTAAAATGCAAACACAATTGTAACATAGAAAATATGGCAGCAACACAACAGTGACAAGGACGGACGATTCTTTTTGTGATAATGATTAAACAACATAGCCAAAGATAATCCTGCTCCTCCTCTTTAAAAGCATCAATGCTACAAGGTTTTTTAAAATCATGTCTCAAAAGGGCTGATAGGAGTTTAATATCTCATTCAAAAGACACCATTTTGGATATTATACCACTTAAAATCAATACTGCAGTGGAATGTTACAAACGCAGGAAGAGGAGCAGACCATTCACCCTTTCAAACTGTACTGCCATTTAATACAATCACAACTGATTAAATTCTTCTAGACCTTTTATTCACTCCCATCCCTATAACCCTTAATTCCATTTGTTAACTATCTACTAACTCTACTTTAAAAATACATATAGGGAAAGACTTCCACAGTCCAATGCAGTACAGAATTCCAAAGATTTACAACTTTTTGAGTAAAATAAATTCTCCTCATCTGAGCCCCAAATATTATTTTATTTATTTTAAAATTATGAACCCTGCTTTAAGAGTCTGCATTGAGAAAATATCTTACCTGCATCAACTCTGTCTATTTCTTCAGGTATGGCATTGGTTTCAATGAGATCACATTTTATTTCTGAAAACCCCAGATATACACACCCAGTTTGCCCATTCTGCCTTCTTAATCAAGTCTGGTGAACCTTTGTTGCACTACATCCATGGGAATAACATTGTTCCTGAGTAAGGAGACCAAAATAGCACACAGTACTCCAGGTACAGTCTAACAAAGCTCCAACACGATTGAAGCAAGACTTCTCTCCTCCTGTGCTCAAATGCTCGTGATAAAGACTAACACTTCATTCGGCTTTCTAATAATTTGCTGTCCCTTGATATTAGCCTTCAGTGACTTATTACAAAGATGCCCGGGTCCCTTTGCACACCAACACTCACCATTTAAGGAATATTTGTGCATCTGTTCCTACTACTAAAATGGATAACCTCACATTTTTCCGATGAAATTCCATGTACCGTGTTCTTGCCCACTCACTAAGCCTGTCAAAATCCTCCAGAAGTTGCTTTACACCTTCCTCACAACACACACCCATGCATAGCTTTGTACCACCTGCACATTTGGAAACATTACATTTGATCCCCACATTCAAAGCGTTGGTAAATATTGTGAACAGCTGGGGCTCGAGGCACAATTCTCACGGTACCTCACTAGTCACAGACTACCAACATGAGAATGACCCATTTATTCCTACTGTTTGCCCGTTAGGCAATCTTGAACGCATGCCTAGATAATTGCCTGAAATCCCACATGTTTATAATTTTACTGACTAACCTACAATGGGGAACTTGATCCAAAGCTTTGTGAAAACCCAAGTACACTACACCCATCGACCTGTCTTAATCAATTTTGTCAGAAACAGTCAAAAAAACCCAAGTTTGTCTAACACCATTTTCCATTTCAAATCTTCTGATTATACCTGACCACATCATTTTTATCCAATCATCCATTTATCACATCCTTTATGTTAGATTCTATCATTTTCACTCCTATGGACATAGAGCTGACAGGTTTGTAGTCTCCCATTCTTAAATAGTACAATGACATTGACGAGCTTCCAATCTACAGGAATCATTCTCAAATCAAGAGAATTTTGGAAGTGATCATGAAAGCATGGATTCTGTCTACAGTCTTATATCCCAGGGTATCAAAGGAGGTAGGTTTCAATTCTTGGGCACTTATACTGCAGAAATTAATGGGGATGATAGTTTAACTTTTACACTAATATTAGTTTCCTTCAATTCTTCATAGTCACTGGTTACTTGGATATCTAATTTTGGGTAATTCCTTAGTGCAAAGATACACAAAGTATTAAATTTAGCTTCTCCAACATTCCTCCTTTTTCCATTATAAAATTCCCTTGATTCGGTCTATAACAAACACTCATTCATCTCAGCTACATGTTTTGCTTTTACATACCTGTATAAGTTTTTACAGTCTACTTTTATGTTTTTGCTAGAGCACGTACATATTCTATTCTTCCCTTCCTTATCAATTTCTTGGTTTACTTTGCTATGTTCTGAAAACTTCACAATCATCAGATTTCTGACTTTCTGGCCACATTTCTAAGCCTTATCCTTGACTCTTTTTGCTCATTAACTTTTTTTTAAAAACAGCTATAATTGACTGGCTTGCAGTTATTGCACTTTGAAAGAACATATGGTTGCTTTAAGCCTTGTAATACTTCATTAAAGGCTGTCCAATCCTAGATACAGTCGTGTCTTTGAATGTAGTTTCTAAAACCAGCCCAGCCTGTCTCACATTTTCATAACTTCCCAGTCAAATTTAACACCCTTGCTTCAGATTGAACCACTTCACATTCAAACATAAAATTCTGACATACTGTGCTCACTTTCCTACTTTCTGTAACAAACTTTGCTTTCTTCCAATTTGGTTAACTGCCTACTAGTTAACCAAACAGCACTAACTTGAAAACTAGTCCCAATTACTCAGAAATCGGATAGCCTCGCTGCCCGCCTCCCCCCCCGCCCCCTCCATACCAGTTCTCCAGCCACATATTCATTCAATCAGTTGATCCTCCTGTTCTTATGCTCTTTGGCATTTGGCACAGTGAGAGTCATACCAGCACAGAAACAGACCTTGGTCCAATCAGTCCATGCCAAACATAATCCCAAACCAAACAGGTCCCACCTGCCAGCTCCTGGCCCATACCTTTCCTTTCCACATACTTATCCAAATGTCTTTTAATTGTTCTAATTCTTCCCACATCCATCACTTCCTCAGGAATTTCATTCCACATGTGAACTACCCTGTGTAAAAAAAAAAATTGTCCCCCTCATATCTATTTTCAAATCTTTGTCCTTTCAACTTAAAAATGTGCCCCTGGTCTTGAAATTCCCCAATCCCAGGGAAAAGACAATTACCACTAACTCTATTTACACCTCTTGTTACTTTATGAACTTCTATAAAAGGTCACCTGTCAACCTCCTGTGCTCCACCTAAAAAAATCCTAGCCTTTCCTGGATAGCTCAAGCCTTCCATACCCAGCAACAACCTGATAAATCTCTTCTAACTGCTCCGCAACTTTATACTACCCTTTCTCTAACTGGGCAATCAGTACTGGACACAGTATTTCAGAAGACAATGTCCTGTAGCATTGTCCTGTACAACCTCAGCATGTCTTCCCAAATCCCGTTCTCAAAAGGAGTTAGAAATTAAGGCAAGCATGCCAAACACCTTTTTAACCACCTTGTTTATGTGAGATACAAACTTCAGAGAATTATGTACCTGCATCCCTAGGTCCTTCTGTTCTACCAACACATCCCAAAGTCCTACAATTACTTGTATTGAGCCCTGTTCTTGTTTGTTGCATCAAAATGCAACACCTTGCAGTTATCTAAATTGAACTCCATCTGCCATTTTTGAGCCCACTGTCCCATTTGATTGAGATCCCTTTTTAAACTTAGAAAACCTTCACTGTTTACTATACCACCAATTTACAGTCATCTGCAAACTTACTAATCACACCTTAATCCAGTTGCAGGGAGCTAATATACCATGTTAAAAAAAAATCATATTTAGTGTCACAAAACATCTCTCTGATTCTCTGACAATGGAATCCCCTATCATATTGCCCTTTCATTCTTTTATGTATCACTCTATATAGCAGAGACTCATCTCTGACTACATTTGGCCAATGAACCATCACCTTCACTACTTTTCAAAACAGAACATAATTGGCAAGCATAAAAGACTCTGAGGACTCCTGCACCTCTTGCCTAGCTTTGGTAGACTGCCTGCATACTTCTAACTTTCAGTGTGACCACCTCTCTACATGTGCCAACAAAAACAGAAACTGCTGGAGAAACTCAACAAGACTGACAGCATCTGTAGAGAGAAAACAGAGTCAACACTTCAGGTCTTCTTCAGATAGATGCAACTGGTCCTGATGTATCTGCTCAGCAATTTCATTTTGTGCTTCAGATTTCCATCAGCTGCAGTTTTTTTTAAAAAATGTTTGGTTTTCCTAATTTGTGCCATCCACATAGTCCCCTGAAACACAGATGTGCCACAGTGATTCCAGGACTTAAATTTTCCTTCTCCCATCTCTGGGATGTGACTGTGAATCCACAACTGTCTGACTAGGAGCTAAATTAACACTAACTTAGTTACAGGAAGGTTAGATAGCTACCCCTGGTTACAGAAACACCTGAAGCAGTCCCACCTGGTCCACTGGAGGTCACTGGTATGGCAGAGGCGGAGATCTCACCCCTTTTCAGCTGCTCTTCGAAGTTACAGATGTCTTGTTTCTGTTCCTCGTGGGTTTCATCCTCCCTGCCTCGTTTGTTTTTGCCTTTAATGAAGGTGATGATGAACCTGCCCCTCGACATGCCTGACCTGGATGGAGCTTCTTAAACACTGTCGGAGCTCAAAGTGAACTTTCCAACTCACACCACTTCTCTTCAGCCTCCTCCATCGTCAACTTCAAACCGGCCAGTTAGTCCCTTCCCCTGCAGGGCTCCCGCTGTGTTACTGCCTCCCTGTCACCGTTACTAACGACATCAAGGTCAGAGAAGCCAATCTCCACCTTTACCTGGAGCCCCCATTTACCTGAGACTCTTCAGCAGAGGCGCATGCGCAGCCTGTGTCCCTTCGCGCCCCCACCCAACCCCGAGGGTTGTAGTTCCAGCCGCGGGAGCCTGGACTACAACTCCCAGAAGGCCGCGCTCGCCCAACAGCAGCCAGCGCCCATTGGCTGCGCCGCTCAGGGAGGGAGTTTCAAAGCGTGAATCGAAATGTGGTAGCTCCAGCCCAGTGTCAGCACTTCCTGCAGCCCAGTCAAAGCCTCTGTGGGATCACTTGCTTATCATATCACGACCACAGCAAGTTACTGTGTTTAGCATTCAACATTTTTGGAGCGCCAAGGAGTTAGTTTAGACATCTATTTAAATAAACAAAGACCTGAAACAAAACCAGAAATTGCTGGAGAAACTCAGCAAATCTGGTAGCGTCTATGATAGAAAGCAGAATTAACGTTTGGAGTCCAGTCACCATTCTTCAGAGTTGCTCAGTTTAGAACCGTTTTAAATAAAAACAAATTCAGCTGACCTTTAAATCTCTGTGCTGCTCTGCTAAATAAGAAATGTTGTCTGTTTTGATGGTAGATTATGAAGCAAGATTCCTTCATATGCTCACAATCCATTGCTTTTGAATTCAGTGCATTGAATGGCCATATTTAAAGGAATGGTGTGTCCTGCTAAATTCCATTCGAAAGATGTTCTCAAAAGTTTCCATCAGACTAGCACTGTAGCCCTAGAATATCAGAGAAGCACACTAGTGCTATAATATCAGATGAGCACACTAGCAGTACAAAATCAGACTATCAAACTTGCACCATAAGAATAGACCAGCACACTCACACTATAGCATACTAGCACTACAAATTGAGACTACAGCATTAGAGTTATAGCATTAGGTTTGCACAGTCACTATAACATCATATAAGTACACTAGCACTGTAATACCAGATGAGCATACTAGCACTACCAAAACACACCAGCACCATATCAGTAGATTCACACACGAGCAATACAACATCAGTCCAGCAGGCTAGCACTATAAGGCTAGACAAGCACATTCACATTATAAGATCAGACCGGCACATTCGCACTACAAAATCACACAAGTCACTAGCACTATCTAAACAGACTAGTACTCCAGCACTATAAAATCAGACTAGCAGACAAGCATTTTAAAGCAGACAAACATATTGGCACTAGAACTAGAGACTAGCCTACTAGCAGCATAACAAGAGATTCAAACACTTCCACAAAATGATGAGACTAGCAGAGAAGGACTATAACATCTGAATAGTGCACTAGCACTACAGGAACATGTTTGTACACTAGAACTACAATAACACACTGGAATTCTACCTCTACCACATGAGATTAGCACTCTGAACTGTGACTTTTGACTAGCTCACTAGCACCACAGTAACACTTTAGCATAATAGCATCATAATATCAAGCTATCACACTGGCATTTCAACATCTAACACACTAGCACTAGCACTGCAACAGTGTAGTAGCACTTTAACTCTACAAATTCAGACTAACATACAATCAATATAACATTAAATTAACATAAACGCACACCACCTGTATAGTTTATATTTAACTCCTCTTGTGTGTTCCTGGCAGAGAAATGTCTTTTGGCTTCTTTTGATGTAACACACAGGAGATAGTTCAGGGTTTTGCATTGTATCTCCTCCTCTTCCCTGATTCCTTGACACTGTTCCAAGTGTGACTTTTCAGCGTTTTGCTTGAGACTGGGGCAAATCCACACAGAAATTTTCATGACAGTGTCACTGGATTATATTCACAGCCATTTCTGAACTGTACATCCATTTAAAAAAAAGAATTCAACCACTTCTACTGAAAAGTTCAATGTAATAATAAAATATTTCAGGTTATGTCAGTTCATCCATACATCAGCAGTAATAACTACAGAGAGATACGGCAGATATTGAGAAGTAAGTTGTCTTGGTAACTTCTTAATTCAAAGACGGTGTACTGTACAGCACAGTTAGCGAGTTTAGAGAAGATTTGTAGCTCAGGTTGAGTTTCTGGATGTGAGTTTGCTCGCTGAGCTGGAAGGTTAGTTTTCAGACGTTTCGTCACTATTCTAGGTAACATCATCATCGGAGGCTCACTGATGATGTTACCTAGAATGGTGACGAAACGTCTGAAAACTAACCTTCCAGCTCAGTGTACAGCATAGTATCAAAGTGGAGAAAACATCTGAAAAAGGTAGAAGCAAAATTAGTAATCTGACAACATGCAAATTTAGTATTTTTTATATTATGTTTTAATATTGTTGGGTGGCTGTGTTTAAAATCAAGAACCATTTTGTGAGCTCTACCATAATCTTCAGCATACTTCACAGTGGATCAATAAGTTGTTGTCGAATAGATGCATTACCACCAGAGGGAGCCATATACTTAGCTTTTGCATTCACTTGTGCTATAGTTCCACTGGTAAAGACGAAGTATTTTTAAAACATAAATAAATGCCTGTAAAATATTGCAGATTCTAGAGGCATGAAGTGAGGTTAGAAAGTGATACAGAAACTCAGCAGGTCTGGCAATATTCATTAGGATGGGGAAGAAACAGAGTTATTGTTTCAAGTCCAATATGTTTCTTCTTTGGAACTGGAGAAGTGAAAATGCAATTTTTATAACTTTCGACATATGAACATGCAATACAGTAAAATCATTTTATATTTCATAAATGAAGTATGAACTTCCTTTCTTCAAGTTTTTTGTCCTTGATTTCCCCGTGCCCATGCACCACCTAGAACCATCTAAAACCTGAATCTGAGTATTACTAATACTGCTCTGACTGAGACATTCAGAATCAAACAACACCTTTTCCCTTTGTGCCTCTGCAGTGATTGTTCCAAGCTTTAGCACATCCCTCAGTATGTAGCCCTGGACCTTAGAATGTGGCAGTCGATAACATTTGGGTGAGGTCATCTGTTTGGGCTGGAAGAGCAATAAGTTTCAGGCAGACTACAGAGCTTCTTTCACTGAGTTGACAGATTGAAAATGGACAGCGTCTGGGGGTGCTTAATGTTTAAATCCCTAGATGAAGGGGAAAAAGAATTGTACCCAGAAGTACTCTCAAGCCAATTGCTACCATTGTGTGCAGCTCTATCAAGCTGCCAGTCAATCAAAGTCAGTATCTGATCTCAGTACAGGAGCTCAGACACAATCTGTCTTCTAATGGGGTGGTCCAGATCAGGGATTACACATTATTAAAGTTGAGGGAGAGGGCCATAGTTCATCCAGTACTGAAAGTAAAAAGGAAGCCCATTGCTTGGACAAGCTGGGGAAGTCAACTGTGGAGATTGGAAGCAACATATTTGGATGCAGACTGGATAATAATTACAAAGGGGGGGTGCAACTGAATGCATAAGTGGGGAAGACAACAGAGCACTGAGGGGCAAGGGATTCTGAAGGAGAATCTATAATGGCTACTGCCACCTTCCTTTAATGGGGGTCATTGTGTCATAATCAAGGTGTATTGCCTGGGTATCAAGGGGTCAGTGAGGAGATGAGCAGGTAAGTAAAAATATTGGGTGATATAAAAAATGTTATAAAAATATATACATTCCACTATGAAGAAAACACAGAAGTGAGGCAATCCTCCTCAACGGTCCCTAGAGTTTAAAAGCCAGGCGGGAAAACACGCCGACACTTCATCAGAGTCTGCGCTGAGGATGTTACCAAGCACGGTAACAAAACGCCTGTGAAACAAGGAACCAACTCGGCGAGCCAGCCAACCTCAACAAATTTTGGGTGAGATGAGACAGAAGTTCAAACCTGACCGGGTCATCAGAGATTTCAAAGGAGAAAGGAAGAAGGAGAGGCCACTCCGATTGACAGGCTAAGCCTGATACTCACACTGTGAAGCACTAGCTGTATTTCCCTCCATCCAAATCCCAATCACAAATGCACAATGGCAATGGAAAGTGGTAGCCACCACACTGGGAGTAGGTGGAGTATTTTTTTTTGTCTGACAAGGTTTGATAGATCCTCATGCACTTATAATGACATGTTACATTCATTGGAATAAGGTCCTCTATTGTCAATGTCTGTTTAGAGCTTCTTCATGGCCCACCTTGTCAGAGTCCTCCATGCCCCACTGTATTGAGGATTACGGTAAATACTCATTTGTGCGTGATGTGAATATTGACTGCTGCCTCTACTAGGGTGCTGTTTTCTTTCTAATGTTCCCCATACACATTCATTGGAACCATGGCCAATGGATCCAGCCACAAGCAGGAGTTATGGTCACCATCACTGAGGTGAAACAAAGACACAGAGAAATCAAGGAGGAGCAAATTCTCCAGCAAGTCTGAGGCCAGCAGTAGCCTCTGCATGAAAGCTTCACAGCTGATGGCCCTCACAGGATGCAGAGTAGGTACAGGAGTTCCAGGCTTATTTCTTCCATGGAGGTCAGTTCCTCAAAATGAGGTGCAGAGCTGCTACAGACTGAGTATGCCCTGGGCTAGCACTACCTCATCTCCTTTCCCTGTGACGAGGTGAATGCTGTAGCCTGGGCAGTGGGCTTTACCAACAGACTGTAGACACATCACATTGTAAACACCATGTCATAATGTGACTGACTTTATCATTAGAAGCTTCTTCCATTTAGTCACCATTTAGTGAACAGGTTATCTGTGACGGTGGCTGCCAGATCTTAAAGGTCTGCTCCAGATACCCTGGAAGTTGTCATGATAACTATATCCTCAATAACTCTCAGTTTCCTGCTTCCATTCAAGAGCAGTATACCTTACAAAGATGGCTGCTGAGAAAGAAGGGCTAATCTTTGCAAACATGACTGATGATTCAATTACACAAACCCCTGATCAAGGCTGAGTGTAAATACAATGCAGCCTGATCTTTCATCATGGCTTTCTTGGGCAGGCGATAGGCCTCCTGAAGATGAGAATCTGAAGTTTCGGAGCAATCTTTAGTTGGGACGTGGGAGGTGGTGGTTGATGGCCATGGATTACAGTCCAGGCACAGTGTGCCACATAATCCCAACATTTGCGTTCCGCACAGTTGGATTGGGAAATGTGGGTGTGTGATGGGTGTTGAAGAGCTAAGAGAGCAGAATCAGTCATCTGAGAGGGAAGCTGAAGACTTTGAGCAGGAGGGACATCATCTTTACCAAAACAGAGCAGTGCAATGTTGGCCACAACGAGCCACACAGGATTTAAATGATATACAATTCCAGCAGATAATAGAAGCAACAATGTGATGGAATTCACTGGAGTTCACAGAGAAAAACCCTCCGAGAAACTCCTCAAAATTGACTCTTGGCCGATTTTTGGTTAAATTCAAGACATGTTTCCAAATCAGAATTGTGTATAGCTTAGAGGGAATTTGGAGGTTGTGGTGTACCAGTGCGTCTGCTGTGCTTGTCTTTCTAAAGTGGTAGAACTTGCAGATTTGCAAGGTGCTGTCGGAGGAATCGTGGTGAGTTACTATCATACATGGTACACAGCTGCCACTGTACATGGGTGTTGAAGGGGATGAATGTTGAAGGTGGCCGATGGTGTTGAGCTTCTGATTATTTTTGGAGCTGCACTTATTCAAGCAAGTGGGGAATATCCCATTGTGCACAATATTATCAGAATGTCTGTTATCACAATGTCTTTTGCATATTTGATATAAATAGAAAGGTTTATTTAACAAATTGTGAAAGTTTCAGAGGATAATCCTCCTTTTTGTGTTGGCAGAAAATGACCAATAGCAAAAGTACACATAGAGAAATTCTATGGAATGTATAATGGATGGCTGATCCACCACTTCCTGTCTCTGTCAAAAATGAACATTTCGCCCATTGAGCATTTGATTACTGTGCCTGTCCCTTGAGTTCTGTGCAGTTTTGTAATTCTCTCGCACATTAATGACTCCCTTTTAAACCAATCCAACAATTTTCTCACACAGCATGAGTACCTTAAGATCTGAGGGGATGACGTGTGTGGCCCTCCTACTATTTAAGTTCTGTTTTGAAAGGTAACAGCCTTGTAATGAATGAAGTAAAAATTTAGTCCATGGAAGTGCATTCCTACAGGCCAATCTCGTCACAGCATGTGTCGTGGAACTTGTACAATCCCACTGCTTTTTCCTAACGTCTCACTTGCGATATGCTTTACACCATTTATCTTTCAGAGCAAAAACAGTTTTTGCAGTTATAGCTTATTCACTATTTTGCAGTGATATTGGTACTCACATTTGTTTTTCCTTTTATATTTTTGGGTATCCATATCAAGGTTGCAACATTGGCATGGCCAGTGTTGTATTGGTACACACAGAGGGCAAAATGCAGATTTATAAGCTCCATGAATACTTACAGAGCCTCCTCTATGATACCAGCTTGTTGCAATTATTGTGTGAACAATTCCTAGCTACATTGTTAACCAGTTTAAAGTTAGGAGGATTTAAGTGCCTCATTAGCTGCTTCAGGTGCATGAAAAGACAATTAAGTACAGGAGGATGAATTGGTGTTTCCTTATCTTTGAAAACTATGAATTTGTGTTTCTCACAATTAGGATATAAAATACTGCATGCAATGGTCACCTCACCCTCGGTTTACAGGGACATAATGGTCAAGTGATACTATCACCAGACTATTCAGCCAGAAACTCAGCTAGTGCTCTGGATCTGGATTCAAATCCTATCATGGCAAATGGTGGAATTTCAATTCAATTAGGTATCTGCCAATGACCATGAAATTGTTGTCAAAAAACTCATATGGCTCACAAATGTCCCTTAGGGAAGGAAATTGTCTGGTCTGACTGACATATGACTGCAGAGCCACAGCAATGCGGTTAATTCTCAACTACCCTCAGAAATGGCCCAGTAAATCATTCAGTCATAGCAATCATTACAAAGTCTCAACAAAAAAAGTGACACTGGATGAACCACAGTGGCATCGACCCTGGCACTGCAAAATGGCAGATATAACCCTGTTCTCCTCATTAACATCTGGGCGCTAGTGCCAGAAATAGGAGAACTGTCTCACAGATTGGTCGAGCAACAGCCTGATATAGTCATTCTCACAGAATCACACCTTACAGACAATGTTCCAGACACCAACATCACCATCCCTGGATATATCCTGCCTCACTGGCAGGACAGACCCGGCAGAGCTGGCAGCACATTGGTTTACAGTCGGGAGGGTGCTACTCTGGGAGTCCTCAACACTGACTCCTGACGTCAAAAATTCTCAGGGCTTCAGGTTAAACATGGGCAAAGAAATCTTGAGATACCACAGTATGGAGCGGGAGGAACACAGTATGGAGCGGGAGGAACACAGCAGGCCAGGCAGCATCAGAGGAGCAGAAAAGCTGACGATTTGGGTTGGGACCCCTCTTCAGAAATATTGTCCTGATTACCATGTGCCGTCCTCTTTTGGCTGATGAATCAGTATTCTTTCATGTTGAACAACATTTAGAGGAAGCACTGAGGATGGCAAGGGCACAATATGTACTCTGGCTGGGAGACTTCAATGCCCACCATCGAGCATGGCTTGGCAGCAATACTACTGAACAAGTTGGTCAGGTCCTTAGGGACTTAACTGCCAGACTAGGTCTGCAGCAGGTTGTGAATGAACCAACAAAAGGAAAAAAAACTTACCTGACCTCATTCCCACCAATTTGGCAGCTTCAGATACATCTGTCCATGACAGAGTCAGTAGAGTCACCTCTGCACGGTCCTGGTGGAGACAGTGTCCTGCCTTCATATCGAGAATACCCTCCATCATTTTGTGCGACCCTATCACTGTATTAAATGGGACAGACTTCAAACAGATCTGGCAACTCTGTGAGGGCCATCAACAGCAGCAGAATTACACTCCAGCACAACCTGTATCCTCATGGCCCAGCATATCCCCCACTTAACCGTTATCATCGGGCCAGGAGATAAACCCTGGTTCAAATGAGAGTGCAGGAGGGCATGCTAGGAACAGCACCAGGCATACCTGAAGATGAGGTATCAACCTGGTGAAGCCACTTAACAGGACTACTTGAGTACCAAACAGCATGAGCAGCAAGTGACAGATAGAGCTAAGTGATACCACAACCAAGGGATCAGATCTAAGCTCTACAGTCCGGCCACCTCCAGCCATGAGTGGTAGTGGACAATTAAATGACTCACTGGAGGAGGAGAGGCCATAAGTATCCCAATCCTCAATGATGGAAGAGCTCAGCTTATCTGTGCAAAAGAGAAGGCTGAAGCTTTCACAGCAATCTTCACCCAACTGTGTTGAGTGGGTGATCTATCTTGGCCTCCTCCAGTGGTCCTGGCATTACACATACTAGTCTTCAGGCAACTTGATTTTCTCTGAGCAATACCAAGAAATAGTTGGAGGCACGGGATACTGTAAAGACTACAGGCACTGACAACATTCCGACAATAGTACTGTGTTCCAGAACATGCTACTCGCCAAGCCAAACTCTTCCAGTACAGTTACAACACTGGCAATTACTCAGCAATGTGGAAAATTGCCCACTTACTTCCTGTGCACTAAAAGCGGGACAAACCCAACCTGGCCAATTACTGCACCATTAATTTATTCTCGATCATCAGAAAAGCGATGGAAGTTGTCATCAACAGGGCTATCATCTAGTGAGACTTTTTTTTCTCACAGAATTTTTAAGTAACAAGTCTTGTTGCTTTTCCATCAATCTGTGATTACACTCTGAAATATGTGGCATCTCATCAAGAGATACTGAAACATTGGGAGATGGATTAATTAATGTGTCACAGTCTATAAAAGCAGGGTTTCAATTTTAGATCCTCTGCAGTCATAATCATCGCTCCATTTCTAGCGTAATCATAGCACTTGAGCAGAAATGTTATATACAAATGGTGCCACAAAGACATTAGTTAGGTTTAGATGTTATAATTCGGTAAAACAGAAAGAGTTGGACAATAGGCTTGCAATATTAAAGACGTTTAAACTTGAAATTAGTGGCAACACTATCATTTTATGTCATTGTATTTGTGCTTAATATATTAATTATAATTCCATATAACTTAATTCGTAGCTGTTTTTAATCTAACAGAGAAGAAAACTGTTTTACAAACTGATACATCACATCACATTTCTTTTTTTGTTATTCTGATTTGAAATTGCTTTGGAAACAATTTCTATAATCATAAGTTAATCTTCTGCCTTATACATTTATCTTAGTTTAAGATTGAACAGGGTAGATTAGTGAAAGAAAATACATGGGTTTTTATGCTGATGATTTGTAATGGCTGAGTCTAAAGGGAAAGCCATATGGTAAATAAATATTGACGTTCTCTTATGGTATGAAGAACAGTGCTTTGAAGACATGTACTACCGTATAGTATACGCTGAGATTTGAGGACTGCTGACCAATTTGGAGCCCAGTGAAGCAAGCAGTGAGTTGGAGGCATCGGATACCCACTCTGACTTTTATGTTGGGAATCGTGGTCATTTAGAGTCATAGTCACTTAGCACAGAAGCAGACCCTTCGGTCCAACCAGTCCATGCTGCCCATAATCCCAAAATAAATTAGTCCCATCTGCCCTCTCCTGGTCCATGTCCCTCCAATTTTTTTCTATTCTTGTAGTTATCCAAATGTCTTTTAAATGTTGTAATTGTACCCATATTCATCACTGCCTCTGGGAGCACATTCCACACAATAACCACTGTATGAAAAAAAACTGCCCCTTTTTTTAAAATATTTCCTCTCTCACCTTAAAAATATGTCGCCAGTCTTGAAATCCCCCACCCTAGGGAAAAGACCCTTGTGGAGGTCCTTTAAACCTTGAGTACTGAAGTGGTTGAAGGCAGCAGCTCAGCACCACCAGGGGGCAATAAGAGGGTGGGCAATAAATGCTGGTCCAGCCAGCACTGTCCTCATCAAGTGAATGGAACAACATACTGACAAAGTACATGAGATGAGACAGCGTTCCTTATCGGCTCCGGCTATTCAAAGGAGCAATTTCATTTGTCCCTCTCTCCTGCTCTCTCCCTGCTGTCCTCCAATTCTTTCCCATTTCAAATATCTACCTCATATCCAAAGGCAAGTTACTTTTGGATCAGTTTTCACACCCTTCGAGGCAGATCATTTCACTTACAGCTCAAGCTTGAAATGAAGGAATTTGACAGCATCATTGCAGTCTACTGTCCACATCATTGTCCACCGCTCACTGGCAGACCTTGAAGTCAACAGTGAGTATGAGTTTCTATCCGGTGTGTAGGAGAATAGGCAACTGCTTATCAGTGAGGTGTGGTGAGGTACTAAACAGATGGGAATGCCTACAAATTCTCAAAGTCCATCTCAAAGCTCTGTGACAAGGTCTATCGCATCAATGGAACCTATTACTAGCTGCTAACAAACAATAAATTACATCTTGTTCTCTGCAATAAACTATTCCAGTTAAACCAGGAAGTGTTTTCTCTCCTACACTGGACAGGGGAGCCCAATGGTTTCCTGCATTTAACAAGGATATTAGCAGTAATCTTCATCATGAGCCATAGCCCAAACTGTGAAGTCAGCTGGCATATAAATATAACATCTTCCCCAGACTTGCATGGCTCAGCTGTAAGGAGGCATGGTAGTATGCACTGCTGCTTCAAAGTTCCGGGGGCTTGGGCTCAATTCCAGCCTTGGGTGACTGTTTTTGTGGAGTTTGCAAATTCTCCTTGTGCCTCCGTGGGTTTCTGTCAGGTGCCTCAGCTTTGTCCCACAGTCCAAAGATGTGCACGTTAGATGGATTGGCTGTGCTAAATTGCCCATTGTGTGCTGGACAGTTGCCCAAATGTGGAATCAAATCTGGGTCCTTGGCATGGTGAGCCAGCACTGCTAACCACTGAGCCTCTGCAGTTATTTGGCAGTGGGACTATAATCAAGTTCAAAACAGATGCAGCCAGTCAACAACTCTTTTGCAGTTGTTTCACATACCGTGCTTTATCTTCTTTTAACATGCCTTCTTTAAAAAACATAATGGAATATTATCTAATAGGTTGAATGAAAATTGAAATTCCCACTTCTTTTTCCCAACCAGCGGTCTGCATTTAAGGTGACAAGCCACAACAATGATGCTGATGGTATGGCAGACTTTGGGAAAAAATGATTGATGCTTTATAGAATTACAAAAAAAATGGTTTAGGACGAGACTATGTGCCAAACTTCACTCACTTTGGATTTAACAACTTATTTCTCAAGCTTACGAAAACTATTAAATTGTTTCGAAGAATATCCTACAAAAGCATTACAGGTCAAGTATACCTGTGAAAAATCAGTCCAGCTTCAGACAACTCCAAAAGCAAAGTTACGGGATAATCCATTCTTAATATCAAATATGTAACAATGGCTGATCAGAAAAACATTCTGTTGGTATATGTAATCCCACATTTTTTTTCTCTCTTTTTGATTAATAAATGAACAAGGCACTACAACATTAAAAATAGGCCAGTTATAACTGTGATATAATCGATATCACAAATTACAAATTTTCTTGGTTACAATCAACAAAATTTAAAGTTCTGAATTCACCCAAATCTTTTCAGGGGTGATTTAAACTCATCCACTGCACTTTACCAGACTTGAAAACCTTCAGTTCTAACATTCAATGTTCGTAGTTGAGAGCTTTTGCATTTTGGTAGGAAGAATAAAAAGATCATGTCCTTCTTGGAAAATTAATGTTGTAAATAGAACTAGGTGTTAATAAGGCTGTAAGACTGTAAATAAAACCACAGGCTTAATTTTTAGAGAAATATACTGAAAAACAGAGAAGTTATATTCACCTTATGTGGAGACCGTACTTAGAATATAATGGTCATCAAAATACCAAGAGGTTACAATGGCTGAGCAGAAGGTGCAAAATAGATTTATAAGAATGATTCCAAAATAGAGAGATAATAACAATGAGGCAAGGCTGAACAGGCTCAGATTTTAATTCCAGAAAAGAGGAAGTCAAGGGGTAACCTGAAAGAGATGTCAGCAATTTGAAGTAGGTTCAATAAGGTAAATATACTGACTGTGGAGAGCCTTATGAGGCCTGAACAACATGCGCTATGGTGAGAAATGTGGCAACTCCAGTAAAGGCTATCTCAATATCAAGAACAACTCTCTGCACTTTTTAACTGAGTTCCTGTTGTGAGACAAGATTCTTGCTCGGTAATAGTGAGTTGCCTACAAGGGGATTATTGCTTGCTAATCAAGTTATTAACCGCACATCACACCTCACTAATTTGTAGCCTCCTGTCTTACCAAACACTCTTTGGCGAGATGAAGAAGATTCTTGACCTGGAAGCCAGAGCAGGTAATTGGCAACTTCAGCTTGCCATTTGCTCCAATGACTCCTGTGTTGGACATTAAGTGCCAACATCTCAAGAATGTTCCATAGGCACCAACTGTGAGCCCTATGTCCGAGGACATTAACACCTAATATGATACACCATCTAAAAGACTGCATGGCACAACTCTGATCCAATTCAATACCCTTCTGCATTTTAGTGCTGCACCTCTGGTGCAATGGCAACTATCATTGTAATGCTGCAGTAAGGCCTCATTGCATTCATACATGCACCCAGCTCATAGAGTAGACCAAGCTGCATCTCCAGGCCATTTGCTTGCTCTGTATTCATAATTTCTCTCTCTTGTGCCTTGCAGGTACCACCTGTGGAACGTCCCTGCACGGTGAAATGGCCAGCTCCGTAAGAGTCACCTCCTTGACCTCAGACAGCCAGGATACAGAGACCTCCAAGGAAACATCTGGCCAGCCCAAATCTGTTGCATGCTGACCTAAATCTCCAAAACTAACAGGCTACAATATAGAACAGGCTTCCTGAATCTTAGCTGTGGATGCTGGGATTGTACCACAGTATAATGGGAGGGAAAGAAAAATAATCTTCTAAGGGTGCATAGGTGACATGCGTGAAACTTCCTTTTAAATGCATTTTTAAACATATGTTTACTTCAGCAGCTCTGCAAGTGACTGTCATTGTAGCTAAAACAAGAGTAAGCATAGAGAGGCTAGCTATCCTTAGCACCACATAATGTTCTAACCCTGTCTGAGTGAAAGTTTAACTTTCCATTACCCATTGTAGCATGAAAATTTGTCATGTTTGATTGAAGGAGCATTGGATATTGTGAAAGTCCCACAAGTTTGTAGCCTTTTATTTAACGGCATGAAAAGCATAAAGATATAATTACATTAAGCTGCACTTACAGTTAGCATTATACAGGCAATGCTGATCTATGCAGAATCAAAACATTTAGAGCCAGTGAAAGATGATGACATATAACTCCATTCTATTGAATGCAGTTCACAATGAAGTCCTCTCTGTGTTTCTTTGGCTGCAGAGTTGTAGAATGCTGAAGGTGCTGATCCATATGAAGAATGGCCTTTCTTACTTGGTACAATGCTGTGGCCCCACAGATCCTTATTGTGCATCCCATCACCTTGTTGCATCTTGCAGTTGTCAGAAGCAAAGAATACAATGATTAAGCATGTGTATTCTGCCTATACTGTACTGCAATAAACCAACAGATATACTACCATGTGAAACTGATGGGGCAGTGAAATCTTATGATATTCTTTGTCTCTAGTGAATTACTCCCAATTATTGTCCGCTCTGCATCCCAGCAATCTCCACCCAGCAATCTCCGCATATGATTTCCCCAGCCTCCCACCACTCTGATAACCTATCCCTTGACTTACAGTAAAAAAATTCTCTGGACTGATCATTGCTCACCACTGACAGTCTTGGAAAGACCCTTGACAGAACTCAATGCAACTCATAGAGTGACCCATCACTATTCCTCCAGTTGCACTGGACCTGCAGGACTGATTGTGCCTCATTCCCTGGACGGTACATGTAAGGAACCCTGACCCTGATTGGTTAAAGCAACTGATCATGTTCATGCCCCTGTCTGATTTCAGACACTGCTCTGACTGACTGTAGTGGGCATCCTGATTGATAACAGTCCCTCTTCTCCCTCCTTTTGAGAGAAAATATTCAGGACTACCAGTGATCTAATTCTCTTTATCATTAATCAAGCAAAAATTTTCCTGGCTGGGGAACAAAGAAACAGCGGAGGAATTGAATCTGTACTTTGCACCAGTTTCCACAGTGGATGACGCCAGCAGCACATCAGAACTTCAACCGATTTAAGGGGCAGAGGTAAGTGTAGTGGCCATCACCGAAGAGAAGGTGCTGGAGAAACTAAAAGGTCTAACAGTGGATGAACCACCCAGATCAGATGTACTACACCCTAGATTTCTGAAAAAGATAGCTGAGGAGATTTTGGAGACATTGGTGATAAATTGAATGAATGAATTAGCTTTTTGGCAATCTTCATGGAATTACTGAAGTCGGGGAGGGTCTCAGACAACTGGAAAATAGTGAATGCGACACCCCTGTTTCAGAAGGGTGGGTGGTAGAAGGCAGGAAATTACAGGACAGTTAACCTGATCTCAGTCATTGGTAAGATTTTAGAGTCCATTATTAAAGATGAAATTGCAGGTTATTTGGAAGTGCCTGGTAAAATAAGGTTGTATCAGCACAGCATCTTCAAAGGAAGGTCAAACCTAACAAATCTGTTTGAGTTCTTTGAGGAGGTAACAAGCAAGTTAGACAAAGGAGAGGCAGTGAAAGTGAACTATTTGGGTTTCCTGAAGGATTTTGACAACGTGTGGCACAGAAGCTGCTAAGTAAGCCAAGAGTGTTTGGGGCAAGGTACTGGCAGGGACAGAAGTTTGGCTAACTGGCACGAGGCAGAGAGTTGGGGATAAAGGGGTATTTCACAAGATGGCAGCTGCTGACTGATGAAGTTTGCAAGGATCAGTGTTGGGACAATTATTCATGTCATACAGTAACAATCTAGACAAAGGAACTGAAGGCATTATTGCTAAGCTTACAGACGACACAAAGACAGGTGAAGGGACAGGTAGTGTTGAGAAGATAGGGTGACTGAAGAGGAGATTGGACAGTCTAGGACAGAGGGCAAAGAAGTGGCAGATGGAATACAATGTGGGAAAGCATGAGTTTATGCACTTTGGTAAGAACAATAGAGGTATAGACTGTTTTTTCTGAATGGGGAAATGATTTGGAAATCTGAACCACAAAGGGACTTGGAGTCCTAGTTCAGGTTTTTCTTCAAGTTGACATGTAGGTTTAGTTGGCAACTAGGAAGGCAAATGCAAAGTTAGCATTCATTTCAAGAGGGCTAGAACACAAGAACAAAGGTGTACGATTGGTGCTGCTGGTCAGATTGAATTTGGAATACTGTCAGCAGTTTTGTGTCACTTATCTAAGGAAAGATGTGCTGACATTGGAAGGAATCAGATAAGGTTTACAAGAATGATCCCGGGGATGAAGGGCTTATAACAAGAGGAGCATTTGAGGACTCTGGGTCTATACTTGATGGATTTTAGAAAGGCGATGGGGGGATCTCATTGAAACTTACAAAATACTGAGAGGCCTGTATAGAATGGATGTGGAGAAGATGTTTCCACTAGTAGGGAAGACTAGGACCTGGGGATACAGCCTCAGAGTGAAGGGATGACCCTTTAGAACTGAGATGAGGAAGAAGTTCTTCAGCCAGAGGATGGTGAATTTGTAGAACTCATTACCACAGAGGACTGTGGAGGCCAAGTCATTGAGTATATTTAAGACTGAGATAGGTTCTTGAACAGTAAGGGATCAAAGGTTACAGGGAGAAGGCAGGAGAATGGGATTAGGAAACATACCAGCCATGATCAAATGGCGGAACAACCTCAATGGTTGCCTTGACCCGAAACGTCAGCCTTCCAGCTCCCCTGATGCTGCTTGGCCTGCTGTGTTCATTCAGGTCTACACCTTGTTATCTCAGATTCTCCACATCTGCAGTTCCTACTATCTCATGGCATGAAGAATAACTTCTTTGCACAGCAAATGGTTAGTATTGGGAAAAAATTTCTACTTAAAGGCAATGCAAATTCTATCATGGCTTTCAATTACTCGCTTCAAGTTTGGATTTCTCTGAAGGGGAATTAAGTTGCATGACTGCTGGAAAAGGATGGGTTTGAGCAGGATGGTAGTGATGGTGGTGATGAAGCTGTTTGAGACTCATTACATTTTTTGATTCTATGTATCCATGCAGAGTTGAGACATACATATAAATATTTGAATTGTCTATCATGAGCATCCTAGTATTTAATGCTAAAATCATCACATTATTTGAGAAAACCTATCCCTTGCTGAGATCCCACGTGATGGTTTTAAAAACTCTTAACATTGCAAACTTGTTTGCAGCCTCTGAAAGGATGATACATCATGGCAGTAACATGCAGTGATCCCAGATGAACATGTCTAGTCTCCGCACTATTACAAATTGTGATGTCCTGTCTTACTTTTAATCAATGAACACCCTTCTATTCATCTAAATATTTCAACTGTTAAGCACCTGTACATGAGAAATAAAATAGCATGTTATTCTGCTTTCTCCTGCTTTTTTGGGATATGTCACAGTTGAGAAGAAATTGGAGGGAGGTGACATTTTCATCAGTAGTAAAATAAACAAAACAATCAAGCTGAAATTATAATTACAATCGTTTAATATTTCTCAAGCAGTAAAAAATCCAATTAAGCTAGCATAATTGTTGAAAAATTTTCTAATGTCAATATGAAGGATCCAATATATCTGCAGAAGAAGACAATGAGGATTGACGAAAAGTACAATTGAGTAATTACATATGAGGGTGTTGTGTTCACCACTGTAATGTAATTATGCACAGGCCTTGCTGGGGCACCCACTGAACCAATTACTTGATTAATTTAGATAAATGGCATTTCAAAAGCTGACTTCCAATGGTGCAAATCCCTCAATTGGCAAATGTACCAGCAGTACCTCAGATTTCCATTGAGTGGCAGCATTCACTGCCAAGCTCACAGTGAGCATCTGCACTGTGAAAAGGAGTAAAAGTTTTGTTAAAGGGTCAGCTTTCCTTTAAAAAAAGTTGCAGCCACACAAAACAACCTGGCACAAGACATTCAATACCGGAATGGACAGTTTACCGGAAGTAGAACTTTAAAATGACAAAATGTGTTGGCTTCTGATTACAGTGCCAGTGGCTTCTTGACTGTTTTCAGAAAGTAGCTTCTTAGCTCTCCAGCAGAAAAAAAATGTTCACCAGCATATGAAACAAATCACGTGAAATGTTTCTCATGTTGATTTCTCACAAACATTCTCACAGATAGAAACCTGCGCTTGCAGGTTGTGAGGAACCGACCAGCACCTTGTTTAAAGATGAATCAAACATGCCTATTGCTGTCAAATATAGAACTAGTCATTAAAGCCCATGGATACGAAACAAATAAATACCTACCCTTATTAATCAGCCAATCTAATGCAGCAGCCAATCACATGACCACAAACAAGATGGAAACGACAGTCAGAATGTCTGTACTTGACTATGAATAACATCAGCACATCTCCCTCAGCAAAGGAAAATAAAGCTTTTACTAACTTTGATAAAATTTACATCAACAATTCCCATGCTGTGAATGGGTTGATAAAATTTATTATTCAATAGTTTTCCCACTTCTCCACCACATTTTGTTATTACTATAGCAAATTTGCTATTTGTAGGTGTTTTGAATTCATTCTTAGAATGGGAGCACCACTAGCATGGTCAGCAGTTATTAAACCAAATATTTTATCTTTTTGCTCTTTCATGTGATGTGAGTGTCACTGGCTAGGCCAACATTTAGTGGCAATTTATAATTACCAGATAGCAGTTAAGATTTAATGAAATTGTTGTGGGTTCAATAAAATTCAACAAAATCTGTAATTAAAGAAAAACGTCAGTCTAATGGTCACTATGTAACCATGGTCAATTATATAAAATCCATCTCATTCGCTAATGCTCTTTAGTGAAGGTGATCTGCTATCCTGGCCTTCATGTAGCTCTGCACAGAATGCCTTCACTAAAGGCCATTAGTGAATGAGATGGATTTTATGATAATTGACCATGGTTCCATAGTGACCATTAGACTGACCTTTTTTTTAAGTTGCAGGCTTTTATTATGTTTAAATTCCATCAGCATCCATGGTCAGATTTGAACATGTGTTTCTAGAACATTAAAATGAGTTTTCTGAGGAAGGGTAACTCTGATTTCTCTCCACAGATGCTGCCAGACCTGCTGAGCTTTTCCAGCAATTTATGTTTTTGTTTGTGCTACTAAAATGAGACTTTGCATTACTGGTCTGGTGATATTAGCACAATGCCACTGTCTCCCTGCCCTTGATGATATGGTGCATATCACTCACAAAAATATTTAATGGTAATTTGTGGATGAATTATGTAAGTTTTTATCACTGCAATCAGAATTGCAAGCCAAGTAGGTGCATGTGTCCTTATGTAAATCCAGATTTTCTCCTAATTAAAACAAATTTGGGAGAAAAGCTGGAACACTGCAAACTGAGCAGATTAATTCTTGCAATGTGTTCGCACTGAAACATCTATGTAATAGGAGTCAAGTTTTACAAGAAGGACTTGCGGTGTAGGTGCAGCAATGGAGGAGGAGGGAGCTGATTTTTGAGGAAGAGTTGGGAAAAGAGAAAAAAGTCTTGTTTTGTAGCAATTTGGGCATGGGTTTTTTTCATTTTTTACAAAATCATTACTTGTGCCAATTTCTGCTTTCCACAACTGCTCACCTTTCAGATTGGCACTCTGGGACTGTCTTCTTTGTTTCCTGTCTAAGGTCTTGTTTCTAAACTATTTCTCCACCACCCCTGCCTCATGCTTCTCTCTCACACAAACAAAAACCTCTGTTCTGTCTCACTTTTGAAATATTAAAAATATATTCATCTAAAGGGACATATTTTGTGTGACTGAATCGAATGCAAATAATTAATTGATGGTTGATTAAAAATGTATCAAAACCAACAACAGGTAAGCACCAGATCTGTTCAGATTTGTGTGAGTAATGTATTTTTTAATTCCTGTAGCAATAGTCTTTGATATTTTGATAAGACGTGACCTTCAAAACTGGAACTGAATACTATACAAGTTGAACTACAAATATTTTAGCGTGCCAAAGTGACACTTTCAAATACAGTATATGATCTGTAATGCAGTAAGAATGCTAATATGATCTTTCCCACATTATTCTTCCATCATTTAACTGTGATTTACAGTGAACCTTTGTCCACTATGCTTAGATTGTAGGAAAACAGAAATAAATCATTTGGTTTAAAAAGAACCCTACAGTACATTTTAAGCAAATTTGACAAGTCTATCCACTTTTCTTATGAAAATATATTTTACAGCTGAACCATTTTTTAATGAAAACCTCATGCAAAAACTAAAATGTAAGGGCTTAGATTTTGTGGTCAGCAGCAATATGATGGTGCTTCCCAGTGAACTGATTGAAAAGAGTCAACAAAATTCTAGCGACCTATGTGGTACAGACATTAATTTCAATCTGTGTAAGCAATAGCAGTTCTCCTGCCTCTGGTAGCAGTGATGCGTTCAACAACATTAAGCAACCAGTTGTAGAGAAGGAATCTAACAGACAGCAAACCAGGAAGAATTATCATGCATGCTTTACATATGCACACGGGAAGAGGCTGAAATAAAATAAAATTAAAGAAAGATTAAAAATCTATAATAATTTTGATCAAAATGCAGGACTTTGGCATTCCACAAATATACAGTCAGTTTTTTTACAGAGTCAAAGTCATTATTCCAATGTAATTTTGGCTTTCAATACTGAAAAATACAACGTTATACTTTAAAGACTTTTACAGTGATACTAAAAGCATAAAAAGTAAAAAATCATGTGAGTGTAGATTTTTATTAACAGTGCACTCTCTAATGGGGCAAAGAACCACTGACATTAGGGTTTGGATTTCCCCATTTAACTGCACATGGATGGCTGACACAACTTGCTATCAGTTGCACAGTTGCAATAAAACAAATAGCTGACAGTTTTCCCATGATTATGACGGCACAATCTGAAATCTGGAAAGTAAAATATCTTTTTCACCTCATCTGAATTCCTCTCACAACCCTACATTCCCAAGGACTAAAAATATGTGGGCAGAGAATGGCCACATGAGATACAAATGAACACTTGCACTTAGCCGAAACTTGCATTCACAGGCAAGGATCTGCCAGCTTGTTAAAAGTGGGTGTTGTAAACCATGTAGCTTGTTCAAAATAGAGCTTGCTTAGAGAGAGAGAAGAGATAAATAAGTGGGAAAAAAGGTCATTCTGTAATGAGCTCCCTTAGACAAATTGGTTTGAATTGGTTGTCATTTTTTTCATTACTTCAGCACTTAAAAGGAGGCATATTCTATTTCTTAAAATGCCAAAATGTCATGAATAATGTGGCTCATCAGGTTTATAAATTGTGAGAATAAGCAAAGTCCAAAGAAGAAGATCTTATTTTTCCAATGTTTATTTTTCTCACTTTATGTTGTTTTATACTTTCTCTCCTCGTTATTCATATCTTTCTTTCTGAAACACAGCCTTGCTTTAGGCTGACCAAAATAATCCACTCTACTTTTGAATCAGTGAATAGATGCAATGCTATAAATCTTTTTCTGAGAAGGAAAATCTGTTATTAGCATCAATTACATTCCACAGAATTGGCTAATCTTAATTCTCATCCTGTTCAGATTATTTTGATGGTTTTGCCAAAAGTTGCATCACATTTTCAGTTAGGCCAGGAAATTGTGGTCCATCAATTCATGCCCAGTTCCATAATCCAACCACAAGAAAAAATTTAATTCCTTGAAGAACTGTAGATCTCTCCAGCTGTGTGTAATCACATCCAGCAGTTCTGCAAGTTAAGGCAACTTGTTTGTCTCCTGTGATTTTAAGAACTTGTTAGGCTGATTGGGAAGGTCTATCATATACTGCTTGTCATACCTTCATCATCGAGCACAATGTTAGAATGAAAGACATGATGTTCATTAGATACACCTTGGGCCACCTTTTGAAGTTTTTTATAAAGTTGCAACAATCCTTGCTTGTGTACAAATCATGCAGGTTTCAATTCCTTTACGAGCTAACTTTTGCCTCAATTATCCTGTTAACTCCATTACAGGTACCTCTATTTTACCAAATGACACTGTTTTACTAAACTTCAACAGGAATGGAAAATGTGGAAGGAAAGAAAATAAACGACTCTATTCACTTATAGCTTGACAGGGTTTTGATATTAATTATTTGACAGCAGTTGGGTGAAAGTTGGACATATCTGATAAGGAGTGAGCGGTCAGCCCTGGATATCACCGTCTAGGTGATAAACTTGAAAAGTATGCATATTATTTGAACCATTACTGTGTAACAGCTTTGTTACTTAGGTTTAGGTGTTAAATCTGCACCACGCTCTGACTTGTGTAGCTCTCAGAAAATGGCTAATGTTTCCTATACTATACATACTAACACATCTTCTTTCTTAGCAAACCAAACTTAAGCTGAAAACCTATACTTGCTTTTATATTATATTTAGGCTTGAATTCTAACTCTGTTCAAATTGACATTTTCCTTTCAAGCAAACAAAATCAAATAACTTAAGACATTTGAGTTGATTAAAATGGAGCTGTTCAAACGAATTAGCCTTCAAGAGCCAAGAACAAGAAATAAATCCTATAATCCCTTCATAGCTATTTTGTAATAATTCTTTAATTATATTTTAGATCTGACAACCTTCTCATGTTCTTTGTTTTCATTCCAAGCCCTGTTTCTGGCCTTTATTTTCACTACAAATTGGACAGAGCATTAATTAGACAATTACGGAGGAAAGGGGGTTTCCAAAATAAATTCTTGTGTTTTTGCTACAGTTAAACAAAATATTTGCCCCACAGGAGTATTTTCTGAATATATTTATCTTCGAATGTGAATAATACAGAGATACCTGTAAGGTAACTGAAGCTGAATTGCGCTTGAAGTTACCAAAGGTTATTGCAGTAGTCAGAAACAGTTTGAAATTTACCTGCAATTTAAAAGCTTTGTATAATACGAATGCATTCACTTCTGAGAAACCCATTTGGTTTTGACAGATTTATTACGGCAGAATTCCCTGGTAACATTTTTGGTAATATTTCTTGCCAATTTCCACATATCCTGAAGCTGCGCTATTTTAATTAAAACAGTACTTTAGTTTTTTAAAGGAAAACAGAACTTCTGGTATTTCTTGAAGAAATATTTTTGTCTCATTTTGTGTCTCTTCCTTCTGCCAGTAACGGAGGATGTTCGGGGGGTCACAAGCTTCTTTCGGTACTCCTTGGTATTGAAAAACTGATTTTCCAACACCAGGAGATTCACAAAGGGAAAGCCATATACAGTTTTATTTCAGTCTATCTATCCATTGGCTTACCTGAAAACTACTGTAATCTCTAAGACTCAATGTTTCAATACTAAACAGTTTGGAAATTAGGGCTACGACTTAGCCATGGGGTCAAGCAGGGGAAACATCAATAGCCGGTGTATGGATTTGACATCCTGCTTCCGGTTCTCATTCTCGCTACCTTCAGCAGAGCAGGAAAGGAAGCCGTTTAAGAACCCAACTCCCAGTTGTAAGAAAGTTGCTGGAGCCATTTGGGTATTTCAGAACTTTGACAATTCTCAGTGAGGTCACCATATTTTGGAGGCCTTCATAAATCACACCTGATGAATGGAAATGTTGAGAGTTGGGAAGAGCTTAAAAGATGAGTCAAAAAAGGTACCACCCATTTTAGAATTCATCATGAAATACTGCAGCCAGGGTTATATTTGTGTTTGGTAAAGCAATTGGTGATAGCACTGTGATTGGCAAAGGCAAGTGATCACTAATTAATGAGATTGTCAGAGTGTTATGTCTGACATCTGATAAGATATCAGGGAAAGGATAGCATTGTAAAAGTGGGAAAGTCTTTGGATGTGTTAGGATAGGTCATCCACTGAATTAAGCACTATTCTACAGTCAGCAATGTGGAAAATGTAGCTGAGTATGAGATCAATGATCAGAGTACCCATGGGTTTACAAAACAGTTTCTGAAGCAGGGCCCAGACCCAAAATGTCAGCTTTCATGCTCCGCTGATGCTGCCTGGCCTGCTGTGTTCTTCCAGCTCTGCACCTCATTATCTCAGACTCCAGAATTGGCAGTTCCTATTATCTCTAAGCCATTTGTTTGCTGTTTGAAAACTTACAAAAATATTTGAGATTTTAGCTCTCGTCAAATGCATTGATGGATTGTGGTTGTGTAGTTTGTTTAAATAGCTGTCCTGGGGATTGTACGGTTGTTTATTTTGAAAAGTTTATGGTGTCTAAGAAGGTGCTCATTTTTCCAATGCCTGTGGAAGTGATGGTTTTTATTTTGACAGATTTATTAGCATTCATATGTTATTATAGGTTCATGAATTATGTTTATAAAGTGGATATTGGACAAGTAGGTGTTGGACAGTCTGAGGTAAGGGGGATGGGGTTTGGAGGGTTTAAGGGGTGTTGAAGGGTAATGAAACAAGGCAAAGGGATGGAGAATGAGAAGATGAAGAGGGATACGAGAATCTGCACAATGTGAGAAGGAGTGAAGGATTTGAGGCAATGAATGGATGAAGCAGGGGAAGGGGAGCTTAAGGGGTTCAGTGGTGCTGAAGTGAGGATGACTGTAGTAAGAGGCCAGGATGTGATGGGATTCGGTACTGATCTGCAGAACTGGATTGACGTTTTATCAAAGTGAGTAAGGCTCTTTCAGACCTGATTCCAGGTCATTTCCATAGCTTGTAGATAAAAATCCCACCAGCCGGCAACACAAGGATAATGGCAGGGTTATAATGCCACGAAAATTCTGACATTCCAGTTCCACCAGCTGATTAAAATCATGGCCTATAACCCAGTCGTACAATTGATCACAACTCCTCTTGAAAGAAAAAACAAGTATATACAGGGGACACCACCAACTCCAAATTCCCCTTCAAGTTATACATCACTCTAGCATGGAGTGTAATGATGCTCCTTTGCTGTCACTGGGTCACAATCCTGGAGTGAGCAGTACAGATGTCCTTTACTTCCCAAGGGCTACAGAGGTTTAAGAAAACAACTCAAGTCCACTTTCTTCAGGATAAGTAGGGATAGATAATGAATGCTGGCCAAGCCAGAAAAGCACATCTGATACAAATGTCTTCTGAAAAATATTGGTCTCTTCCTTTGCACTTCTAAAGTGAAAGGGGATAAAGACCTTTTTTTTGGACATGATATATTTTAAGTTGCAGTTGTATTACATTACATTGTTGACAATTACACTGAATGCCTGAGATTGTAGTCTCCAAAGTGCAAAGCATGGGTGTTAAGGTTAGTATTATATTTTATGGGCTGTGACTTGGAACCTGTCTTCCAGAAAAAGATGAAAATGTGCGTCTAGTTGAAGCATTCACAAAGTGACATTCAGCAACAATTTAGAATATCAGTCCAGAGTAGAAAGCAGCATCTAACTTCTAAAAATTACAGGGTGTTATTTTTCTTCAAGGCTTGAACATTTTTTTTTACAATCTGGCTTTTCACTGAACTGGAATTGAGAAGAGTGAGGGATGATTTGATTGAAAAGTGTGCAATCCTGAATTGTCTTATCAAGGTACACGCAGAAAAGATTAACCCTCTTGTGGGTTAGTACAGGAGAAGGGGGAACTGTCTTATAGTGAAGAATCACATTTTTAGTGCAGAACTGAGGACTTTTTTTTCTAAGGATTGTGAATCTTTGGAACTCTGCCTCAAAATGTAGAGTGACAGGATCATTGAAATTTTTAAAGGCAGAAGTAAATTGATTCTTGTTAGGCCATTGAATCAAAGGTTTTGGTGGGTAGATGGGGAATATAGAATCTGAAACACAAACAGACCAGCCATCATCTAATTGAATGATGGAGCAGGCTCTAGCAATCGAATAATCCATTTCTGTTTCTATTTCATGTACTCATATATGTACGTCCCAAGATACCTTCTACATTGTCACTCTCTAAGGGGAGGGTAGCTGCAGTACCACCTACAGATTCATAGAACATAGAACATTACAGTGCAGTACAGGCCTTTCGGCCCTCGATGTTGCGCTGACCTGTAAATCAATCTGAAGTCCATCTAACCTACACTATTCTATTATCATCCATATGTTTATCCAATGACCATTTAAATGCCCCTAAAGTTGGCGAGTCTACTACTGTTGCAGGCAGTGCATTCCACGCCCTTACTACTCTCTGAGTAAAGAACCTACCTCTGACATCTGCCCTATATCTATCACTCCTCAATTTATAGCTATGTCCCCTCATGCTAGCCATCACTATCCGAGGAGAAAAGCTCTCAATGTCCACCCTATCTAGTCCTCTGATCATCTTGCATGTCTCTACTAAGCCACCTCTTAACTTTATTCTCTCTAAAGAAAACAACCTCAAGTTTCCTCATAAGACCTTCCCTCCATACCAGGCAACATCCTGGTAAATCTACCTCTGCACCCTTTCCAATGCTTCCACATCCTTCCCATCATGCAGTGACCAGAACTGTAGGCAATGCTCCAAGTGCAGCCGCACCAGAGTTTTGTACAGCTGCAACATGACCTCATGGCTCCAAAACTCAATCCCTCTACCAATAAAACCTAACACACCGTATGCCTTCTTAACAACCCTATCAACCTGGGTGACAACTTTCAGGGATCTATGCACATGGGCACCGAGATCTCTCTGCTCATCCACACTACCAAGAATCTTACCATAAGCCCAGTACTCTGTATTCCTGTCACTCCTTCCAAAGTGAATCACCTCACACTTTTCTGTATTAAACTCCATTTGCCACCTCTCAGCCCAGCTCTGCAACTTATCTATGTCCCTCTGTAACCTGCAACATCCTTCTGCACTGTTTACATCTCCACCGACTTTAGTGTCACCCGCAAATTTACTAACCCATCCTTCTACGCTCTCATCCAGGCCATTTATAAAAATGACAAACAGCAGTGGCCTCAAAACAGATCCATGCAGTACACCACTAGTAACTGAACTCCAGGATGAACATTTCCCATCAACCACCACCCCCTGTCTTCTTCCAGCTAGCCAATTTTTGATTCAAACTGCTAAATCACCATCAATCCCATGCCTCCGAATTTTCTGCAATAGCCTACAGTGGGGAACCTTATCAAATGCTTTACTGAAATCCATACACACCACATCAACTGCTTTACCCTCATCCACCTGTTTAGTCACCTTCTCAAAGAACTCAATACGTTTCGTAGGGCATGACCTACCCTTCACAAAACCGTGTTGACTACCCCAATCAAATTATTCCTTTCTAGACGATTATAAATCCTATCTCTTATAATCCTTTCCAACACTTTACCCACAACCGAAGTAAGGCTCACTGGTCTATAATTACCAGGGTTGTCTCTATTCCACTTCTTGAACAAGGAGACAACATTTGTTATCCTCCAGTCTTCTGGCACTATTCCTGTAGACAATGACGACATAAAGATCAAAGCCAAAGGCTCTGCAATCTCCTCCCTGGCTTCCCAGAGAATCCTAGGACAAATCCCATCCGGCCCAAGGGACTTACTTATTTTCACATTTTCCAGAATTGCTAACGCCTCCTCCTTATGAACCTTAGTCCCGTCTAGTCTAATAGCCTGTATCTCCGTATTCTCCTCGACAACATTGCCTTTTTCCTTTGTGAATACTGGCAAAAAATATTCATTTAGCACCTGTCCTATCTCTTCAGACTCCACGCACAACTTCCCACTACTGTCCTTGACTGGCCCTAATCTTACTCAAGTCATTCTTTTATTCCTGACATACCTTTAGAAAGCTTTAGGGTTTTCATTAATCCTACCTACCAAAGACTTCACATGTTGCCTCCTGGCTCTTCTTAGCTCTCTTTAGGTCCTTCCTGGCTAACTTGTAGCTCTCAAACGCCCTAACTGAGCCTTCATGCCTCATCTTTACATAAGCCTCCTTTTTCCTCTTGACAAAAGATTCAAATTCTTTAGTAAATCACAGTTCCCTCACTTGACCACTCCCCCCCTGCCTGACAGGTACATACTTATCAAGGACGTGCAGAAGCTGTTCCTTAAACAAAGTCCACATTTCAATTGTGCCCAGCCCCTGCAGTTTCCTTCCCCATCCTACGCATCCTAAGTCTTGCCTAATCACCTCATAATTGCCTTTCCCCCAGCTATAGCTCTTGCCCTGCGATATATACCTATCCCTTTCCATTGCCAAAGCAAAAGTAACTGAATTGTGGTCACTATCACCAAAGTGCTCACCTACCTCCAAATCTAACACCTTGGCCTGATTCATTACCCAGTATCAAATCCAATGTGGCCTCGCCCCTTGTTGGCCTATCTACATACTGTGTCAGGAAACCCTCCTGCACACATTGGACAAAAACTAACCCATCTAAAGCACTCAAACTATAGCATTTCCAGTCAATATTTGGAAAGTTAAAGTCCCCATAACAACTACCCTGTTACTTTCGCTTCTATCCAGAATCATCTTTGCTATCCTTTCCTCTACATCTCTGGAACTTTTCGGAGGCCTCTTGAAAACTCCCAACAGGGTGACCTCTCCTTTCCTGTTTCTAACTTCAGCCCATATGGCCTCATTGAATGTCCTTTCTACCACCGTAATACTGTCCTTGACTAACAATGCCAAACCTCCCCTTCTTTTACCACTTTCCCTGATCTTTCTGAAACATCTAAATCCCGGAGCCTGCAACAACCGTTCCTGTCCCTGCTGTATCCATGTGTCTGAAATGGCCGCAACGTTGACGTCCCAGGTCCCATTCATTTCCAGGCCAGTGCTCATTGTCGAAATAGTCCCTGTTGTTGTGGATCTTGTATCACTGTATGCTGGACTACAGCCCGTTCCTGCTGTTGCTGCTGTCTCTGCCTTCATCTGTACTGCATCTTCCACAACTACAAGGAAGCCAGGTAGGGGGCAAGGTGTTGTTTGCCACACCGCTCTCAGGTTCAGGAGATTTGTGAAGACAGTTATCATTCTCTTTGAGGTTTTCTCATCCAACTTTCCCCACGAGCTCTAGGTAGGCTCCCCATCTGGCCTCCCCATAAAACAGTATGCTCACCATGGTAACGTTCACGTGTGTTGCCACAGGACAGCACTTTACAACCAAACATTTATTTGCATGAAGATGTTACACATGGGTCATACTTTGAAAGCACGTCAATGTACCTTCCTGTGAACAATAGACAGCTGCTCTTCAAGACGGGTTGCACCAGAACAGCTCTATGCCGGCATAATAACAGCCAAGATGGTGTAATTTATATAGGTTGTTAAAACAAACATATTTGACTCTCCCTTGTCACGCAGTGAGATTCTTACGTTCCTTACATCCCAAACTCAATTTAATTCCTGTTGCCCCCTTCCATTTTTGAACATTCTGCTGCCAGCACTCCCACTTCCTGCCAACCCATTGATGTTTATGTTGACTTCCCACTTTTGCCCCTGGAAACCCAATCATCCAGGCCCCAAAATCACTCCTTACTCAGAACTTTGCCTCCTCAAAACCCAACTGCACCCCACCACCCATGAGACCGTGCTATTCTCAACCAGGATCCTCCATCTCCCACCCTACCATATCCCACTCTGACTGCAAGCATACCGTCTACGACCTAGTACCACCAGACATATCTCCAGACATTAACCATGCCCGGAACACCAACTCTCTGTTTCTCCCTTGCCAGGATAGAACATTAAGCAAGATCCACTTTTTCAGCCGAGGGTGGACTGTACCCCGCCCTTTCGCCATGGAATCTCATTCCCCTTTGCTACTTTTCAGATAGTGTATAAAGGCAATGTCCTGCAAAGATTCATGTGTTGGCTGACTGTTGGCTAGAATGTGGGACCAAATCATCGTGATCCTTCCAAGAATATATTTAGTCATAGCTGGCAACTCTATTCTGGTGTAAATCTTCTTAACACCTACTCCAGTGCCACTGTATTCTTTGCCTAGTATGAGTAGAACTATGCACAATGTACTAAGTATCTACTTCATTTATTGTCAGCCACTTTTTAGTTATCGTTTCTTGTTGCTTAAATATTGTCATCTTCCAATTTAATCCCTACACACTGAGTGTTTAGGAGTAACAGATTCCATTACCACAATAGTCAGCCTCTATCCCACTCCAAATGTAGAAGGATATTACACTTGGGTTTCAGATGCAATTTCAATTTGGAGTTGCAAAAGGCAGCAGATATGTGTCGCGTCGCACAATTTTTCCATCCACACAATTTGTTTTATGACTGGATAATATTTTGGCTTGCAAATTTGAAGGATTATAACACCATGTAGCATTACACAATTCTTAAAAAAAATTGTCAAAATGATACCATCAAAATGTGGGCAACCTCACATTGATACTGCTCTAAAGGAATGGCCCGTCATTCACAACTACTTTCATTGCTCATGGATGCTGCCCAGTGAATTAGCTATGAAAGTACAACGCCGGTTTAATATGACTAGTCTCCTCTGGTGCACCTCAGTAGACCACAGAATATTTTATCATTGAACAGAATAGTTTTGGCTACTTCCCCATGTTAGTCGTCTTTCTAAAAAGTTAAATGAAACATCAACCCATTGAGAAATGATAGCCTTTCATTTCCTTTCTCCTTTCAAAATGATCTTGTGCTTGCATCCTTATTATTTTAAATAAGGTAGCTTCGTAGAATGTTTGCGGCTAATCGTGCAATCCTGCTCCATTTTAACCTTAGTCATGAAAGTGGCCATGGAGTGAATATGTTCTATTTTTAATTTTTTGACTTAGGTAAGTCTGGGATGAAGGCAGTTAGTTTTAGCTTGCATAAATCAAGGTTCAGAGGTACATTTCTCATTCAGAAAACTTCAGCTCCTGAATTGAAAAGATGGAAAAAGTGAAAAATTGTTAACAAAAATGTGCCAAAAAATTAAATATGAAGTCATAGAATCTAATGTGTACTTGATTTGTTAATTTATTTTTGGAACAGAATACTCGTGGCTTGTTTCTGTCGCAGGTGTTAGATAAAACAAATAAATTGATATAAAATTATTCATAAGCAAATAAATGGCAGGCTTTTCATAAAAGAAACAATTTTACCAAGAGAAAGGAACTGAAAGCATTTTTGCTTCAAAAAAACACACAACTAAAAACTAAATTATGGCAGCTCTTTAAAACCTCCAACATTTATTCAAAGTTCAGTTCAGTCTTTGGCTAAACTTCAATACAAACTACAGCTGTGACAGTAAGTGAGATTCACCACCAATTCTATTTAACTCCTGCATCATCAATTCTGGAACCTACAACCGCAGAATGTTTTGTTTGCCTGCAGCCAGTAAAATAGAAAAAAAACCAGATGGCTACAGTTGTATAAACATCTGTATTTCCACATTAATAATAAATAAGGGTGTCAAGAGTTGCAGCAATGAGGCAGGAGAATGGAGTTGAGAAACGTATCAGCCATGATCGAATGGCAGAGCAGACTCCATAGGCCAAATGGCCTGATTCTGCTCGCACATCTTATGGTCTTCTGATCCAATGGTCTAAATAGCCCCCAAAATAAGAAAGTCACAGCCTAGAAATCCCATACAGCTGCATCTATTTCACAGACATGAACTCAATTCCCAAGTGTTGAATACGGTAGTTGACGCAGTTACGTATTACTTGCTTGAACTGGGTGTTTCATCTTCTGGTCGGTGCAATGAGGGAGTCTTGTTGTATGTTAAACAATTCTGAAGTTGACTATGTATATTTTAATAAGAATTATTTATTCGTATGCCAACATTGTATAAAGTTATTGATCTAAACTAGCTCAGAGTGTCTATTCCATGAGATCGTTCTCTGGTTCCCTCTTAGTCATATAATGTTACATAATCCTTACACCGTGATCCCATAGGCTCGTGCTGTTAAACCATGTTAGACCATACCACGTTTCATCCTTCCTCATTCTTTCTTTTCCCCCTTTACTTACAATATTGCCCCAAAAGTGTCAAAGGGACAGCTTGATAACTCTCACCGATCTGGTTTGTACTTATATCTAAAGGTGATGATCTGCTAAACTTTCCGTTTGCTCTGTTTGAGTGCACTTTCCCTTGTCTTATCTGGAACTTTCAGTGACTTCTCAGTTTTCTTCACGATCAAAGTAGTTTGACCCTGATCGTACTGTTCTCTCTTAACGATATGAAGGCTCTTTGATTTCTCCTTAAAACATCTGATGATGGTTTCATCAACGATCTTTGCTATTCCATCTCCTCAACAACAATTTCTTTTTTGCTGTACCTCTTGGGCTGTACTGAATTTCTGGCTGAAGAATTGACACTGCTCTTGCTTGATGACAATGACTGAAGCTCCTGATATGTTTCAATCTTTGAACTTCTTCTTGTTTAATCTCAGTTTTCCTTGATAAAATGAGGTTTTAATTTATTGGACGATGATCTAAGCTGCGTTTGTGGATTTCTCCCCATTAGCAATTCTTCTGGTGACAATTAATCTTGCGATGGTGACACAGTGGAGACAAATCAATGTCATTATTGTTCTTCAGGAATTCTACTGTGGCCCCTCCTTTTGCTTCACCATTTGCTTATAGGTAGTTTGCTGAAATCATTATATGAATGTATCTATGTTCACATGAAAATTCTGTAAATAGCTCATTTGCAAATTGTTGTTTGTTGTCAGATACTCCCATGTCAGGAATATTGTGAGTCACTCACTCCCTATTATACTTCAATTAAACTTAATAACCAGACCAGAAATAAGGAAAGTCAACTCCAAGGAGAGTTAGCAGACTTTTATAACCAACCGCACCAAAAAAAGTGGGAAGTTAAAACAAACATACATGAAACACAAGCTTATAAAGGGTGGACTGATTGGGAGCTGTTTTGGGTAAAGACAGAAAGATGAATATAGTTGTACTTTGTGGTTTTATTTTGAATTTTTGAGTTGTAAGAATACACCTTGAGTCCAACTGATTAGCTGTTGTCTTGTTTCTTCCATAATAGCAGCTGTAAATCTTCCAGAATTCTGAATTAATTATTTCTGTTGCTCTAAGGAGATAGCAAGAACTGCAGGTACTGGAGTCAGAGTCTGACACAGTGTGGAGCTGAAGGAGCAACAGCAGGCCAGGCAGCATCAGTGGAGAAGGAAAATCAATGTTTTGGGTCGGGACCCTTCTTCAGAATTGGGCTGAAGAAGGGTCTGGAACCAAAATGGTGACTTTCCTACCCTTCTATTGTTCTAAGTTGCTTTACATTTGCCACCATCTGTGTTTGAGCTTGAGAGAGAGAGAGACAGAAAAAGTGTTTCTCCACTTCTTGTTCAAAAATCCATTTTTCCTCGTCTCTGCCAGATCCATTTGTGTATTCCTGACAAGCATACTTAAACTCCACGGACAACCTTTCATCTTAACGTGTATCTTCCAGAAATATGAATCAGACATTTCTGAGATTTAGTGCCCATTTATAACAAAGTTAATGTCAGCTCAGACTGATCACAGCTTACAGATGGGTTCAAGTCCTTAGCTCAAACTTCTCAGATGATCACAACAGCCATTTTGAGTATTAGACCATTTTAAAACCGTTTTCAGTCCATGACTATCTCAGTATTAAAGTCAAATGATGAAAGTTGGATATTATCCATTTTCACTGCAATCTTGTCAATACAGAGTTGTTGAGCCATCGCTCTTCACATGCATATATGGTGGCATTCTTGCAACCTTTTCTATATTGAGAAAAAATCTACATGTTTATTGCCTGTTCCAATCTTGAACACCTTATTCTGGCATGATCCAAAGATCCTTCATATACCCAAGTCACTCCTCTGGCATCTTTTTCAACAGTGACATACCTTCTCTCACTTTATGGTAGGGACCTTGAAGGATATTAGCCTTTATTTACCATCTTGCAGAATTTGTAGAAATATTGCGCCAAATTCTTTATTAGATGATGCATTCAGTCCTATTATTGTTGGTAACCGTGGGTTGTAATGTGCTAGTATCGTTAAGGAAGTTAAAACTTACTTAATGCTTTCAAAATAATTTATGCGATCAACATTCCAGCACCACTGGTGATCTCATCTCAACAGATCATTGATGACAGGAGGGTGAAGAATTAATTTCTCGACTGGACTGATCATTCATGAAAATTATTGCAATTCTGCAATTTTCTTGGTTTGATGAAATTCTCTGATCACCTTCATTTTCTATGTATCAACAACATGTAACCTGGTAATTTGTTCATGGGTTTTGCAAATTCACAATTACTGTTTAGCATTGAGCCTGTTTCCTGTAATGTTTTCAGAATGCCTCTAACTCCAAAATTGTGTTATTTGCAGAACTGTGTATGAGGAGATCATCCCTGTAGCACCCTGTTCCTTTCTTTCTTGGAATGTATTAGACATGTTCAGAGGCATGAGAGGCATGGATAGAGTCGATAGCCAGAGACTTTTCCCCAGGGCAGGATTGACTGCCATGAGGGGTCATAGTTTTAAGGTGTTAGGAGGAAGGTATAGAGGGGACGTCAGAGGGAGGTTCTTCACCCAGAGAGTTGTGAGTGCATGGAATAGTTTGCCAGTGGTAGTCGTGGAAGTGGAGTCATTAGTGACATTTAAGCGACTGCTGGACATGCACATGGACGCAGTGAATTGAGGGGAATGTAGGTTAGGTTATTTTATTTTTGAATTAGCATTATTCCATGGCACAACATCGTGGGCCGAAGGGCCTGTACTGTGCTGTACTTTTCTATCTTCTATGTTCTATGCTCACTTGAGTATTTCAGATGCTAGTGCTATTCCAGTGAAGTAAAACAGCACCACCTAAATGAAGTTATAAGAATGGCTAACAATCTTGACTTCTAGTCTAATGATTCTTGCTGGAATTTGCAGTTTGCATGTGATTTGGTGAACAGTATGTTCTGTGTCAATTTCTCTAAGCTGAAGTTGTTTCAGATCTATGCAAATTCAGATCTTCCTATTTGGCTGAGGAATAGTGACCATATCTGAGAAAAAATTTAGTGTGCACGCTAATTGATGAAATTACCTTTGTTGTTGTATTCTTTCAATTGCTGCTTTCACAAAATCCATTAGTAGATATAGCTGCCATGTAATGCAGTACTCATTTTTCAGATTATCCAGAATTGAAGCTAATTTAGGAAATTTTTTTCTGAAATCTGTATTGCTATCGCCTTTAACAACTTGGTCTACACAATGGATCAGCCTTAATCTTGAGCATGCTGACCAGCTAGAAGTGAATCGTTAGGATTCTATAAAATGTGAATTCTGCTTCTGATGTGATTCTGTTCTTTCTCTGCTGTTATACTTTAATCTTGTTATGATCTCACCAATGCCTTTCAAACTTGTTCTCATTGAACTTGCTGCTTAACTGATGAAGGTTTAACTTGACCTGTTTTGACCATTTCAATCTGTCAGACAAGATACTGTCTCATGTGCAGTGTCTAATTTATATAAAGACTTACTGACCTATATTTACTGTCCCATTGATCTCTGAGGATGTCTAACATTTCTGGTCTTGATTCTCCTACTTTTTGGATCTTATTTTAATTTTTAGCACTTGCATTTTTAGAATTATAACATTTCTTAAAATGACCACATTTACCTGAGTTGTGGCATTCAGTTCACTCTTTTGCTGTGTCTCAGCTGTGTTTTCTTCCCACAGATGCTGTCAGACCTGCTGAGTTTTGCAAACCATTTCTGTTTTTGTTTCAGATCTCCAGCATCTGCAGTGTTTTATTTTAATTTTATTGAATGCTTGAAGTTAGGTTATGATGTAAAAGCAGATGAAAGGATTTGCTTTCTGCTGTAAATAAGTAGGACACTAACAGAATGTATTTAAAAGTGAAAATTATAACTTTAAGCCTATTTTGTAAACACCAGTGATTTTAACAGAGCATTAAACATTTTGGAATAAAAAAATTGACAAATTTAGCACAGTATTAACAAATAGCAATGAGTCACCTCAATGTCCAGTCTATGTGGAGGATGATTACACCATTATCTTGGGTGGAATTTGGACTTTGTGCTAGAGTATGCAATTGTTATGCATAAGATGGAAGTATTTTCTATGCCAGCCACAAAGACTGCTGAAGAATTGCGAGTGGGGATGTTTTGTTCAGATTTAATGTTTGAGAGGCAGTGCTTTGCATGCTGTCTTTATGTTGCGAAGATGATGCCAGGCAGCAGCAGCGCTGCTCTACAGATATAAATTTGTAGTGTAAAAGTAGAGGAACACGTTGTCTACTGTGAGCTGTTCTGAAAGAGTTGTTAGTCACCCTAAACTTTTACTGTTATTGTGGGCAAATTCAGGGCATTGAACCTTTCTCGGGTGCAGCATGTTACAATTGCACATGCAACTAAACAAGGTACTGCATCACCACGCTCCTGGGAACATCAAGAGGGCCGATATTTGAGTGCAATACTGGAGGAGAGCTGTTGTGCCATCTCTTGGAGAGTTGTTAGAATGAGGCCTTGTCTGTCTGATCAGCTAAGCATGAAGGATCTGGTGCATTCTTCAAAGCATATGCCTACTCAATCATCACAACTTAAAAATGGTTTACTGCTCAATCATATTGTTTGGTCTTTGTTGGGGCTTACTTTCTGTAAAGTGGCTGTCACTATTGCCATTAAAAAAATGATAAACCCCTTGGCTGTGAAGTATTTTGGGACATCTTGACAACGATATGCCCCTGTAAAATTTCAGTTCCTACTTCAGAAAAATTCTATACATGCCTGAGAACAAATATCCTCTTCTGTCACAGGCCGAGACAGACTCCCTTCATCATTTGTTTGATATCACAGAACTCTTTGCAGGGCAAGTTTGTATTTGACAAGCAGCAGATACTTACATTGTTTTACACAGCATAAACTTCACTGATCCTGCCATTATTTGTTCAGAACACAGCAGTAGAGTGTGGAATGCCTATCATATAACCCAATGTACAAATGACATGTGGCGTGCATCAGTAAGAAGTTGTGCACAATTTTCTTTTCAGAAACACAAAAGCACTTTGAAAGAAATGTTGAAATAACTGACATAGAATATACTTGATGAATCACAATTCAGGAGCAACGATCCAGATAGGCAATTAGTCCAATTATTCAGCACCCTTATTTACTGTTACAGCCCAAGTTTAAAGGAAGGAATGAATTCCTTTTTCTTCTGCTCTGAGGTTGGTCACAAACAGTTTAACTTCTGTTTTAAAAAGCTATGACTTTTTTCAATTCATTATGAACTAGACTATGTGAAGCAATGATGAAACAAGTCAGCCAGATTTCAAAATAACAAAAATGAGGAGTTATTTTTATTGTAAAAATTTATTCATGTAAACTATTTGATTTATTAGAAAGGTAAAACTAATCCCACATCCATGACATGCACACATATTTGCTTGGAAAAGCAGAACACGTTAGAAGCAGGAGCTGGGAAAATAAAGGTAAAGTCCACAAGTAAAATAAATTATATTCTGATCTTAATTCAGAGATGTTGAGGTCCAGTGGTGTTGTGGTACATGTAAGTTGGTTGTCATTCTGGAGGAAGTCTTTTTGAAACTGGACTTTGTCCTTTTTCAGCTTGAGGACCACAGCACTTAAAGTTCCTTTCAAATAACATTGCTATCCTTGAAAAATGAAACAGGGAAATGGTACCAGACTTGATTTCCAGAATGAGAGAGAGATGTTGTTATGTTATCTGCAGCCACTCCAGGATATTCCTGTTTAAGCAACAGCTTTCCTGTTGTTTTCACAATTTGTCTGAAAAGTGGTTCTAGTCGTGTGACTGGCATGTAACCTGGATGGTAGGTGTCCCATCAGGATTCTCAGATACCTGTTGTTAGAAGCACTACAGTTAAACGGTTGTCTCCAACAATGACAGTCAACGAGTCCTTTGTATCCAGTGACCTGTGGTAAAAGCCAAAAGTGTTTGATTATTAAATGTCTCAGCCATTGAATGATCTGTTCTCCATCAAGATAGAAAGGGGTTAGTCACACCTTGAGAAGGTCATTGTCTAAACTTGGTGCTTTGGCAAAGTATCTGCAGCCTTAGTAACAATGCTCTTTTCACTTCCACTTTGCAATTCCCTGTGGAATTTAGCCACCTTGAGGTGTAGGTAGCTTCTGTTGCTATTTTAAAACAAAGGGTCCTGGCTATTTAAAGTTGTTTTCTTTCAAATGAAATTCCCAGACATTAAATTAGTCAGTGGAATTGTCATAACTTCGATCTGAATCTCAAAAGTACTTATGTACATATTGAACTTTAAATTACAACATGTGCACTTTACAAAGAAACGTAGAAACCAAGAGTTGGAGGGCGTCATTTGCGTCTTTGAATCCCTCCTGCCTTTCAATGCAATCATGGTTGACCCCTATCTCAATGCCATATTCTTGCTCTTTCTCCTTGATGCCTCGAATTTTTAAAAGAAAGTTATCAATCTCTTTCTCAAATTTAATCAGTGACTTCTGCCTTCTGTGGCAGAAATTCCACAGGTTAACCGCTATCTGAGTGATGAAGTATTTACACCTCAGTTCTAAATAGTTTAGCACGTATCTTGAGGCTAAGACCCCCGGTTCTAGACTCCCGGCTTCTAGTCTGCCCAGCTCTGTTAGAGTTTTATATGTTTCAATCAGATCCCCTCTCATACATCTAAGCTCTAGCGAATACAAACTCAATTGAATCAATCTCTCTTTTACGACAATCCTGCCAACCCTGATATTAGCCTAGTGAACATTTGCTGCACTCACTCTATGGCAAGTGTATCACCACTTAGGCACAGAGACCATTCTCCAGGAATGGTCTTATCAAAACCTTGTATAATTGCAGTAAGGTGTTTGTATATCTGAACTGAAATCCTCTTGCATTGAAGGCCGACATACCATTTGCGTTCTTAATTAGTTGCTGTACCTGCCTGTCTACTCTCATTGACTAGTGTACAATAACTTCCAAATCCTTTTGTACACCCACATTTCCCAATACAATACCACTTAAGTTATACTCTGCCTTTCACTTTTTCACATTGATTTGTCTAACTTCACACTGATCAATGTACTGCTGCATTCGCCATGTGTTTTCCCGCATACTCAACTTGTCTAGATTGACGCAATGGCTTTTTGCATCCTCCTCATAACTCTCAATCCCACCTAGTTTTGTGCCATCAGCAAACTGCCAGATATTGCATTTGGTTCCCTCATCCAAGTCATTTATAGATATTGTAAATAGTTAGGGCCCAGTACACCCGCGAGTCACTGCCTCCTGCCCAGAAAAAGATCCATTTCTTGCTATTCCCTGTTCCTGCCAGTCACAATTTGAGAACATAGAGCCAAAAGATGACAGTGGATATAAATTTAGTGGCTATCTGGAGAAAAATCCTGGGAGTTTATATCTGAAGATGCCCAAGGAACTTCAAACAGCAAACCTTCAAAGGGAGAGAGGCAAGTCACTAGGGACCTGGACTGTGATCCCTTGCAATCTTAACCAGGTGCTGGCAACTTTCCCTCAATTTAGTAGAAAACTGTTGCCTGCAGGTCATGTCTCAAACTGCAGGCATGTTGTATTTTATCTTTCCTGCAATTGATAAAACAGGGGTTAAAAACCATTGCAATCCTTCAGTTATTTGTGTTAGTGGATTAAAGTGCTGTGAAGGTCACAGCTTGAGGACAGCCATTGAGGACAGTCTCTGATCTGCAGATATAAAAGAAAAGAATACTCTTCTGCTCTGAGTGCAGCAAGTCAGTCATAGTCAAAAGGAAACAGGGCAAAATAATTTTGGTTAACCTGTAAAGACTTTGCATTGGCTGCTCAAGAACGAAACATCAAAGCCATTGGTATCACCCAATTTAACTGATGAAAAATTTTTCCACCCACTCTTCACAGAACTGAGAGACTGGCTTTTCTATTTTTTTCAACATTCACCTTCAATTCAAACTCATTTCTAGGTTCTACTGTGTACACGATGTTCTATTGTATCTTTTCATGTTTAGAAAATAGTAAACTCACTCTTTTGTTGACTCAAGGAAACCAAATTTCATTGGCTCATTTTAAAACATAAATTAATTTGCTCTTGTTGCAACTGACCAAGGGACAGATCAACAAAGATAGGGAGGCAGTTCATCTGTCCTCACCTGGGAGAATAACAATCTGGAGTATTGTGCCTGGAATTGGAAAAAGTTGAGAAATCTATCCAAAGATTGGTCATAACAGAATAAAATAGTCCAAATGTTACAACATCTTGGATTCCCATACATTCTGACACTATATTCTGGGGCAAGGATCTCATTAACACACTTAACATACATAAGATATGCTCGGTGCAGCAGGACATAAATCCTTCCCCACTATTACCACGTAATACATTCATGACCAATCTCAGGCCTGCTAATGTGGATGTGTACACCGATATTTATAAGGATGATGGACACTGCATACTTATCATTGGCCCCCCTATGGTGTAATCCCAAATTCATCTGGAGCTCTTGCACTTCCCCTACTGTGAAATTACAAGATGCTGGATTGTTACCACAGAGAATGTTAGAGAAACTCAGCAGATCTGGCAGCATCTGTAGACAGAGAAATAGAGTTAACAATATGAGACAAAGAACAAAGAAAATAAGAACAAAGAAAATTACAGCACAGGAACAGGTCCATCAGCCCTCCAAACTTGCATGGAGACGGTAAGACTCTTCTTCAGAACTACACCATATCGAGTCATATTGGACTCAAAGCCTTAACTCTGCTTCTATGACCACAGATACTGTCAGACCTGCTGTTTTTCTTCAGCAGTTTCTGTGTTAGTTTTAGATTTCCAGCATCCACAGTTTCTTTGCCTTTATTGAAATGTAACCACATTCATTTCAACTAAGAAACTTTGCAGACAATGCAGTCAAAGAAAAAATCAAATTCAGAACCCAGAGAACTGTAACATGGAATCAGGAGTTAGCCATTCAGTCCCTCAATTTTTTAAAAAAAATATACCTTCATTTGGATCATGACTGATCTGTATCCCAACTCTATTTATTGCCTTAGGTTTCAAGAAGAGTTAATACTTTTGTCTAAAAATCTACCAATTCCATTGGTAAAATTTTCAAGGTGCTATCAGAAAGAAGGTGGGGTTGGCACTAATAATGGAGTGGACCAAGATTTTGGGAGAGAACAGACTCTTCTCCGTGAGGAGATGGAAGGCTATGTAGTGGATTCACAATGGAGGCAACATTGTTTTTATAAAAGTGATAATGGGAACTGCAGATGCTGGAAAATCCAAGATAATAATATAAAGAAGAGTTTACACACCCTCCTTCTTTAAGAACAACTTTGTTCTGAAAAACTCTTAAAAATTCTGCACAGTTTGACCTTGATATTGATGATTTTGCTGCTTCTTTCATATCCATTTCTTCTATGGGAATGATCAACACTAAATGAAAATGTATTACGCATCAGCTGGACAACAATATCATAATTCACACTGGAAACAGTACCATAGAAATCAACATTCCAAATGTTCCAAAATTGCCCTTTCTCTCTCTTTAACAGCCAAATAGCTTTCTTTCAAAGATGTAATCATTAAAGGGTAGAGAAATTGTTTAGTCTAAACAGGGAACACTGCTGTTCGTAACCCCAGTAGAATGCAGGATGCCGGGTTAATGAGGCTCTCAGTCAAAATGAGCCAGAGTAATTAAATTTAATTAATTAAATTGAATTAAATTTAAATTGTCGTGGACAGCACAGTGGCTCAGTGGTCAGCACTGTTGCCTCACAGCTCCAGGGGCCCGGGTACAATTCTACCCTCGGGCGACTGTTTGTGTGGAGCTCGCACATTCCCCCCATGTCTGCGTGGGTTCTCTCCGGGTGCTCCAGTTTCCTCCCACTGTCCAAAGATGTGCAGGTCAGGTGGATTGGCCATGCTAAATTGCCCATAGTGTTCAGGGATGAGTAGATTAGGTGGTATGGGGATGGGTCTGGGTGGGATGCCCTGAGGGTTGGTGTGGGCTTGTTGGGCCAAAGGGCCTGTTTCCACTCTGGAGGGATTCTATAGTAATTAGCAAGGCCAAAATAACATACCTGTTTTAGAGAAGTCATGAGCGTTTGGCATGTCCTTAAGACTTATGGCAGCAAATGCATAACCACTCATCTCAGGCATGAGGGAAATGACACGTGAAAAATTAGAGGAAGTTATCCTTAAATAGATCAAGTAATGGTGTGCACAATAGAACAGACTAAGGATATCAACTCGCTTTTGGTTAAACAAATTTTTTCAAGTATTTTTTGAAATAATTTATGCTACTGTTGTGGAACGTATCCCTTACAGTCATAAAGAGTGAGTGATGTTAACAGTGAGACTAGGAAGTTGGGTTTGCTCCCCAGAGAGTGACAACAACACACTTTCAAACTCTCATGCCCTATTTGTTTTTCAATGCCTTGGCTAGTCATGCCTTTGTGTGCAACAGTCTTTTGCAGCAATATTCTGTCTGAACCTGTCAATATTCTTCACCAATGTCTGAGCCAGTGTTGGGTATAATTTTGCATCCTTCTTAGGCTTAAACATTGCCCCTTCACACTAAAGCAAACCTCCTCTCGCAGCATGAGTCGTTACTGCTGCTGTTAAACTGCTGTTGTTACTCAAAAGCTTTCTTTGTCAACCTGCTGAAGGTAATGCAAAACTGTTTGAACAAGATCTTGAATAAGGATTTGATCTGGTATGGAAATGCTTTAATATTTCATTCTTATTACACCACAAACATTTTACGAGCTGTTGTATCTTTAAAAAGGCGAAGTGTGGGTGTGTAGGCACTGAAGGTATTCAAACTGGTATTTTAATCATGACTTTTGCATTAAATATGATTAAATAAATAAAATTTTCTATAATCCTGTTCATTCCAACATTCTCTCTATATGGTTCAGTGTCAACTGTCACCAATTGAAGTTGTTGCTGTAGTTGCTGTAGCTGACTAAAAAGCTGGTTGTAGCTCCCAAAAATATGGAGATAGGCTAATGCAACTTAATTTATCACATAGAAGTGTACTCAAGAACTTAAGCTGAGATCTTATAGAATTAGTGAGGGGTAGCATAGTGGCCAGCACTGCTGTTTTATAGCATCAGGGACCCAGGTTCGATTCCACTCTCGGGTGACTGTCTGTGTGGAGTTTGCACATTCTCCCCATGTCTGTGTGGGTTTCCTCTAACAGTCCAAAGATGTGCAGTTTAGGTGGATTGGCCATGCTAAATTACCCATAGTGTTTGCGGATGGTTAGGTTGGACATGGGGAAATGTAGGGGTAGGGGTAGGGGAATCAGTTAGGGTGGGATGTTCTTTGGGGGGGCAGAGTGGACTTGTTGGGCTGAATGGCCTGTTCCCACGCTGTAGGGATTCTGAGTGAATTATGAATTGATATAGATACACAGTTCTTTCTCCACCAACTTATTTGAAACAATATGCTTGTTTTCATACTGCTGCATCTAAAACGATGGAATCTCCAATCATGAAGATAGACAGCTCATACTATGATTGCTTAAAGATCCTAATCTATATTCACAATGCTTTTCCAAGACAACAACAGAAGAACCTCATTATAGAATTTTGCTACTAATGCTAGAACACTGATCCTAGCAATCTGTTGTATGTGGGAAATGAATTTGAGAAAGGAATGTCAAATGGTGTGCCACCTACAAATGAGGAAGAGGAACATGGACATTGTCAAGACAGGAACAGGTGTTTCTCGATAGCAAGATCAATGCTCTATTGGCTCTGTCAAGAGTTATTGGGAGCAAACAATTTCATGGCATCCTCTAAATAAGTCTTAATTAAACTTTCCTCTGTTATTGGAGGGTCAAATGCTGCATTGCATTTATAACATCACAACTGGGATCTTCACAAATCTTGGCACAGGAGTCTAGAGAACAGTAGGAGTAAAGATTAAATAATTATTCTCATCAACATTGGAAATGCCACCGGAGAGTATCATTTCCAGATTTGGCAGATAGAGGGCAGAATAGGAACATCTATAAAAGTCAACTTTTCATCCACACATTGGAGATCCATACCATACCCAATAGATTGTTCTCAGGCAGATCACAAATCATCCAGTGCAGTTAACTGTTATATTTGCGATTTGTGCAGAATGCTAGGTGTTCAAGCCTGACGGTATCTGAAATACTAGAGAATACACACAGCATGTTTTAAAAACAAACTCAAATTCTCAAGTTTCCTAGACATTCACGCCTCAGCTGTCACTCAGAAGAATATAAACGTAACAAACAATAATCGTTGGCACAGCCTTTCTCTCAATCTCACAATTTCCATCACTGCCTACTGAGAAAGGTCCCTTTCATTCCATTTATCTTCCTTTTCTTCCCCAGCTGCTTCTTTATTTATCTTCTTTAAGTTAATTTTAATTGATCAAGTAAGCCCTAATTTTTAAGCTCTCCGTTCTATTTCCATACTGGTCTCCCGAGTTATGACCTTGTGGCACTGTTGTAGTGCCCTCTGTGATTCTCAGCACTAATGTAAAGCACAACCTCAGGCCTGCTCCTTTCTCTCAGAGCGCTTCAGGGATCGAGAAAGATTATGCTATTCTTACATTGTGAGGAAAAAGAACTCTCAACCTCTCACTGACAAGTCAACGTAACTTTTCCTGGATACAAACAATTCCATGAATTTGACACACAGGTGAAATGTAGCTTGATGAAACAATGATAGTTTCCTAATGAGTTCCTTCAGGCCTTTTAGAAATTAATCCTTTTCCCTTCATTACATCAATCGAAATATTAGGATTGATTCTTTGCTCACATGCTAAAGTTAAACTCATGCAGCTGGATCTAATTAGATATTTACACCAACATTTTAATTATTTCTTTGTCAGTGGACATCAGGGTCCTAAGTATACTACAGCAAGTCTTTGAATATACAATAGCTCCCTTCATCTGACTGGCATTTGTTGCATAGTATTGTCTTTTACTGTGCTTGTGACATGATTTAATTTAGCCATGAGTGAGGGAGAAAGGGCATTCATCAATGATGTTCAGTCCAGCACAGCTGTTGGTGCTTTGCTGTTGGAAGCTGCAATTTAGAGCACAATGCTAGAAGGTCTCGTCATTGTGACAGCAAACATTTTAGGTTTTCCAGCTGAATAAGTTAGGAAATGGGACTAAGTGAGATACAGCTGCTAAGTGTGACCAATAGGTCAACTATCTTAATGGGGTAAATCATTTTCAATTCTTATAGAAAGCACAAACAGCTTTCCAAAGCACTCCTGAGAAAAGTGATTGATTTCAGTCTTAATATTTGTTTAGATAAATTCTCCTGGTCCAGAAAAGAGCCCAAACTAGCATAGATTACCTTGAAAGGGCATCTCAAAAGCTTGAGCAACAGGTAAGCAAATGCTTCATGCTACTCTGTTGTCCTAACATGAGTGATTTACTTTTTGCCACTTACAGGTATTGTAGATAAGCCATAAAGGTAATTTTGGTGGAATATTACAGGGGGACTGGATGATGTGGACTACAGTGAGATCTGTGGCAGAATCAGTCCGGTGAGGCTTATTTTGATGTTGGGAGCAACTCACTGTAGCTGAGAACATTCCTGGCCTTACAATGAGATTCTTGCTAGACAGTGGTGAGGTACATATTTTGTGCGTGGGATTACTGTACGCTAATGGCTGTATAAGCAAACTGGATGCTGAGAATTCTTGACACAGAACTCTCTGGTGGCTATGAGGAGCCTCCATATTGCTCACCATGCAACATTACCTCAGGACACAGGCTCCCAAAAAAAAAACACACTCCTCACCCACGGAAATTGTGATATGATATTTGCCAACACATCTGGATCCTGATTGCACCTCTCCAGTCTGCTTTGGAATCACAGACCTGCACTGAAGGAATTATGAGACACCATCACTAAAAGGCTGCTGCAAGGACTTGTGTGTAAGCAGGGACAGGCACCCAGCTCATGGACTGGACCAGACTGCACCCTAGGACTGCCTCTTTGGTCTCCTAGCACTCGCTCATTTAGTGCATCTATGCCATGCCATGCATTGCCATGCCTTGCATATTGACAAGTTGGCACTTCGGTCTGGGTCTAAAGGCCGTTGGTGCTGTTGTATTGATGTGATTTTTGCACAGACACACAAATAGGCTGCTTGTTGAGTCTGTCAGTATGGATTGGTCTAGGGGACAGGACATCTTCCTGTACAGCGCATCAAGACGTCGGTCTAAAACATATGGTAGGTGCCACCTGCCTGTATGGCAAACATACTGGCATATTCTGACAACCAAATAGCCATGTCAATAAGTAGGTGGGACCTAATCCTCAGGCTGGTCAAGGAGGGGGTGCTGTTGGTCAGGGGGCCCCAGTCTTAAAACAGGCACTCTCCTCCCACGCAGCCACCCACAGTCCAGCTCCTTTGCCACAGTCAGTCATTCACCAGGCAGGTCACAGACAGGAGATCAGTGTGAATATAGTCCAGGGTACTTACTGGACAGTCCTGCCAGGTTGTCACCAGCATCTGGGGAATTGTGTATTAAAAGTCAGAGGACAAACAGAGGTCAGGGGTGTAGTCAGTTATGTGCAAGGGCTGCTCATTGAAGTTGGTCAAATTTCTAGGATTAATACAGCCCAGGGAGGTCGTGCATTGATCATTCAGTAGGGTGCAGGGGCAGTGGTCTGTAGGGACAATGGTGATTGCTGCTAAAATGGATGGGCAGACAAAGCTGGGGCGCATGGGTGGGAAGTAAAGGAAGAAGCATGTGTTGATGTGGGACAGTGACGGTGACAGGGGAAATTCAAAGTTTAAGGGACCTAGATTGAGCAGCATCAGCGGATCTGTTAGGTTGTGGGAGGGGCACTGACAGTGACTACCATTGCTTTCTGCCGGGGAAGCACAGAAAACCAGGGGGGCATCGTTAAGGTGTAACGTCAGAACTCAGGAGGACAGTTGGAGAGGACGTTGAATATGATGGGCCTCCATTTGGGGAGGAAGGGGTGGGAAGAAGTGGAATTGGACTTCCGGGCTAGTGCCAGTTGAAAGGTATCATGGATATACACGGTTTGGTTGGGTGTGGGGGGGCGGCAGAGGGGATCCTCGTGACCAAGTGGAGCTCAGAGCTGATGGTGTCCACTGTGAGCTGCATTTCCTGCCATTGTTTGCTATTCACCAGATGCTAACTGCAACGGGAAAACGCTTGGGCAATGTTCAGGGTGGGCAGAGTCAGTGAAAGTGCAGGCTCCTCATTTACTAGATGTTAGAACATTGAAGGTGCAAATACATGAAGCATACACTTGCAATGTGCAGCTGCAATCAGTTCATCATCCATTTACAATGCACACAGAGTGAACAACGTCAAGTTCAAATGGTAGTTAAAGGAAATTTATACCATGCCATTTCTCCCTACAAATCAGACATTGGCATCTCAATGATACTGAACTTAGCATCAATGACTGAGAAAGAGGTCAATGCTGGCCAAAGCCAACTTCCCAGGATGCAGTGGGAGGTGGAGACAATCACATCATCATCTGCCATATTATTTTTACAATTGACTCTACTGAATGCAATGACAGGTCGAACAATTGATGTGGGGCCGGGATGGGAATGAGGTCAGCAGAGATACTCCCTTTTGACATAATATGTTGGTTAGTGGTCTCATACAGCACCCTCACCAGTTTGGTGCATGTGCTGAGGCTGAAGCTGAATGAAGGATAGTGACATTTCCTTAGGTATCAGGGCACTGTATGTCACTCTACATGTGCAGTCCTCACTGGCTAGGAATGCCACCACTGCCAGCTTTCAGAGCAAAGAACCTGTTCTGCTCCTTATGTTGCCAACAGCGGTCATTTCCAGTGAGAGTCCTGCACACAGCTGCTCGTGGGAGATTAGTTGCTGTGGCTGCCTTCCTGAGAATGTGAAGGCAGTTGTAGGAAGGCCAAGACTGATAGCAAACCTGGGAGCAGCACTGGAGGCTGAGGATCACCGACCTTAGGGAGTGGTGTCAGCCTCAGGGCCCCTTTGGATGTGTCGGTCTGAAGAATGACCAGAGGGTTTTGCTCCTGACTTCATTTCCTGACGATGAACGAGGCGCAGTGTTGGCACAGGTTGTGTATGTCCCAGGGCACTAGCCAAGCTATGCTTGAGAATGACCTGAGGGCTGCAGGAGTGGGAGCCCATCGCCTCCTGGTGGCTGTGCTGGTGAAAACTACTTCAGGCTTCAAAGCGACTAGCTCAGCCTAGGGAATGGCAGTAACCTGTGTGAGATCTCTCAGTTGGGCATTCACAATGCAACAGGACAGTGGTTAAATGCCATGTGGGCAAAGCCACACTGGTTCATTTTGAGCTCCAAGAGCAGGTCAATGATGAAGCTCAGGCAGTAGGTTTCTGGAACATAGCTGGGTTCCCAGGTACAGGGTGCTATTGACTTCACATACATGGCGCTGAGGGCTACATCACAACATTACAGAGTTCATCAGCAAGAAGGGGTTCATTTTATTACTGTTTAGGTGATCTATAGTCACTTGTCACCACTTTATACGTGCGCTTTGTGCCTGTTACTCTGGTGGTTACTGCAACTCCTACATCCTTGAGCACTCGTGTACATTTCAGTGCTGACTGTTGGTGGAGCAAGGGATACCCACGGTGATCACATTGCACAACCCCCAATCCCCTAGCTATGCTGAATCAGCTCTATTTTACCATGCCCCTCCAAGTACTCTGCAATCATCCTTAATCATGGAGTTTAAAGTCTTACCAGTGACTGAGGTCAGGTTACTCAGCCTATAGTTTCCTCACTTCTGCCTCCCTTCCTTCTGTAACACACGTGTCACATTATCTATGTTCTAGTCCTCTGGGACTCTCCCTGACTCCAGTGATTCCTGAAAGATTACGGCCAATACCTCTGCTATCTCCTTTGGAACTCTGGGGTGTAGCCCATCCGGTCCGGGTGATTTATCCACCCTCAGACCTCTTAGCTTCGCCAGCACCTTCTCCATAATGATTGCTACGATGCTCACCTCCACCCTCTAACTTCTTTCAAGCTCTTGTATGCTGCTGGTGTCTGTTACTGTGAAAAATTGATGCAAATTACACATTCAGTTCCTCCACCATTTCTTTGTTTCACATTACTACTTCTCCAGCCTCATTTTTCAGTGGTCTAATATCCACCGTTGCCTCTCTCCTAGCTTTCAGATACCTAATTAAAAAAAAACTCACTAACTAGTTTACTCTCACATTTCATCTTCTTCCCCCTTATAGTTCTTGTTATCCTCTGGTGATTTTTAAAGGCTTCCCAGTCCCCTAGCTTCCCTCTAATCTTGACCACACTATATGCTTTCTCTTTTTTTGCTTTTATGCTGTCCCTGACTTCCCTTGTCAGCCATGGTTGCCTTCTCCATGGGATGCTTTTTTGTGGTGCCTCCCAAATTATCCTCAAACTCCTATCATTGTTGCTTCACTGTCTTCCATGTTGGGGTTCTGATCCAATCAATTGTGGCCAACACCTCCATGTATTTGTAGTTATCTTTATTCAATTGTAATACCATTGCGCCTGATTTCAGCGTTTCCCCTCTCAAACTGCAGGGTGAATTCTATCATATTATGGTCACTGCCCCCTTGGGTTCCATTGCCATCAAGTCGGCTTCATTACTCATCAACAAATCCAGGACTGCCTGTTCCCCAGTGGGCTCTTCCACAAACTGCTCCAAAAAAAATACATCTCATGGACATTCCACTAATTCCTTTTCCCGAGACCCACAACTAACTTGGTATTTTTTTCATCCACCTGCACATTGAAATACACTATAAACATTGGAATTCTGCCTTTCTTACATGCCTGTTCTATTTTCTGATTTATTTTCTTTTTTACTTCCTGACTACTGCTGGCATCAGGCTTTTATTTTTCCCATTTGTCATTCCTTAACTCTACCCACACAGATTCTACACCATCTGACACTGTACCACTTCTTGCTAACGATTTTCTTTACATTTCTTACCAACAAGGCAACCTACCCCCTGCCCATCTGTCAGTCCTTTCAACAGGACTCTGTCTGTGGATATTTAGTTCCCAGTCCTGATTCCTTTACAGCCACATCTCTGATACCCACAACATTGTATCTGCCTGTTTCAAATCGTGCTACAAGCTTATTTATCTTGTTGTGCATACTGTGAGCATTTAAGTGCAACATACTCAGCCCTGCAATGACTTCTCCAGAGTTGTCCCCTTATCTGATGTGCCTGCAGTTAAGTTCCTGACCCCTTCCATATTCTTTGTCCATTTCACATGTTCTGGAAATTTCAATAACCTCTGCTGTTCCCACCCCCACCCACCCTACCCTTCAATCTTTTCCATGCCACTGAACCCACCCCTCCGGTATTTACTTTAAAGTGCTATCTACAACCCTAGTTATGCAATTCATAGAATCCCAGCAGTGTGGAAGGAGGCCTCTCAGCCCATCAGGTCCATTCCACCTCTCTAAAGATCATCCCACCCAGACCCAATCCCTTTAACTCTGCATTTCCCATGGCTAACCCGCCTAGCCTGCACATCCTTGGATACAATGGGCAATTTAACATGGCCAATCTACATAACCTGCACATCTTTGGATTTTAGGAGGAAAACCGTGTGGACATGGGGAGAATGTGAATACTCCACATAGACAATTGCCTAAGGGTGGAATCGAACGTGGCTCCCTGGTGCTCTGAGGCAGCAGTACTAACCACTGAGCCACCATGCCACCCCTTCACCAGGTCTTTGGCCCCAGCATGATTCAGGTGGAGCCCATCCCATCAGAATAGCTCCCTCCTTCCCCAGTACTGGCACCAATGCCCCATGAATTTGAACCCCTTTCTCCCACACCAATCTTTGAGACATACACTTGCCTCTTTAATATTGTTGACCCTGTGCGAATGTGCCCATGGTTCAGGGAGAAATCCAGAGATTACAGCCTTTTTTGGTTCTGCTTTTTGATTTAGCCTCTGGCTGCTCATAATCCTTCACCAGAACCTCTCCTCTTTCTTCCTACATCATTGGCAGCTATGCGGACTATGACAACTGGTTCATTCCCCTGGCTCAGATGAGATAAGCTGAACCCGGGCATCAGCCATGCAACACATCTTCAGGACTCTTGATCCTGGCCGCAGAGAATAGTGACTATTCCCCTGACTATACTACCCTCAATTACAACTACATTTCTCTTTTCTACCCCCCTCTTGAATGGGCCCCTGTGCCATAGTGCTATGGTGCGTTTGCTCATCCTCCCTCTAGCTCCTGCTCTTATCCATACAAGGAGCAAGGATCTGAAACCTGTTGGACAAGCTTAAGGGCTGGTGCAGCTTCAGCACTACTTCCTGGTTGCCTCGACCTGTATAATTTGTAGTTAAAACCCTCCTGTTCCTGACCAATGACAGAATTCATGACAGTTATTTGAAAAAGTGTAACTGCCTCCTGAAAGAAAGCGTCCAGGTAACTCTCCCCTGCCCTGATGTGTCATAGAATTCAAAACTCAGACTCCAGCTCATCAACTCTGAGCCAGAGTTCCACAAGCAACCAACACTCGTTTCAGATATCGTCAAAATGAACACCCATGGGGCCCACCAGCAGGTATAACACATCACCTGGCCCAGCATCTCCATATTAATTAAATAGTTCTTTATTTGATTTTATAAAAATCATACTAGTCTTTGTATTGTGTAAATATTTCCCCTAATTATCTTCAGTCTGAAAGTAGCCTAAAATAAATAGACAAATTAGTACCTGTCACCGAATCAATTAACCTATGGTTTACCTGTGAAGTCAATCTTTTGTGCTGGACCCCTAATCCTAGGCTTCAATGTATTGTGCTCTTAAAATAAAAATTCCTTGCAATATATGTGCCAAAGGAAAATCAAGCAAAAAGCACACCTTCACCTGTCTGGCCTCTACATCGCCGAGGCCAGACGCCAACTCTCCGACACCACCTCCTACCGCCTCCTCGATCATGACCCCACACCCGAGCACCAAACCATCATCTCCAACACCATTCACGATCTCATCATCTCAGGGGACCTCCCACCCACAGCCTCCAACCTCATTGTTCCCCAACCCCGCACGGCCCGTTTCTATCTCCTTCCCAAAATCCACAAACCTGCCTGCCCTGGTCAACCCATCGTTTCAGCCTGCTCCTGCCCCACCGAACTCATCTCCACCTATCTGGACTCCATTTTCTCCCCTTTGGTCCAGGAACTCCCCACCTACGTCCGTGACACCACCCACGCCCTCCACCTCCTCCAGGACTTCCAATTCCCTGGCCCCCAACACCTCATATTCACCATGGACGTCCAGTCCCTGTACACCTGCATTCCGCATGGAGATGGCCTCAAGGTCCTCCGCCTCTTCCTGTCCCGCAGGCCCGACCAGTCCCCCTCCACCAACACTCTCATCCGCCTAGCTGAACTCGTCCTCACACTCAACAACTTCTCTTTTGACTCCTCCCACTTCCTACAGACTAAGGGGGTGGCCATGGGCACCCGCATGGGCCCCAGCTATGCCTGCCTCTTTGTAGGTTACGTGGAACAGTCCCTCTTCCGCACCTACACAGGCCCCAAACCCCAACTCTTCCTCTGGTACATTGATGACTGTATCGGCGCCGCCTCTTGCTCCCCAGAGGAGCTCGAACAGTTCATCCACTTCACCAACACCTTCCACCCCAACCTTCAGTTCACCTGGGCCATCTCCAGCACATCCCTCACCTTCCTGGACCTCTCAGTCTCCATCTCAGGCAACCAGCTTGTAACTGATGTCCATTTCAAGCCCACCGACTCCCACAGCTACCTGGAATACACCTCCTCCCACCCACCCTCCTGCAAAAATTCCATCCCCTATTCCCAATTCCTCCGCCTCCGCCGCATCTGCTCCCACGATAAGACATTCCACTCCCGCACATCCCAGATGTCCAAGTTCTTTAAGGACCGCAACTTTCCCCCCACAGTGATCGAGAATGCCCTTGACCGCGTCTCCCGCATTTCCCGCAACACATCCCTCACACCCCGCCCCCGCCACAACCGCCCTAAGAGGATCCCCCTCGTTCTCACACACCACCCTACCAACCTCCGGATACAATGCATCATCCTCCGACACTTCCGCCATTTACAATCTGACCCCACCACCCAAGACATTTTTCCTTTCCATCCCCTCCCCTGTCTGCTTTCCGGAGAGACCACTCTCTCCGTGACTCCCTTGTTCGCTCCACACTGCCCTCCAACCCCACCACACCCGGCACCTTCCCCTGCAACCGCAGGAAATGCTACACTTGTCCCCACACCTCCTCCCTCACCCCTATCCCAGGCCCCAAGATGACATTCCATATTAAGCAGAGGTTCACCTGCACATCTGCCAATGTGGTATACTGCATCCACTGTACCCGGTGCGGCTTCCTCTACATTGGGGAAACCAAGCGGAAGCTTGGGGACCGCTTTGCAGAACACCTCCGCTCAGTTCGCAAAAAACAACTGCACCTCCCAGTCGCAAACCATTTCCACTCCCCCCTCCCATTCTCTAGATGACATGTCCATCATGGGCCTCCTGCACTGCCACAATGATGCCACCCGAAGGTTGCAGGAACAGCAATTCATATTCCGCCTGGGAACCCTGCAGCCATATGGTATCAATGTGGACTTCACCAGTTTCAAAATCTCCCCTTCCCCTACTTCATCCCTAAACCAGCCAAGTTCGTCGCCTCCCCCCACAGCACCACACAACCAGCCCAGCTCTTCCCCCCCCCCCCCCCCCCCACCCACTGCATCCCAAAACCAGTCCAACCTGTCTCTGCCTCCCTAACCGGTTCTTCCCCTCACCCATCCCTTCCTCCCACCCCAAGCTGCACCCCCATCTACCTACTAACCTCATCCCACCTCCTTGACCTGTCCGTCTTCCCTGGACTGACCTATCCCCTCCCTACCTCCCCACCTATACTCTCTCCACCTATCTTCTTTGCTCTCCATCTTCGGTCCGCCTCCCCCCCTCTCCCTATTTATTCCAGTTCCCTCTCCCCATTCCCCTCTCTGAAGGGTCTAGGCCCGAAACATCAGCTTTTGTGCTCCTGAGATGCTGCTTGGCCTGCTGTGTTCATCCAGCCTCACATTTTATTATCTTGGAATTCTCCAGCATCTGCAGTTCCCATTATCTCTCTCTACTGAATTACTACATTGTCTCTAAATTCCCGAAACTATATCCTCATTCAGGTAGTGTCTCACTGTAATAAAATGTGAGGCTGGATGAACACAGCAGGCCCAGAAGCATCTCAGGATGTGATCTCCTTTTCCTGAACACGTGAAGCTTAGGGATGTAGCTGTGATGGAGTAAAGTGTCAGGCCTAGTGTGGAAACAGCCTCTCTCAGGTGAGGCACTAGGGTTTGTGTGTGAGGGAGTGTCTGCCAGATCAGTTATGTGCCATGAACCTTGTGGATTTTGTGGCTTCTGTATCATTATGTTGTTGGTGAGGGAAAACACTAGCTTGCCAACATTTGGCAGTGGCTTTTTATTCATAGCATGGATACAAGGGCTATTGGCAGATACCCTACTGGCAAGTTGTTCTGGAAAGGCACATGGTAAGGTAGGGCTAGAATTTGGTGAGAGCGGTGCCACAGTGAGTGTGTAAGCAGTTAATGAGCTGAATTTGGTAGGTTAAAATGAGAGATCTCAGTAAGCCTCGTGGCAAAAAATCCTCTAAAAACTCTAATAACATGACTCTTCGCCAACAAAAGTAAGACTCAGCCCTTAGTCTATGACACAAATGACTAATGTGGAAACAATTTTGTGTTGATGTGATGCCAGGTATGTAGACTCTACCTCCCAACATCTGGTGGATTGTATCAAATAGCATATCCTCTCATCTGTTTGTGACAGGCTAGGCACTGACTGTACCCAATTAGCCTAAGCTTGCAAAAATCACAAAGCTGTGTCCAACATTGAATATGATTTTACAATTGGATGGCATTTGCTGGATAATCCTGTGTGTGCAAAGAATCACTCAACTTATTTAGGATTCTTGGTTGGGCTATCAGGCTGCCACCATTGTGTGTGCGGGAAACTACATGTAGTAATGCCCAGGGCCTTGGTCTTTGTAGCTAGAGAGAGCACGTACATGCACTGCACTTGTTTCAAATCAACAAAATAGGTGACAACCATTTGCTAGTTTGTTGGTTAGGTTGTTGCCCTGAAAACATCAGTCAACCTGCTTTGTTTAAAACTTAAATCCTGGCTGTTTAGCTTACCATTATTCATTAGTTTGTACATTTTCCATGGAAATATCTCAACTAATCAGAATTACCATAGGCATGAGTCCACTTACCAACCAATCAGGCCTGTCCTTTCATGAAGAATGCACATTGGTTTTCCCCTTGAATTGACATTCTTGCAAATTGCCCTGATGGGTCCAAGATGAAAGCTTTGACAAAATTTCTTTTTTTCAGAAATACTCCAATTCTACCTATTGTCCCTGTGTAAATGATCTAGATATCTTACTGCACATTGCTCATGTTTACATTGCCATGTCCTTCATTTAGTAACACTCAGGAAGTCATAGGTTCAGGGTCATAGGTTCAAGTTCCTTTGCTGAAATTGATTCATTAAAAAACTGCTGAGATTTCAGTGCAATACTGAGGGTGAGATATTAAACCAAAATGCTATCTACCATTTTCGGGTAGAGAATTCAACATCACTGTTTTGAAGAAGAGCATATTTATATCTCAATCAATCAACAAAACAGATTATTTGGTCATTAGCAGATTGATTTTTGTGAAAGCTTACTGTGTGTGAATTAGATGTGGTATTCCCTGAACTACAACAGATGACTGTATTTCAAAACTACTTTATCGGTGGGAAAATACTTTGCAATGCCTGGTGGCTGTGAAAGGCACTGCATAAATGTAAGTCTTTCATTTTCTTTGTTTCTGTGATTTAGAACAACAGCCAAGAAAAAACAAGATGTACAAAGTTGTATTTCATTCCCCAAAGGGAGAGCAGTGTGCGCTTTTCAGGAAAGATCTGTGTATTATCAGCATCTTACTTGTGATTTAATTTAAGCCCTAAACAAAGGTTAATGATGCTTATTGCAAACTTAATCTGACTTGACAAAATTAAAGAAAAATATAAGTGTACAGGTTAGCAATCATATAGTCATGTTCCAGATCTACCTTTCAACAGCTGTCATCATGAGCAGTAATGCTGCTATTATTAATATTTTGACTTCCACCCTCGAACATGTACAATTTTCTTTTGTCTCGTCTGTCTGAATTTTTGTTCTTCCAGCTTCATCTTTCTCACCAAGCTTTCTTCAAGCCATAGGCAACAAAATTGGAACTTATGTCCATAGGGAAAATGTGCAATAAAGTCCATTTCAGGAGAATAATCTGCTATGTCCAAGCAACAATGGATACACAGAAAATACTATATTTGCTTGGCTCCCACTGTACTCAATGAGTTTCACTTCGAGATTCATGGAGCTATTACTGTTTAAAAATTTAAAACTAAATTGCAGAGTACTTTGAATTTTATTTTAACTGCTGACTTGCACCCACTCATTTATAATGTGCTTTAACGTTTGTATGAATCATTGTTTCTCGTTAATTTTATTCAGTCCACATCAATAATCTATATGACACCAAGTGCGGCGAACATTGAATTTAAAAAAAAGAACTGCAGATGCTAGCTATCAGAAACCAAAACAGAAATTGATGGAAAAGCTCAGTAGGTCTGGCAGCACCTGTGGAGAGAAAGCAGAGGTAACATTTCGGATCTGTTCTGAAGAAGGGTCACTGGACCTCTGATTTCTCTCGACAGATGCTGCCAGACCTGCCGAGCATTTCCAGCAATTTCTATTTTTGTTGTTAAACATTCAGCCGTTGTTTTTTCTACTCTAGAGCATGATAAAGTTAGATACCCCTCCAAATTACAACATGAGCAAAAAAGGAGGTGCAGCAAGCTGCAGCCCACACACACCTGAGATGGAAACTGCCATTGCTGAGCTTTGTAAGGTTAACATCTCCTTCTCATTTTAATAGTCTCCCTTGAAAAGGAACTTAAAACACTGCTATTCTCCCTCAAGTGAAAGTGCATTTTTTTGAATGTGGTAAATGACTTTGTCAGCTACAGCTAGTGGTTCTTCTTTGTAAGTCTTCATACATGTGTTTTGGGACAATCGGTGGCAGGAAAATTGGGAAAACTAAATTATTGGCCGTTGCCTAGGAGATCCTGCCAGATGATGCACAACAAAGAGAAGGGGCAGGCCATAGAGCAGAGGCAATCTTGGAGAAACGCAGAGGATGTAAACTGCACAGATGGAGAAAGCTTGGGAGGTCAAAATATGAGGACAAGTAAGGAAAATATGTAAGGAAAACCTCTCTGATGAAGCGTCTAGGCCCGAAATGTCAGCTGTTATGCTCCTGAGATGCTGCTTGGCCTGCTGTGTTCATCCAGCTCCACACTTTGTTATCTAGGAAAATATGTTCATAGCTGAAAGAATGGAAAAGTAAGTTTACTCACATTTTCAATGCATCTTGAAGCACCACACCACATTTAATACAAACCAAGAATGCCTTAAGTGAATTTTAATCATATATAAAAAGTATGGAAACTATACCTTTATAAAACATTTGTACATGTTCTTTCTTTTAAAAAAAAATGCTTTCCACACATTTAGTGGAGCACATACTTCTGATGGGAATCAAAAGTTCCCAGATGCACATTTACCTGGGCAATAGTGTACTTTTTGAATGTGAACATTCTACATCCTATGTCGCAGTGGCTCAGAGGTTAGCATTGCTGCCTCACAGCACTAGGGAGCCCAGGTTCAATTCCAGCCTCTGATGGCTGTCTGCGGGAGTTTGTACATTCTCCCCATGCTTGTGTGAGTTTCCTCCAGGTGCTCCAGTTTTCTCCCACAGTCCAAAGACGTGCAGGCTAGGTGGATTGGCCATGCTAAATTGCCCGTAGTGTTCAGGCATGTGTAAATTCGTTGGGCTTTGGGGAGATGGGTCTGGGTGGGATACTTTGTGAGTCAGTGTGGACTTGCAGGGCTGAAGGGCCTGTTTCCGCACTGTAGTGAATCTATGATCTATGGTGATCCTATGTACGTGGAGCACTGGTACCCAGCTCACATTTTGCGTCATGACCAGCTCAGCATCCTTTCCTCAGCGATGATATTTACAGTAACATCTGGGTGACCAAATTATAATCCTTGGAAATGCCAGAACTATTAGTATTGTTAGTCATTGTTGAATTTGCACCTTGCCTTTAAGAGTTCCCCTTTAAGGACTCCATGTGTTATACAATGATGTAACTCTGCCTGGCAGTTAGTCCACTGTGAGACTATAAGCTGCATACATAAAAACCAGTTGGTTGTTGTAATGTCTGCTTCATTACTTTATAACGTGTTACTGTTTAAAACAAGCTAAATCATAGAGTCAATCAATCAATCGCTGATATATCACGACACTTTTGCATTAACATGGTGGCAAACCATGAAAAAAAACATCATGCTATGATTGCAGACCTAGTTCACTTGAACGACAAGTAAGTTAATCTCTGAGGGATAGTAGGAACTGCCGATGCTGGAGTCTGAGTTAACAAGGTGTAGAGCTGGATGAAAAAGAAAGGGTTCTGAAGAAGAGTCCAGATCCGAAACACGAGCTTTCCTGCTCCTCTGATGCTGCCTGGCATGCTGTGTTCATTCAGCTCCACACCTTGTTACCTAAGTTAGCCTTTGGTTGTGTTTTGGTTTAGCTCAGTCAGCTGGATGGCTGGTTTGTAATGTGAAGTGATATACGTGTGTGTGTGTGTTCAATTTGTGCACTAGCTGAGATTATTATGAAGGGCTCTCCTCAACCTTACCCCTACCTGAGGTGTAGTGACCCTCCGGTTATACCATCATCAGTCATCTCTCTCTAATGAGAGAGCAGCCCTGTGGTCTGGTAAGACTGTGATGACTTTACCTTCTTAATCCACATGTGAAACAGATAGTTGACAGTCTTAAATCATGCTAAAGTCCAGGAAATACCCATCAATGACTTTGTTTCTTACAACACAGACAGTAGAAAGCAAACCTTGTTGATAACTAAGTGCATCTATACTGAGAGACCACTTAACTCACTTGAAAAAAGCAAATGATTGGGGTTTGTGATGGATTGTTAGCAAACAAGGAAAGTGAAAGGCAAGATTGTCAAAATGTCCACAAAACATTCTCATTGATATTGGAACACGTCAGATCACCTAACAACATAATTCAAAATATTTAAACAGCATTCAGAGCCATGGTTTCTTGAAATATATATGTCCAACAAAGAAAAGCAAACCATTAAGGTTTGGTTAGCAACTGGGAATGAAAGTCTGCACAGATTCCACACATCAGGAGTAACAGCTGATGATCTTAAAGATCTCTTTTGTCAACTTTAGTAAACCAACAGAAAGCCAGATTAAATTTTAATATTTCTCAACTAGAGTTCATGTGACTTAGACAGAAATCTATAGAATCCATAGATCACATTGTAAACAGATGCAGAGGAAGCTTTATTTTTTTCAAATGCAGATCTTGCAAACAGAATTACGTAGTTAATAGTCACATCCAAACCGATGAAAGTGTTCCAGAAATATTCGCTTGACAAACTGAAGACTTATCGCATTGAACAACTAACAAAGGATGGATATACAAATAATTTACGGGTGAAGTGAATGCATTATTTGTAGTATCTCTTGGCTATGATCTCATGACAGAATTGATGGACTTCAAAGGGATTGGATTGGGATGAGTATTATGATTGTTTTGATTCCTGTTTAGTTCCATTACTGGTCAGTGTGCACTTAAATCTACCAAGAGCCAATATATGCGATTATAATTTTAACACTCAGTTGACATCTTTGTCAAAACTAGACTCTGTTTCTTTTTTGCTAATGTGTCTAATAGTGTATGAAATTACTTTAAGCACCCAGATTCTGTCGGAAAGCTGTACAGTATGATTTGCCTGTGAAAGTAATGAGTGTGGAAGTCGTCATTTCTGAAGGTATAATGTGAGTTTTTTTTAAACTAAGTGCAATGTTTGGTATGAGAAATCCTATTAATCGCTGGAAAGAAAGGAATTTGAAAGATTTCAGGACATTTAACCCACTCAGACTATTTGTAACATACTACCAGACTTGAACATCAATCCTTGTAAGATTCAAGCACCAGCCTCCCATCTAATAAGCTGTCAGGCCAAGCAAAAACCTCAGACAGTAGGATAACACAATCCTTGAGCACTCTAAGTATCTGGTGTTCCTTGTGCTCACATTAGACTAAACAATTATGTTAAAAGAGCCCATCAAGAAGCTCTTAAAGGAACTGAATCCTATCAACTCAGTACAGTTGCATACGGGCCAAAATGCAGTGGGAAGCTGAAGCCAAAATGTTCTCAGCAGTGACCTTTACAACAAGCACTTCCTATATTTTGTATCACCAATGTGGAAGGATGATTTCCTTATGAAGAGGAGATAAAAGCAGATGGGCAATCTTCAACATCTACTAATTAGCCACATTTCACTACTCAAGTAATTGATATTGTGCTAGTGAGACAGTGTATATCACCACATGATGTCATGCAATATCACATGATCACTCTAGTAGATCCTCTTGGCAAGATAAAGTCACAGCAAGACGTTTCTTGCTAAAGTTTGTCTTTTTTCTCATAAGTATTCTGTATTAGCACATTGACACCATGTAATATTCTTAGTTTTAATGAGTCAAAGAAAATGAGAATTTCTCGACCATAACAGGAAAGCTTCCAGTTTGTCCCAGGTCTCAAACAAGCAGTAACACAGATGGTTTGGTGCTAAAAATTTGCACTGCATCAGGCCTTACTGTGAAGTTGAAAAGTAAGCAGGTCTGTTGTATGAGATGCGTGCCTGTGCAGATGGTATGCAAGCCAGTGAGGGGGTCCATGAAGAAATCATCATGTACAATGACGTAATAAGTCAACATACCAAAGAATACAATAGTCGAGCAAACTAAATTAACATGCTACTCCAATTGCAAAAATCCCTGTCATTTAGAATACAGGACCAAAACCCCTGGATTTTTAACAGAACTTTTAAAACAAAAAGAAAGGCAGCTGGGCTATGCTTTGGAATACACAATCACGGGGCGAGCTGGAACCATGATACAGTCAGAAATCCTATTTATGCTTCAGCTCTGAAGAAACAATGAACCAGACCTAAGACAACATCTTAAGACATCTTGGACTCTTCAGAGGTATCAAGGCATTCAACTTCAATTAATATTCAATCAGACAACACCAGACATAACATGTAATTGAAATACATTTACACTTACTCTGAACAATCAGGAAACCTATTCACGTCCGATTTTGAAAGCCATTTACACATCCTCTAAAGATCAGGAAGCCAATTCACCTCCAGAAGAGCAACAGTAATACTATTGCCAAAGCCAGATTTGGCACCAAGATAAGAGACCTACAACTTAGTTTCTCGGCCCCAATCTCATCTAGTGGGAGAGAAAAGGAAATCGAGAGGGAAAGTAGAAGATCTGCCTCAAGCAATTCAGTGCAGCTGCCGAAAGGAGAGGGACTCCAAAGAGCTACCACACTGAGAATGATCCCTACACTTACCTACAAACACTGGCGACTGACCACGACCTGCAGACCAGACATTCAATGACCTCCGAGAGCCACCGACCAATCAACAGCACAAGGCCTCTGACCCATCCTGAGGTGAAAACCTGCTTGCAAAACGCAACAATAGGAAGAAAACAAAAGTTATCATCCAATGCATCCACAACATGTCTTACCGCATCAGTGGTCTCAACCCAGACTGAAGGCCTATCATCCAAAGCACCAGCAACAGCAAGTGGGAATGTCTAGCTGCAATTCAAAACTTCTTTATCTCCAGTGCAAAGGTCTGGTTCATTGTTTCTTCAGAGCTGAGGCATGAATAGGATTTCTGACTGAACCACAGTTCCAGACAGCTCGCCCCATGATTGTGTATTACAGAGCATAGCCCAGCTGCCTTTTCTTTTTGTTTTAAAAGTTCTGTTAAAAATCCAAGGGTTTTGGTCCTGTATTCTAAATGACAGGGATTTTTGCAATTGGAGTAGCATGTTAATTTAGTTTGCTCGACTATTGTATTCTTTGGTATGTTGACTTATTACATCATCGTACATGATGATTTCTTCATGGACCCCCGCACTGGCTTGCATATCATCTGCACAGGCACCCATCTCCTACAACAGACCTGCTTACTTTTCAACTTCACAGTCAGGCCTGATGCAGTGCAAATTTTCAGCACCAAACTATCTGTGTTGCTGCTTGTTTGAGACCTGGGACAAACTGGAAGCTTTCCTGTTATGGTCGAGAAATTCTTATTTTCTTTGACTCATTAAAACTAAGAATATTACATGGTGTCAACGTGCTAATACAGAATACTTATGAGGAAAAAGACAAACTTTAGCAAGAAACGTCTTGCTATGACTTAATCTTGCCAAGAGGTTCTACAAGAGAGCAAGATCATTGTGATATTGCATGACATCATGTGGTGATATACACTGTCTCATTAGCACAATATCAGTTACAATTAACCCCTTGTATTACATGATGTAGTCTTCCAAAGAGCTTATTTTCCTTTAGATCCAACCTGCCTAGCAGGGAGGGGAAGGTGGGTTGATGACAGTGTAAAGCGCTCCAAACTCAGGAAGTCTGATTTTTAAAAATGTCTGTGCAAAAAATACAAGTTAGTTTATAACTGGCCTGTGTCAATCATTAATAATAGTGTCAGTTTCATTATTTTACAGCTTTTTGTTGGCTCTTGTGATTTATTCACATTTGTATTATTTCCCTGTTTATTGCTTGTTGCCTTTTCATTTTTTGTGAGATACATGCCTTTTGTATTTAATAAATGCAGAGATTCTTTGCCCTAAAACACCCGCCTCCTGATTTTTTTTTTACTCCACTTTTACTAACCCAAGTCTGTTGTCAAACCAGGAACCTATTGGTGATCCCGGCTGCCTGAGAGTTCTGGCAGCGTTACCGATCGCACAGACCAGAGCTCCCTACAAAAGAGAAAGCATTGATGCATTTATAAATAATCTGTCTGGTTTTGGTGAGAGCTGTGAATGTGGCTGCTTTAAAAAAAACAGTGATAGAATTGTTTGAGTCTTGATGCTTTGTTATATTTGTAATCAAGAGATGATTTAAATCTAATAAAGGCAATTCACCTGAGTAAACAAGCTGAGGCTAGGAAGCGGAAGCAAAATCAATGTGATTCAGGAAACAGGGAGATCCATACTCCTGAACTGACTCAATGGAGAACACTGAATTTCAAAGCAGAAAGATGGCCATACAAATGAAGGGGAGACAGGAAAAGAATCCATAACCCAGGCCAACTAACTGTAATAGGTGGGTTGGGAAAAATATTGAGCACAAAAATAGCACTCTCAAACAGGCCCAATGCCATTTTTGCAGAAGGAATGCTCATATACAACCTGTGTGCCACAGCAAGTAGTCTTTGCAGAATAACTAAAGAGGAAGTCTTTAAAATTTAGCAATATCTATGACACAGAAGATAGCAATGACTGAGATGTCATTCCTTTGGAGTAAATCTAGAACCATATGAACGTGACTGGAGTGTGGAGGTCACAGTAGAGAGAAATAAGACATAATTTTTGTTCGACGCAAGTGTGACAGTTTTTATTCTTTCTGATGCTACCCAAGGAAGCCAGACAAATGGGCAATAAAATTTCCCAAAGTCACTTTCATCTGTCCTCGACCTACTCCGTTCTCACTGGCTGGGATGGATACAACAGCATCTGTTGGGAAATGCTTTGGTGGTATGTTAAAGAGAACCAAGTATTTAGGTAAGTCCAATCTAATCTTTCTACTTCACTTTGACATTGCATTTTGTATAACTGTCTGAAATTTAAAATCTGTATCTTTTAAAATCGCCTTCTTTCAGTTTTAGCTGCAGTGTTGGTCCTGCATTGTTCACCTCTTCCTCTGTATTTATAAAAGAGACAGTAGCAACACTGACAAAATTTGGTTGATTTGATAGGAAACAAGGTTAGTTGCTAATTTTTTCCTGCAGGAGACCAGGGTTGTAGTGGGGTTCCCCAGAGGTCAGTGCTGGGACCGTTGCTCGTCCTGGTATACAATCATATTAGCGAATCTCCTCTTAGATTTCATCTTGGAAAAGAGAAGGCTGACTGAAGTATTCAAAACGTTGGTCTAAACTTTGGGATACAGGGTTCAGTATAAAAAAAATTGTGGACGATACAGAACTTGGAAGCATTATCCTTCTCACAATTCATAACGTAGAATTTCAAAGGAACGTAGACAAGTTTTGATACATGAGTTGATCGGTAACGGATAACATCAATGTGGGGAAGGATAAGGTGATCTATTTTGGTAGGGTAAATATGAGAGATAATATAAAATATAGGGTACAATTCTAAATGGAGTGTAGAAACAGGACTTGAGTGTATTTGTGCATAAGCCACTAAAGATGGAAGGACAACTTGAACAGTTATTAAAGCACACAATCTCCTGAGCTTTATTAATACGGTCACAGAGTTCAAGAACATATGATGAACTAGACATTATTTTTACAAGACACTAGCTCAGCATTAGCTAGAATATTGCATCCAGTTCTGGGTGCTACTCTTCATGAATGGTGTGAAGACGTTAGAAAGTGCAGAAAACTTCGACAAGAATGCTTCCAAGAATTTTAGGAATGAAGTTGGATAGAAGAAGCTGGGAATTTTCTTTGAAAATAGAAGGCTGAGATGAGATCTGCCCAAAGTTATCAAAATCAAGAGAGATCTGGTCAGAGTAAATGAGGAGAAAATGCTTCTACTTGTGAAAGAGTTGAGAATGAGAGGGTACAGATTTAAAGTAATTAGTAAAAGAAGGGATATGAGGAAAATCTTTTCCATGCAACAAGTGGTTAGAGTCTGGATTACACTGCCTGAGAGTGTCATGGAGGCATATTCTATCCATTGTTCAAAAGAGAATTAGATTGTCTCTGTCTCTTTTCAACTATGTGCAGTGTTACAGGGAGAAGGCAGGAGAATGGCATTCAGTGAGATGCTCATTGGCAGAGAGAAGAGTCATTGGGTCAAATGACTTTCACCTGCACTGTGGGCAATTCTCCGATTCTGTGAATTTATTTATTAAACCTTCAACCTAACTGCCAGGTTCGTATGTTACAACAATGACTGCATTTCAAAAGTACTTCAATAGCTGTAAAGCGTTTTGTAGCATTTTTAGTTTATGAAAGACACTACATCAATGTAAGTTTCTTTTTCTCTTCACTTTAGCTACTTCTGCAAATGTAATTGCACATCACGCTTGACCTTATTTCTTCCAGTGCTCTGCTCTCATAATTCAAAAAAAAGCTGGCTATCATTTCTGACAAAAGACTGCAATCCAAAACATTAACTGTCTTCATTAGTTCTGATGCCGATTTTATTTGCTGCATGTTTCTTCCATTTTCTGCTTTTTATGGTTTAAAAAAAATGCCATTTCACCTTTCACAATACAATATTCACAATAGTGGTAGTGACTGCAAATAATGCACTGTGTCCAGCGGTCAATCCCTCACATGATGACCCAAATGTTTGTTGACTTTTAAATAAAAGCAGGTTTTTAATAAGTGGATGGGATCAAATAGTTTCTAATCTAAAATTTAAAACCAGCTCTGACAGCCAAGATCCTCGGGCAAAGGCATAGATGCCACTGACCATTCCCACAAGATGAATTACTCATTACCCTCTGTTTATCTGCTTATAAAAGGTTCCTGCTCCAAGCAACTGAAACTTCTAATTTACAAAGATTGATCATTTTGCTTGCAGGCTGTTATTTACCAAGTGTCTTGGCTTATCTTTCCCCTTCGTAATTTCATTTTCAGCTAATTTGGGGTATTTCTGCAATTAGGTGGCCAAGTGATGTTCAGCCTGCCACAATCTTTTTTAGTCAGATTATGCTATTAAGTATTTTGCGTCAAATGTTGATTGAAATTTAGCTTATTTCTAAGAAAAACAGACAGCACTGATAAGTAAATGATGTTTAAAAAATACCCACAGATGTGTGACAGATGAGTGTAAGCCCTCACTAACTAGATGGCCCTGAGACACTGTAAACCAGCTGTACAGCTGCACTAACAGGAGTCAACCATTTATCTGTAATCTTTGTACTTGAGAAAGTGTTGAGAATTTCACAACAAAGCACTGGTTCTTTGGCAACCATTAAAAGGGTAAAACACTGGCATTGCAATCATGAAAGCTTGAAAATACACTGTAATCTGTAAAACATGCAGTCATAAATTATTTTTTCAAACCTTTGAACTGCTGCATGCACTTCAGATATTATACACCGTATAATAGCTCAGAATTGTAATCTCCGGTCCCCATTTACTTCCTGTTTTCATTTTAGAACAATTTAAAACTGAATGGACAATACAGCTGGTTGTGCTGTTCCTCAGTAAACTGAAGATATAAGGTTCTTGATGAGTACAGCAACGTAGGTCTCCTCTGAGCTCTCCATTTCAGCCTGGAGCTTGAAACATATCCATACTCGACGGAATTAATATGGAGCAGCAAGGAGCAGTTTGGTTCATTGTGTCATCAATGGCTAACAGAGCGCTTTCATTTAGAGCCTGTCATTTTCCTGTAACCCTGCACATTATTTCAATAGAAACAATTATCCAGTTCGTCCTTGGATGCCTCAAACGATGCTAGCTCGACCGCACTTCCCTTAACTCCTTACTGTGTAGAAAGGTTCCTTTCCTCTCTCCACATTTGCATCTTTGGCTAAACACTTCTGAACTGTGTGCTCTGTTTCTTTTTTACAATTGGCAAGTTTTTCACAATCTACTCTGTCCCAATTCCTCAGGATTTTGAAAACTTCTATCAAATCTCCTCTTAACATTTGCCTCTTCAAGATAAATAGTCCCAAATACAAATACATTAAAAAATGACAGCAGAAGGAGGACATTCATTCAGCAAGTCCACTCCTCCACTCAACACAATCATGGCTCATCCTTGATCTACTCAGAGATTAAATTACATTGAGGCAGCATTCAAGTCCACACATTTTATCAGAGAGCTTTATTTCAGCTAGCCACACTTCAATAACTCACACACTACTGATTATCGACTCTCCATATTTATTTCATATTCACTGGGATTTTGTCATCACTGGGTGGGCTCGTAGTTGTTGCCCATCTCTAATTAAAAGTTACCACAATGCAGTGGATCTGGGATATGGAGTGTAGGCCAGACTGGATAAGGATAGCAGATTTCCTTTCTTTAAAGAAAGTAAATGGACCAGATTTTTTTTTACAATACTTGAAACTGATTACTTAAATGCATGAGACTGTTCTATACTGAATTCAAATTTCCACATCTGCCCTGGTAAGATTTGAACAAATACCCTAAGAACATTAGCCTGAAGTTCAGGATTATCAGTCCAATGATGTCACTGCCTTACCTCACAAATCTATATAAACAATTCGCACCTAATTAACTCAGACATAGTCGGAACTGCAGATGCTGGACAATCTGAGATAACAAGGTGTAGGGCTGGATGAACACAGCAGGCCAAGTAGCATCAGAGGAGCAGGAAGGCTGATGTTTCGGGCCCAGATCCTTCTTCTTTCTGAAGGGTTTAGGCCCAAAACGTTAGCCTTCCTGCTCCTCTGATGCTGCTTGGCCTGCTGTGTACATCCAGCTCTACACCTTTGTTATCGCACCCAATCAATGGTTAATTAATACATCGATCATTTAATCCCTTTATTCCCTAAGGTCCCAGAAATTCATTCTGATCATATTAGATTATAACAAACTCATCTTTCTCTTTTTAGATGTAAAAAGCACAAAATGACAACAGGTTATATTCCCATATCTTGCTTTGCATATTACATTTTATGAGCATCCTTTTATCTATACATCGATAAGTTTCATGGAATTTGCTGTTTTATGTAGGAAGCAATCAGATCGGTGCCAACCGCAATCCATCTATTTCAGTTTGGAGATCTCTCCATTCTCCATCATGTTTTAAAATGGCAATATTGATTCTCAGTCTCTTTTCTTTCACACATTTCACTGACTTCACGTTATTTCACAGTGATTTAGCGCTCCATGGATAATGTTGCGAATCCCTTTACAGAATTTCTTCCAATATTTTCCTGGAAAATACCATTTCACTAAGGACGAGAATCTCCAGCATTGAAGTATTTTTTTAACCAATCCTTTTAGCTTCCCAAGCCAATCAACAACATTTACCTCATTTTCACGTAAGAATATTTATAAATACTTTCCAACTTCAGAACACATTGGAGATTGGCAATAGAAACATCACTTAAAAAAAACGATTCTCATGTTCCTGGCATCTCTCAATTTCCAAACAATGTTCCAGTTTTAAATTTTCAAAGCTCTGTATGCCCAAATAATATTTTTCATAGTGGTACTAAAGTCTAATACTTCACAACTGGCATCTGGCCTTGTTTGCAAACTCAGCCACTACAGCTGTCCAACCAGATTTCATAATTCCTCCATATCAGTTTTGGAAGACGCTGCATCTTTTTGTGAGGCTGTACTCTGACTATTAGTAATGAGTTTAATATTTTGCAAATAAAATTGCTGATGCAAAGTGGCACTTGATCCATGAATGACTGAATGAATAAAATTATTTTTATTGTCCCATATCTATTTTAATGTCACGTATATCTTGAAGTTACAGTATTGTTTTGTTTCCATAATTTGGCTATTTTGAGTCACAGAATAAATAAAAAGAAATTATTTTAAAAAGAGCTGGATGAACACAGCAGGCCAAGCAGCATCTTAGGAGCACAAAAGCTGATGTTTCGGGCCTTGACCCAGCCCGAAACATCAGCTTTCCTGCTCCTAAGATGCTGCTTGTCCTGCTGTGTTCATCCAGCTCCACGCTTTATGTCCGATTCTTCAGCATCTGCAGTTCCTACTGTCTCTTACTTGAAGATCTTCTGTTCGGATTGGGTCTCAAGCACTGCTTCAGGACATCTGCAAAGGCTCTGGAAGGTGTTCAGGCCCTCAAGGAGTCCCACTCTGGGAACAGCAATGATGATGCCAATGCCCCAGGCGTCCTTGGCCCCTCTGCTGTCTGACATCTCCAAGAGTCCAGGCTCCAGGCCTTCCAACACCTCCAAGAGTCCAAGCTCCGAACCCACTGCTGCCAAAAATCTGCAATTCCCATCAAGGGACTCCTTCTTGGTGTGTATTCACCTGTGTGACAGGGCTTGTTGACCCTTATCTGGCATCTCTGTGTGCACCCCAATTTGTGCCCAGCTTTGTCTGGCATCTTTTATTAACTTGTCTTCTAGCCTGTTCATGGCCCCTAAGACCTCTCATCACATAGGCTTCTGCTCCTGGTCGTAATCTTGGTTTTTGCGATATTTCTAGTCCTTGTTATAATGCATCCTCTATCTTGTCTTTCATCTTTTTCTGATGGTGACTGTTGGACTTCCCCTTCCTATCAATAGAATTTCTTTTCGTGGTTTGTAATTTCTTTCCAGGCACATGTTTACTCTTGGATCCACTGTTTGAAGTTACACTGCATTTCCTCGCTTTGCATCTTTGTACTGCTATTCTTGGCCCTAACTTTCTGTGTCTCATTCTGTACATTTCTCCATCTTATATATTTTCCATTGGCCTTCCCTGCTTTCCTTTATAATCATCCCATTTCTTCATGACTAACTCCTTCTGACAAATATTTGACTTTGGAGACTATTTTTGGTAGTTGTCCTTCTGACCAATGTTCTCATAGTGACTATCCAAACTGATCTGTTGATCATCAAGCAAACAGCATGAAAGTTACATTTAGCCAAACATGCTTGCTTCTTTTCTAAAACCTTATAAGTTAAAACAAGGCTAATGTAGTACATACCTCGTATGGCTGTTCTCTCCCTTCCTCCAGTAAAATTCCTTCCAGCTTTGTTTTATTGATAACACTAAACCTTTTGAATGACGATTCAAGGAGAAAGGCAGCTAGAAGCTCAATTAATCTCAAAAGTTGGAAGTTCTCACAATCTAGCTCTGTGAAATCCCATGATGCATTTCTCAATTGAAACCAAGCAGAGTCACATCATATTAAATTCCTAAAGTCTACATTAGCAAAATAACACAATGTTAGGTTAATTAAAGAATATAATTTGTGTTGTTAGAGCTAATCACAAAATATCAATCTCACTGTCATCCTACAATAATCTTCCTCCTCTAATAGTCGATCCTGATTCATTGAGGAGCGTGTAAGTGTATGTTAGGAATAGCTCTAGCTATACTTGTAGCTCTGCTATAATACTTGTTTCATTAACACGAATTGGCTGTAACATGAATGATGAAAAGTGATGCTATTTGGATAATATGAATGTTCTATTCTCAGTACAGTGATTTTCTATAGCGATATCCCTGTAACACAATTTTCGATGGTGATTTTCTATAGGGTGAGGGCACACAAGAACACAACTATCATGTTATAGGAGAAATAGTGGTACTTAAAAATGAAGTGTCACCTTGATAAAGTTACACGATAGGGCTGCTTGCATACTAAACGATTGAAGCAGCAAGCAACCAACAGAGCTAAGCAATCTCACAGCAAATGGATCAAAGCAAAGTTCTGCAATCTTGCAACATGCAATTTGAATCAGGGTGGAGAGTCAAACGTTTCTCTGGAGAAGGTACAATAAAGATCCCTATCCTTAATGATGGGGACAAACTGCACATCAGTACAAAAGTCAAGGCTGTCATATTGGCAGCCATCTTCCACCAGAAATGCCTATTGTATAATCCATCTCTGTTTTATCCTGAGGCTTCCAGCCTCAAATTTGGTCACCTTCAGCTAATTTGGTAAATTCCACATAATATCCTGAAATGGCTGAAGGCACTGGTTACGATGTCAGTATTCCCAAAACTATTGCAGTAACACCACTAAAGAGTTCTTCACTAAAATTAGTTGCACTCCTATTCAAGCTGTTCCAGCACAGCTATGAAGCTGGAATCTACTTGACAATGTGGAAAATTGCCCAGTAATGTCCTCTGCACATTAGAAAAGCAGGACAAATCCAATCGGTACAGTTACCACCTGATCATGAGCCAAATTATGAAAGACACCATCAGCACAATGTTATCAAATAACATTTGCTCATGAATAGCTTGCTCACTAAAGCTCAGCTCTGCCAGGGCTACTCAGCTCCTGACTTCATATCAGCCTTAGTCTAAATATGGACCAAAGAGCTGAATTCCAGAGATGAGGTGAGAGTGTCTATGACATCGAGGCTACATTTGACTGATTATGTTATCAAAGAGCCTGAGAGAAACTGAGTCAATGGAAATCAGGGAAAAGCTCTCTGTTGGTTGGAATCAGACCTGACACATTGGAAGATGCTTGTGGTTGTTGGAGGTGAATGATCTTAGCCTGGCATTTCTCTGCAGGAGTTCTTCAGTGTAGTGCCCAAACCGAACCATCTTCATCTGCTTCATCACTAATGTCCCTCCATCATTAGGTCAGAGTGGGAATGTTCACTGATGATCGCACAATGTTCAGCATTGTTTGCAACACGTTAGAGAGTGAAACAGCTTGTGTTCATATGCACGAAGTTCTAGACAGGAAGCAGGCTTGGGCTGATGCATGGTAATGTATATTTGTGCCTCACAAATGCCAGATAATGACCATCATGAATAAAATAAAAAGAATCCAACTATGGTTATTACCATTGCTGAATCTTCCACTAACAATTCCCTGGGTGTTACCATTGATGACAAGCTGAACTGAACCAACTACATAAACACAGTGGCAGTAAAAGCAACTCAGAGGCTAGGAATTCTGCAGCAGGCAACTCTCCTACCGATTCCCTAAAACTTTTCATGCACAAGTCAGGAATGTGACATAATATTCTGCATTGTCCTGAATGGGCAAAGTTCCAAGTGCATTGAAGAACTCAACGCATTCCAGGACAAAAAATCCATCTGACCGGCACCCAAGCTCTAAGCTTAAACAATCAGACCTTTCACAACTGATGCACAATGGCAACAGTGCATACCATCTACATGATGCCCTGCATTAACTCGGACAGATTCCTCCAATAGCACTTTCCATCCCACAACCTCGACCACGAGAAAGAGGATGGCAGCAGATACGTGGGAATGCCACCATCAGCATGTCACTCTCCGAACCATACACATTCCTGACTTGGAATTATATTGCCATTCCTTCATTGTTGCTGAGTCAAATTCTTGGAACTACTTCACTAATAGTAATGTGTTCAAGCTGCACCAAATGGATTGTAGCAGTTCAAGAAAGCAGCTCACCACCATCTTCTCTGTGCAATTAAGACTGGAAAATTAATGTTGGTTCTCTCCTTCAATGAATGAATGAATAATAAATGAAAATAATAACGACAGTATCAGGACAGTGATGCCAGAGTTCCTCATGGAAATGTTCAAGGTTCATAATTCCTTATCAGTGATCTGTTCCCGGAAGGTCAGAAGAGGTGGTGTTAGTTGATTAATGCATAATATTCAACATCAGTTGTAACTCCGTTAGGGTGTGGAGTTCGAAACCCTCTGATAATTAAAACCGAAACATCCAGAGAAGTTTGCCTCATCTTGTAATCTGCTAAAGGAAATGGGAAAAATAGTACAACCTGCCTTTCACCTCCCAACCTGTTATAAAGGCATGTTTAAATGAAATGAAATCCTTTCACTCACTCTCTTGTCAATATGTAACGATTTATTTATCTAACTCTTAACAGTGAAAAATTAACAGACCTAATATCAAACTGGACAATTCCCCATTAACTACCAGCTAATCCCAAGTAAAATAAAATTCTAATGGTATGCTGTTCCAATAAATACAAGAACCACTTATATAAGCCAAAGTAATAAAAACAAAAATTACAACTTAGACTCTCAAAACTACAGTCAGGATGCATCTTCTAGAATCCTCCATGCCGTCTCTGCTGAACCTGAGCGAGGAACACCATTCTCTGTCGAATTCTGGTATCCAAACACCCCTCTTGATTGAATTCTGATGCCAGGAACATGAGCTAAGAGTGCCATGGTACCTTTTAGATGGTGCTTAATCGGAGAGCTTAAAGAATTCTGTGAGAACCAAAGTTTTACTCCACAGATGGCAGTTCACCCTCACCCTGATTTGCAAACAAAAAACCTCTTCTTATATACCGTTAGTGACCTGTCAATTTTCTTGTAATAGGGTTGGTCCCAGATTGTCAATACCATCAGATTAAAATTCAATTCGTTTTCAGTCTCTAAGTGCCTGTTTTAAATTACTTTACTGATATTCAAGCTAGTTGCCGTAACATCAAAACATGTCTAGCTTTCCAACCACATAGCCAAATTGATACATATGTTTCAATTTCAGAACTGTCTGTATGTCTCCAGCTGCTTGCAGACATTTTTGCCTAAATCTCCAAGTTTACAAAAGCACATCATCGCTTAAAGAGACTGTGCACTCTTCCCTCCTGTCATTTTTATAAATAAATTCTAACCTCCTGCCTTCCAATTCACAAGTACTGTACGCAACCTCATAACAACTCTGCAGGTAGTGAAGCTAAATATACTTGCATGCAACATGATCTGCTAAACATTAATGCTTGGGCAGGTAAGTGACAAGTAACACTTGCAACACGTAAGTGCCTTACAATGACCATCTTCAGCTAGAAACAAACTAACCATTGCCTTTTGTTAATTAAAGACACAACTATCACTGAATCCCCTGATTATTAATGTCTGCCAGTTACCATTGATTAGAAATTTGACTGGACAAGCCCTATAAATATTATGGCTAGATGAGCGGGAGATTCAGAGACTGGGAATTCTTCAGCAACTTATACATTTCCTGACTCATCAGTTCCTGTCCGTCATCTACAAGGCACAAGTTAAGAAAATGACAGACTATTCTTCATCTATCTGGGTTAGCGTAGCCCCAACAACATTCAAAAAATACAAAAACATCTTAATAAAGGAGCCCATTTGATCTGTACTCCATCTGTCACTTTCAACATTCACTCCCTCTACCTCTGGCACACATCAGCAGCAGTTATACTGTACATAAGTTGCACTGTAACAACTCAGCAAATCTCCTTAGAGGAAACCTTTCAAACCCTGAGCTCTACCATCTAGATAGTGCAACAGATGCATGAAAATACCAAAGGTTCTCCTCCAAGCATCATGCAATCCTGACATAGAACTGTATTGCTGTTCCTTCATTACCACCGGGTCAACAGGTGGAAATCACTTCCTAAAAGCACAGTGGCTACATCTTACGGACTGATGCAGTTCAAGAAAGTGACTCAAAGCACTTTCTCAAGGACAGTTAGGAATGGGCAAGAAAAGCTGGCCTTGCCAACAATTCCTGGATGACAAATGGTGTAGAGTAATGGTAACTGATGGATTTGATGATGTAACAGTGCCATCAGCAGTCATGCTTTGCAAACTGAGAAATGAGAATGAACAAACAGCCTGTACCAGAGAAAGAGATATTTACACTACAGTGTAGGCAGTCTGACAGTGTAAATGAAGGAGTTTTGCAGAAATCTACCAAAGTGAGATCTTAGTTAGTCTTTGGTAGAGATGAGCCACAAAAGACCAAAGAGTGTTCTAAATATTGAGGGCAGAGGAACCAAAACACAAACTAGTCACTAACTAGAATGTTAACGTCATGGTACATAAGGCTTTTTCTGCAACAGGAAGACATTAAAATTTCTGTTGGCCTGAATGGATGTAAAGTTGTAATGTGCAACAATAGGAGTACATTGGGTTTCAACAATAGAAATTTAAAATGGACAAGACAGGCAGAATCACATCAGCTGTCTGGTGTACAGAAAGTGAAATGTTCAATTCCATAGGCTTTAATGAAATTGAATATTGGGCTTGAAGTACATACCGTGTCTCATTTTGTATTAATGCCCTTGCCCAATGTATCTGCTATGTTACATAATCCGTTTTTTTTATTGGGAATGAGTATTTACAAACACTTGATGGAATATTTTACAAAAATAACACAATGACCATAGTTAGAACAGAAATATGTAAACTCGTAGAACAGATTCTTTACAGTAATGCAAAGCTGCATAGAATTATTGTTGAGGATGGACATCGGGTACATTCTATATAAAGCTAAAAAAAGCAATAATAAGATTTGGATTTGCTTCAGTGAATTGTTGCCATGAGTTAGCCATGTGTTTTCCACAGTCCCATCTGTTGAAGGGTTGTTGACTTACCAGGCAGTAATGTTCAAACCTCACCGCTGGCCCTGAAATATTATATAGTCTGGCTTCAGTAGAAGGGATACTTTTTCTACCTTTGTAAATTGTTTAACAAATATGTATCAAACCCAAAAGACAGAATGATATGTTAGATGTCACTTGCTGTTCCTTGCTTCCATTACATACAGACAGCAAAGTAATTTGCACAGGCCAAGCAGCTAATGTTTAGCAGTTAAAGCTATAATTCCTCAACTAAGTGCATTGACTGTAACAAAAAAGTCCATTCCAGAAAATTTTATTTAATAATGTTGGTACCTAATTTGTTCTAAGGTAAAGAAAGATTGTTTACTCGATGCTGATCATTTGACTTGGAAGAGCACACTCATATATTTCTGATCCATCAGAATAATTGATGCATTGCCTGATGTTTGGCAAAGTTATGAGTGCTGAAGCAAAGATTTTCATGTTGTCAAATGTTCACAGACTAGTAGAAATATAGAGGATGCAATTTGTTATATAATTTGTTTCTTTTAGAAAGTAACTTGTCATTGTAATTTTCCTTCTACAGCAAAATATGAACCATTTTTCGTTTTGAAATAGCCTCAGTGAAGAGATCTCTGTGCTAAGTACATGAGTGTTTGTTCAGAGACTGACGTGTGGCAGAAATGCTATGCAGATTTGTTTAAAGCAATGGTTGATATTCCGAATGTTTCAAGATGGACAGAAAGGTTACTGTTATTTTAGAGGATATATAATGAATCATTTGAACTTTCCACTATAGATGATCTATATCATATTGTTTCAGCCTCATGTAAGTAGTATCTGACATTTTCACTTCTGTTAGAGATCTAACTCATTCAGTACCTTGTGAGGCTCTAGAAATAGAAATACCGGAATTTCAAAGCTTCTTCCTAACCTGAGGTACAACAGAATAACTTGTTCTTTAAATCAGCAGAATCTGCTAGGTGACTCATCCTTGAATGAATTGATAAAACCTATTTTACAACCATGAGGTTTGAAAACGTTTTTCAAGACTTTAACATGATTTACTGAATCATATCATTTTAAATATAAATCCATTTACAATGCGGCCTGTTTTGTTGAAATCTGACTTGAACATCTAAGTATAGACAAGAGTAAAGAGATCACTTTTAGCTTGTGAAACCATTTTCCTTCTTTGTTAAACTACTTATAAATAATGTATGGATATCTAATAAGCACTCAACCAATTTGCAAAGGTCATGCTGAACAGACATAGAATCTAATAGGACTAGTCTTCTTATATATGAGATCAGAGCGGAAACTTAATGTCCGTACCATTTTTATCCTGAACTAGTCCTCCCAATGAGGTAACCGCTGAGGATATTTGCACATTATGGGATATAATAAATAAGTTCTCGCAATGCATTATGACATATACAAAATTAAATGTTCCCCATGTGGCAGTCAAGCAGATGTATGATTTTGTGCCAAACTTAAGATCATAGATTTACATCACATTACTCAAACATTTGCAGCCAACTTTAATAAAAACAACATGAAGCATTGTTTTTCAAAGAAATGCCAGCATCTGAAACATAAAAGCAGAACCAGCTGGGACAAGCAACGTGAGGATTTTGGAACTTCAGATGCTCAGCCTGAAAGTTAAATTATTAAGAGCGATTTTGATTGTGTCAATTTTTTTTCACCTAATATCTTGGATGAAATAATGCAAGTTACCAATTTTGCACATTACAAAGCAAAACTGTGCATTCCTAAAACTGAACGTAGTTATTGATTAAACTGTTGAAGTACTAAAACCAAACCTCTTCTAAATTTAATCATTCTATCCAGTAGTAAGTTTGTTGGTGCCAGGACGGGAAGTGAGTGGCACTACCATGGCAGGCAGAATGGCTGACCACATGTGATCACATGCTAGCAAAACATGGGCAAAGAGTGCAGTGAATCAGGTGGTGGGGGCAGGCAGGAAGTTTTCACTCCTGTTTTAACCTCACAGGTTGAAAGTCTAGGCGGCTTTTTTAAAAGGGACCTGGACAAGCATTCATTTGCAAGAACCTAGGATTTTAGTCTGGCAGTTGTTCTGGAGATATTGACACCATTTCAACACTGTGGGAAGCCTAACTTCTCTCTCCAGCATCAACAATGTCTCATTGTGGCTAATACAATCGTCATTCCTCAATGCAGGCTCTCCTCTAGGCTGTTGGGGAAGCTAGAAAGTCACATTGCCCAGGATGGCAGCAGAAGGTCTCTTGTCTGTCCAGTGCAGCCTGGATGGAAGTGAGAAAGAGAGCCCGTACCTGAAGGACCCTCCTCAGAACAGGAGAGTAGTGCAGATGAGGGTGAACAATCTACTGCAGTGCTACAATGGTGATTAACATTGCCAAGTTACTGCAAAATGACTGCTGTGTTCATTCAGCTCCACACCTTGTTATCAAGGATCATAGTTTACTTCCCTGAAGGACATTCTTGAACCAGATGGGTTTTTCTGACAATCAGCAATGGATTCATGGTCATCATTAGACTCTTAATTCCAGAGTTTTTGTTAGTGGACTGGACTGTGATCTCTTGTGACTACAAGAATACACAAGGACAAGGGTCAAACAGCTATTTTCACCTCTTCTGGAGTGTACCAGTAGTACTATATGGTCTTATGGGGGCCAAGCTGGGTTTGAGTGTCTGTGTACTGTGAAAGTCACAGTCAAAGAACTATTACCTAATTAACCCTGTGTCGCAGATAAAGACATTCTCTTACACTGAGTGAAGGAAACTGGTTAAAAAGGAAACAGGCCAACAAAAAGACGGCCAGCCTGTATGCTGGAACTCAGTCACAATTGAAATGAACCAGAACCACAGAGACTCAAACAGCCTGCAAAACAAAGGTATGTGAAGTCAGTCATTCAGTTACCAAAGCCATTGCGAATAGTAACCTTTATAGTAACAGCCACAATGTTTAGCCATTGAAGCTTTGTTAACAGTTCAAAGACTGATCCATACATTTTGTCAGCTTTTATTCTTTCACACTCACCACTTATTTCTACTGTGTATATGTGTGTCTCTTAATTCTTACATGTAGTAATAAATAAACTCAGTCTATTTATTGGAGTTGAAAAACAGGAAGACTATGCTGCAGCTGTATAGGGTCCTGGTGAGGCCTGGAGTACTGTGTGCAGTTTTGGTCTCCTTACTTGAGAAGAGATATACTTGCACTGGAAGGGGTGCAGAGGAGATTCACTCAGTTGATTCCAGAGTCGAGAGGGTTGAATTATGAGGAAAGACCGAGTAGGCTGGGATTATACTCATTGGAGTTCGGAAGAATAAGTGGAGATCTTATAGAAACATATAAGATTATGAAGGGACTAGATAAGGTGGAGGCAGGGAGGTTGTTCCTGCTAGCAGGTGAAACTAGGACTAGAGGGTATTGCCTCAATATAAAGGGAAGCAGATGTAGGACTGAGATCAGGAGGAACTTCCTCACCCAAAGGGTTGTGAATGTGTGGAATCCCCTGTCCAGTGAAGCTGTTGAAACTACCTCGCTGAACATGTTTGAGGCAAGGCTAGATAAATTTTTGAACAGAAAAGGAATTAAGGGATATGGTGTGCAGGCGCGTAAGAGGAGCTGAGTCTCAAAAAGATCAGCTATGATCTTATTGAATGAGGGGGCAGGCTCGAGGGGTCGGATGGCCTACTCCTGCTCCTAGTTCTTACTTTCTTATGTTATTTCAACAAAGAATGATTAAATTGGCACCTTTTAAAGTATAAGTCCATTTGAGTCTGGGAGGAAGGTATCACAAGAAAAGGGATCCAGTTGAGTTAATCCTGGTGTGAACAAAGAGTGGCCGTGTGAACAATAAAAATGGACAGCTCATCCCTGCTCATCCGGGAGCTCAACAGTTTGGAGTACCCCATCTGGAACAGTAACAGGTTGGAGGACCCTGCTTGGAGTCTGGTTTTAACTTGTTAAGATGGAAGGATGACCACTGATGAAGTAACTGTAGATGGATGGGTAAAATATATAACCTTGCCTTATATTAACCACCACTTCTTGGTACAGAATGACGTGGGGTTCAGTAAAGATTTTTCATTATGATTAGTCAGGAGATTTTAGAGTTGCAGCACTGCGTGAGAGGTGGGGAGGCAACACCAGAAAAAAAATTAATGTTCTTGTTGAGTGAACGAAAATAATTGAACTTTTATGCACGCGTAAACTTGTGTTTCTTTTTAAACACAATGGCTACTTGATAATGTTTCCTGTTACTCAGTATTCAGAAAAGTAATCTTTTAACAAAGGCTTAATCTCAAATGGAAGCTTGAGAGACTTACAATGCAGAATATTTAGCTCACCTACGAGTGCCGACTGTCAAAAAGACCTGTTGTGTTTAGTTCCACTAACCTATTTTTTTCCCATAACTTTAAGATTTTCATATCTGAGAACCTGTTTAGTTCCCTTTTAAAATTATTTATGAAATCAGCTCCACCACACTTTCAATCGGAACATTCCAAATCTGGACAAATTTGAACATTCTCTCTGTATCTTGAGCCACTGATTTTCAATGTATTACCTTTGGATATTGATCCATTCTCAAGTGGGAATAGTTTTCTCAGTCAAAATTTCTCATCTTCTCACGCTGGTCACCTCTTAACATTCTGTCTTCCAAAGAGAGAGCAGACCAACTTTTCCAAAGTCTGTTCATAACCGAAGCCCCTCATTCTTGTAACCTCTGGTAAACCTCCTCTGTATCTTTTCTAAGACCCTCACAATTCTTCAAATGTGATTGCCAGAATTAACTGCAACATTTCACCTGAGCCTGAATCCTTGATAAAGTTCTCAGAAGATAAAATTCAAGAAGAGATTGTATGTTCCTCCATTTACAAATTTAAATAACCCAAACCATTTTTCAACAACCATATTAACTTGCTTTGTCATGTTTAAGAATTTGTTTATAAGGATACCAAGATATTTTTACTTTCCCGCCCTTGTGAAATTTGCGATTATATGGCACTGTTCACAATGCCAGGATATCTCCAGTCACATTCTCGGCGATTTAAATACCTTGTAAGTGCTAGCAAAGTTAGAATATAAGAAATGTGACCACCAACTTGCATACAGCAAGCTTCCACAAAAAATAGAATTGCGATAATGTCCATTTTAGTGATGTTGAAGAAGGGCAAACATTGACCAAACACTGCAGGAGCACAGGCAAGTTCCTTGCACAAGATGTCTGCCTTGAGAGAAAATACCAGGAAAATAGGGGGAAAGGTGCATAGGCAACCAAGGACTGGAGGCTGTGTCAGCCTGTCCAAAAGGGCTAATGTTAATGCTATGGGATTCCATCCCTGTTATAATGAAAGAGATCTGACTGTCTCCATCCCTCATACTCCACACACTCCTCAACTCAATCATATTATATTCACTGCTACTGATGGATACAGAGAGGGCCTTGGTTGAAAATTCCATCCAAAATTTGTGCCCCTGACAAAGCAATCTTCATAGCATTAGGAACAGATGATGACACAGAACTTTAGAGGACTTATTTGTCAACTGAAACCTATACAATTCATTCTTGAATAAACTTAAAGGCACAGCCTCCTCTACCTTCCAGGGAGTAAATTTCACACTCAGCTGAAACTGACAGAAAAGCATACCTTAAAATAAGGCTCCAGTATGATCTGTACATTCATTTCCAATTAAGATTCCTTTTATAATGGCATGTCTTATGTTAAACCAAGTCTCTCTAGTTTCAGTCATCCCCACAAGAGGAAACATTCTCCTAGTATCCATACTATCCTATCTTCTCAAGATCATGTTTCAATAAGATCACCTCTCACTCTTCTGAACTTCAACAGAGAGAGGGAAAATTTATACAACCTTTCTTCATAAGTTAATGCCTTTATTCTAGGAATAAGTTGAACAAACATTCCCTGACCTGTTTCCAAAACAATCATATCATTTTTCAAATGAGGAATACCAAAATAACACACAGCACTCCACATGTAGTCTTACCAAGATCCCGTACAGCTGCAGTAAAACATGCCCACTTTTGCACTCCATCGCCCTTACCATAAAAACTTTGGGCTGGACATTAACGTATTTTGACTAAGTGTGTTGTGTTGAGTTTTAAAGAGGGTTTTTCATCATGGGGACTCATTAAAATGTACAGCCAAATCTTATCAAATTTACCTCATTAACTACCTACCTGATACACATTGCATCCCTCATATCCTATACTAGCCCGTCTCACCAATGCACCATTCCTGAAAGATCTTGCCTCTCAACTGACATATGCCACAGGACCAGCATTCTTGGCGCCTACCCCACCTTAAAAGGCCAATGTGTACCCGGATCATTCCAAAGATGCCCTGATTGAGAACAGGCAAAGCGTGAAGATATCAGGGAGAGGGAAGATGGTGCTTTGATTCTCTGACAGGGTCCACCACTTTCTACCAAGCCTCATGCTCTGCCACTCTCACTCTTGCCTTCAGTGTCTTTCCTCACTCACTGTGATTTCCACCCAGCCTCCCACATTCACTGCACTACATGGCCTCTGTGGTATTTATCTTTCCTCCACTTACACCAACACTAATAGCCATGTCACTTGCTTTCACATCACTCAGTCTCTCCATTTCTCTCATTCTGGGAGAAGACCAGCCCACAACAGGGCAGGTGGTGTGTGTGTAATATTTGACTCCTCAACACCTAAGAGAAAAGAATCTTAACCAACACCCATTTGGATATTGTGAAAATCATTCCATTAAACTACAAGCACTGCGATTGTTATGGCACCTTTAAAATATACATCCTCCTGTACAAGACCCCCTTCACTCCCCTCAGATATAAGGTGTTATTTATCAATGATACTGTTATTAAAAGGTGAGATGAATGCCAGCCCCACACTGGTGCTCTATATAAGCGGAATGTAAATTGGATTTTACACCACACCACTCCATCTCAGCCCAACTTGCTTCAAGGATCTTGCTTCCTGAAAATATGTCTGAAAGTAAAGATTTGAGCCTTGGAACCACCCTTGGTAAGTTATCTTAGATCTGCATCTTATCAATCAATAAAGATTCAAGGGCCCAAGTGACAAAAACAAAAGTCATTAGAACAAGAATTGTCACACAGTCCTTTGAACTGCTTTCATCAGTGAAGAAGACCATCTCTCTGAAGTCTGATTTACACCCAATCCCTACATTCCTCAATCGTCATAATGCCACAATTCGATTGGCTTCGATCTTTAATATACTCATCAACTGATGGGCTTTGGGATAGGTAATTCCAAAGATTCACAACCCCCTGATATCAGACAATTTCTCCTCATATTAGTCCTACTCTGGCTGTAATTCATCTCCCATGCCAGGTTGACTCAGTCTCCATTCTCTGTTCCATCCAGGTAATGTACTTAAAATGTTAAAAGTTGCATTTGTAGGGCAGGGTGTAAGAATAGACAATAGACAATAGGTGCAGGAGTAGGCCATTTGGCCCTTTGAGCCAGCTCCACCATTCATGATGATCATGGCTGATCATCCACAATCAGTATCCTATTCCTGCCTTATCCCCATAACCCTTGATTCCACTATCCTTAAGAGCTCTATCCATCTCTTTCTTGGAAGTATCCAGAGAGTTGGCTTCCACTGCCTACTGGGGCATAGCATTCCATATGTCCACCACTCTCTGGATGAAGAAGTTTTTCCTCAACTCTGTTCTAAATGGCCTACGCCTTACTTTTAAACTGTGCCCTCTGGTTCTGGTCTCACCCATCAGCAGGAACATGCTTCCTGCCTCCAGAGTGTCCAATCCCTTAATAATCTTATATGTCTCAATCAGATCCCCTCTCATCCTTCTAAACTCAGGTGTATACAAGCCCAGTCACTCCAATCTTTCAACGTATGCTAGTCCCGCCATTCCGGGAATTGACCTCGTGAACCTACGCTGCACTCCCTCAATAGCAAGAATGTTCTTCCTCAAATTTGGAGACCAAAACTGCACACAATTCGCGAGGTGCGGTCTCACCAGAGCCCTGTACAGCTGCAAAAGGACCTCTTTGTTCCTATACTCAATTCCTCTTGTTATGAAGCCCAGCATGCCATTAGCTTTCTTCACTGCCTGCTGTACCTGCATGCTGGCTTTCATTGACTGATGTACAAAAACACCTAGATCTCGTTGTACTTCCCCTTTAGATAACTTGACTCCATTTAGATAGCAGAAAAACCACAAGAGATAAGAACAGAAAGGGGAAGAGCTGGCCAACAGAGGAAATTCAGCTGGAATGTCCTACTCAGCTTATCAAAGACAGAGTCAGCAGGACTATACAGGGAAGATCAATGTCCACAGTATGTGAGTCAAGCATGACTGTGAGAATAAACATCAAAAGAAATAAAAGGAGGGTCAATTGGGAGGTCTAGAGAGTTGAGGGTAACAGCGGCAAGTCAAGATGATAGTGATAAGATCGAGGTTAATTGTTGGTCAGCCCGGGATAGTGGGTGGCAGTTTCAGTGTGCTCTTTGGGAGCCTGACTGACAGTGATGAAAGTAAATGTTAGGATTAATGATAGTTGCCTGAGAGTTCTGAGAGTCAGTTGACGGTTTCAGAAGGGAGAGAAAGGGCAATTGAATTCCAGATAGACCAGCAACACTCATATTGCATCCAAATTTCAGCAAGAACAAGGACCTCAGAAGATCTTTTGATTACCTTATGAAATATTGCTGTATAAGTGCTAGCTAGTATAATAATTATAAAATCCTTGCAAATAAGTGATAAATACTACTGGATTGAAAGGAGTGGGTGTTTGCCTGGGCACCATTTAAATGTGGTGTTTTGACCTTTGACTCCCATGATGATTACTCCCATCATGAGCTGGTGACATCCCCATCCGTGTGACTGGTTGGGGCTCCTCCCTTTGCAAATCCAATTGGCTGTTTTTTGTGCAATTGCTTTTAGTCACTTACTCTGAGTTTGAGCTCACTTCCAGGCACATCAATGGGGCCCTTGATTCAGAAAGAAGATTTCACTCAGTAGAATTGATGGTATGCATCACATTTATCAATGCCATTGCATTGTGGAATTCTAAAATTTGTGTTTGTGTAATTGACTGTCCACTGCAAGGCACTTTTAGCTGAATCTTGTGAAAAGTGTAATATGGGAGGAAGGAAATGAAAGCATTAACTTATTCCTTACACAATTCCCTGCTGAGGATTATTGGGAGACTTTTAAGAAAATGTTGCTTCTCGCTCAAGAGGTTGTGAGTGACACAGGGCAGTTTCTTAACTCATCAAGTTAAATAATTGACAGATTCTGAGAGATATATCATAAGGGCCAGTAAAAGAGTTCAGTTGTGTTAACCCTTTATATTTTACTTGTTAACAGTGCAATCATAAACCGTTGAAAAGGCCATTCACAAAATTAACGTGATCTAATAGGACAAGGAAGTATATATTTCTGCTGTTGTAAAATTTAGTGACTAAAATATTGAAACTTAATTTTTGGCACTCAGAACTTTTTAGTTCAATATTTCAAGATCTAACATGAAGGATTGAAACAGCAGGCAGTCTCTGAGGATTTGGAAAATGTAAATAGTTAGAATCTATGAAGCAACTAAAGTTGGAGTCCTAAGTACGTTAGCCTCATTAACTTGTCTCATAATCAGGCATTGGAGAAAAAAAACACTCAGTGGACTGTCCTGCTGTGAAGATAAGGAAGCTGCAATTACAACATCATGGTTACTGAATAAGTGCAGCTGTGGCCAATGCAAGGCCAGAGGCCCACAATTACTAAACTGTCTTGTTTTTGCATAACTATTTCCTGTTTTTTTTTTAAAAATGGAATTATATCAAATTAGTTGAATCAATAAACAGTTTTACAATGGTTATTTTTGTTTCGAGTATTAGCATGTGTAGCACAAGTCTTACTGTATTAACATTTAGCTATGTTTATGAAAGCTAACTGCAGTCTGTCTGTTTGTGAATAATGTCACAAGTTGCTTAAGTGCTTCTTCTCTTTGATCGGTTTTGTCCTTTCACAATAATTGAATGCTGTAATTTCGCCAAATCACGCTGACTATATATTTCCTCCTGAAAGACATCCCAGAACTTAAAGCTGGTTTCTACTCTTGCATGCCCTGAAGTTGTTGCTTTGGACAGAGAAAACACATGCAATAAACTTCAAAATATTTCACAAAATCTTAAATAATTATCTTGAAAGTGCATACTGTAATGCCTCCAAATTGGAGCAGGTAATGTCATCAATCTTGACTATTTATGACAATATTAAATGCACTATAGTAAGTTTCAATTCAAGCATGTATTATTCCCAGGGTTAAAATGTACAATTTGTTGGTACATTGAGTCTGAATATTGAAGTGATTTTCAACTTATTTTATGAGAGCAAGCTGGCATTGTAATGCAACAAAGATACAAATTGTGCTTCCTTTCTCTCCATTCGAGTATTTATGAGGAAGGTTTGTGATATCTTATGATTATTTAGAAATCTGCGCTCTAAAGTAGACAGTCCATGTAAATCTTTAACTTTGATTTTTATTTCTATGTTGTGTGTTCCGAAGTGAAGACAGACTTTGTTTCGTGTTCTGGGTTCTATGAGTGGTGAAGGCCTCTATCAAAATGTACCTGCATGCAGTTAAATGAAGCCATTCCAAAAATACTTGAGGTGAATATTTCAGGGTTTCAGATTGTAACGAACAGAAAAGGGAAAAAATGGGTTGTTGCCCAGAAACAAGGTGAGTATGATGCAACAGATAGAAACCCCAAAAAAGCCAGCCCTCAGTCAGGAATCTTGGCAGGTCCCAACCTGGTATCTTGGTGGCTCATTGCAATATCTCAGCTAGCGTGAGAGTAGATCCTGCCCAAACGTGTTTCTGAGGCACCAGGAGAGATTGGACAGGCCGCAGTTTCAGTAGCAGTGACAGTATCTGTGGCAGGGGCATTGAAAACAGGCAGCAGAGCCTCTAAGTCTTTTGCACCTGTACATCCTTTGCTTGCTGTGATCTACCTGTACCACTTGTAAACAAAACTTTTCACTGTATTTGGGTACACATGACAATAAACCAATCAATCAATAAGTGGAGGACTCGTAAACGTCTGTTGAACTTCTAAGTTATTCCTTTATTTTCCTAGTTTAAACTATGAAAGATTTTAATATAAATTATTACCTACTTATTTACTTCATTGAATAGTAGACAATTAATGCTTAACTTTTTAAGAGAGATAATTGGAACTGCCGACGCTGGAGAATCTGAGATAACATGGTGTAAAGCTGAATGAACACAGTGGGCCAACCAGCATCAGAGGAGCAGGAAAGCTTGACGTTTCAGGTCGGGACCCTGCTTCAGAAAAATTTTTTCTGAAGCAGGGTCCTGACCCGAAATGTCAAGCTTTCCTGCCCCTCTGATGCTGCTTGGCCCTCTGTGTTCATCCAGCTTCACACCATGTTATCTTAACTTTTTAACCCTTGTTTTTCTTACTACTTTGTACCTAAGCTTTTTATCATATCTAGGTACCTAAGACAGTGCTATGTGTGGCAACACTTAAGTACATAGCACAGTACAGGCCCTTCGGCCCTCGATGTTGCGCTGATCTGTGAAACCAAACTGAAGCCCATCTAACCGACACTATTCCATTATTATCCATATGTTTGTCGAGTACCTTTGTCTCCACAACTGTGCAGTGGTCCCTACTATCTATATTGTCGCAGACTGATAATATTGGCAAGAAGTAGATTGGTGAGGATGAGAACAAACAAGTTTTCATTCTTGCTGGTTCTCACCATCTGCTATAGGAATGGTTTAACAGATGTGTTCTTACATGTGAAAATAAAATTTAGAATCTTAAAAAAAGCTGGAAAAAGAACTGTCTGCAAGACCACTGTATGTAGGTTTCTTTCTGAGAGAAGTAGGTCATTCAAAAAAGAAAGGCTTGAAACAGCAACAGTGTATTTTAGCAGTCTCCGAAGCAGTCAGGAAGAAGAAAATAACTCTGAAGTGGATCAGAAGTTCATAAGAAATAAGCTTCAGAATCTGGAGGCTTTATGATGATAGAAGGGAAGCCATCTTTCAAGGTCATATTACCGTATATCCACCAACCCTTACATTCAATGACATGGCCATCCCTCAATCCCCCGATCAATATCCTTGGGGTTTCACTTGACCAGAAAGTCAACCAGATTACGCTTATAAATCTGATGGCTACAATACTATGTCAAAGGCATGGAATATTGCAGCATCTAGCTCACCCTCTGACTCTGCAAAGCCTGTCCAACACCTACAAGGCACACGTCAAGAGTGTGATAGACTAATCCCCGCATGCCTAGTTGAATGTTGTTCCAACAATACTCAAGAACCTTGACACCACCCAGGACAAAGTAACCTGTTCGATTGGCATGATATTCACAAACATTTGCTCCTTCCACCACCCAGAAGCAGCCGTGTGTACTATCTACATGATGCACTGCAGAAATTTTCTTCAGATCCTTAAATAGTACTTCACAAATCTACAACCAATTCTATCTAGGATGATTGCAGCAGATACATAGGAACACCAATACCTGCAAGCTCCTCTTCAAGCCACTTACCATCCTGACTTGGAAATACATCACTGTTCCTTCACCGTCTTTCGGTTAAAATTATGGAATTCCCTTCCAAATAGCATTGTGGGTCTATCTACGGCAGATGGTCTACAGCTGTTCAAGAAGACAGCTTATCACCACCTTCTTAAGGGCAGCCAGTGATGCGCAACTCCCAGAAGTGAATAAAAATGAAAAGATACATATTACCATAAACCTCTCCTGTATTTCATGCAAGGTCATTTGTGGTATGCTTTTTTTTGCCAGATGATGTGCTTTGGGTTTGTCACAGACTGGTTAAGGACAATCTTCAGGTTTATTTTTCAAAGTAATAATATTTCTTATACTTAATACTGTACATGGTAATCTTAAACAGACCCTGACTTATTGTTACTTTAAATTAATTTATCTATTTTGAGTGTACATGTTCACATAGTCTCGAGGTAATAGAATCTATGTGTCCATGTCTTCCAGAAAGTCTCTCACTCCAATGTACTTCTTCCATTGGTTTTTAAAACTGTTCCAACTTCATTTGCACTGTGGTTTTTATGCACAATGATGTGTTGCTCCATGATTTCATGACAAGGTATTCCAACATCTCATTATCTTAAAACAACACCTTCCCCAAGCTGCTTTTGCCTCATGACACAAACATTAATTAGTGTTTATACATTTTCAGATGCATTACTTAGATTACATCTTCTCGCAAAATCTGCAGTGCGTTTTCCTTGTATCTTGCACACCTTCCAAAGTCTTTGAATTGATCCATCTTTATTGAAGGGAGGGCCAGCAAATCTATTAGCGGATACAGGAACACTTGAGGTGAAGTCAATTATCTTCCATTTTCTCAGCTAGCTTGAATCAAATTAACAAAACTTGCTGAAGGACCATGTGCTGATGCAACTGCAGGAGTGAAACAAAATTGCAATGTTTTTATAGATACTTTTTGCAGATTTAAACGGAGAACAGTACAGCACAGTACAGGCCCTATGGCCCACAAAGTTGTGCTGACCTATTATCCTACTAAGGTCAGTCTACCCTGCATACCCTACATTTTACTATCCTCCATGTGCCTTTCCAAGAGTCACTTAAAAGACTCTAAAGTATCTGAGTCCACTACCACTGCCAGCAGTGCATTCCACACGCCCACCACACTCTGTGTGAAGAACCTACCTCTGACATCTCCCATATACGTTCCTGCAATCGCCTTAAAATTATGTCCTCTTGTAATAGTCACTTCCACCCTGGGAAAAAGTGTCTGATTATCCACTCTATCTAAGCCTCTCATCATCTCATACACCTCTATCAAATCACCTCCTCCTTCGCTCCAATGAAAAACGCCCTAGCTCCCTCAACCTTTCCTCATAAGATGTGACCTGCAGCCTAGGCAGCATCCTGGTAAATCTCCTCTGCACCCACTCTAAAACTTCCACATTTTTCCTCTAATGAGGTGACCAGAACTGAACACAATATTCCAAGTGTCGTCTAACGTTTGGGTTGAAAATGATTTGATTTGACACTTGGTTTGTTCTTCAGGCTGTAGCAAAACCTTGAAGTGTCATTTTTCCCCTCATAGTGAATACATTGGTGGAAGGCTGGACAGTTTCTTCTTCAACCATGTAGAATGTTTGAACAGCGACAATGACAGCATTCTGTAGTAGGAGATTATTTAGGAATCTACGTTGAATTTTTCACAAATGGTGTATTGTTGGTGAGCGGTCTTTCTTTTCTGATCAGATAGGTTACTGCATTTTGTATAGTCAATATTCTCTGTAGAACATTCGGCATTGAATGAAACTTTCTTGCCGTCTAATGCTTCTTGAACAATTTTCTTGACTCTACATCCATTTCTATTTGAACAGTTCTCTCTGAAGTTAAATCCTTTCTTGAATGAAAAAGCTGACCTTCTTAATCGGAAACTTGTCATTACCTAGCAAGAAGCACACCACACAGCTTGTCAATAGTATAAAAGATAGAGCAAAATGCTCCCAATGCTGTGATAAGCCTTGTTGGAATTCTCACATGATTCTGCCACTGTATCTCGCCATAGCCCACATCGCTTAGACCCCAATAAGATTCCATCCCAAGCTTAGTTTCAGGTAGCTCCTTTGACTTTGCTGGAAATTTCAGTCCAAAGTGTGTTTTTCTTCCCTTTATCAGAGGCTAACAGCAGCTTGTTTTGGTTGCTCCTTTTTTAAAGCTTTTCCAATGACTTGGCAGAGCAGGCTCGAAGTCCGACTGACCTACTCTTGTTCGTATATTTGCCTTGCCTTTTTATGCTTTGTCCCTTGGGGCTGACCTTAAAGGCTCACAGTAGTTCTGTCCTGCCTTGCTATTCAACACAGACAGAAATTTTACAAATGTCACCCCATATGGCACCATCTAAGGTTCAAAGTATCTAGGTACAGATCTAAGATACAAAACAGGGAAATAAAGAAAGGCAAACGTTATGTTACTTACACTTACTTACAATATAAGAAAAAATGAGAAATAAAGTTAATAAAGACTAGCGTTACAGCCTTTTTTCAAAGGGCCTGCAGGAGATCAGTGCTGAGTGCTTCCACAAATGGTTTAAATGGACTCGCAAGTTGCTGACCACTCGGGCCGGGTCCCAGTCCAAAAACCATCCTGCATCACTCGAGCCTCCAGCCCACTTGTCCCTGCATTGCTTGAGCCTTCAGCCCACCAACCAACCCCCACCTGCAGCAGTCTGTGGCCCATTGGCCATCACCGCACCACTTGGGCCTTCAGCCCACTCCGCTCCAAGCTACCAGCCTGGTCTACCTCAGCGGGGGGGGGGGGGGAAAACACCGAAAGGGAGAAAAAATAGAGAAGAAAGTGGGGACTGAACAGAAGGACTGGAGGAACTCTGGTTGCAGTGTCCTTCTGCGCTGCCATCTTGATGGCTTGGTCAGTAGCTGAGGGGGAGAAAAAGGTACCACTTACCCTCATAGAGTAGGGAAGATCAATGACCTTATTCCTGAAATGTTGCACATTCTCCTGGACTGTTGATTATTAATATCCCAGGTGGCAACTTCAGACCAGCTTGGTAGAGGCTGGTGATTTTATCTCCCTTGGCGGTCCTGAGGAAAGAGGAAAGCTCTCTCCTGCACTGACCCTTGCAGAAATACAGATTTGTAAACTCCATCTGTTATGAAGTTAAAATGTGGGAACAATGGTTTGGACAGCTGTCTTCAAGAAAGGAATAAATATTTATGGCTCTTTCCATGAAATCAGTGATATTTATGCAGTTGTGCATTTTTCAATTTATGTTAAAGTGGCAGAGAGCCAAACTCATCACATTGTTATTAAGATAAGAGTTTTGAGGCTTAAGTCTTATATTGTCTGGCCTCCAGACTTCTCGAGTATCAGCTGCACAGCTCCATTTTTCAACATCATGTTTCATTATAACATGAGGTGTGAGGGGAAAGGGAGGTCTGGAGAAATGCAAAAGTTTGGAACCCCTCTGGTTCCTTCAACAATGAAATGGACTATCACTTCTTTAATCTAATGTCTAATCTATACATATAAAATGAAAAAAGTGTGTTCGCAATAAATAATAGAAACACCACGGACAGTAAGGTAAAGTTTAACAATGAAGGAGGAGCAAGAAAAGCTGGAAGAATAGGCAAACTGAACAAAGGTCCATTCTTTTAATGGTACTGCAGTTAATAAGTGTCACTAAAGAACTTATTAATTATTGATATAAAAGGCTGAATTTAATGAAGGCCCTCATAAGCATGTATTAGTTGGTAGGAGAGCAATGTAAAATATGAAGCTGATCAACGCACCAACCTCCTTTCGCCCTGCCCCTTTAAAGTGTAAGCAGATAAGCACTGAAATTGATAGCCACCTGCCATTTTTAAATAATTAGTGAACAATTGAGCTTGTTAAGAAAACAATCAACCCAAATACACTGTTGATTGCATAAATATGGGCAGGAGACTGGATCAGAGATTTGTTGTTAAATCAACTTTATTTAAATTCCCTTAGGGTCCCTAATTGACTGAGGTCCTTTGCAAGTGCATGGTTATAGAACACTCTAACATCTGTAAAATTTCACTCCTATTACGCTCAATTGTATTTTAACCTGAACTGAGCTCCTGGCCCCTGGACATCTCTATTATCAAGAACACCTTCTTCCACATTTGCCATGTCTCTTGTCTCCGTGCCTACCTTGGCCATTCTGCTGAAATCCTCAATCTTGCTTTCACTACCCCCAAAGTTAACTACTTTAATGTTCTCCTTGATTGTCCACTCACTATCTTGAACACTCGCTTCCTCCACAAGTGGCACATAGTGACAACAGTGTGAACCAAATGCAACTTGCACTGCACAGCAACACAAAAGGGCATCTGTGATAGCACTCTCCAAATCAGTAACATCTGTCTCTGAGAAGGACAAGAACCACTACCACTTCCAAGTTTCAATGTCATCTCTTACTGGTTTCTGTCCAACTCACAGGACCTCCTAACTTGGAAGTATATAGTTCTTTCTGCACAGTTGCTGGATCAATACTCCATTCCTAACAGAACTGTAGGTTTATCACTGCCATGTGAACTGCACATCGTCAAGGGTATGGCTTACCACCACATTCTGAAGGGCAATTAGGAATGTATAAATGCTACCCTTGCCAGCAGCACTCAACTCAATAGAGAAAGTAAGATCCCTCACCTCTGTCTTCCACAAATGCAAATACCATCAAATCTCAAGTTCTAGTATCTTAACTCATTCCTCGTGAAGAGTTCATCCAAAACCAGACCCTAAGCTCTGGAACTCTGGCTCCTTATTAAAACCTTCCTTTTACAGCAAGTTGATGGTTGCTTCTTGTAATGATTCCTGCTTCATATCTTTGTCATTTTATGCCTAAAGTCCACTCCTGCAGAGTACTTTGGGGCATTTTTATTGTGTCTGAGGTGCTGTACTCAAATAGAAATATTTTAATAGGATGGCCTTGTAAGTAACTCTTGGTTCCATCACTTTAATTAAATGTATATTTCATATAGAATGGATAAGCAACATTCAGCTTCATCTCTGGCTCACAAAATTAGGCTGAATCTGGACCGACTTGTATTGTGTCTTAAAGCTCATTGTAGCTCATCTGTCTAATTAAAAGTATAAATATGGGCAGCCTACCAACATTCCTTCTTGAGTGACTGGTCTTTAATTTAATTGAGCTCTGAAGTAAAATTTAAGCGGCATAAAGTATTTCATTTGTCATTGCACTCTGTCAATAACAGCTCCGTCTGTTTCAACTTAATCCATTGCATCAAGCAATATGTTAATAAAATCAATGAAGCAAATTGATTTGTAAAGGATCTAAACTGAAACGGTTACATATCCTCTATCGATGAACACCACCTTAAAAATAATTATACCTATCACTAATAAATAGCTAGCTAAAATGGAACAATCCAACCAGCTAGTAAGTCCTGGCAGAATCCCAGAAAATCATTTCAGTGTCAACGTGGAATTCACAGTGGCCTTAACCTCCATTTTAATATGGAACCGACACAGCACTAAACTGCAACCATACAAATGGTTCAAGGGGAAACGTTTATACAGCAAACCATGTTCAAAATTGAAACAAAACAGACCACGATACAATCATAATAACATGAAGTTGCAAAAACAACGAGATCACAGTTTTAATTCAGTGAAACCTTTATTCTGAAGTACACGGCAGAACTCCAGCTCGGCCACATAGTGGGAAATCAAAGCAGCTTCACTTTTGATAGTGCCCACATACATAATACAAATCAAATACAAAGAACTATTGTTGTACCTTTTTTACAGAATCAATTTCTACTAAATTCCTACAGAGAGAAAGCACCATTAACACTGTTAACTAGTATTTCTCTCAAATGCTTAAAATTAACATTTTGTATGGTTTGGGGAAGCGGGTGACAATTTCTGGCTTGTCTTCCAATTCATTTTCTCAAACTTCAAGGGGAGGTCTGTAAGAATGAATGGCATAAACTTTGAGGTTATTTCTCATGTTTCCTCTGCCAAGTTCTGGTGCAAGAGGAAGACTTCACTCCTATCTTTATTAACTTGTATTTTGTTGGTGATTTCTATACAAATGGATACTGTGTAAAATATTATTAATATTCGAGTGACTCCATTTAGCAAAAAAGTGGGGTGAGATACTGGATTGTTATTTCTGTGGATCGCATTAAATGGAAGATGTGGGTATTCCTTTCTAATAGGCTAATGATCACCAATGTTTTTGTGCCCTTGGCGAAGGAATTGGAGTTTACATTTAACAGCCAAGATTTGCTGAGATTGCATCTTTGATACAACAAAATACTCACGCTGTAATTGTCCCGAATCAACCTGTTCACTTCTGTCAGCAGTGTGCTGATAAGTTGAGGAAGTGCTGGGTTCAAGCAATTAGAGATGGTGAGGCATCATTGAGGTTGTCGGGAAATGCTCTCTGAAACTTGCTATCCAAATTTGTGGATAATATTAATTGAAAATGTTGTCTGTCAATTAGCGATTCTGTTTGTTGTATGAAGTTGAGATCTTTTCATCTTTTTGAAGACCACAGAGTGACTTATTCATAAACGACACAAAGGTGAAAGTTTACTATGTTTCAAAGATAAAGTGAAGATCAACGAGTGAGCCATATTTAAATCATAAATTGTTCCCAAGCTTTTGCCAGAATATTTCTGGGTTTAGCACAGAAGGAGGTTGCTGCAAGGTGCCAGTAAAGGTGAATGCAGGTGGGGAATTAAGGAATAGACAGGTCCGTCCAGGGAGGGCGGACAGGTCAAGGGGGCGGGATGAGGTTAGTTGTTAGGAGATGGGGGTGGGGCTTGAGGTGGGAGGAGGAGTAGGTGGGAGGATGGACAGTTTAGGGAGGTGGGGATGAACTAGGCTGGTTTTGGGATGCAGACTGGGAAGGGGAGATTTTGAAACTTGTGAAGTCCTCATTGATACCATGGGGCTGCAGGGTTCCCAAGTAGAATATGAGTTGCTGTGCCTGCAACCTTTGGGTGGCATCATTGTGGCGCTGCAGGAGGCCCAGGATGGACATGTCATCTGAGGAATGGGATGGGCAGTTGAAATGGTTTGGGACTGGGAGGTGCAGTTGTTTAGTGCGAACGGAGCGGAGGTGTTCTGCAATGCGGTCCCCAAGCTTCCACTTGGTTACCCCAATGTAGAGGAGGCCACAATGGAAACAGTGGATGCAGAATATCACATTAGCAGATGTGCAGGTGAATATCTGCTTGATGTGGAAAGTCTTGGGGCCTGGGATGGGGGTGAGGGAGGAGGTGTAGGGGCAGGTGTAGCACTTCCTGCGGTTGCAGGGAAACGTGCCGGGTGTGGTGGGGCTAGAGGGTAGTGTGGAGCGGACCAGGGAGTCACGGAGAGAGTGGTCCCTCCGGAAAGCAGATAAGGGTGGGGAAGGAAAAATATCTTTGGTGGTGGGTTTGGATTGTAGATGGCAGAAGTGTCGGAGGATGACGTGTTGGATCTGGAGGTTGGTTGAGTGGTACGTGAGGACAAGGGGGATTCATTTTTGGTTTTCGTTGCAGGGATGGGTTGTGAGGGATGAGTTACAGGAAATGTGGGAGACACAGTCGAGGGCATTCTCGACCACTGGGGAGAAGTTGCGGCCTTTGTAAAACGAGGACATCTGAGATGTGTGGAAGTGGATGGCCTCATCCTGGGAGCAGATGCGGCAGAGGCGAAGGAATTGGGAATAGAAGATGTCATTTTTGCAGGAAGGTGGGTGGGACGAGGTGTACTCTCGGTAGCTGTGGGAGTCAGTGGGCTTGAAATGGATATCGGTTTCCAGGTGGTTGCCAGAGATGGAGACAAAGGCCCAGGTAGGAGAGAGAGGTATTGGAGATGGTCCAGGTGAACTTAAAGTTGGGGTGGAAGGTGTGGGTGAAGTGGACGAACTGTTCGAGCTCCTCATATTCAACAATGTAAAGGAGGAAGAGTTGGGGTTCAGGGCCAGTGTAGGTGCGGAAGAGGGATTGTTCCACGTAACCTACAAAGAGGCAGGCATAGCTTGGGCCCATGTGGATACCCATGGCCACCCGCTTTGGCTGTAGGATGGCTCTAAAGCCCATCTCTTCCTCAGTTACTTAGATGAAATTCCTCCCACTTCCTACGGACGAAGGGAGTAGCCATGGGTACCCGTATGGGCCCAAGCTATGCCTACCTCTTTGTAGGTTACGTGGAACAGTTCCTCTTTCGTACCTACACTGGCCCTAAACCCCACTTCTTCCTCCGTTACATTGATGAGTGTAATGGCGCCGCCACATGCTCCCACGAGGAGCTCACACAGTTCATCCACTTCACCAATACCTTCCACCCCAACCTTAAGTTCACCTGGACCATCTCTGATACCTCTCTCTTTTTCCTGGACCTCTCTGTCTCCATCTCTGGCAACCAGCAAGTAACCAATATCCATTTCAAGCCCACCAACTCCCACAGCTACCTAGAATACACCTCCTCACGCCCACCTTCCTGCAAAAATGCCATCCCCTATTCCCAATTCCTTCGCCTCCACCGCATCTGCTGCCAGGATGAGACATTCCACTCCTGTACATCTCAGAGGTCTTCGTTTCTCAAGGGCCGCAGCATCGCTGCCCACCCCCCCACCCCCCCCACCCGCCTCAACCGCAGTGGTTGAGAACGCCCTTGACCGTGTCTCCTGCATTTGCCGCAACTCATCCCTCACACCCTGTCCCCGCAATAGCAACCAAAAATGAATCCCCCTCGTCCTCAAGTACCAACCAACCAACCTCCGGATCCAATGCATCATCCTCTGACGCTTCTTCTATTTACAATGCAACCCCACCACCAAAGACATTTTTTCCCTCCCCACCTTTATCTGCTTTCCGGAGAGACCACTCTGTGACTCCCTTGTCCGCTCCACACTACCCTCTAACCCCACCACACCCGGCACCTTCCCCTGCAACCGCAGGAAGTGCGACACCTGCCCCTACACCTCCTCCCTCACCCCTATCCCAGGCCCCAAGAAGACTTTCCACATCAAGCAGATGTTCACCTGCACATCTGCCAATGTGATATACTGCATCCACTGTTCCCATTGTGGCCTCCTCTACACTGGGGAAGCCAAGCGGAGGCTTGGGGACCGCTTTGCAGAACATCTATGCCCAGTTCGCACTAAACAACTGCACCTCCCATACCCAAACCATTTCAACTCCCCCTCCCATTCCTTAGACGACATGTCCATCCTGGGCCTCCTGCAGAGCCAGAATGATGGCACCCGAAGGTTGCAGGAACAGCAACTCATATTCTGCTTGGGAACCCTGCAGCCCCATGGTATCAATGAGGACTTCACAAGTTTCAAAATCTCCCCTTCCCTGTCTGCATCCCAAAACCAGCCCAGTTTGTCCCCACCTCCCTAACCTGTCCTTCCTCCCACCTATCCCCTCCTCCCACCCCCATCTCCTAATGACTAACCTTATCCCGCCCCCTTGACCTATCCGTTCTCCCTGGACGGACCTATCTCTTCCCTAACTCCCTACCTACACTTACCTTTACTGGCTCCATCCCCGCTACTTTGATCTGTCTGTCTCCTCTCCAACTATCTTCTCCTTTATTCATCTTCTATCCGCCTCCCCCTCTCTCCCTATTTATTTCAGAACTCCCCTCCCCTCCCCCATTTCTGAAGAAGGGTCTTGGCTGAAACATCAGCCTTCCTGCATCTCTGATGCTGCTTAGCCTGCTGCGTTCATCCAGCTCCACACCTTGTTATCTCAGATTCTCCAGCACCTGCAGTTTCTACCATCTCTGTCAAAGAGCATTTATTTAGTTCGAGTTCCATTCCTGTTTCTTCTCCATCTTCCTGTTTATCTTTTTCTCCTTCAGATGTTTACCAAATTCCCTTTTAAAAGTAACGATTAAATGTGTTTACACCACCCTTATTAGGTAGCACATTGCATATCTTAACCAAGTGTTGCATATCAAGCTTTTTTTCTCATGATAGATAAAAATACCAGAGGCATTGTGTCATAGCTGTTCCCTCTAATCAGTGAACTATCAGCTATTGAATGCAGTTTCTCTTTATTTACTCTATCTAAACACTTCAAGATTCTAGTTACCTCTATTAAATAATCTCATTGTTCTCTTTGGAGGAGAGAGCCAATTATTCCATTTATTTTTTGCAATCTTAATCCCTCTTCACAACTAATCCCTCGAATTATAGCAGTAAATCCCCTCTGCATTCTCAGTGCTTTCAGATTCTTCCTAAGGTATAATGCCCAGTGTTGGATGAAATATTTCTGCTGGGTGAAAACTAATGTCTTTTACAGATTTAATATAACATCCTGCCCAATGAAACTTATTCCATCGGTTTTATTTATTGCTTTATAATCTGTCCTGCCACCCTCAAAAATTTGTTTGTTAATACCTCCATGTTTTCATCTTCCTGGAACTTCTGTAAAATTGTACCGTTTATTCTGTATTACCTGAGCTCATTCTTCTTAGCAAAATGTATCACAAGACCGTTCCACCAGGCTGACTACTTCCTCTTAAAGTTCATAACTCTCATCTGCTTATAATGCTCCCATGTGTTGAGCTATCAACAACTTTTAAAATTGTGCTCTGAAATCCCAAGTCCAAGTTACATCAAAAATGATGACAGACCTGGCACTGAACCATGAGCAGATCCAGTGTATCTACCGTGTGAGGAATGAGGAGGGTTAAGACCTTAGAGAAGCAAACTGATCTGAATGGGACTCAGACCATAAACATGTGCAAGATTTTTTTCTTCGTTTATATCTGATTCGCCATATTCTATTTAATTCAGGTCTGTCTGGGAACTCAGGCCTGTGATTTTCACATCCAGCCCTATGTGGGTAATCCTAGATCCACCTGGTGGTCAGGTTGACCATGTGAGCTCTGAAACAATTCACACTCCGTGCAGCAGTGGGGCATGATAGTGCATGCACGAGACTGAAAGGTTTGTGGACAGCATTTTTCTGGAGGTGGTCGTCCCTTCCTTTTCAGGAAGTGCAGGCACACATGGGAATTGGTGACTATCAGACAGAAGAATGGCATCAGGCAAGTAGTGAGGAAATCCCCAGCATGCATCTTGCTCACAAACTCTTTCTCAGCTTTGGTAAATGGAGGCAGGGGCAGGTCTCTCTGTGGAGGTCAGCCAGAGTCAAGCTTGTGACTGTGAGAGGTCCAGCTGCTCAGGAGGGGAGAGGAAGTGAGGAAGGGTAGTAGTGGGAGGGGATTTGTCAGTGAGGGCAGTAGACAGGCACTCCTCCAGTTGCAGATATGGCTCCAGGATGGTGTGTTGCCCTCTTGATATTGATGGATCTCTCTGACTGAAGGGTCTTGACTGAGAATCACTACCCTTAGACTTTGAGTCCTGACAATTGAGTTAATGCACATGCAGTGTGTTTGCCATGTACATTGGTGCAGATATGAGATTGACATAGTCCAGTGCTGCACAGCAACATACCCTTTGCCTGATATCTGCTGACAGCTATGACAACCTGAGATAACAAAGTGTGAAGCTGGATGAACACAGCAGGCCAAGCAGCATCGCAGGAGCACCTGCAGTTCCCATTATCACAGCTATGACAACCTGTTTGACTTTGCCTGCACAAAAATCCAAGCAAGAAAGAAATACTGAGAGTCTTTAAGCTCTGGCTGAAGGGCAAAGTGCAAGGCAAGGCACAGTAAAGCTAAGATGTGAGCATCCAAGTAGGCCCAAAACAAATGAGTGCTAAGTGAGCAGGCAAGTAACCCTAAGGTACACCCAGGTCAAATCCATGCAATAGGTGCCTGTTCCTGTGTGTCAACAACGTTACAATGAACGATGTCGGTACCTTCCAAAGTGCAGCACTGAAATGCAGAGCCTGATTATAAGTGGCTCAGAGATATATGCTGATTGTGCAGTGAGGCTGGTACATGTTTGAAAGACACTTCTGTACACAGGGGCTGTTGGTGGTTATTTCCTATAGAGGGCACCCTGGGCTGTCAGTGCAGCTGAAGGAGTGCACAATAAGCTGATGGCACCAGGTACCCAGTTTGACTTTCATGTCATGAATTTTTGATGCATAGTTCCTCTTAAATGGGTGGGAAAATAGGAAACTACACATCAATGATGTGAAATTAACTTATAATGGCAAATGAAAGATTTTTTTTGTCTTGCAGCACACTGGCAAGATTCTTTTCTCACTGTTCAAAACTCGTTTGCAGAATCAGACTTTCTTGATGTTGAAAATCTCAGTTCTGCTGATCTCACCCTATTTTTCCAATTGTCTTACCAATGCCCATGTTGGATCTTGCCATTTGCTGAACAAGATGAATCAACACCTAGGAAGTGCTGATTGCACTAGTAAAATATGGGTCTAGTGTGAATTATTTCAGTCTGGAACACTCAGAACTGCAAACAGAGTAATATCACGGTGCCTCCTCACTGTCATCATCCTCTCAATAGGAAATGCGGTCTCATTGTGATAGATCCATTAACTGTCTTCATTTCACAACCACTTTGGATGTAATGTGCCAGGCAGCTCCATTGCAAGGCTCTGCTGCAATGAACAATCCACAACAGCTTATTGATCGCTCCTGTAGTCCTGTAACTTTGATTGTGTCTTTGTTTAGCAGAAGTACATGGCCTATATAATAGTATATATGTTCCATGTGTAAATAGACACCAAGCAAACAGCGTCTGATTTATTGAGTATGGTAAAAGAGTGAGGGGTTGCTGGCGTACATGGATATCATTGCAAGATGCCAGGGAGTCATGGAAAAATGGCACAATTTGCCGATGGTGATCAGAGTAGAACTCTTTGCTGTTCGTGAAAGTTGCTGGTTTATTAAGATGTAGCCTGATAGTTACGTTCACACAGCCAATAACTGTCAGAACATATGGGAACCTCCAAATACAATAAAACACACATTCTTTCCTGTTGACTACTGTCATCTGGGAATATTTGATAAAATCTTTAACATTGGCAAATAAGGCATCAGTGACTTGCACTGTAAACAGCTAAAATGAGTCATGTTCCCCTGTTGCCATTTACAAAGAGCCCAAGGTGAAAATATTAGGGACTGTAATCACTTTGACCATCATAGTCAATGTACGACTAGCAGGGAAGGTAAATCACAGTCCTTTTCATAAAAGCCAACCTCTCAGGTGAAACATAGTGTTCTGACGCACTTATACTGGAAAACTAGAGCTCACTAACTCTAAATCAATGGCTCAGTGGTTAGCACTGCTGCCTCACAGTGCCAGGGACCCAGGTTCAAATCCACCCTGGGGTGAATGTGCAAAATCCACACAGACATTCTCCCCATGCCTGTGTTGGTTTGCTCTGGTTTCTTCCCACAGTCGAAAGATGTGCAGATTAAAGTGGACTGGCTATGCTAAGTGGATTGGCCAAGGGAAATGTAGGAATATAGGTATAGATTATGGATTTGATGGGCTAAATGGCCTGCTTCCACTGGGAATTCTAGGCTCATAGCCATTGTGGGGAGGTTAACGACACCTTCCAGTCATTCAATTCCTGCATGGACACCTCATAGCACTAATAGCAACTCCTCAAGATTTCCTGACCTAAAGGTACTCCAGTTATTCCTTTTCCTTCCACTGTAATTGAGCAGCTAAGGTGATTTCAGTCTGGCACCCCAGCTTCATAAAGGTTTAATGGCAAATTTAAATGAGAATCAGCAAGTTGGAATGGATAGGTTTATGAAATAGAGCCAGTTGATTCCAGTGTGGAATTCACTAGCCTGAGTACCTGCAAGTGAGTGCCTCTTCAAATTTCAGTCACTGGGCCATCCTTCTCTAATGCTGCACGCTACTTATTTTGGAATATGGTGTTTTGAAACTGGTTTCAAATTACAATTCAAGCATAATGGCAGCAGCTGAGATTGGAATGGCCCCTTAGCAGCAAGTGTAGTGCTGCAATTTTGTGGCAGTAATGACTTCATTTCTGCCTGACAGAATATGCTAAAATCATCCCTCAAATCTCATTTCCCTAGCGACTGTATTGCATTCAAATGCAAGAATAAAGACATGACAAGATTCCTGAAAGAGGTAAGGACAAGAGCAAATATGCTTTTCAGCACATATTGAGCCAAGAATAACATCGCCTGACAGCTTGTTGTGGAAATCACACATCCTCTTCCCAAAAAGAGATAAAGAGCTGGATGCCAGAGGAACATTTGTTGATAACAATCTATCCCTGGGAAAAGCATAGTCTGATGAGCAGAACATCTTCAGTGAAAGAAAATATCAAAGATCTGACTGAAGGAGATCAAGTCAGTTTGTTTTTGGGGGTTGTCATTGATACCAGGAACAAATAGTTGGAAAATTAACCTCTAATGTTATAGCTCCATGTTGAATCCTCTAATTCATTTTGCATTCACACCTTTGAATTGGTGATTCTCCTGACTTCAGAACTACTCCAATATGTTTGCATAGTTGAATTTAGTAAGCAGTTGTCTGCATATTTATTTATTTTGACTATAGTTGTTACAAACTCACAAGATAAATTCCACATCAAGTGATGAATCAAGTAGCAGTATTTTGAATATCGACTTATTTTCTGGCATTTAACACACCTCATCAATTGTACCTTGTGCATAGGCTTCAACAATTGAAAACAAGATAAGCTGTTTTCTAATCAGTTTGTAGGTCACTGCTTTATCAGTGAGCTACATAAATACTTCTGCGTACATCTATGAATTTAGCTGTCATGTCTTCACTCTCCTCATCTAAGTCACTGATGTAAGTTGTAGTAGAATGGCACTAAAGTGACACCCATCCAACTCAGGCACAACTCATTGCATCTTTTGTGCTTTTGCCAGACTGCAAATTGAGTTTCTCGCTAGGCAACAGTGAGTTGCAGATTCAGGAGGAATTTTTGCTTGCTAAATGCCTTATTAGTGATACAACTTAACAAATTAATTATTCCATCTTAGTAAATAAGCCAAACAAAGGGAAATTGCAGTGTGTACCTGGCAACTTCACCTCTGAGGAAGGGTCACTGGGCCCGAAACGTTAACTCTGTTTTCTCCTCCACAGATGCTGCCAGACCTGAGCTTTTCCAGCGACTTTGTTTTTGTTCCTGATTTACAGCATCCCCAGTTCTTTTGGTCTTTAACTTCACCTCATTGCTGGTTGCAAGGAGCCTCCGAGTTGTTCACAAAGCAGCAGGATCTTGGCATGATCCACGAACACTGGCCATGTGCAACCATAATCCAGGAACATCGGGATCTGAGATCTTCCAACCCCTTCTTTAATGCACCTCTGCAATCCACTTCCAAGATGTTTACGAAGCACAGACTTACAATTGTAAGGCAGACCACAAGACTGTTGCAAGGACAGGGAGCAGTCTCGTGGACTGGACCAGGCTGAATCTCGGGGATGCTCCCTTACGGTCTTCATGCTCTCTCACTTAGCATTGATCTGAATGCTTGCAGCATCCATGCCTTGTTTTGTGATGCCATGTCACGTCTGAAGTTCAAGCGTGCTTACATACAGAACCTGAAGGTTGTCAGTACTGTGGTGTTTGTCTGTCTTTAGCACACACATACAGACCCCTTGTACTTGCTCATTAGTAGACATCTGTCTGGGAGTGGTGGTGGAATAGTTTGCTGCACATTAGGAATCAGTCTAACACCTCCAGTACGTGGTGGCTGCGCATTCGTTCAATTAAATGCCGTACATGTTGGAAACTGGGTGGTTGTTCTACTAAGTGTGGAGGTGATGATGGCAGGACGAAACTTAAGCTACGAAAGGTTGATACAACAGCATCAGGAGGCATTGTAATCTACCAGAGAGGGCGCTGTTGGCAGTGACCACCACTATGGCCTCCATAGAAGCAGCATAGAGGACTAGGGTAGGTGTCTTTAACGTGTAAGTATTGGGTTTCAGGAGGCAGGGAGCACAGCAAAGAGGTAAAGGTCAATGTGGTGGGTCTCCAGATTGGGTGGGCAGGGGGCAGGGGAAGTATGAAATGGACTGTCGAGGTTGTGTGAGGTAAAAAGGAATAGAAGCTCAGGTTGGAGGTAGAGGTGGGGGTGCTTAACTAAAAGTTTGAGTTCAGTGCTGATGGTGTACACCACAAGCTACATTCTCTGCATTAATCTGGTGTTTTCCAGATGTTAACTACAACTGGCAAATAACTGGGACAGTGTGCAGGGTTTGTGGAGTCAGTGTGATTTTCATTTGTTTATGCTGGCCCTGCAAAGAACACAGGAAGGGGAAGAATTGCATGCAACAGCTATTTCCTGCAAACTGCAGCTACATTTCATTTGCAATTTCTTTTGTGTCCAATTGTAATGCATGCGGAATGAGCATATTTAGGATTCATGTAGTGTTGACAATTGATTTATGTTGTGCTACTGGTATTTGCAAATCTAACACCAGCATATCAAGAACGCAGAAGTTAGTGTGTCTTAAAACTTAAACTTAAAAGGGGGTGAATGTTGGCCAAAAGTGTCCCATCACTTGTGAAATTTCCAAAGGTGCTGAGTGAGGAGGCAAACTGTGCTTCGTCATCTGTCATGTACATGCTCTGATGGAATTCTGTAGAATCAACAACAAGTTGAATGGTTGACTTGTCTCTTTTTGATGTAATGTTTTGGTTAGTCAACCAGTGTGGTATCTTCACCAAGTTAAGTGCACACGCTGTGACCAGAGTGGTGCTGGAGCAAACAATGGGGCTGTTGAAATTGTAGTTTCATTGTTTGGATCAATCCGGGTGCTTCCTCTAGTATAGTCCAGACATGAAGTGCAATATCATTGTAATAACATCACAACTAGAATATGCTGATCTCCTCCTGATACAAGGTAATCTGAACTATTGCGAAAATGCTATCCCTGATTAACGATGTGAATCTGTCACCTTTTACCTAACTTCCAAATCTTCTTAAATGCCACTACCTCTCAGTATTCACAAACCCATCTTTCTCATTCTTAAGCCATGACTTCATAGGAGCTATCAGATCATATTTATTTTCTTCGTTGTGTGCTCTCAATTTAGTTACATCATGAATACTACATGCATTCGGATACAGAGCCTTTAATTCTTTTTTATTATCTCTGTAACATCTAGTCCTGATTGCTGATGTATTCCTACTATCTTTTTTCTCTCTTGGCCCTTCATTGTCATTCTCTTGCCATCATTTCACATCGCAGTATTTTCTTCTTTTACCTTAACGCTTCATAGCTACATGAGAATTGCAGAAATCACTTTGGCTGATCTTGAGTTTTCCTTTAACTTGTCTTGGAATTCTAACTATTTTTGTTATCACATTGAGATGTTTACATTTTCGCAGGATTTGAGTGATATTGTGTAATCCTTGTTGTTTATGCTGGCCCTGCAAGGAACACAGGAAGGGGAAGAATTGCATGCAACAGCTATTTCCTGCCCTGAGGAACCAAAAGTGGAGATCTTCCATCTCATAAGAGCTCAGCACAGAGATCTGCAGGTTAGAAACAAAAGTTGCATCTCACCACCAGAGCTGGCATAACTTGTGGCATTGAAGTGACCAGGGCCCTACAGTTAAAATGTGTGGTCATTTTGGGTTGTGATTGAAGGCATACACAATGTAATTCTTCTGTACAACAGATTGTTGGCGTTCTGTTTTCACAAATCTATCAAGCTCGTTTTACTTCTTAATTGATTTCAAGGCCCTTCTGCAAAGGGTGTGCACTTGCAGATATTACAAAAATCCACTGTGTCAAATGTAGTTTATGAAATGACCAGATGGGCTGCTGTCACATGTCAGTTCAGTACATTTACTCCTGAAACACTCATTCATACCTTTCAGAGATAATGGGAACTGCAGATGCTGGAGAATCCGAGATAACAAAAGTGTGGAGCTGGATGAACACAGCAGGCCAAGCAGCATCTTTGGAGCACAAAAGCTGACGTTTCGGGCCTAGACCCTTCATCAGAACTTTCATACCCTTGTTGTCTTCTGATGTACCCCTATTGGGTCTACCTCATTCTTCACTCAGCATCTCCAAAAGCTCACCTAATGCTTTACTGCCTATGTTTATGCTTGCGTCAAGTCCCATTCAACCATCACTCCCCAGCATACATGTCTTATATTGTATCCCAATTAAGCAAATCACAATTGTAAAACACCTCATTCTTTTTTTCAAAGTCTTCTGTGGTCTCATCCCTCTCCAGCCCCAGGTGTCAAATGACACCAAAATTGGTAATTTAGTGAAGAAAGTTGCCTCAGAGTGCAACAGGACTTTGATCAGATGAGCCAATGAGTCTAGGAGTGGCAGATGTAGTGTAATTTAGAGAAATGTGAGGTGCTGCATTTTGGAAAGGTAAACCAGGGCCTGGACGGTGTTGCCAAACAGAGGCCTAGGGGCACAAGTTTGTAGTTCCTTGAAAGTGGAGTCGTAAGTAAACAGGGTGGTGCAGAAGTTTGATATGCTTGCCTTTATTGGTCAGTGCATTGAGTATAGGAATTGGGATGTAGGGGACATATGTCTATACAGGACATTGGCTAGGCCAGTTTTAGAACACAGCATTTATTTCTAGTCTCCCTGCTTTAGGATAGATGTTGTTAAACCTAAAACAGTTCAAAAGAGAATTACAAGGATGTTGCTGGGATTGGAGGATTTGAGGTAAAGGGAGAGGCTGAATAGATGGGGCTATTTTCCGTGGAGCATCGGAGACTGAGGGCTAGCGTTACAGAAGTTCATTAAATCATGAGCGACATGGATAGGGTGAATAGCCAAGGTCTTTTCCCCAGAGTAGAGGAGCCCAAAACCAAAAGACATAGGTTTAAGGTAAGAGGGGAAAGATTTGAAAGGGACCTGAGGGGCACCATTTTCACGCAGAGAATGGTGCATGTATGGAACAAGCTGCTAGAGGGGGTGATATAATTACACTATTTAAAAGGCATCTGGATGGGTACATGAATATGAAGGTTTTAGAGGGACAATTCCCACATCAGCCAACCTTACCATGAAGGATTTTCCCCTATGCCTCAGGTGAGGGGAGAAGTTGAGATGACACATTAAACCACTACCAGTCATCTCTCTTTAATGAGAGAGCAACCCTATGGTCTCCTGGGACTATTGTGACTTTAGGATGAACTAGCTAAGGGAATAGACGATGAATAGTAGGCCCAGAGGGATGACGGCATGCTTGTACATCAGTCTCTTAAGTATGAGTAAAGGTGGATAAAGTGGTTAAGAAGGCATATATTATATTTACCTTTATTGGTCAAGGCATGAAGTATAGGAGCAGGGAGTTTATGCTGGTATTGTATAAAATGTTAATTAGGCCACAGCAAGAGGAAAGTGTGCACTTCTAGAATCCACATCAAAGGTGGGATTTGGTTGCGTTGGAGACGATGCAGAGGAGATTTGCTAGGATGTTGCTTGCGCTGGAGAGTTTCAGTTCTGAGGAGAAATTGGATGGACTGGGATCGTTTTCCGAAAGGCAGAAGAGATTGAAAGGGGACATGACTGAGATGTGTAAAATGTATGAAGGGCATAGATAAGGTAGACAGAAACTTTTCCCTTGGTCTATGGATTAATGATCAGAGCCAGAGATTTCAAGTAAGGGGCAGGAGGTTTTGAGCAGATGTGAGGAAAAGTCTTTTTTTCTCCCAGAGGATGGAGGGAATCTGGAACCCACTGCTTGAAAGGGTGTTGGGGGCAGCAAGCATTTAAGAGCCATTTAGATGTACACTTGCAATGCCAAGGCATGCAAGGCTATGGGCCAAGTGCTGGAAAAAGGGATTAGAGAGTTAAATGATTATCTTTGATTGGCATGGACACGATGGGCCAAAGAGCATTTTTCTGCGCAGTAGATCTCCATGTACTCTGTGTAGGTTTGCCACTCTTTCAAATTCACCTATTGGCCCTCACCATCTTGTTACTAAGCTTCTAGAGGATCACAACAGGGCAAACAGAACCCTGGCTTCCACCCTCTTAAAACTGAATTGTGATTCAATATATCAGATACCATTTGAAGTCCTCAATGTGTATACCTTTTCGTTGTATGTTTAAACCTGCATTCACCCCCTTTTGTGACTGATTCAGTTTTTAGTGCAGATGTAGAGTAACATTGACCAGGAGATCAATAGATTCAGTTCGATCAAACAAAAATTACCAATAAAATATGCTCATTCCAGATTTCAAAAGGTTGCATTTACAAAAATCATGGAAGTCTTGCGAGGTGGGGGAGGCGTGATAACATTAATATAGATACAAAATGAAACATCCTAAAAGAACTCTAATGCTAAAGAAAGTCAATTATGTCCAATCACTGTTCCCAAAGTAAAAGGAAAACAAGACAGAACAAAGCCAATGTGGCTATATGACCCTGTGAAAGATATAATTATTGTTGAGTTCAAAGATGTTTTGTTGATCAAAAGAAAATCCCTCTCAGGAGGGCCAGGATAGGTAATGTACCTAGAACAAAACCAGTTATCAGATACAACAATATCGGCTGGAAAGAAAACTGTAGATAATAATAAGAACTAAAGTCAAATCATTTTCAATTTTGTAAGAAACCAGGGGCTGACAGAGGACTGCATAGGACCATTCAAGCATCCCCTCAGCCAAGATTCAGATGGAATCCCCAGGATAAGACTGGTTTGAAATGACTACTTCAAATCAGCCTTCACTTCTGTACACCACAGTCAATTAATACTAATGGAAAGCGTCATCAACACTAAAGCTGTAAATTTTAAAAATGATCATAAGACATAGAAGCAGGATAAAACCATTGAGCCCACATAGTTTTCACTGCTTAGCATTCATGGCCGATATGTTTTTCAACGCCATTCTCCTGCTTCTCCCTGTCACACTTGATTCTCTGACTAATTAAGAACCTATCTATCTTTGTCTTAAAGATACTCAATGATTTGGCCTCCATAGCCTTCTGTGACAATGAGTTTCACAGATTCACCACTATGGCTGAAGAAATTCTTCCTCATCTCAGTTCTCAATAGCCACCCCTTCACCCTGAGGCTGTGCCCTCAGGTCCTAGCCTCACTTGCTAGTGGAAACACCTTCTCCACATCCACTCTATCGAGGCCTTTCAGGATTCCGTATGTTTCAATCTGATTTCTCCCTCAATCCTTCTAAAAGCCATTAAGCACAACGCAGAATCCTCAACTGCTTAAATAACAGGGCCATCAACCCTGGGATCATTCTACTAAACCTCCTTTGGACTGCCACCAAGGCCAGCACATCCTTCCTTAGATACAGGGCCCAAAACGGCTTACAATAAACCAAATGTGACCAGGGCCTTAGACAGCCACAGCCTAAGATCTAATCCTAGGCAGAATATGGACCTTCAAATTGAATTGAGCTGTTGGACCAGACTGTTATTACACAGGGGTGCTTGCTCAAAGAAACATCAGTGGTGTTAATTCAACTCTGTATTAATATACTTAATAGCCGACTGATGGTTGGGATCATACCCAGTGACTGAAGAAAAGCTGAAGGTCTGTATTGGTTTTACAATCAAGGCCTCGAGAAAAAGAAAGCTCAACTTTATCTAGACATAATAAGAATGTAGTTTTGATTCTGGCAAATAATATTTCAATCTGGACACCTCCCTGGAGCAGGCTGATGTTGCTTCACGCAAATACAAGCAATTTTGGGTGATTTATCTGGTGATCACTTTTTGTCTTTCATTCATTTCCGATTGCCTTTGGGGTCTCATCAGGTTAACTGGGGAAAGAATGTTTTCCTCTAAAGGGAGAGTCTAGAACCAGGGATTGCTGTTAAAAATTAGGTGTCGCCCATTTAAAACAGCAAGTGGGAAAAATGCTTGCTGTGAATTGGTTGTGAGTCTTTGGGACACTCTTCCTGGAAAAAATGGTGAAGGCAGAGTCCTTGAATATTTTCCGGTAGAAGTGAACAGGTTTTTGTGAAACAAGAGCATGAAAAACTGTCAGGCCTGGGGACAATGTGGATTTAAGGTTCCAATCAGATCAATTATGGAGTAGGTTTGTGGGGCTGAATGGCCACCTGCTATCCGTAAATTGTATGTATGTTCAGGGGTCAGACTGAAAATTCCCCGAATCCATTTTATCCTGCAGTAATGTAGTTGTTTGAGAACCTGTTGTTTTACCCTGTTCTAGGCAAGGACAAGGTAGCTGGTGTGTAGAGACCATTGAGGATCATGTTGCTAAATTACAACACCGGTTCATATAGACGCATGCAAGAACGTAAGAATTAGGAGCAGTATATACTTCTCCTATGGAGAATATTTTAAAATGTCATTTTTAAGTGATGTGAATGGTGACTGCTCACCTTGCGAAGGACCTGTCCTGATTCTAATGCTTGTAGCAAACATGGCTGATGGATTTAGCCACAGCTGAGGTTATCATTGCCATTGCTGGAGCGCAAGAAAAACACACAGGAATGTGACCAATGCACCAAAAAGTCCAGGACAGCCACAACCTCCAGTGGTACACAAATAGCCTTGACGTGAATAGGTCACAGCTGATGGTCCCTTCAGGATGTGCAAAAGAGCCAGAGTTTGTCATCTTTGATGCCATTTCTTCAGGATAAATGAGGCACAGCAGTGGCTCAGGCTGAGGTTATCCCAGGACACTGTCACTGAACTGTGCCAACTACTGGAGCAGAAGATGCAACATGAAGGAATGGGTGGCCATCAAGGTGACAGCTACATTGAACTATTATGCGACTGGCTCTTTCCAAGGAGTCAGAGGGGACTGTTACCAATGCAATTTGTGTCAGATCACAGCACTTTACCTCACTTCCCTGTGACAAAGTCAACATTATGGCCTAGGCAGTAAGTTTTAGCCATGTAGCTGGCGGCCTCCAGGGGAAGGCTGTTGTAGACTGTTCACACATCTCAAAGAGAGGGCCATATCATAACACATGTGAGGTCATCAACAGAAACAGCCTCCATTCCATCAAAGTGCAAATCATCTATGCTAATTGGTGCCGCTTCTTAGAAGTTTCTATCCGGTACACTGGATGCTGCCATGATATCCATATCCTCAAGAACTCTTATGTTCCTGTTGTGTTCAAGGGGCAAATCTGCTTATAAGGATGGTTACTGGGTGACCTGGATTATCCTCTGTGACCATGACCAATGTCTCTATTATGCAACCCCCTGACTGAGTCTGAAGACAGATACAGTGCAGCCCATTCTTTGACCAAGTCCATGGTGGAGCAAGTGATCGGCCTCCTCAAGATTAGGCTCCACTGCTTGCGTTGATCTAGGATGGTTTTATAGTACAGTCATGTGGTGCTGTGGAGAGAGAAAGAGAGGATGTGATGGATGCTGCTGAGCTAGGAGAGCAGCAGAAGTCTTCAGTGGAGGAATGTGAGGACCTTGTGCAGGGGAGGTGAAGGGCTAGTGGTATTATCGCTGGACTGTTAATCCAGAGACCCAGGTAACATTCTGGAGACCCTGGTTTGAATCTCACCACAGCAGATGGCAGAATTTGAATTCAATATATGCTTGGAATTAACAGTTTAATGATGACTGTGAATCCATTGTTAATTGTCAGGGGAATGGTCAGTGATGACTTCATCGCATGAATGACTAAAGGAGAAGGGACATCACCTTCACCATCATGGTGCATTCTAAACGAAACTAGACTGATGTCTGGTTCCAGCAGATGACAGCTGGACCCAGGGAACACCAACAATTTGACAGTCAATGTGCTAGCAGTTTGCTTCTGTTCTGAGAGGCAAATGCAACTTCTGTTTACTTGATTTCTGTTTGTTTTTGGTGTGGATGAATAAAGTGAATTTTTTGAAGTGATTGACAGCTTCCCTGAATGAGTTGGTCCCATGTTGAACAATAGTAAGCTCCGGGGCTGTATGGGCCCTGAGACCACAGTAGCAGTGATTTAGAATTATCAGATTGGATATGGCTAAGACAAGTGGGCAATTTGTCCTTGCACTTAAACAATGATCTGTGCATAATTGTGTGTGCGATTGTATATGCAAGAAAGTATCAGCCATGCAACCCATGTGCTGTGAGAGGGGTTGAACTGTGTTTGCTGTGCCACTGTGTGCGGAGAAGGGCAACTCTGGGGTGGCAATGCTTCTTCGGGTTCGTAGCGAGGAGTCCAAAACAATTCTGGCTCCAGCGATCCTGGGAATTCCCTGCAGAGGTGTGTACTTCTGGCTATGGAAAGTGAGAGAGCTGGACTACATTGGATGAGAAGGGTGACATGGTAAATTTCAGCTCACTTTTATGTCTCTAATCCGTCTTCTTTCTTGGGTACTGCCTGTAGTTCCAGCAGTGACCGATGTTGGTGCTGCTTGGACTTCAGAGCTGGCTGCCAATCACTGGCCAACAACTCCCAAAGGAGGAAATCCTTCTGGATAGGTGCAAAAATTCCACTCCGAAACAATACATGTTGCCCCCAGCATACTCTCAATACAGGGCAGCTCGAATTCAGGCAGACAGGCTGCCAATTGAGTTTTCAGTCATAGGTGGATAAGGCTGAAATACAATGCCTTGTCAAATACAACGCTAAATATAACATAAGGGAACTCATCGACTGAACTGCAGAGTCAGCAGAAGCTAGTTATGAGCCTGTAAAAATCAGCGATCACTATTATCGTAAGCGGTAGTGAAAGGGAGGTCCCACTATGAGACAATGCCTTCTGTATGAATGGCAACTTTCAGATCCCTAATTATAAACATCAACAGGTTGCAATGTCAGTCTGCGCTGCCAAATGCTGTTATTCCCAGGAGAATACCTTACCAAATCTGTTTTCAATCTCTTTCCAAACACTAGGTGTTAATGAAACAGATCTTCTTTGCTGTATCTGCCTCTCCAGTAGACAGAGTGTTATCAAATAGATATAAAAGCAGAAATAAGAAGTGTTGACACATGGTGAATGTGAAGAAAGCATAATAAACCAGAAATATCATTATCAAAGTTTGTCAATACCCCAGGTTTAGTCATCCTTAATAATCAGAAATACACAGGTCACTTAAAGCTAGGAAAATACTTCATGAAACAAATAGGAACATACATATTGACTTTTCCTTCGGTGCATAACATTACGCATTTGATGTTATTGTAGCTGATGAAGGTTCCTGTTACAAACTCTATTCACTATTGCTTAACAGTGGAAAAGTGGGATCATTGTGTAGCGAAGTAAACTTGTGTGATTTATAATTGATCAAAATCATAGAATACTATACTAGTCAGCCTAATGGGATCGAATGTGTTCTGTGAAAAGTAACAATTCTTTCTAGAACAGGAAAAGACTTGTTCGGAAGTAGAAGAGATTGCCAGCTTGTGAAGAGAACTAGTGACGAATGCAGTTGTGAAAATACTGCCGCTTTCACCCTATCTTTCTATATAGAATGACTGTCCATCAGTGTGTACATGGTCACTCGTTGTGGCTTTAATTCATAGAATCCCCACAGTGTGGAAGCTGGTGATTTGGTCCTCGAGTCGACACCAATCCTCTGAAGAGCATCCCACCCAGACATATAGCCCTACCTAGCATTTCCTATGGCTAACCCACCTAGCCTGCACATCCTTGAACACTATGGGCAATTTTGCATGGTCAGTCCACCTAACCTGCACATCTTTGTGACTGGGAGTAAATCAGAGCACCTGGAGGAAACCCATGCAGACATGGGGAGAAGGTGCAAACTCCACACAGACCATTCCCCAAGATTAGAATTGAACTGGGTCCCTGGCACTGAGAGGCAGCAATGCTAGCCACTGTGCCGCCATTAAGGCTAGAGTTCGGTAAATGTGATGGTGCGAGACACATCTGACTGATGTGACTGGTTTGACACAGCAAGGCAAACAAGAGTGTCACAAAAATTGGCCACTCAAAAATATTCGCAAGAATCTAAAACAAGGGACAGTTTAGAAGTTCTCCTGTACTTATATTGTTTTTCAAGGTAAATTACTGTTGTCACATTTGGCAGATTCTGATAGAGTGACATTGAACAAGGAATGAGTGGCAAAGTTCAAACTATGCATCGTTTTTGATACTGGGCTATGTTCAACTGCCCTTGGCCTTCAACTGTCTTCAAGCAAGGCAATCATGTTATTAATCATTGTCTGAAAGTTTGAAATAAAAAAAAACACCGGCCAACTGCTGCTGCTCATCATCAGAATCTGCCAAATGGCAGAGAAGCAGTCAAATACTTTGTTTTTCTCAGTGTAAATACAGAACTTTTAAACTCTCCCTTTAAACTGACTTTTGTGAGCATATTTTGAGTAAGAGAGTCCTGTACTTCTCCATTTCCTTCCTTCCTCATTCTGATTTGTAGAGTTTATAGTCAGCCGATAAGAATCAGTCGTATTTCTATTTGTCAATTATAAAAGATCTTCCAAGGTTTATTCAGGACTGTGTTTCCAAGTAAGACGTACCTCAAATGGCTGTAACTAAAATTTGGAATCAGGATAATTAACATTTTAAAACTAATTATTTTTGACCTTTTACCAGTGACATGATGTAATTGTTTTCAAAAAATGTCTTTGTTGAATGCTGCTGAAAGTGCAGTGAGAAAGCTAGTGCAGACAAAAAGCTGTGGCTTCACACCGGTTTGCATTTGAAAATAAGCATCTCTTATGCTGGTTCACCTGCTTGTTTGAATCCAATTCAAGAAGCAAATATTTTGAAAGTGCACATAAAGACAATATTCATTTGGAAGGAAAGATTTGCTCAAGGAAAGTTTTTTTTTTGAAAATTGAAAACAAACAGATAAAACTATTGCACATTTTCTGTAATTGAGTTCTTCCTTTGCCTCGAATCTCATTTTCCTATTGTGGCTGTATTTATTTTAGCTAAAATAATTGTAGAGTTAGATCTGTCTTCAGATAGAAAATAAGTCCTGGTGGAATTAAAGGGCTGCTGCCATTAAAGCTGTAGGGCATAAAAAGAAAGCAATATGTCATCTCTGTTAACAACTGATGACTTTTGATTTGCAGAATAGACAAAATTAAATTCCACAAACCTAATGATGGAGAGACAACTGCATGTTTGCATTAGCAAATTTGGTTATGTAATTCATGATAACATCGATAGGGAAAGCTTCCAATGACTGACTCTTAAATTACATAAATATTTACATATTTCAAAATGCAGTGATAGCCCTGCTGAAAAACAGTTTTACGAATTTTGCCCTTTTTGTCGCCTAATAAACAACAACAAGGGCTTGCAGTTATATAGGGGTGATAATGTCACAGAGCGCCTGGAAGTGTCTCACAGCAGCATACGCAAACAAAATTTAACATCAAGTCACTTTAGTAGACATGAGGGCACATTTTGTATTTTGACCAAATATCTTAAAGGACCAAAGGAAAATTGAAAGGTAGAATTTTGTCATGGCAGTTTAGGGTTTTAGTGTCTTAGCAACCGAAGGTATGGCCTATAGAGAAGTGACTCACATCATGTATGCTCAAGTGGTAGGTCCAGATAAAATGGACACAGATTTTAGGAGGCAACTGCATACTTGAGGAATTTAGAGGAAAGCAAGGCAAACATTAGCTTCCTTCGCAGTAGTTTTCCTGTGATATTATTGATGAGAGTTGGGAACAAGCATACAGAGGGAGCGATAGAATGTACTTCAAGAAGAGGATGACATGATGGCTCAGTGGTTAGCACTGCTACCTCACAGTGCTAATGACCCAGGTTTGATTTCACGCTCGGGTGACTACCTGTGTGGAGTTTGCATGGTCTTGCTGTGTCTGTGTGGGTTTCCTCTGGGTGCTCCAGTTTCTTCCGACAGTCCAAAGATGTGCAGGCTTGGTGTATTGGCCATTGGAACTGCAGGGTTACAGGGATAGGGTAGGATGCTCTTTGGAAGGTTAGCATGTACTTGATGGGCCATATGGCCTGCTTCCACACTGTAGGGATTCTACAAAATTATAATTTGTGGCTGTAGAAAAAACTAGATTCAATCCATGACTGAATAATGTATTGAGATCGAGAATAAAGTAAAAATGAAAGCTCACCCTTAGAATAGTTACTTATTTCTGCTTTAAATTTGGGTAAGTTTAAAATTATGAAGTGGATGAAAATTCTGCTGTTTACACTCCCTACTAATGCATATTAATATTAATTCCTCACTAGTGTTTGTGAGCATTTTCTTAAACACAAAGCCAGTTTAACTTCAAGCAATTTTGCATACATTGTGAGTTAGTTAAATAGTATTTATTTCAGTGAACTTTCAAGTGTACAGCCATTGCTAGCCAATAGCTCTTGTATTGCTAAATAATTTGGTAGTTTTAAAATCAAAACAGTTATGAAATTAGAGCACAATAAATAGGAGCTAGGATTGGGAATTTGACTTTGCTGTACCAATGAACAAGTTCCTCAGGTTGATCTCCTATTTCGGTTTCATCTTGCTGCACAAACTCCAGATTCTATAGTTCAATGATATCCAAGGAGAGATCATAGTGACAAGAAACTTAATAAAAAGAGGTTCATAATCAAATGGGGCTAAAAACTGAGATTGAGATGTGAGATTATTCTCTGCCCTTTTGATTCGGATGTAGGCAGCACACAAACGTTTTAGTCACCTGGAAAAACTTGGCACCACTAATCAGATGCTCATCTCACCTTGGCCCATATTGGCTATTTGCATTTGATGGATCAAAAACAGAAATCGGCTGGGTATGGTTCCCCGACTCCAAATTGAAAATCAAACTCAGGAATCTGACCTAATGTCAGGATGCAGTGTCACAAGAAGTTTAAAAACCTGGAGGGTTCAAGGTCAGTGACCACATCCTCAAATGCCATACCCGAGCAACAACATTAGCTCCGCATGTTGTTCAGGTTTCATACCTCCATTAATAGTTTTACCCCACCGTCATATACTTTGCACTGTTCAAACGTCGCACCCATGTCTCACAGATTGTAAACACTGCCAGCTATTCATCCATATCACCCCGACACACTCGCTGACTTTTTCCTGCCCCTTGTAGCGCAAGGTGGCAAATAACTAGAGATGAGGTATTCCCTAATTGGGAAGGGGGTGGGGGATAGGCACAACTGCATTTCCTGACCATCATGAATATGGTGGTTGCTAGCTACCATGTTTGAGATTCTGGCAAGGAGCAGGACTGTAAGTATTGAAGATTTGCGCTTTATACATCATACTCATCACTTCCCTTTCAGTCTATCATCCTCTCTGATTTACAGTCTACAGATTGGGGAAAGGTGCATGTCTTGCTTTGAGTCATCCCTCTTACTGCAATCTCACACTTTTTCTCTTTTTGGATACCCAGGAACTGCAATCTAGCCAGACAGTGGTTGAAAAAGCAAGTGATAAAAATCAGGAAGACAGTGATGAAAAAGAAACAGTATCTTTTTGTTCTCATACTAGCTCAGATACAGAAACTGCATGCACATTAGGGAGTAATGTAGAGGTGAAATTTACAGGTGGTGATGTGTACTTAGCCTGGATGGTGTGCAACCAGAGCAGGAGATGTGGATATAATAGATGTGAGCTGATTGGATGGTGTGGTCACACAGGAGTGTTGCTGCAAAAACACTCTGAGTTGTTTGATAGGCAGACTACAGAAGAATATTTGTGGGTCTGCGCAATGAAATACTTGGTGCATTGGAAACTTGCAGTTTCTGACCAAGAGCAGAGAGACTTAGCACAGGGCTTCGCACTGAGTTTTCCAATGTGGCCATCATGACCCATATCATTAGTACATGGTCTCATCCCTGATGCACTGTCTGATGCTGGAAGACTCTGCATCCATTGCAGTACAAGCAAAAGTTACCTCACATCTAATGCTGCAAGCTTGGACTGAACTTATGAAAATTCAGTGTATTGCCTGCAAGCTTAGGCATTGCTATTGTGGAAACAAGCTATCAGCATTGGAAGGGATTGTCAGTATGCCAAAGCAGCCCATATATCTTTCCCCGAGTAAATTAATGGGACAGGCAGCCAGCTCAAAATGGAGTTACCCATGCCAAGGTGGTACAGTGCACAGCCTGGCATTTGTAACTGCTCCTGGGCATCCTACAAGAACATCTGCAGTCTCACTCATTGACAATTGCAACCATTCACTAGCTATCCTACAGCATTTTGGGAAGCACTGTTACGAGCACTAACGAGCACTAGTTTAGGCAAAGGAAGCAAGATCAAAAGTAAGCAAGATGCTTGCACAGAAATTTAGGCAGTTTGACTTAGATATTAGCTGTGGAATGTTTATTTTGTGCTGGTCTTTATTTTGCATTCCCAATAACAGTTTTTCGATGAATGGTGATTCGGGCACGTGGTTACTGGTATCACATCTGTATGAGCTGATCATTGACACTCTGGTCTGAACTAGACTGTGGGTTGTTGCTTCCTCCCTTCCTCCTCTTCAAACTCCATTGCCCTGCTTTTACCAAAGCTGTGCAGCACCCAGGAGTCTTTCTCTAGAGCTGCCCAAGCAGAGTGAACATTGCTGAAGCATCATTCAATTTCATGTGACAGCGTGACTCTCATGACATATGCGCTGCCCATGTGTGTGGTTTGCATGCGAGAGTCACCAACAACATTTTCATTCAGGATAGTGTTATTCAGAAACTAACCACTGGTTTACGATTGTGGCACAAATACAGCTGGCACAGAATGAAGGCAAGATTTCTGCAAGGATATCAGGTACTGACCTGCAATGTAAAACTGTATGGTCACTCTTCAGCTGTACATTGAGGGAATGGGATCCTTTCCAGTTGTCGTATGTCCCAATTGCTGTAGCTTTTTATTTATTGAAAGGATGAGGAAGTCTCCGGCCAGACCAGCATTTTATGCCCATCTCCAATCGTCCAGAGGGCTTTTTAAGAATCAGCCACGTTGCTGTAGCTCTGGGGTCACATATAGACCAGGCTGGGTAAGGATGGCAGTTTCCTTCCCTAAAGGGCAATAGTGAACCAAATGGTTTTTTTTTCAACAATTAACAATAGATTCATATTCATCATTAGACTCTTAATCCTAGACTGTTTTACTGAATTCAGATTTCACCATCTGCTGTGGCTGGATTCAAACCCGGGTTTTGAGAACATAAACTGGGTCTCTGGATTAATTGTTTAGTGATAGGACCACGAGGTCATTGCCTTCCCTTCCTAAAAAGTGATGCACGTGAATCAGTGATACCATGTGTTATGAATAGTCACTCTGCCAGCTTCCTACTGGAAAATGAGAGCGAAATACAGAGTCACTGTGAGCTTTTGACAGTAAAGATGGAGGATGAACAGATGGGTGTTGGACATATCATCTGTCCTGGCCGGAAAGAGTCTGATGCACTAAAACTGATTGCCACCAGTAATACTGTCTGCAGCAAATGAAATTTCAGGAAGAAACATTCGATATATTGCTCCTCACTGAGATTGTGATGGGAAAAATGCAAACTGAATTTCCAGTTGGATTTCACTGCCTCTTGAGAGCCTTTATTCTTTGCTTCCCTCTTCCAGGACTGTACTGTTGACCCTGTTCATTCTTCAGTGTTGCTATATTCTAAGAGGATCATGTGCTATTGTACACTTACCTTGGAACATATTGATTTATGTAGAATCCTTGAAGTCAAAACAAAGTCCACCACAAGTATCACCACTTCCTGTGGGTTTTATTAACTTCAAACAATTCTAGAAATTACCAAAGAGAATGTGACAATGCAATAAGAGTCAGCCAGTAGCTGACAAATCAGGAGTAGATGATCCTTTGAAAAACCATTGGTGCGAGTGAGAGGTCAGTGTGCTTGGGGAATGAATGGCGTATATCGTTCCTACTGTTGAGTACATGTTCAACATTTTTATTATTATTCATCATGTCATAAGGATATTGCTGGCTAGGCCAGCATTTATTACCCACCCTCAATTGCCCAGAGGGCAGTTAAGAGTCAGCCACATTACAGTGGTCTAGAATCACATGTAGGGCAGGCCAGTTAAGGACAGCAGATTTCCTTCCCTAAAGGACAACAGTGAAACCAGGTAAGTTTTTCTGACAGTTGGCAATGTTTACATAGACTACTGGTCAAATCACATTAGAATGGCACCACCTCCTGCATTTGAGATTAAAACAATCTGTAGTCTTGAGCTACAAACTGTCTGAAATGGTGTCAAATTATGTTGATTGAGGTGATGATCTGTTCAGCCTGAGCACTTCGAGTGACCAGTTCCTACATTTACCGAAAGTGGCATCCAAGACAACTTGAACCAATATTCTGCACATCTGATGCATATGCCATTTTTTGCAGATAAAATGGTAAATGTAGCATCAAACAACTAGGCATTGTGGAGCTGAATTTTGTGGCCACAGAACCCAAAATAATAAGGGACAGGGAAAAATGTGATGAACAAAAACAGTACTTTCCACAGGAACAGATTAGTCTGCTGGCTTTTTATATACAAATTCCAACATGTCAAACATGACCTAGACAGTTGACCTTCAATTGACATCAATTCATGAGAGTTTACAAAATATTAGACAACCCTGGAGATATAACATGATCACTTGACTTCCACAAATTATTTGAAGTTGTTCTTTAAGACATCACAATTATTGAAATTTAAGTGTCCTTAGTCTATAACATTTGAGTTGATTAGAGTAAAATGTGAAGAATGTATGATCTCACTGTTACTGATTTTGGTCACAAAATTCAGCGCTGTAACACTACTGATTCTGGTTCTGTGGGAACCTGAAGGTTGAATCAATGTAGGAGTGAAATGGTGTCTGCTCTCATTGACTTCTGGCTTAACCTGCTCCACATTAGGAATGACAGTAGAGTGAAAATTCCATGCAGGTGGTGGAAACATGCAGAGTGGGTGTATTGCAATGTCAGTAAGGGTCTAATTCTGACTCTCTGCCCAACATACCATTGAAAATCTTGCATGCTACTACAGAATCCTAAATACTCACAGTTTAGCATACATTCAGCTACATGAAGCAGGTCTGCATGCAAGGGGTATACACTCCCAGAGCAACAGCTTGTACGAGATTGTGGAAGGAAGGTGAAATGGGATTTCGGAAAGGAGGGGCAAACAGTTACCCTGAAAAATTCAAACTGGTGGTGAGGGGATTCGGTGTTCATATTGTCAATCTCTTCAGTTGGCTACAAAGATTAATGTTCTTTTCAGCATGAGGTTATACCTCTGAGTCTATTTTAACCGCAAAGCGCCAATTGCAAGGCTTTCCTGAGTGAAAGAACAGTTCTTTTATCTGTTGACCCTGGAAAAAATAATCGAGACATTGGATTGCTCAGATAGGTTGGAGCGACAGTTAGAGGCAATGAGGCATTTACAGGAGCCAGTGGTGTGATGGATGGCAGTTTCAGGAAGGTAGAAAAACTGCAGATACAATTGGGTAGTGATAATGGGAACTGCAGATGCTGGAGAATCCAAGATAATAAAATGTGAGGCTAGATGAACACAGCAGGCCCAGCAGCATCTCAGGAGATACAATTGGGTAGATGGGTTACTGCTAGGACAGGTAGGTAGGTAGTGCAGTAGTCTCCTGTGGCTATCCCAATCTCAAAACATGTATGCTGTTTTGGAAAATGTAGGGGGTGATGCCCTCTCAGGGGAATATAGCACTGAAAGCCAGGTTTCTGGTACTGGGGCTGGCTGTACTGTAATGAGGGGTATGTCAGGCTCCAAGCAATTGATTGTGATAGGGGGTTATTTATTCAGGAGCACAGACAGACATTTCTGCGGCCGTCAGTGAGATATCAGGTTGGTGTGTTGCCTCCCTGGTGCCAGGGTCGAATGATTTCTCAGAGATGGTGCAGAATATTCTGAAAGGGGAGAGTGACCAGCAGAAGGTTATCATACATGTTGTTACCAATGGCATTGAAAGGAATGAAGTTCTGTAGAGAGAATACAGAGGTTAAAAATTAGTTTACCAAGGATAGTAATTTCTGGAGTACTCCCATGTGACACTGAGAGTAGGAATAGGAGGATAGAGCAGATGAATGCATGGCTGAGGAGCTGGTGCAGGGTGCAGGGATTCAAGTTTTGGATCACTTCTTCTGGGGTGAAAGTGATTTGTATAAGGACAGATTGCACTGAGTTGGAAGAGGACCAATAATCTGGCTTGGAAATTAGCTGGGGAAACTTGGGAAGCTTTAAACTGTAAGGGGGTTGGGGGGTGGAACGGTGTGAGGATGAGCCCAAGGAAAGAATGAGAAAAGAGGTAAGTCAGAAGCTGGTACTGTAAAGAAGGGAAACCAGTTAAATAATCAAGGCAGGTGAGAACCAAGACTGAGAATGAGGGAATGGGAACTGCAGATGCTGGAGAATTCCAAGATAATAAAATGTGAGGCTGGATGAACACAGCAGGCCAACTGAGCTCCTGAGATGCTGCTTGGCCTGCTGTGTTCATCCAGCCTCACATTTTATTATCTGAGAATGAGGGAAGACTGATAAATTAAACATTTCAATGCAGGAGGCCTGACAGATAAGGCAGATGAACTCGGGGCATGGTTCGAAACATAGGACTGGGATATCATAGCTATAAGAGAAACCTGGCTCAAGGAGGGGCAAGATGGACAACTTAATGTTTCAGTGTATAGATGCTGTAGGAAGGATCGAAAGGGAGGCAAGAGAGCAGGGCAAGTGGCGTTTTTGGTTAAATTACATGAGGGCTGTAATGAGGGAGGATATTCCTGGAAGAATGTCTAGTGAAGTTATACGGATGGAACTGAGAAATAAGAAAGGGATTATCACCTTTTTGGGATGGTATTATAGTCCTCCCAATACTCAGTGGGAAACTGAAAGCAAATATGTAAGGTGATCATGGATATTTGTAAGAATAATAGGATTTTAATGGTAGGAGATTTTAACTTTTAACTGGGAATAACATAGTGTTAAAAGCTTGGACGGAGAGGAAATTGTTAAGTGTATGCAAGAAAATTTTCTTATTCAGCATGTGGATGTACTGACTAGAGAAGGAGCAAAACTTGACCTTCTGTTTGGAAATAATGTAGGGCAAGTGACTGAGATGCCAGTGAGGGAGCACTTTAGGACCAGTGATCATAATTTTATTGGTTATAAAATTGTGATGGAAAAGGATAGACCAGATCTAAAAGTTAGAACTCTAAAAGGGAGTAAGGCTAATTTTGACGATAATAGTCAAGAGCTTTCAAAAGTTGATTGGGAGACGCTATTCGCAGGTAAAGGGCGATTGGAAAGTAGGGGGTCTTCAAAACTGAGATAATGACAGTTCGGAGACAGTATGTTCCTGTTAGTGGGAAGGACAAAGCCAGTAGGCTCAGGGATGCTGGATAGTTACAAAAATGAAGGCTGTGGCCAAGAAAAAGAAGGAGGCATATGTTGGGTATAGACAGCAGGGATTCAGTGAGTAAGAGTAGTAGGAGTATACTTGAGAGGGCAATCAGGAGGGCATAAGGGGATATGAGATACCTTTGGCAAATAAGGTTAAGGACAGTCCAAAGAGATTCCATGCATACATTTAAGAGAAAAAGGGTAACTAGGGAGAGAATAGGGCCCCTTAAAGATCAACAGGTGGAACCACAGGAGTTGGGTGAGATATTAAATGAGTATTTCACCTCAGTATTTATGATGGAGAAGGATGTGAAAGCTGGAGAACTTGGGAAATAAATACCGATACATCCATGTGCCTGTATTACAGAGGAGGTGGTGCTGGAGGTCTTAAAAGTGGATAAATCCCTGAGATCTGATCAGAAGTATCCCAGACCTTTGTGGGAAGCTAGAGAAGTGATTGTTGTGTGCTTTGCTGAGATATTTGCATCATCAAAAGTTGCAGGTGAGGTGCCAGAAGATTGGAGGTTGGCTAATATGGTGTCACTATTTAAGAAAGGTGGTAAGGAAAAGCCAGGGAACTACAGACTGGTGAGCCTGACATTGGTGATGGGCAAGTTGTTGGAAGGAATTCTGACAGTTAGGATTTGCATGCACTTGGAAAGGCAAAAGGACTGATTCAGGGATAGCCAACATTAGATTGTATATGGGAAATTATGTCTCACTGACTTGATTGAAGCTTTTGAAGAATTGACAAAGAAGATTGATGGCAGAGTGGTGGCCTTTTGTCTATATGGACTTGAGTAAGGCATTAAACAAAGCTCTGCATGGTGAGATTAGAACACACGGAAACCGGTGTTTGGGGGGTCGGGGGAACTGACCAATTGGATACAAAATTGGCTTGAAGGTAGGAGACAGAGGATGGTGGTGAGGAGTTGTTTCTCAGACAGGAGCCCTGTGACCCCTTGGTGTGCCACAAGGATCAGTGCTGGATGCTCCACTTTTCATCATTTGTTTCAGTGATTTGGCTGTGAATGCAGGAGGAATTGTTAGTAAGTTTGCAAATGACACCAAAATTCATGGTGTTGGGGACAGCAAAGAAGATTATCTCAGGATACAATGGGTCCTTGATCAGATGGGCCAATGGGCCGAGGACTGGCAGATGGAGTATATTTTAGATGAATGTGAGGTCTTGCACTTTGGAAAGGCAAACCAGGGCAGGATTTATATGTAGGGCTCTGGGGAGTGTTGCCAAACAAAGGAACCTCGGGGCACAGATGCATAGTTCCTTGAAAATGGAGTCACAGGTAGACAGGGTAGGAAAGAAGGTGTTTGCACATTTGCCTTTATAGAAATGTAATGGCTCAATGGTTAGCAATGCTGCCTCACAGCACCAGGAACCGGGGTTCAATTCCACCTTTGGGTGACTGTGTCTGTGTGGCGTTTTCATGTTCTCCCCAAGTCTGCATGGGTTTCCTCCAGGTGCTCCAGTTTCATCTCACAGTCAAAGATGTGCAGGTTAGGTGGATTGGCCACGCTAAAGTGCCCATAGTGTTCAGGAATGTGTATATTAGGTGCGTTATGGGGGATGGGCCCTGGTGGGATGCTCTGAGGATTAGTGTGGATTTGTTGGGCCAAAAAGCCTGTTTCCACACTGTAGGGATTCTGTAGTAGTAGGAGGAGGCCATTTGACCCCTTGAGCCTGCGCCGCTATTCTTCACAAACATGGTTGATCGTCCAACTCAATCACCTGTTCCTGCTTTATCCTCATAACTTTCGGCCCCACTTGCCCCAAGTGCTATATCTAGCCACTTTTTGAATACATTCAATGTTTTGGCATCAACTACTTCTTGTGTTAATGAATTCCACAGGCTCACCACTCTTTGGGTGAAGAAATGTTTCTTCATCTCCATCCTAAATCATCTACTTTGAATCTTTGTACTGTGCCCCCTGGTTCTGGATACACCCACCATTGGGAACATCCTCCCTGCAGCACCCCTGTCCAGTCCTGTTAGAATTTTATAAGTCTCTATGAGTTCCCTCCCTCATTCGTCTGAACACCAGCAAAAACAATCCCAACGTAGTCAATCTCTCCTCAAACGTCAGTCCCACTGTCCCCAGAATCATCCTGGTAAACATTGGTCAGTGCATTGAGTATAGGAGTTGACATGTGATGTTGCAGTTGTACGGGACAGTAGTGAGATGAATTTTAGAATACTGCATTCCATTCTGGTCTCCCAGCTATAGGAAAGATTTTGTTAAACTTAAAAGGATTTGGAAAAGCGTTACAAGGATGTTGGTGAGATTAGTGGGTTTGAGTCATAGCGAGAGGCTGCATAGGCTGGGCCTATTTTCCCTGGAGCAAATAAGGCTGAGGGATGACCTTATAGAGATTTATAAAATCATGAGGGGCATGGATATGGTGAATAGTCAAGATCTTTTATCTTAGGTTAGAGGAGTCCAAGACCAGAGCATTGATTCAAGGTGAGAGGGGAAAGATTTAAAATGACCTGAGGAGCAATCTTTTCATGCAGGTGGTGGAGTGTGTATGGAACAAGCTGCTAGCAGAGGTGGTGAGGCTGGTACAATTACAGCATTTAAAAGGCATCTGGATGGGGACATGACAAGAGAGGGTTTAGAGGGATATGGGCTACATACTGGAAGGTGGGACTTGATTAACTTAGGATATCTGGTCAGCATGGATGAGTTGGTATGAAGTGTGTGGTTCCGTGCGGTATAATGCTATGACCTGATGAAAAGCATGCGTACACACAGGTACAAAGTTAGGGGGAATAGTATTCACTATGAAAGGAGGATTAAATAAGACACAATTTAAAATCCTTAGAGAGCCCTTGGAGGTTAAAATTGTTTATGTTACTATTTTAGTTGTCCTTTGTACCCTTGTTGTTCTTTTCAATGAGCTCTGTTACTGGCACCTTTCCTTCTTGAGAGGCTGAAATACAGAAAGCTTTCTCCGGTTCATTCCTATTGCAAATCCTTCCCCACTGCTCTGCCAAAAGCAGCTCCCTGAAATACAGCTGGTTGGGTGTCCCAGTATTTGAGTTCTTTCTTTCCAAGCTTGATAATATTGTGGGTGATGTCTTTTATCTCCAATAAGAAAAGACTTATTGAAAGAGGAAATGAACGGTCCTTCACACCTAATTGAGTAGATTAGTTTTCACTGTCGTTTGATAAATGTTAATTTCAGTTTAGATATTTTTGGTTATTCTAAGTTCATCAAGCTTGGCTAAGTTGTGCAGTTAGCTAAATATACCATCTTTGCAATAAGAAGCTTAACAAGGAATTTGTTTTTTTCTCTCAGATGGGCAGAAAATATCTCATGCTGCAGAAGAATAGTAGGTGGTTTCTGGTGTCCTGAGCATGACTACTTCCTGAAATAATACCGCCGTTTCATTGATCCTTTATATCTGTGCTGTTTGAGACTTTGATTTGCAGAAATTGGTCCATATACTTCCCAACATTGCAACAATGTCTGCACCTCAAAAGTAACTAGATACTTTGTGGCAACCTGAGTTCCTGATAGGCACTTCATAAGTTCCTCCTTTTTCTTTCAGAAGAGAGTAAGAAATGACTGAAATGAGTCCAAGGTCCTAGGATTGACCCTCAGCTCAGTTTTAGTTATAAATAAATAATGAAATTCAGACAATATGCATCTTCATTTGTGGATAGAATTTTATTTAGGTATATAAATTGAAATGAATGAAAAAAATGGTCTGATCCCATCTCTTGTGACTGGGGAGAGATGATTTGAAGTTGCTTTCACTGACTAGAGAGCTGATTATATTTTCATTCAAACTCTCTGGTAGCTGTGCTTAATTTTTAAGAAGGTGATCATAAAGCTGCAGTGTGCAGATTCCACAAAATATCTGTGGAACAAGAATTGCTGTGGGCCTCTGTGAATATATTTTGGAATGAGACAGTAATGTAAAACAAAATACAAGTGAACAGAAACAGCTTAAAATATCCTGTTGGATTGAATGGAGAGTTATTTTGCACTGAGTGAGACTGTGAAGAAAGGTTGCAGAAAAGTTAATGACTGGAGTGGGGATTAGGTTTCCAGACTGGCTCATCTGAAAGTAGTCTCAATGGAAAAGTTTATAAAATACCAAACGATACTTACTGCCAATCTTCTGAGATACTTTCCTACAAATGATGGAGTGGTTCTTTTAGGAAATGAGGTGTTCCTGGTATGTAAAAAATGTTAAAACACCAGAAGTTTAATTCCCTTTGAAAGAAACATATTGAACCTGAACTTCTGCCTGTTTCCTTTTGTGCAATTTTTTTGCTTAGTTATCAGCCAGTTTTAGCCCAAATTGTCCTCAAATACCTGTACAATACACACCTTGTTTTGCTTTTGCTCGAGCATCAATTGACAAACGGGCGATGCAAACCTAGCCTGTGGTTTCAACAAATAGTTGAGAAACATTGCACTGAGGAGTTGTTAAAGAAAAAAAATGACTTTTATTTGCATAGCACCTATCCCCAGCTTCAAAAGTTCCAAAGCATTTGACAGCCAATGGTGCATTTTTAAATCATAATCTTTGCTGTAATGTTGGAAATATGATTGCTGTTTGCAAATTGGCTAACTCCCACAAGTGGCAGTGTAATAATGATGAGTGATAATGGGAACTGCAGATGCTGGAGAATCCAAGATAACAAAGTGTGAAGCTGGATGAACACAGCAGGCCAAGCAGCATCTCAGGAGCACAAAAGCTGACGTTTCGGGCCTAGACCCTTCATCAGAGAGGGGGATGGGGAGAGGGAACTGGAATAAATAGGGAGCGAGGGGGAGGCATACCGAAGATGGAGAGAAAAGAAGACAGGTGGAGAGGAGAGTATAGGTGGGGAGGTAGGGAGGGGATAGGTCAGTCTTCCGACACTTCCGCCATCTACAGTCCGACCCCAGCACCCAAGACATTTTTCCATCCCCACCCTTGTCTGCCTTCCGGAGAGACCACTCTCTCTGTGACTCCCTTGATCGCTCCACACTCCCCTCCTACCCCACCACACCCGGCACCTTCCCCTGCAACCGCAGGAAGTGCTACACTTGCCCCCACACCACCTCCCTCACCCCCATCCCAGGCCCCAAGATGACCCTCCATATTAAGCAGATGTTCACCTGCACATCTGCCAATGTGGTATACTGTATCCATTGTACCCAGTCTGGCTTCCTCTACATTGGGGAAACCAAGCAGAGGCTTGGGGACCGCTTTGCAGAACACCTCCGCTCGGTTCGCAATAAACAACTGCACCTCCCAGTCACGAACCATTTTAACTCCCCCTCCCAATCCTCAGACGACATGTCCATCATGGGCCTCCTGCAGTGCCACAATAATGCCACCCGAAGGCTGCAGGAACAGCAACTCATATTCCGCTTGGGAACCCTGCAGCCCAATGGTATCAATGTGGACTTCACAAGCTTTAAAATCTCCCCTTCCCCCACTGCTTCACAAAACCAGCCCAGCTTGTCCCCTCCACCCACTGAATCCCAAAACCAGCCCAGCCTGTCTTCGCTCCCCTAACCTGTTCTTCCTCTCACCAATCGCTTCCTCCCACCTCAAGCTGCATCTCCATTTCCTACCTACTAACCTCATCCCACCTCCTTGACCTATCTGTCTTCCCTGGACTGACCTATCCCCTCCCTACCTCCCCACTTTCCTCTCCTCTCCACTTATCATCTTTTCTCTCCATCTTTGGTCCGCCTCCCCCTCTCTCCCTATTTATTCCAGTTCCCTCTCCCCATCCCCCTCTCTGATGAAGGGTCTAGGCCCGAAACGTCAGCTTTTGTCCTCCTGAGATGCTGCTGGGCCTGCTGTGTTCATCCAGCTTCACACTTTGTTTTCTGGCAATGTAATAATGACCAGTTAATGTTTCCCTCTGTCAATGAAGGGTAAGCATTTTTCTCTCATCTTATTCAACAGAGTAGCATAGGATCTTTTTGTGCCCATCTGAAAGGACAGACAGAGCCTTATTTTGCATGTCACACAAAAGCCTGCACCACCAGTGATGCGTAAATCCCTCTGACAACAAATGAATGCCTTTGGAGTGTCAAGTTAGATGTTTATTCATTTCCAAGAAGGAGACTTACCCACAATCTTCTGATACAGTGATGAGAACATTACCAACCGAGCTACACTGACATCTTTAAAAAGGATTTCTGTGGACATTCAAATGCCTTTGACAACAAATCAAAAGACACTTAATTTTCAATGATGACAAACAAAAATGCTGGAATCACTCAACAGACCGGATAAAATGTGGAGAGTTAAAATTTTAGGTCAATGACTAACTACAAATTCTGTCATAACAGCTGTTGGTCCTGTTGAGTCTTCCCAGCATTTTCTGCTTTTATTTCTGAGTTTGGAGATTCCTACTCATATAGTCATCGACTTTTTACAGCACAGAAAGAGGATCTTTGGCCTATCATCTCTGCGCCTGTTTGAGACACATTTTCCAGCACTTGGCCTTTAATTTTTATTTGTCTTGGCCTTTCAAGTGATCAGTGAAGTATTTCTTAATTGTTGTGATGGTTCCTGCCACTCACATCCTTTCAGGCCGTGAGTCCCAGACACCCACAATCTTCTCGGTGAAAATGTTATTCATTAAATACCTCTCAACCTTCTGCTCTTTTTCTTAAATATACGTTCCTCTGGTTCTTGATTCCTCTATTAAGGAGAATAGTTTCTTCCTGTCTACACCCTTCAGAATTATTTTGTGCTTGAAACAGATCCCTGCCCAACCTTCTCTGGTCTAAGGTTCACGTTGTTTTCCTATCTAGCCAGTCTTTGCTTGAACAAATCTCCTCTTCACTTTCTCTACTGCAATCACTTCCTTCCTACAGTGTGGGAACCAGAACTTCTCATAGTGCTCCAGCTGTGACCTAACTAATGTCTCATACAACTTCATCATAACTCCCTTGCTTTTGTATTCGGTGCCTCAACTAATATAAACTGTTATGCCCCACATCTTAAGTACATGGACATCAAGGCACCCTGATCCTCTGTACTTTCTAGGGTCCTACCATTCATTATGCAACCTTTGCTTTGTTAGTCCTCCCAAAATGCATCAGCTCAGCCTTTTCAGGATTATATTTCAGTTATCAATCTTTAGCCCATCTGACCAGCTTATCTATGCAGTCTTGTTGGCGAATGCTTTCCTTCATAGTGTTTTGTTTTCGTATTGCCTTTCATCTCTTGTGGTTTAGGTAGTGGATCTTTGTCTTTGTGTTGAATATTATAAAACAGAGCAGCAATTATGTTATCTTTGTTGATAACATAATCTGTTCTCTCAACTTGCTCTGGTATTCTCTTCAAATTGTACCACACTACAAGTGAAATAAGCTAGCATTTTGTAATAAAAGTGTAGATCCTGCAGAGATGGTTTTATTTTCCACCTTTCACGTGGAAACAATTTTTCTTGAAATGATAATATATAGTTGCTCCCAAGAAGTGATGTACCATGGTATACATATTATTGGGGTTTTGAGATGTGAATTGAACTTCTATTACGCTCCTTACTCTACTACACTCCAAGGCATGGGATATGAATCGACCCCAAGCTTGAAGGTGATCTGAATTATGCAAGCAGCTTTTTTTTTGAGTGAGAACACATTGTGTAACATCCCGGCTGTGTTATTTTAACTGTAGAGTCAAGGGATGTTTACATATGTTCTAGGGATACCTACTGAGCATGTGTGAATGGAGCTCTGTCATACTGTCATCAGATCACATGGTACTGGAGCCTGGACTGTATGCCCCCAGATAATATATTCTCCTTTCTCATCCCCTCTTTGTTTATAGCCATGTTTAACCTGTCGCTGTTCAGTCACAAGAATATTAACTGCCAATTGCTACACTCAGTAATGAAGTTAAAATACAATATGTTCCTAACCAGTCACTCTTCACTCATGCAATTTGTTGATTTTCCTTGAAATTGGCATTCTTGCAAGTTGTCCTGATCAGTATAAAACAAAAAGTTTTGACAAAATGTATTTTTCCAGCATTAATAAAGTTTTGCATTGTGAAATTACTTCAAATTCTTATGAAAATAATGAAATAAATTCTTAAATGAACTCAAAAGTTGTTGCTGATAACAAAAATTGCTTTCACTAACATTTTTAACATACAATACCTAATTTTCAGAGACTCTTTCCACAAAAATGCACCTTACATTTAAAAATCAATTGTAACCTTGCAGTGGAATTGCATTTGAAAACTAAAAGTTACTCTTCCGTTGTTGGTATTCTCCTGGGTGTTGTGGTACTAAACTTGTACAGGCCACAACTTCCTTCTTTCAACTTCTGGTCGATATTGAGTTAGTTGATGACAGCTGTGGCAACCCATCAACTGTTCGAACCAGCTTTGCTGTGAAGGAGGCAAAAAGGCAGGATTAAGCTTGGCAGAAACTTCTTCCTGTGTATGTAGCTTGTTGAGATGGAACTTGCACAATTTGCAGAGTCTTAAAAAGCGTAAAGCGAGGACAGAAGAACATCTACCCGCTCCCAAAAAAAAATGAATTGCCCAAACTTCCAAATGTATTTGGCCATTTCTGTGATGTGTTTTCTTTCTGTCTTTCTTTCTTTCATATTTGTTCACATGCTACAGGCATTGCTGGTTGGCTGGCTCAGTATTTATTGCCCATCTGTAGTTGCCTTTGTCTGTTAAGTTTGCAAGAATATGATTTAGATGGGGGCAAAGACTATAAGTCCAGGCCTCCTTTATTGCATTAAGGAGCCATATCAATGAAATTGAAAGACAAACAACCCTTATATTTTCAGACAGTGTTTAAAAAATAACTCACTCTTGTAGAACTAGTATGCTCGAAAACAATTAAGTTTGTCATTGTTATCACATGGTTTTTGGCAACGGCTACTGCATCAGCTGCTTTAGTTTAAACACTTAAGGCCTTACAGTTTATAGTAACGTTCCATTCGCAGTAAAATAAACAACATTAATGAAGGAAGATGTAATGGCAGAAAACTGAGTTTTCTGCCAATTTGGACCATTCACTTTAATATCATCAAAAGAAGGCTTGACTCCTTATTGGTCAAGTTGTGTTTGTAATTGTCCTGGTATGAGAGATAATTTAGACCAAAATCAAACAAATAAGAAGAGGGCCACAGTTAAGTATCACTTCCCATTTAATGAGGTCATTGCGGTTTATGTTCTGTAAAATAAAGAGAGTTTAATCTTCAAATTGTAACATTTTAATCTTGACCCCTGATGGTGAGGTCCTCATTTTTAATCTAACTCTCTTAAATCAATAGTTAGAATTCATCTAATCATCCTCTCAAAGATTCTGCATCACTTTTAAAGATTATTGTGCTTTTCCAAGTAAGAGAAATGAAAGGGAACAGGCTCAAGAAGTTTCAATATTGGGCTTCTCTTTAAGTACAGACACGCACTTCTCCCTAGCCTTCTATAAATCTATAAAAAAATCCGAATCTAACAATATAATTCTCTTTCAAACTGTAACCAGTGTGATGCAGTCCTGCAATTCTTGTACTAAAGCCTTGTAATTTTATGAATGGTTTTAGCTTGCATCATAGAAACCAGAAGCTTCTGTTATCAGATTGAGCACTGTGTGGATTGCTGGAGAAATCATTCAGCATTTTTAGGTAATGCATCATCTGAAGGATTTAGTGTTTCAATTGGTTTACTGTAGACTATCCATATGTAGTTGTTCATTTTTCTTTGTGTCCATTCCATATTTCCTATTCTGTTTGTTCATTCCCAGGACGTGAGTATTACTGGTTGGGCTAACGTTTATTGCCCATCCCTAATTACCCTTGAGAAGGTAGTGGTGAGCTGCGTTCTTGAACCACTGCTGCTCTTAATTTGGAAGATCATCCATAGAGCTGTTAGGAAAGACATTGCAGGATTCTGAGCCAGCAACAGTGAAGGAATGGCAATATATTTTCAAGTGAGGATGGTGTGTGGCTTGGAGGGCACCTTGCAAGTGGTGATTTTCCCATGGATACACTGTTCTTGTTCTTATAGATAGTAGTTGTTGTATGTTTGGAAGGTGCTTCTGAAAATGTCTGGGTGAGTTACTGCGGTCCAACCTATTGATAATACACTCTGCTGTCACTGTGTTCGGTGGGTGAAGGGGCATAATATTGAAGGTGGCAAATGTGTTGTCAATCACATAGGCTGCTTTGTTCTGATTAGTGTTGAACGTTTTGAATGTTGTTGAAGATAAACCCATCTAGCCAAGTCGAGAGTATTCAATCACACTCCTAACATGTGCTTTGTAGATGATGGAAAGGCTTTAAGTGGTCAGGAGCTGAGTTACTCGCAACCGGGATTCCCAGCCTTTGACTTGCTTTGTAGCTGCAGTACATGTATGGTTAGCCCAGATCAGTTTCTGGTCGATGGTAGCCCTTATAGATAATGGCAATTTCAGCAATTGTGATGCCATTGACTATCAAATGGAGTTGATGAGGCCCTCTCTCTTGTTTGAGATGTCTTTGGTTTGCATTTCTGTGACAATGTTACTTGCCACTTATCAGCCTAAGCCCGGATGTTGCCATGTTGCCCAAGTCTTTTGTGTATAGATACAGGTTGCTTTCATATCTGAGGAATGATATATGGTGTTAAACATTGTGCATTCATCAACAAACATCCATTTTCTGTTTTCATGTTGGAGGATGAAGCAACTGAAGATGGTTGGGCCCAGTTCTCTGAGGAATTCCTGGATGAAGCTAAGAGCCATAAGGTACATGCTGTGTCGATGTATGAGATGCCTGTGTCTCTCTGGGCACAAAGTGATCTGGCAATTCCTGTTCCCTTTCATTTCTCTTACTTGGAAAAGCACAATAATCTTTAAAAGGCCTACACAATGTTTACTCCCACTGATACTATCATAGACAGATGTATCTGTGACAGATTGGTGATGTCAAGTAGGTTTCTCACTCTCATTGGTTCCCTCACCACATGCTGCAGACTAAGTCTAGCAGCTCTGGCCTTTATGACTCAGTCAGTTGGTCAGTAGTGCTGCTACCAAGCTACACTTGGTGATTTATCTTAAAACGTATTCTATACCCTGCTACCCTGAGAGATTCTTTTAATTAATGTTCAACATGGAGGAATACTGACATGTTATCCAGGCTGGTTTTGTCTGTGGGCCAGGTTATGGAATTAGGGGGGGAGTAAGTGATAGTTATCAGAAGGTTTCCTTGCTTATGTTTGACTTGATGCCATGATATCTCTTTGGTCCGGAATTAACATTGATTATGCACTAAAATTGAAAAGGACTGTTATTAAATTCAAGCGCTGGAGAAAGAATTGCTGCAGTGTGAAAGTAATTCACTGGAACTCATGTAAATTATGTTCATAATTCTGCTTTGCAAACAGTGGGGCAGGAGAGATAAGACAGCGCAAGGATGTGATTTGGACGGTAACAGGTTGCTAATTGGTTTGTGCAACTGTGACCGGTTGTGGATACTCATGATGACAGCTCTCTAATTGGGTTATGGGCGGGTGAAGTACATGGGGCTTTATGATAGAGGGCTAGAAGCTTCTGGATTGCTGGAAGAATATGTTCCGTGACACTATCGCTTTCCGTTATAAGTACCTAAAGCCTAAAGTAAGGCAGTAATTTTCTTTCACCAGTTGCTCTTTAACCAATAACCAAGAGACTTTGTAATTAGTGTACCAATTGTCCTGTGAAGAAAAAGTAACTGTCGAAATTGGATAAAATAACAAAAAGTCAAGGAAAGCATAAGGCGCATCTCATTGAACACTGTAGGTTGGAGCTGTTGGTATGAGTTTCCCAGTTTCATTTTGACCATCCACCCAGAAAACAATTTTTTATTTTTGTTTACTATGTCTTTCTATACGTGTGTGTCGGAGCTTAAACAGGGGTTAGAATTTCAATGAGGAAAAATGCATGTAATAGTTTTGCTTGCCTATGGCTAAAACTTATTTCTAATTAACAATAGTTCTTCTTAGGTATGATGATCAGGTCAATGTTTTTTGACTGATAATTTGGGGACTTCATAAATTTTGATTAAACTTTTGTGCTGACACCAGGAATAATTCAGCACATTTTCTCAAGTGGGTCATAACAGTGTTTGGTTTTGTCAGGAGCCAGAATGCTGTTTTTGGAAAAGGAAGCTGATACCCCGTCTTCGAGATAGGGACTGAGAAGTCCTCATGGTGGTGGAGAGAAGGGTCATTCTGCACCTGGAAGATGACCAGAGGAGGCCAAGCTATCAGACACACCTAGCCTGGACAAATCATCGCTTGGGTCAAACTGAATGCAGTGTTGCCAGGAGTAATTTCAATGATTCTCTGTGTTCTGCTAAGGTGAAAGCTTCCATCTTTTCTCTGTTACCTCACATTCACTCTAACTTTGCCACTGCACACAAACCTCACCAATGCTCACGGGCTTCCAACCCTATTATTGAATGCAACATCTTCCCTCCATGGCTTTCACTCCCTTATCATTCACAACTACTCTGACTATGATGGTATGCAATCCACAGAGGTGTGCAGCCTCTAACTGGGAGCAAAGTGAGCGTATGTTTGGAAATGAAGCTAAGACCCATAAGGTACATGCTGTGTCGATGTATGAGATGCCTGTGTCTCTCTGGGCACAAAGTGATCTGGCAAGACCATCAAAGTTGAAGGTACCCTGAGCTCCAAAGTGAAGTTCTGCAGAGGTGATGTGGATTCTGAGTTAGTCTAATATCAGCAATTGTAATATGGTGAGACTGCTGGTTTGCTCATGCTGACTTCAGTGGATAATGGATGCAGGAGAATGCTGTCTGATGAGTATTTAATAATATGGTGAAGGGACAATAAACTGGAGGCCCAGGGAAGCAAGCAGCAAGCTGCATCTGCTATGTAATCACTCAGACATTTAAGATGGGCATTGTTTCTGTCTACTTTCTCGGGAGAGGAAAGGAGAAACTGTAAGCTGCATATAAGTGAGTCTAGTTGTGGCATTAATGAAATACAAATGCATGTAAATAAAGGTAATAGCTGCTTTTTAGCAAAATTCTGACCACACCATTGAAACCTTAAGGGAAAAATCAGAATTTTCTTCTCACTGCCAAGAAGCAGAATTCTTACTGTCATCGTATTTTTCCACATTTACCATCGACACTTCATTTGGAGGCTGGTTAAAATTTTGCCCCGGGGGCTGAATTTTACAAAAAATTCTGAGTATCAATTCTAGTGAGTTTTGTGGAGGTCAGAAGAGAACCTTCTGAGGAGACTTTATAAATAAGTAATCACATTTATAAGAATATGCTTACTTTTTATCATCAGCTGTGTGAACAGCTGTTATTTTAGCTGTAATTAGAAAATGATGGTGGAGAGACTAACCATCCCCAGTGCCTGACCTTGTTTACATGATAGCTGTCGTTCACATAGAGCCTATATTCGTTGCACCTTGATCACGGTTGAATGTTGCAAAGGCTTCCATTAGTTTATAGCATTAACTTCTGGCAGAAAAAGGTTGAGATGATCAAATCTTCAAGCTACTTTTGCAGTTGTGATTCTACAGGGGATGCTGCATGTCTTCAGCATCAAAATATTTACAGTCAGTGAAAGATGACTTCTTGTGACTCAGTTCCAATGAATGATCTTGAGAAAGAAGACCTGCCCATGTTTCTTTGGGCAATGTTGCTGCTCGGTACTGTGTTGAGGGTGCTATTTGTCTTACAAATGCCCTTATTTTCCTGCTCAGTACAATGCTGAGGTTCTCATGGGTTTTAATTGTCTGTCACACAGCCTCAACGTATCCTCCACTTATCTGTAGCAGAGAATCCAACAATTAAGCAGCATCTTCTGTACTGTAGTATGTCATAGTGCAACAAAGCCCCAGTCATGACCTATGTGGGAGCCTGTTGTGGAAGAGGCATTGAATGGGCTTTGTTGGCCTCAGGTAATACAGATACAATGGGCATCATGATGGTTGGTCTGACCTCCATCTCTAAATGGTGTCTAGTGCCAGTGTCCATCTTACATCTGCATGGCATTCCAGAAAGACATGGCTATGGGTCTCCGCATCTTGCCATATCATGAGGGCTCAGAGGGTTGGAAATTCCTCATAAGGAGGTTTCTGCGCAACTGTTGGCGGTTGATCCTGGTCCTGGGCTTCCAGATGCTGAACTCGTCATCCAGTTCTGTGGTCACACAGATAATTCCAGCTTTTGTATATGGATTTGGTGGAGAATGCCAAATGAGTCCGAAACAAAGCAGCACCTCAGTAAAGATCACTCAGCAGTCACAGCACATAACAAAAACATTTAAACACTGTCATCCAAACACTGGGACATGAATCTTTTGACTAGAGGCCACTGAGATGGCTTTACACTGATCTTGTACGTCCTTGACCATATTCGGATGTATGCTGCTCAAGCATTTGGACGCAAATACAGTATGAGATTGTTTTTGCAGCAGAAATTAGAACCTCTTCCCTGTGTCCAAAACCACATATTAACCAAGAAAAGCAGCTTTGCAGCTAAAATAAAGATATAAGGTTGCTTAGTAGATCAAAGCATGAAGTGAGTACACTCCCACACCTTCTGTGAGCTGTAAAGCTTTGAAAGGTGATTGAAACTTTTAGGACTAATCCTTAGTGAGCACCTAACATTACTTCTGCTTCACAGCCATTACTGGGATTAACAGATAATGTTGAATGATATGGTCAGACTGCTTGTAGCCAAGAGACATATAGTCAATCCATAAGGTCCATATACAGAAGTAGGTGATAACAGATATCATTGACCTGGACTTTGTCAGTATCTGTTTGATGTCATTGGCCATTGATGAGCTTCATATCACAAAACAGTACAGGCTGCTTCTCTCTGTGAAACTTACTCCACTCACACAGGGTGTGGAGCAACCATCTTTCATTTTGATTGCACACTTGTGATTTGGTTTGGGTAGAGGGTGATACAGTTATTACTTCATGGAATGAGACACAGATTTAGCTTCACAATCCATGACCTCCCAAACTTTGGCATTCTTTTCTGCCTTGACCTCCCCGTGGCTTTCATCTTCCCCACCTTCCCAACAAACTCTCTTACTTAAGTCTTCATCTCTCCATTTTACCCCCTGAATCTCGGGCATACACCTCAATCACCATGCACTGTCTTGCCCCCAGCACTGCCCCAGCCACCTCGTCAAACTCCTTGATCACCGAAGACTCCCCCAGCACCTATACTGCCTGGTGGCTTGCTGCTCTCATGTTCTATTGTCTCCTACTCTTGCATTGCTACACATTATTGTGCTACATATATCTCTATAGTGTGCACACAACATATGCAGCAAACACACCTCATGTGCCTCAACCAATTTGCCATGCAAGCAATCACTTTCAAGTTGTCATAATCTGCACAAGATATGGGAGCTGTTCACTTCACAGCTTGGACCATAAAACCTCACATACCACTAAAGATGGCTAGGCTGTGTACTTTCGAATGCAGACATTCACTCACACAGCTGATGGTGAAATGTGAACATACATCAACAAATGTATAATGTAATTAAAACAAAAGTTACCTATGTACACCCAGAGGGTCTGTTTTCTTTTCCACTCTCTGCATCTCAGTGAATGGTGAATTGCATTTTGTGATTTTATGCATTTTTTAAAATTATGGCTTGCAGCTGCTAATGTAGAAAAAGAAAACAAGCAAATTCAAAGAACTGATTTCTCGTTGGACGTCACGTTAGAACCCATTTTTAGTGTGACAACATTTATTCTGAAATAAAGTCCAATGTGACAGTTTGCAAATTAACTGCATGGGGTTGCATTGCTGTCATGATAACTGGAGGATGAGAAAATAGTCTTCTCTACTTCATTAAAATTTTAAGATGGGTTTCCTTTATTATCTTAAAATAAATCAAAAGTGTACATCTCATTCTTCTGACATTGAAATGTATATTCAGGATATATGCATTTATCTGTGTACTTTAAATTCTTGAACCAACTTCTTGTAAAACCAAAAATGACATGATCCAGCTTTAAAGATCAGAAAATTTGGAGAGCTTACACAACTCTCTGTAATTTGATATAATTTGATTGTTCTTCCCTTGAAATGTTCAAAACAGAAAAAGTTGAGAGAATGCAAAGGGACATAGAAGAAGCGATCGATTATTCTCCATTGCCTGCTTGGGTGCAGACGTAACAAGACCTAAGCAGCTTGTGCTATCATGAATAAAGCAATCTGCTCGATTGTAACTTAATAAACAACCAAAACATCCGCTCTCTTCTCCCACATCTTGTGTACAATACAAGATGTACTGTAACAACTCACCAACATTTCTTTCCCAGCACTACCTTAAACTAGAGACTAGCTCTTGGAAAGACAAGGGTAGCAAATGCATGTGAATTTCACCACCACTCAGTTCCCTTCCATGGCTCACTTGCCATTCTTTTATAGTTAGTGGGTCGAAATCTACAATACATATGAACAACTTGGGTTTAAAAAAAGTCTCTACAGGTTGTTGTAAAGTCACAGGCTTAACGTAATTTAAGGAATAACATAATTTATGGAATAGCCTGCCATCTGGTGCAATAAATATTGATTTATTTGAAGCATTCCTGAGGCAACTGGATTGATTACTCATCCAGAAAGAAAAAAAATACGCTAAACCCTGATTTACAGTGGACGATTATAAACAATAAGCTTGAAATGGAATTGGGTGATGGTATGGATTGGATGGACTGAGTTTGTTTTTTTTTAACATTTCTACATTGCAATTTTATGACAACTTCATAAGCACATTACTGTGTTTATTCAACTGACTTCAGAACTTAAGATGACAGTTTGTACTTCTTGAAATGTAATTCCCCTCCACAATAAGATAACATAGATGAAGGAAAACCCATAATTGTTCAAAGCCAAATGGAAGAAATGGGTTAAATGAAGTTTCCTTATTCACTCTTCAGTATGCTCCCCCTTAGGCTTTCCTTAGTCCCTTCCATATTCAAGACTGTAAATAAACAAGTATGCAACGTTTAAGATGCACTTCCTTACCTATTCGCTCTCACCAACAAATTGTCAGCTACTTTTAAAGCTGCTGAACCAATATTGCGGTGTTTAATTATTTTTTAGTATTTTATCAAAATGATTTTTAACATTCCCATGGTTAGATTGTCAAAAATAACAAATTCTAGCTAATCTAAGCTACTAATTATATCTGTTGTTCCATTGGCGGCGCCTCCTATCAAGGTTCTCAATCTGAAATAACAGTCAGAAGTCTCCTTTGCCACTAACTCCTTCAGGCTTGATCTTTTAGCTATGTTGAGAATTTTTTTCTAAGTAAATCAGGCAAGCCAACTTAGTCAAGTACTAGGTAAATAGATGTTGTTATGGAGCAACCACATTATTATAATTTCATTCTAAACTTGTTATAAAATGTGGGCAAATTGTGCATGGAAATAAAATCTATTTGTTAAGAATGAAATGGAGGCTACACAAATCTACAGAATACAGAATATTTTGCTTTGAGTACAGTTGAGTGGTGAATTGGGTGGCCATATTGTGGTTGTACAGGAAATTGAGGCTATTTTGGAACACTGCATTCAATTCTGGTCTCCTGGCTAAAGGAAAGAAGTGAAACTTGATAAGGTGTATAAAGTATTCACAGGAATGTTGCTGGGGTTGGAGGATTTGAGCTGTAGGGAGAGCCTAAATAGGCTGGAGTCACTTTGCCTGGAATGTTGGAGACTGAGTGGTAACCTTAAAATCATGAAGTACATGGAAAGGGTGAATAGCCAAGATCTTTTACCCAGGGTAGGGGAATTCAAAACTAGAGGGCATAGATTTAGGATGAGAGGGGTAAGATTTAAAAGGGACTTAAGGGGCAACTTTATCACTCAAAGCATAGTATGTGTATGGAATGAATAGCCAGAGGAAGTGGTGGAGGCTGCTACAAATACAACATTGAGAAGGCATCTGGATGGCTACATGAATAAGAAGAGTTTAGAGGGAATTGGGCTAAATGGTGGAAAATGGAACTAGATTAATTTAGGACATCTGGTCGGCAAGAACGAGTTGGACCAAAGGGTCTGTCTCCTGGGTTTTACTTTATAACTCTAAATACAGAGATAGGACAGGCAAAGGAGAAAGAAAAGGAAGGTGAAAACAAATCAATTTATTTGAATCGCTGAGTTCCTGAAAATAGATATTTCGATGTGATTAATATAATGAGCAACATCAATTTTGAAATGACATAACAAAAGCATTTCCAAAATTCTTACATACCGGATTTGGATTTTTTCTTGTACAAAATGATCATTGCCACTAACTGGCAGTATGATTTTATTTGGTTAATTGTCATTTGTTAAGAGTCCTCCACGAATAAAAGGTTGAAAGTCAAGCTCAGTATTGGGGTTCATGGATCACAAAGGTTTACTTTAGCATCTAAGATGGACTGAGTTTGCTGTAATAGCCTAATGGAGACTGCAAGATGCTGCAAAAATCTTTTTTGCCTGTTTGAGATTTGCTGCAAAATGCTATTCATGGTGTCATTTTCATCCAGATAAATCAAGTTGTAAGGTAAGTGATTCTCTGTATCACACTTGTTTTTTTTTAACCATGTGACTCTTCTACATATATTTTCACAGATTTGTATCTTTTGGCATTTGCTCAAAATTAAGAGTATGGTTATTTCCTTGTGTAGAAGAACTGTTGGCATTTGTTTTCGACAGCTTTAATTTGCATTCAAAAACAAATCATTCAAGTGATCCTTGATTTTGTGTTATCATATTTGCACTCATGCAAATATTTAACTGTTGTTTGATATCAATTGCACTTGAACAATTACAAATTTGTAATTTGACACCCCAGGTGATTATCAACTGGCAATATTGTCATCAACTAGCATCAAATGGAATATCACAGCACATAAACATTTACGGCTAACATAATTCAGTTATCTTCTGTGTTTAGATGCTGAACAAAAACAAACAAATTCAACTAAGTTCCCCTCATTAGTTGACATGGCCTAGCAAAGGCTCCAACAAGCTACAGTCACCACTAACCCAGATTCCTTTGCAACATTCCAGTTTAGTGATCCTGTACTGTTTTTTCCCTTCTACCTGGAGCTCACAGATCTATATGCTGCAGTGACTTCTGAATTTGGAAGCCATTAGCCATGGATTTTTTTGTGCCACCAATATGTTGTGTACCAGGTAGACAGTTTGAGAGGGCACTAGGGGTGTGAACATGTATGCCTCCCATTTTAGTTTCTAACAGTTTCTATTTTTGGATGGCAGCTACCCTATATAACCTCTTTCTGTTGATGGTTTCACTAGCTCTTCCTCCCAAGTTAATGTATCCAGTCAATCTCATTGCCTACCTAATCCTCAACCAGGAGACTTTTTAAGCATTAGAGGAATTTACGGAAATTGTGGGAACAATATAAGAATTATAAAGCAATAATCAATTTTACTAAGTATTGACTTGGCCTGAAAATTAAATATCCTCTGTCCCGCATAAAGTTCCCTCCAATTTTCCACCCTAAATTTGAGATCCCACTGGATTATGTTCCCTTTGTTCTCCTAGCTTCAATCCTATCCCAGATGTTGCCACGGGTCACCCACACCCCCATCCCGATTCTGCCCCTACGTGGCCCAGCTCTCAGGCTAGCAGCTATGCCATACGTTCTGGGGAGGGCAGGAATTGTAAGGGGTGTCAGAGGCTTGGGTAATGGGCATGAAGTTTGAACTGAAGAAGTCAGCATTTTTTTTATCCTGCAGAAAGAACTGCAAAGAGTCATTGCGCAGTAATCTAGAACATCTGTGAAATGAATCTGGGGCAACAGTGCTGGTAATGATGGCCATTATTGAATTTGACCTCGGTGGCACTTTCCACAGGAATTAACAGGGCAAGAAAGAGGAGGGTGAGAGAGAGAGAGAGAGACAGAGAGCTAGGGAGGGAGGTTATAGAGAAAGAGAGACAGACAGAGAGAAGGGAAGCGAGAAATTGTTGGGGGTGTGAAGGAGTGGGATGGGGTTGTTGAGATATTTGCACATTTCATGAGGCATCCATTGATGAGTGAGTTGGAACTCAACCGCAGCATCAAAAGCTCTTGTACAAACATCGGACGGCTGCCCAGCATTCAACACGATTAGGGTGAAGTAATGGGAGGTATGCAGCTAATTAAGAACTAATGAGGGTTCTGATGTTTTTAATGGTTCTCATAAATTTTTTTATGCTTGTTGGTTTTATGATTTATTGTTTTATTAGGTTTTATGGGTGGAACTTTCCCAGCATCTGAAGACACGGGCAATGACAAGAAAGCTGGGATAATATGGTGAGAATGGAGAAACAAAAGAGATTCTCAGTATTGAGAAGAAAGGATGAGATTTTCAGTTAAAGCTTCAATGATTGTATGAGGTTTTCAGTAGTTAGGAGCAAGAGGCTTTGTTGCTTGCATTAACATCTTATTATTGCTTAATGTCACCTCATTTATATGGAGGTTACTATTGTCCCAGGTGTTGGTATGAAATTAAACTTAAGAGTCAGATTGAAAACCCAGTAGCTAATGCTTCCTCTCAGCTCTGCTTGGACACAGCATAGCAACCAGCGTGCTGACACCATTCACAGCATTGACTTCCGGTTCCGTGTAGTTGGAAGTAAATTAGCCGGAATGCTGCTGATAACGGCAGCATGCTGTCATCTTCTCTGGGACTCCATGGTCAGTCCAACACTCCTCGGGGCTCTATGGGTAATGACTACTTGTGCCCACTATCCACAGAAGTCAGCACCAATAACGTGCCAGCCTCACCACAGTGTCATGGCACAATTCAGATAAACTTACAGTAGAGTTCAGCACTTCATCACTCTACTTTGAAGTTTACCAACACTTTCCACTGCAATGCTACTACCAGGTCATTTGGTGCACAGGGACAGGCCATTTCATGCATTGGGAACAGGGTGCATCTCAGGACACTTAGCTTGCTTTCTTAGCATTCCCTCAATTTGCATTTATTTGGATACTCATAGCACCTCTGCCTTGCCTTGCCTTGCCTTTTAGCGCAGAAATAAAGTCAGGCACCTTGTTATGCTTGAGAACACTGATCAGCCAAGGGGCAAATATGTTGTTGTACAGCATTATGCTGTGCCAATCTCTCACCTACAGGGTTTTGTTGGCAGCTTACTTAGCAAATACACTGCTTATGCATCAACCAAATGACCATGTCTGAAAGTCCTTAGTCCAGCCAAGACGAACTATGATCAGTCAGGGCCTGGTCTATCCTCTGTCAGGAGAGATGGTGAGATGTCCTGAGTGATTGAACAGGAAGTACAAAGAGCATGCAGAGTTAATAATTTGTAAATGGGCTGGATGTGAGCTGTTGAGGAAAGATGCTACTTGCAGTAGTGAGAGGGGTAGGCCATGTCTCCTAGTGGTTGATGTGACTGGTGGTAGACTTAGCGAGTGTGAGGTAGCAGAGAGAAGGTAGTGGCACTTACCTATGCAGAGCGTTAGTGCATGTCGAGTGGAAGGTTTTTTTTTGTACTGCATTTTCTTTCTCATATTACATGAGTGTAGCTGCTGGCCCAGCAATTAATGCCCATTCTGGTTTTCCTCAAGGAGGTGGTGATTGCTTCTTTCTTGAACTGTTGAAGTCCATGTGCTGTGGGTTGACTCTCAATTCCCTTTGGGAGAGAATTCCAGGATTTAGACCCAGCAACAGAGAAGAAACAGTGACATATTTCCAAGTCAGATTCGTGAGTGACTTTAGAAATTTGCTGGTGGTGGTGCTCCCTTCAGTCTGCTGCTCTTGTCCTCCTAGAGAGCAGTGGTCCTGGGTTTAGGAGCTGCTGTCTAGGGAGGCTTTATCAATTTCTGCCTCTTGTATATTGTGCTCACTGATGCTACTGAGCACCAGTGGTGGAGAGAGTGGATGTTCATGCATGTGGTACCGATCAAGCGGGCTACTTTGGACTGGATGGTGTCAAGCTTCTCGAATGTTGTTGGAGCTGCACTCATCCAGGTAAATTGGGAGTATTACCTCACACTCCTGACTTGTGTTTGCAGATAGAGGGCAGGCTTTGGGGAGTCAGTGGATGAGTTGCTTGCTATAGGATATCTTGCCTCTGACCTGGTTTTGTAGCCATTGTATTTATATAACCCATCCAGTTCAGGCCCTGGTCAATAATAACCCCAAAGGTGTTGATAGTGGAGCATTCAACTGTGGACGTCAAGGGGCACTTCTCTTTTGTTGGACAAGGGTATTGCCCAGTACTTGTATGGCACAAATGTTACTTGCCCCTTGTTAGCCCAAGCCTGGATATTGTCCAGATCTTGTTGCATTTGGACATGGGCTCCTTCAGTGTCTAAGAAGTTGTGAATAGTATTGAACATTGTGCAATTGTCACTGAGCATTCCCATTTCTGACCTTATGTTGGAGGGAAGGATATTGATGAAGCAGCTGAAGATGGCTCGGTCTAGGACATTACCCTGAGGACCTCCTGCAGAGGTGTCCTGGAGATGACTGACTTCAATAACCGTCCTTCTCCATGTCAGGCATGACTGCAAACTTTGGAGAGTTTGTCCCAAATACCTATTGATTCCAGTTTTGCTAGATCTCCTTGATGCCACACTCAGTTAATGAAAGTTTCACATCTTCGAAAGCTTCTTTTTAATGATTTGAAAGCTTTGGTTTAATGCCTAAATGAAATCCTTGGTACAAATTGGAGAGCTTCAATATTAATGGCTTAAGATGTCTTCCAGCACTCTTCATGTGTTTCATTAATTCCAAACAAGAACACTTGATGCCAACCGAGACCTGTACTATTTTAAGGGCATTGTTAGCAAAAACAATGTCAAAAATTTCTGGTACAGTTCTTCCACGTCTATATTGTTTCCAACACCCTTGAGATGAAAGCAAAATCTGATTAAATTTTACATCCAATTATCAAGAATAGATTTACTAATTTTGTTGCAGACAACAGAAAAAGAGAAAGCTTTCTCAATCATTCATTCTCTTTCATCGACTCTACAATTCAATTCAAAGGATACAGGAGAGATTTATTATTTATGATTATTTGGATATATCTTTCTTCGTGTGATGTTCAGAGATGGTTACCCAGTTTGTTAACTGTGGGAGAGAACATCGTATTTTACTCACTGTATTGTGAACCACAGTTACTGGTAGAGATAAAGGGCTGAAGCTTGTATTTTATTTGGGTAAGTCTAAGTTGCATTGAATTTTTGGAGAGTTTTTTTCACCCCAGTGGCCTGTGAGTTTTCTCACCAAACGTGCTCCATTAACTATCTAACCCCATGGTGTCCCTCGGGTTTGATTTGAGCCCTGTCTTACCACACCCTGTTCCAGAATGACTTGCCTCTCAGCAGGTTTCTTCCAAAACACAGGCATCCCTTGTGCCCATGCCATTCTTTGTTGCGCCACTATGCACCTGGGTGAGCACTGGCTTTCTGAAACTTGCCTAAGGATCTTTTTGCAAGTTGTTGGAAGAGGGAAAGATGACACCATAATTCTCAAACAGGGACCTAAATGTCTAGGTTCAGGGCCAAGTGCAGAGTATAGAGACCACACCAAAAAGCCCTAGCACGCTGGTCCAAGGTCAGCATCTGGGTCAGTGCCCTACCATTGTCTGCGGGAATGGCAATGCCATAAGAATGCCAATGGCCTCCTCTGCTATGACAGGGTAGGTGCCACATGCCTCCTCTCTGCCACCTTACACTCACTCTATCTCTGCCACATCTTACACCTCCCACCAATGTTCAAGCTAAGTTTCTTTCGTTACTGATGGCAGCAATGTCCCTCACTTGCTCTCATCAATCCCCTCAGGCTCCCACACCACAAATTCTGAAACAAATCCCAAGCTGGCTGAAGCTGCTGGCACTCCGAAACCTTCTGGAGATCAGGTACCTGCTCTGTCCCAGACAGGAGAGGCTCCTGTGGGGTCAGCGATCGGGGACTTCACCCAGATGCACAGGGAGGAACAAGAGCAGCAGACAGGGATGTGGGAGGCAATGGCTGTCATTGTCCTGAAGCTGCAGCAGTGCAGTGAGTCATGTGACTGTCTGTATCCGTGGATAGGTTGGCAGCTGGCATGGAGAGCCAGGCCCAGCACCCTCAGCGTCTCCTTGAGAGAGATACATCCAAAAATCCAGCTGTCAATGAGTAGCTCAACAATATTACAACAAAACAGCCATCTCCAACAATTGAGAATCTGACCATCTCACTGAATCTCTTTTGAGAACATACTTTGCGTTACCATTGACATGAAACTAAACAAGAGTAGCTTAATAATTGCTGTGACAATTGAGAATCTGACCATCTCACTGAATCTCTTTTGAGTACATACTTTGTGTTACCATTGACATGAAACTAAACAAGAGTAGCTTAATAATTGCTGTGACCACAAGAGTACATCAGAAACTAAGAATTCTGTGGTGAATAACTCCTTTTCAAGATTCCCAAAGCCTGACCAATATCTACAAGGCACAAGTTAGTAGTGTGATGGAATACTCTACACTAGCCTAGATTTGTGTGGCTTCAATTTGAGGAGCTCAACACATTCCACAACAAAGTGCCAAATTGATTGTTAGCCCATCCAGCAAATTAAATTTTATCAGCTTTCAAAGTTTTATACCTTTTGAGGATTTTTTGAATATGGGGTTGAGGTATAGTGTTGCGTTATTCTTTAGCCTTGTCACTGTACATTTTAATTCAGTTGGGTATTTTGGGTTCCTTTGCTGATAGCCACTGAGATGTCTGCAGGTAATGCTTAGTGAAGCTTGGAACGAAAAACAGAAAATGTCAACAGGTCTGGCAACATCTGTGGAGAGAAATAAGAGTTAACAGTTCTGAAGAAGGGTCACTGGACCTGAAACGTTAACTCTGTTTTCCACAGATGCTGCCAGACCTGCTGAGGTTCTCCAACAATTGCTGTTTTTGTTTCGGATTTCCACAATCTGCAGTTCTTTTGGTTTTTGTTTTTGTCTAGTGAAGTTTGGAGTGATCTGTGTAAGAGGATCAGAGTCAGATGTATTTGTTTTTGAGTGGCTTTAGGTCATAATCCTGTAGGGGATCTGGCTAACTATGTTAATTTCTTCTAAGAATGACTTTGTGCATCCTTTTCTGAATAGCTGCAATGGACTGGCATTGGTGCTTTTTGGCCTCTCTGACAGTGCAGATGCCCTATAATCCAATACTAGTTAAACAAAAGATGTAGTGATAACAAAGTGCGGAGCTGAAGGAACACAGAAGGCCACACAGCATCAGAAGAACAGGAAAGCTGACATTTCAGATTGGGACCCTTAACTCTGACTTCAGCATATGCAGTTCTTGCTATCCATATAGTGATAAGATCATTTTTGAGAAGCAATGGTGTTTCAGCTTCTGAAACATACACAGATTGCTGCAAGTTTCTTTCACAATATATCTGAGATATGTATCCTATTTCATATATGTCTGAATAAACATACTTAACTGTTTGACAGTATTATGATGTCAGATTGTAGCATCATTCATCGACAGATTGGGAGAGGCTGGTTTGTTTCGAGCAACATTAAGTCATCATTTCCACATTTATTGGGGTTAAGGCACATTCTATTCTTTATGGAGCAATTTTCAAGTTGCTCAAAAACATGAAATTGTGTGAATAGTATGGTTTATGATAACTGACAGTTCGTTAACAAAACCAAGCTTTAACTGCCAGGGCCAATGCTTTACAGCTGGTACCGTAAATCAACCTCATTATTGAAAGTTTCCATTCTTCTTGTTGTGGTAAACATTTAAGTGGGTTTTGTTTTTGGCACGTGGTCATCAGACGGAAGATGAAACACAGTTTGGATTTGATGGCAGTTTGTTCTGAAGAAGCTACCAATTCAAACATCAGTACAAGCTCTTTGACTACGTAATACTTCCACTAACTAATTTTTTTGATTCATTTCATGGGATGTGGGCGTTGCTGGCTGGCCAGCATTTCTTGCCCATCCCTAGATGCTCTTGAGAAGGTGATGGTGAGCTGCCTTTTTGAAATGCTGCAGGCCTCCTGCTGTGGGATGAGCCACAATGCTATTAGGGAGGATTTTGACCCAGTGACAGTGAAGGAACAGCGATTTCTTTCCAAGTCAGGATGATGAGTGACTTGAAGATGGTGGTGTTCCCATCTATCTGCTGCCCTTGTCCTTCTAAATGGAAGTGGTCGTGGGTTTGGAAGGCGTTGTCTGAAGATCTTTGATGAATTTCTGCAGTGCATCTTGTCGATAGCAGTAGCAGTGTGTACTGAGAGTCTGTGGTTAAGGGAATGAATGCTTGTGGATGTAATGTCAATTAAACTGGCTGCTTTGTCCTGGATGGTGTCAAGCTTCTTCTTTATTGTTGGGACTGCACTCATTCAGGTAAGTGGAGAGTATTCCATCACACTCCTGACTTGTGCCCTGTCAATGCTGGACAGGCTATGTGGATCAGGAGGTGAGTTACTCGCCACTGTATTCCCAGCTTCTGGCCTGCCCTGGCAGCCACTCTGTTAATGTGGTGAGTCCAGTTGAGTTTCTGGTCAATGGTATCCCCCAGGGTGTTGATAGTGGGGGATTTGGTGATGGTAACTCCATTGAATGTCAAGTGACAGTGATTAGATTGTTTCTTATTGGTGATGGTCATAGCCTGGCATTTGTGTGGCACAAATGTTACTTGCCACTTGTCAGCCCAAGCCTGGACATTGTCTGGATCTTGTTGCATGTGAACATGGACTGCTTCAGTATCCGAGGAGTCATGAATGGTGCTGAACACTGTTCAACCATCAGTGAACATCCCCACATCTGACCTTGTGATGGAGGGAAGGTCATTGATGAAGCAACAGAAGATGATTGGGCCGAGGACACTACCCTGAGGAACTCCTGCAGAGATGTCCTGGATCTGAAATGATAGATCTCCCACAGCCACGACCATATTCCTGTGTGTCAGGTATGACTCCAACACCAGTGTTTGCTCCCGATATATCTGTTGATTCCAGCCTTGGTAGGGCTTGTTGATGCCGCACTCGGTCGAAGGGTTATCAAGGGTTGTCACTCTAACCTGACCTCTGGAATTTAGCTCTTTTGTCTATGTTTGAAACTGGGCCGTAATGAGGTCAGGAGCTGAGTGGTCCTGGTGGAACCCAAACTGGGGGTCACTGAGCAGGTTATTGCTGAACAGGTGCTACTTGATAACACTGTTGATGACACCTTCCACCACTTTACTGATATCGAGAGGAGATTGATGAGGTGGTAATTGGCAGGTTTGGATTTGTACTGCCTTTTACATGCAGGGCATACTTGGGCAATTTTCCACAATGTCAGATAGATGCCCATATTATAACTGTACTGAAACAGCTTGGCTAAGGGAGCAGCAAGTTCTGGATCACAAGTCTATAGTACTATTGCCGGAATGTTGTCAGGGCCTGTAGCCTTTGTAGTATCCAGTGTCTCCAACTGTTTCTTGATATTTCATGGAGTGAATCGAATTGGCTAACGACTGGTATCTGTGATGCTGGGGACCACTGGAGGACGCTGAGATGGATCATCCCCTTGGCACTTCTGGCTGAAGATTGCTGTGAATACTTCAGCCTTATCTTTTACGCTGATGTATCGGGGTCTTCCATCATTGAGGATGGGGATATTTGTGGAGCATCCTCCTCCAGTGAGTTGGTTAATTGTCTATCACCATTCATGACTGGATGTGGCAGGACTGCAGAGCTTAGATCTGATTTGTTGGTTGCGGGATCGTTTAGCTTTCTATCACCTTGCTGTTTATGCTGATTGGCGTGCGTGTAATCCTGTTTGGTGGTTTCACCAAGTTGATGCCTCATCGTCACGTATGCCTGGTGCTGCTCCTGGCATGCTCTCCTGCATTCTCCATTGAACCAGGGCTGACCCCCTGGCTTAATGGTAATGGTTGAGTGGGGGATAAGCTGGGCCATGAGCTTACAGATTGTGCTAGAATACAATTGTGCTGCTGTTGAAGGCCCACAGTGCCTCATGAATGCCCAGTCTTGAGTTGCTAGATCTTTGTGAAGCCTGTGCCATTTGACACGGTGATAGTGCCACACAACAGAATGGGAGTTATTGTCAATGTGGAGGTGGGACTTTGTCTCCACCAGGACTCTGTGATGGTCACTCTTACTGATACTGTCATGGACAGATGCAACTGCAGCTGGCAGATTGGTAAGGACAAGGTCAAACATGTTTTTCCCTCTTGTTGGTTCCCTCACCACCTGCCACAGACCCAGTCTTACAGCTATGTCCTTTAGGATCCGACCAGCTCGATCAGTCGCACTGCTGCCAAGCCAGCTTCGGTGGTGGACATTGAAATCACCCACCCAGGGTACATTCTGTGCCCTTGCCATCCTTAGTCCTTCTTCTAAGTGTTACTCAACATGGGGAGTACAGATTCATCAGCTGAGGGAGGATTATATGTGGTCATCAGCAGGAGGTTTCCTTGCCCATGTTTAACTTGAAGCCATGAGACTTCGTGGGGTCCGGTGTCAATGTTGAGGACCCCCAGAGCAACTCCTTCCCAACTGTATGTCACTGTGCAGCACCGCTGCTGGGTCTGTCCTGCCAGTGAGACAGGGCATATCCAGGGATGGTGATGGTGGTGTCTGGAACATTGTTTGTGAACGTCAGCTGGGTTTCTGGATTGATAGTCTAGCGTTAATACCACTAGGCCATCACCTACCCAACTTCTCAAATCCTTAATAAATAAGAATAATTATTTTTCTGTTAGCCAATCCCTTGTGTCTGACGCCTTGATCTTTATCTAATGAGTAAGAGCAATGTCAAGAAAAAGTATTAACATTCATCTCGTTTTGTCAGGGAGAATTCTAGCTTATCATTATCCTGTATAGCCTGACTTCATTTCAGATTGGTCTTGCTCACATTTTTACTCGATGCCCCCTTGTATTGGATTCTCTCATCAGTGGCAATAAGGGGGCAAATTTTCCAGTCTCTAGATCATCCAAATTTGTTCATACAACTAAAGGTGCAAATTGGGATCCCAACCTCTCTGGAAATTGCCTGGGAAGCCTGATCTCCCAAAGGCCAATTCACCTGTTCCACAAGACCCTGTGCACTGTCTCTGACTTGAAGCTGGAAGTGGAGACTTCAGAGGGGAGTGAAGCTGAGATGAAATTAGAAGTTGAAACGTTACTATGAGAGTCCAGAAGGCAGGGGAAACGTTGGCTAGATAAGAAAGAAGGTTTTGGCATGGATAAATGGAACAAAAACAGAAGTTGCTGGAAAATCTCTGCAGGTCTGGCATCATCTGTGAATTCAGAAGCAGACTTAATGTTTCAGGTTCAGTGGCCCTCTTTCAGAACAGATTTAGTGTAGATGATAAAGATAAGGTGGGGGATGGGGATGAAGTAAACAACAGATGGAGATCCCTTCTGACCTTCTACTGTCTGATGTTTGACATTATGTACTTGGCAAACCTTTTAGTTTTATTCCTCTGATCTCCCAACTTAATGATTTCAGCCACTACATGATGTTAAAATCTTCTCCCATGGCTTTTGCCTGTATCTGTTTCTTTGGATAATAGACCTCTCCGCGTCCCACAGATGCATTCACCCACCTTCAACACTCTCCCTCCACCTGCATTCCTCCCTCTGGCCTTTTACCTGCATTCAACCTGTTCCTTGAGTATGGTAGACATGACATTGTTCACCTTAACTTATCTGCCCCTCCCTTACCTACTCAGACCTATCTCCTTCTGAACTGACTGCACTCCATGCTTTCAGATCCAACCCTGACTTTGTTATTAAGCCTGTTGGCAAGGTTGATGCTATTACTGTTGTCTAGTGTACTGACTTCTACATTGCAGAGGCTGAGTGCCAGCTTTCAGTTACCACCTCCTTCCTCTACTGGACCATGACTGCTCCATAGAACACCAAGCCATTGTGTCTGCACTGGTCATAATCCTATTTTGTGTAGCGATTGCTTCCCCCCTACTGCATTAAGGCTCATAATCTCCCAACCCTGCACAACTCGCCCTTACCTCCTTTCCAAGATCCATATACAGGACTGCCAGGGAAGACCCATTGTTTTGGCCTGCTCCTGCCCCACGGATCCCTTCTCTTCCTATCTCAACTCTGTTTGCTTTTCCCTTGTCCTTCCCACTTGCACCCACAATCCTTCTGATGCTTTACATCAGTTTCAGAATTTCCAGACTTGACTGACCCAATATGTTTTGACTGTTTTGTCAGTCAAGAATTTATCCACCTCTGCCTTAAAATAGTCAATGATCTTGTCCCTAAAAGTATTGTGACAGTTGCAATATGGGGAATATGGCAGCTAATTTATACGCAGCAAACAACAAGGTAATGAGGATAATTTATAACCAGGACATTGAGAAAAGTTGTCCTGCTCTCCTTGAAATAGTGCCATGGAATCTTTTATGACCATCTGAGAGGGCAGGTTGGAATTCAGTTTAACTTTTTTCTTGTGAAAAATCAGAACCTCTGACAGTGCAGTGTGGTCCTCACTATTGCATGAGGAGTCAACTGAAAATATGTGGTTAGTTTCTGGAGTGGGCCTTGAACCCACAATCAGCTTGATCTGGGCATGAGCACTAACACTGACCCACATTGACAACTGAAATATACACTTGTACAAATAGTATAGTGAATGCAAACCTGTCTGTGGCTCAGAATGTGGCCAGATAATGTCTAAAACCAATCTAAACCATGTATTTCAAATTGTGGCGTAGCTGTTATGACTTTAAAACAATCTGTGGAGTAATGACATACTCTGATAGTAATATAACAAAGAGCTGCCAATTGTTTGGAAATGGTTTTATAGTAAATGGGCTGATGACATTACATTACTTCTGGCTCTACTTCAGGAAAATGTCTCTTTATAAAAAGCTATGTTGAACATTTTCCTGGTAAAGTTATCAAATGATTATATACTTTACTGACTGCAGCTATAATACAGATTGTTTGTCCCAACTTTTGCCCATAGAAACAAATGGAAAATATGGAGGAATGTTACTAAATCAATTTCCTTCAAATTCTTAAAAGTAGGTTAATGTTGTTCTGTAACTGGCTGACATAGAAATATTCATTACTGTACTGCAATGAACAATAAGAATAAGGACAAAGAAAGCTACTTATTGGTGTATCAACAAAGTCACATAGAAACTTGCTTTATTATAATGTCAGAGGGTTAATTGCAAATCAAAGGACAAAGTAACAATATTCGTCATTTTTATGTTGAACTGTGATAAGGAAGCTAGTTGCCTAAACGGTGAGGTTATTTTGGGTAATTTTGAGGCCACTTTGTAAATTCCCACACTGGTCAAAGGAGGAACTTGTGTAACCACTAAAAACTAAATATTGTACTGAAGAGAACAGCATGAAGCTAACTTCAGGAGTTTGACCCAATTAAGAAGCCATGTTACAGTTTCACTTTAAGCCACTTAAAGATACTAAAACAGATCATTGTGAAATTTGCCCTCATTGCCATTGTTGACACCTCTGGGTATTTTGCTACCTCTGTTAGTATGAAGTACACGGTAAGTGTTGTTTGAGGTAGTTACTAACGCCATTAATTCTCTTTTGTCTGTATTGAATTTAGAGCCTGACTAATGATCAGTGTCAGAGGATAGATCACTGGTGCACATAACCAGAACAGGAACTTATTTTAGTTATCAAGATGATAGAATAAAAGTAAAATTTACATTTCTGTCATGAGTAATTATTACTGACTTTCAAAAGCTGTATCCTGAACTATTGGAAGGCATGTGTAGAACTCCTATCTAAATCCAAAACCTATACGATTTCATCAAATCTGGAGCTCAATATTGCTCAACATTAAGTTTTTTTAGAATTACATTATAGGGTACAGAAAGGGGAACTGTGTTAAAGAGGTCAGATTAAAGGAAACTAGTTAAGGAGGAGATGGACTGTCCAAGTGGCAGAGAAGTTTGGGCAAGGAATTCCAATAGTTGAGGATCTGTACAGCTGAATATAAGAAGTTAATAAATTTAACATTTACTGTGGATTTCATTACTATGGACAGATTGTGATCGAGACATTTTCAGTTCAATTCAGGTTTGACTATGAACAAGTATACAATATTAGCACTTATGTTAGACTAATACACATTTTTTATGGGCATTATATTGTAAAGCTACTGAGATGTTGATATTTTGCATTTATAGCAAATGTGCTGAAGAGCTACAATGGATTGGACACAAGTACATTATTGTGATGGAAATACTTAAAAGGGAAAGATTTGTTTGATTGGTACCTGCTCAGCACAGTATTATACAGACTACATTGATTCTCTGGGGATAGACAGGATTGTGGGCCATTGTCAAATGGGGGCTGTGCGTGGATTGAAGCTACGCTCCATGAATACGTTTTTTTCTTTTATCTTTTGAAATTGCTACCATCCAAAGCATGACTTGAGAGGATGACCAACCAAATGCCAAATAATGTAGAAAAGGTCTGTGAATGTGGCTTTATAGTGGTATAGGAGGAAGAAAAGTCCAAATTAGTTCAAGAGGAAAATAAACAATGTCCCTCTTTACATAGAATAGGATAGCACAGCACAGTGCAGGCCCTTCGGCCAATGATGTTATGCTGACCTATTATCCCACTAAGATCAAACTACCATACATGCCCTACATTATACTGTCAGCCACGTGCCTATCCAAGAGTCACTTAAAAGTCTCGAAAGTATCTGACTCCATTACCACTGACAGCAGTGCATTCCACACGCCCACCACTCTCTGTGTGAAGAACCTACCTCTGCCATCTCCCCTATACATTCCTCCAATCACCTTAAAATTATGCCCCCTCATAACTGTCATTTGCACCCTCTCTGGCTATACACTCTATCTATGACTCTCATCATCTTGTGCACCTCTATCAAATCACCTCTTGTCCTCCTTCACTCCAAAGAAAAAAGCCCTAGCTTCCTCAACCTTTCCTCATAAGACCTGCCCTCCAGTCCAGGCAGCATCCTGGTAAATTTCCACTGCACCCTCTCTAACACTTCCACATCTTTCCTATAATGAGCTGCCTGGAACAGAGCACAATATTCCAAGTGTGGTCTAACCAGGGTTTTATAGAGCTGCAGCATAACCTCGCAGCTCTTGAACTCAATTTCCCTGCCAATGAAAGCCAACACACCATGCACCTACTTTTTGCTGCTTATAACTTGCAGGATTATGCCAATTTTACTAGTTTTACTTCTTGCTGTTGAATTTATCTATGGATTAATGATCAGCATTTGGCTTATAAGTAAACGATTGTTTTACAAAGTACTCACTGAAACCTTGTATTCCTGAACTGACATGGAATGATTTGTGGAAGTACTGGGCAACAAGTTGGGATCACTAGTGCCCATTATTTGAGTGGCACGGGTACTTCTGGAAGCCAAAATTGGCCCACAGCACCTAATGAATGTCCAAATTTGATGAGTCAGATTGTTCTGAAAATGATTTCATTTTTCATGGCCACAGTATCAAACAGATTTGTCAACAATCACAGTGTGCAATGATCCCTCCTACTGATAATGTCATGGATGGACACATATACAATAGGCAAACTGGCTAGGACAGGGTCAAGTGTCTTTTTCTCTCTTGTTGATTCCTTCGTGATCTGCCACAGCCCCAACTAGCATTTATATCTTTCAGGGTGCAGCTATCTCAGTCACTGGTGAGATAAGATGTACACAGGGATGATGATGGTGGTATTGGAATGTTTTCTCTAATGTATGATTAAAACTGTTAGCCAATTGCTTGACCAGTCTATGAGACAGATTGCACAATTTTGGTGTAATTTTCTTTTCCATGTTGTTAGTACAGAGAGCTGGGTTTGCGTAACAGACTATTTGTTTTGTAATTGTTTGGTGCAACTGGAGGCTTGCTAGGCCCTTTAAAATCAACCATGTGGCAGGAATCATGTGCAGGCCTGATCAGCGAAGGGTTGCAGATTTCCTTCATCGAACCAACTAGGTTTTGACAGCATTAGCTCATGGGCACCACCACTGAGACTAGCTTTTAATTCTGGATTTTCTTATTTGAATTCAATTTCCCAATTTATTTAAGTAAAGCATTTGATAAGGTTCCCCATGGTAGACTCATGCAGAAGGTAAGGAGGCATGGGCTAGGAGGAAATGTGGAAGATTGGATTCAGAATTGGCTGACCCTTAGAAGACACAGGGTGGTAGTGGACAGGAAATATTCAACATGGTGCTCAGTTATGAGTGGTGTACCACAAGGATATGTTCTGGGTCCTCTTCTATGTGTAATTTTTGTAAATGATTTGGATGAGTGGGATTACTAAGTTTGCGGATGTTACAAAGGTGGGTTGAGTTGTGGGCAGAGTGGAGGGCTGTTCAAGGTTACAAAGGGACATTGATAGGATGCAGAGCTGGGCTGAGAAGTGGCAGGTGGAGTTTAACCCTGAAAAGTGTGAGGTGATTCACTTTGGAAGGGCAAACTTGAAAGCAAAATACAGGGTTAACGCAAAGATGCTTGGCAGTGAAGAGGACCAGAGGGATCTTGGGGTTCATGTTCAACATTCCCTGAAAGCTGACACCCAGGTGGATGGAGTTGTTAAGGGGAATAGGGTGTGTTAGCTTTCATTAACAGAGGGATGGAGTTCAAGAGCTGTGAAGTTATGCTCCAGCTATACAAAAGCCTTGTTCAGCCACATCTGGGGAATTGTGTCCAGTTCTGGTCGCCTCATTACAGGAAAGATGTGGAGATGTTGGAAAAGGTTTAGAAGAGATTGACCAGGATGTTGCCTGGAATGGAGGGAAGGTCTTACGAGGAAAGGTTGAGAGAGCTAGAGCTTTTTTCTCTTTAGAATGGTGAAGGATGAGAGGTGACTTGATGGAGGTGTGCAAACTGATCAGAGGTATAGACAGAGACTTTTTCCTAGGGTGGAGGTAGCAATTATGAGGGGGCATAGTTTTAAAGTGAGTGGAGGTAGATATAAGGGAGACATCAGAGGTATATTTTTTATTCAGAGTAAGGTAGGGGCATGGAATGCATTGCTGGGGAGCTTGGTGGAGTTGGCCTCATTAGGGGCATTTAAGTGGCTGTTAGATAGGCATATACATGATAGTATAAGGTAGGGGTGGAAGTTAGGTAGACCTTAGGATTAGGGCAAAAGTTTGGTACGACATTGTGGGCCCAAGGGTCTGTACTGTGCTGTACTGTTCTATGTTCTACTGCCAAGGTGGGAATTAAACCCATGTCCCCAGTGCATTAGCTTGAGCCGTTGTGTTACAAGTATAAGTACACTATCACTATACTACTGCCTTCAATTTGAAATCACATACCGACAAAGAGGAGGAAGAAAGACTGGGCTAAGAGAGAAAGAAAGAAGGTTAGAAAATGTTTTAATTTGATATTTGTGAAAATGCTTATAATAAATAAAACCTGAATAAATTAGACTCCCTTGAAATAGTTTATTTTCAGTGTTAGAGAAGTTGAATGTCAGTAATCAACAATGATGATATAATGTAAAGGTATTTGATGTTCAGATTGCTGGACTCAAATATCTGTCATGAGCTCACTAGTATACAAGGACAGCCACCTCAGGCAATTCAACGCATTTCAATGGAGGATGAAACAGCAAACAGTAGTTTTCTGTGGAGCAGCGTACTTCAGGCAAAAACTTTTGGATTTTATTATTTAACCGTTAACGTATCCCTCATCTGAAGTTGCTATGCCACTTATATTAAATAACTGCCAGGCCACCAGCCCATTGTTGTGTTAGTGGAAAAATCTGTACCGATGCTACTCTGTGACTCTGAGGAATGGTCACCAGACCTGAAACATTAACTCTGATTATTTCTTCACAGATGCTGCCAGATCTGCTGAGTTTTACCAGCATTTTCTGTTTTTGTTCCTGATTCACAGCATCCATAGTTTTTTTGGTTTTTACTCTGTGACTTGCTTTTCATCATCTCCCCTAATTGACAGTTTATTTAGTCATGCGTGGCAAATTGATTAACAGAATCGATTGAGCCCAATTTGTATCATGGATTGAGACTCGTTTATTTTCATTAGAAGCTTGTCATTAACTAAAATGCTTTTGTTTTCCTTAATTAAGTTAGAAATTAATTTCCTGAGGGGACACAAATAGAATGAGATTGGTGTTTGCGATAAAGAGATGAAACAAACGGAAGATTTGAATTGCGATTAAAACCTTAATTCGGAAATGAATAGGTTTTGGAACAGATGCTGGAAAATTAAATGGATGGCTGAGTAAATTTTTAAATGAACTTCAAACCCCAGGTTATTAATTTTGCAACATTTCCTGCAGCATACTGAGTTGTGGGATAAATCAAAGATCAACGATCACAAATCCTGAAAAGTACAAGTCTGTGAAGAATAAAATACAGAAAGCTGAAAAATCAACAAAAAGTTCTCCTCCGCAACCACTTCCTATATCCCACCATCCTCAACTTGCCCCTGTGTAAAGCCAGGGGATGAATTTTCCCATTCTTTAGTGAAGCGTCTGTTTGGGTAGGATTCATACCAGTGGCCCACTATTACCCATGGAAGTTTTCCTCATGCTCTTCTGCTCATTAATTATTCAACAGTTGTCTCTTGTACCCATCACAGGGAATTATGTAGCAGGAGAATTGGAGGTGTACATGATGCAGCAACTTTGTGACGTTCAGGATGCTGGAACCATAGCTTCACAGCACTTCACATGCTACAAGCTGGGAACTGGCCCTTACGCTAAGCCCTCCAACCCATTCAAACTTAAGAAACGGTGCAAAATAGGAACCCACTACCCTGTTTCTCCAACTGTGACCTGGCCAGTCCACATGAGAACGCAATAGTTGGAGTGAGAAGGAAACTAGTGCCATCCACTCTGAGCTCAGGCTCACCTTTCTGAGAAGGAAGCCACTCAACTTGTGGAGGATAACCTAGCAAGAATTTCACCTGCATCCACTCAGAACCATCATTTGCGTGCTTCTGCAGATGATCAGGAAGAAATACATAAGGTGACTGTCACTAAGAGGACTGCCAAAGACCAGGCACCTGATTAGCCTCAGACAGAAGACAATCCCTTGGTCTTTGTCATTTATGGCCTCATCAAAATGCAGAGAAATGATCAGAAGCAGTGGGCAGGTTATCGGAGACAGTTCGTAAACTGGTTTTTACTTAACAAAGGCTGTAAGGAGAAGCCTGGGAACTGTAGACCTGTGAGCCTGTTATCAATGGTGGGTATATTGTTGGAGGTGTTTCTGAAAGATATGATTTTTGTACATTTGGAGAGGGAAGGACTGATTAGCGATAGTCAGCTTGATTTTGTACAAGGGAAATCATGTCTCATAAACTTGAATGAGCTTTTTGAGGGAGTAACAAAAAGACTGATCAGGGCAGAGCAGTAGACATTGTTTACTTGGACTTATTAAAGCCTTTTATAAGGTTCCACATGATAGACTAATTAATAAAGTTAGATCACATGAGATTCAGTGTGAACTTGCCAATTGGATACAAAATTGTGTTTAAGGTAGGAGTCAGAGGGTGGTGATGGAAGGTTGTTTTTAAGACTGGAGAGTGATGATCAGAAGAGTTCCACAGGGATCGGCATTGGGTCAACCCTTGTTTTGTCATTTATCTAAATTTTTTGAATGCAAATATAGGAGACGTTATTACTAGGTTCATGGATGGCAACCAAATTGCTGATCGAGTGGGCAATGAAGAAGATATCCAAGATTACAAAGAGATCTTGATCAATTGGATCAATCGACTGAGGAGTGGCAGATGGAATTTAACTTGGATAAATGCGAAGTATTGCATTTTTATACAACAAACAAGGAAGAATCTTACACAATTAATTGTAGGGCCCTGGTTGATGGTGTTGAACAGAGAGACATTAATCCTAGGGTGGCAAAGGCCTAGTGGAATTATCAGTGGATATTATTCTTAAGACCCAGTAGTGTTCTTGGAACTCTGGTTTGACTCTTGCCATGGAGAATGTTGGAATTTGAATTCAATAAAAAAAAACTGGATGTAAGAGTCTAATGATGACCATGAATCCATTGTCGTTGTTGGAAAACCCATTTGGTTTACCCATGCCCTTTAGGGATGGGAACTGCCATCCTTACCTGGCCTCGACTACATGTGACTCCAGACGCACAGCAACGTGATTGACTCTTAATTACCTTCTGGAATGGGCAATAAATGCTGGCCAAGCCAGCAATGCCTGCATCCCATGAATGAATAAAAGAATCCTGCACCTTTGTATGTACATGTTCACTGATTCTCTGAAAATATCTGCTTTTGTCTCTTGATACCTGTCATATCTGGAGATGTTATAACTGTTTGAGAGATGAGCCACCTTTTCAGACATCTCAATAATGAAAGGCATTGCTCATCTCTCACAAGCAATCTCCCTGAATGCAGATGGCCTCAAGTGTTCAGGATACTTGAACCATCACGCAGCCTAAGGCGGTGCACTTTGTTTGTAGCATCATCAATGTCTCCATTATTGTGTGGGATTGAGCCAGGTTCTGCCCTGTACAAAGCATCCACGCTAACACCAACCCTGTGAGTGGGAGCACAGAAGCAGTGATATTCCACACAGCTCTGTTGGCAATGTTTCATTCTGTCGCTGTCTTCAAGGAGTGCATTGTCATTCAAGGCTGAGAAGTATACAATAGGCCTGCTGGGATAAGCTGCAGAAAGCACTCCCTCTCTCAGTATAAATGCTGTTCTATAGGATGCTCAAAGCATTTCAGGGCACTTTAGTGGTCTATATGAATTCTGAAACTTTTGGTGAACCAATGATGGAAAGGTGAAAAGGAGCTTGCTCACAATTTCTCACAACCTGCTGCCTATCGTGAGGGACTGCATTGCATCTCATTCAGTACCCGTCTGCTGACAGAAGCCCCAAAGCCACTGATCATAGGACCCTTATAGTGCAGAAAGAGGCCATTCAGTCCATCAAGTCCGCACTGACCCTCCAAAGATGCATCTGGGTGGGATGCTGATTAACAATTGCCCCAAGCAGGGCCTCATGCACAAATCATTGCATCCTGCCCCCGAAGAGAGAAGCAGTAACCTCTTCTATCCACTCTACATAGGGTGAAAGCCATTTTGTTTCCTTTTTGCGTAGTTGTGTTTGATGCAATGATGACAAGATTTTAATTCTGTGTCCTTGTAAGAGACTTGCAGTCTCCACCTGAGACTAACGATAATTCCCCCTTTTCTTCATGTTCCCTTTTATATTTCTGCCCCTGCCTCCTGATTACCTTCCAGCTCTTCATTGGAATAAGGCTAATTTTTCCTATTTACCTCCAATCCCGTGGCTTTTGTAGTTACTATGTCCTTGGTAGGTGTAAACTCTTCTTGTATTGAAGCTAGGATGATGGTAAATTGTGCACAGGAGAGTGGAGAAGAAGTTGACTACAACTAAGCTACTCCGGTATTGCTGGCTAGCATATATTCCCCATTCCTTGATGCCCTGAGCACAGTTAAGAGTTAATCATATTGCAGTGGGTCCAGCATCACGTGGAGGCCAGACCAGGTAAAGTTTTCAGATTTCCTTCCCTGTGGGAGAGTAGTGAGCCAGATGGACTTTTTCAACAATTGGCAATAGTTTCACAGTCATCATTAGACTCTGAATTCCAAATTTTTATTGAATTCGAACTTTACCATTTGCCACAATGGGATTCAAACCTGAGCCCTCAGGAAATTACTTGAGTCTCTTGAGTCTAGCGATAACACTACTAGGCGGTTGCAACTCCCCTCCTTTTATGAAAGCAGAACCAAAATATGTATTTAATTAGTCTGCCATCTTTGCTCCCCATTATAACTTGCTCTGTTTCTGACTGTAACGGGCATTTGTCTTCACTAATCCTTTTCCCTCCACATACCTGTAGTAGCTTTTACAGTTTGCATGTTCCCCACAAGCGTACTCTACTTTGTCGTCTTCATCCATCATTTTGAACTCGTTTGCTATAATCTAAATTATTTGCCATCCTCAGATCTGCCTTTGTTTTAGACCAACATCTACGCCCCTTTCCTCTGACCCATTACTATCCCTAATGTTACTAAGGGTCATGCCATCTTGCCCATTTTCTGTTTGTGCCAAACAGGAATGGACAATTGTTGCAGTTCCTCCATGCACTCCTTAAATGCTTGCCATTGACTATCCACCATCACCCCTTTAAGTAACTTATCCCAGTTTATCACAGCCCACTCACATTGCGCATCATTGCAATTTACTTTGTTTAAATTCAGGACCCTAGTCTCACAATTAACTATGCAATTCTCCATTTTATTGAGTCCAGTAGATAATCCCATCGTTGGTATAAATACACCAGGTTGCCTGGCGGACTAACGGCTACTTTCTTAGTGAAATAATTACAAATGCAATCCTTACAGAGCAATAATGTATCAGACCAATAGTTTATTGTGAAAGTTGATTGGAACCTCTGAATAAAATTTTATGACATCCAATGTTACACCTAAATTGTAACTAGTTGACCTTCCCTTGACCGGTTAGGCTGACATCTGTAGGAGGAAAAATGCTGGAGTAGATTATGAAAGATTTAATAGCAGAACATTTAGAAAACAGTGACAGGATTGTAGAGAGTTAGCATGGATTTACAAAAGGGAAATTCTGCTTGACAAATTTACTGGAAATTTTTGCATGTTACTAATAGAGTTGATAAGTGGGAGTCAGTGGATGTGGTTTACTTGGACTTTCAGAAGATTTCCAATAAGGTTCCATGTAAGGGACTAGCATGCAATACGAAAGTGCATGGGATTGGTTACTGACATAGAGACATGGTTGATACAGGAAACATGGAGCACAAATAAATGAGTCATTTTCCAAATTGAAGCCAGTGATTGGTGGAGGTATCACAGGGATGAACGTTTGGACCCCATTGATTCACAATATATATTAATGATTTATTTGAGAAAACAAAATGTAGCATCTCCAAGTTTATAGGTGATATAAAGCTGAGTGGAAGCATGAACAGTGAGAAGGATGCAGAAATGCTTTCGTGTGATTTGGACAAGTTCAATGAATGGGCAAATGTGTGAAAGATGAAATAAAATGTGGATAAATATGAGGTAACAAGGTGTAGAGCTGGATAAACACAGCAGGCCAAGCAGCATCAGAGGAGCAGGAAGGGGAAGGGTCTAGGCCCGAAACAGCAGCCTTCCTACTCCTCTTATGTTGCTTGGCCTGCTGTGTTCATCCAGCCCCACACCATGTCATCTCAGATTCTCCAGCATCTGTAGTTCCTACTATCTCTGGATAAATATGAGGTTATTCACTTTGGCAGCAAAGATAGAAAGGCAGATTATTACCTGAATGGCCATAGATTAGAAAAGGAGGAGGTGCAATGAGACCTGGGTGCCCTTGTCCATCAGTCAATGAAAGTAAGCATGTCGATGCAGCAGGGAGTGAAGAAGGTAAATGGTATGTCAGCTTTCATAACAAGGTGATTCAAGTACAGGAACAGGGATGTCTTGCTGCAGTTATACAGGAGCTTGGTGAGACCGCACCTGCAGTATTCTGTGCAGGTTATAGTCTACTTTTTTGAGGAAGGATGTTCTGTCTATGAAGGGATTGCAACAAAGACTTAGCAGAATGATTCCTGGGATGGCAGAACTAACATATGAAGGGAACCTGGATTAGTTAAGAATATATTCATTAGACTTAGAAGAACAAGGGGTGAGGGGGAAGCAAACATGGATTTCATAGAAACCTATAAAATTCTAGCAGGCCTAGATGGCATAAATGCCAGAAGCATATTTGCAATGACTAGAAGTCCAGAACCAAGCGTCACAGTGTAAGAATACAAGATGGTCCATTTAGGACTGAGTCGAGGAGAAATTTCTTCACCCAAAGAATAGTGAGCCTGTGAAATCCTTTACTACAGAATGTGTTTGAGGCCAAAACATTGAATGTTTTCAAGAAGGAGTTAGATATCCTTCTCTGGGCTAAAGGGATCAAAAGGTATGAAAAGAATACTAGGACAGGATACAGAGTTGGATGTTCTGCCATGGTCATGTTACATGGAGTAGTGGGCTCAAAGGGCTGATTGACCTATTCCAGTTTCTATGCCCATAACACACACAAATTTTTTTTTTAGTAAGTGGGGTTTTTGTTTCATCAGTCTGCAAAGAATTTATGTATGTCTCTGTCTGGTATGCTAAAGCTATTATTTCACATCTGTAGCTTGGCCCAGCTGGAACAAAAGATAATGAAATATGCTAACGCTTGTGAAATGTGTGGTTCTGAATAATATTCTGCCCCAGCAATGACCTTAAAGGCTGTTTGGAAAGTGTTAATTTCCTGCAATCATAAACTATTCAGATTGTTTAAAATACATTAAAGGGTTTCCCAGAAATAAGGTTAAGCTCTTCCATGTATACTTCCTTTCTAATTGAGATGTTATGGATACCAATGACCTACCTCAGGTTCAAGAGAGGAACATGATTATTTTTCTTTGTAATTCTTCTGATAGATAGCTTTGTAGCCAAATTTAATGCTGTATTTGGCATCAAAGGCTCAACGACCTGACTGAAACACACAGGTTATTAACCTCACCAGATGATGTGCATATGAATAGGGAGGAATTGCGTTTAATAATAACTTTGTGTTGAAAATTGCTGTCTGTGCAGGAGTTGTATCTTTGCTGTTATTGACATTTAGAAGGCTTGGTACAGCCTGTTCATATGGAGCATTGTTCTTTTGCATTTTTAATGTCAAATAAATCTTTAATAAAAATAAATTTGCATGTCAGTTTAGAATACAAGTCACTACTTGATAAGTTGAAGTGCAGATAATCTAACAGAGTCAAGATTATTTGGTGGCTCAAACCATAATGAAAGCCAGAGGACGTTGAAAAGGGTTTTTTGCTTAATGCACCTAGATGTTGTTTGACTCTAGTTCACAGTCTATTTATGTGACAAGAACACCAAACCCAAGGAGCGTAACATAAAAATGTAACTTACTGGACAACAATCACAAACAGCACCTCCAAAATCACTAGAAGTTCAGTTTCCCTTCTTAGATTCAGTAGAAAATTTAATTCTGATGCCTTTCACATTTTTCAATGTGATTAAAACATTAAACATTTAGGAGAGGCAAGCTTTAATTGCATTTTTAAGCAGGTCCTAAAACTGTGTAGAAAATCCTTGAATTGTTTTCTTCCTTTCGGAAATAAGCTAAATGGAAAGAATTCTTTTTAAAATTGCATCAGTAATTGACAGGAACGGCAATTCCCTGTATAAAGGGTGAGTTTACGGTCCCTACATTGAGTCAATAAAGCTAAGCTTATTAAATTGGATACCCCGGGGCCTAATGAGCTTAACCTCCAGTAATTTATGGTTCATCGGAAAAAATGTTTCTATTTGCACAAAGTAAAACAAACATTAAATTTTATTTTCCAAATATCACAAGTTTACTTTATTAAACTAGTATTGAGTGGCTGGTATAGTATTTCCAGAGGGACCAGAAGAAATAGGAACAAGATCAGGCCAATCAGCCCCTGAAGCCTGCTCTGCCATTCAATAGGATCATGGCTGATCTAGTATTCCTTTCATCCACTTTCCTGCTTTGCGCCTCTAACCTTTGATTCCCCTACTGATCAAAAGTCTGTTTATCTCAGCCTTAAATATGCACAATACTCTGGCCCCACAGCTCTCTGTGGTAAGGAATTTTGAAGACGTTCAACCATCTGACAGAAGAAATTCTTCCTCATCTAAATTGGCGTCCTTTAATTCTGAGATTTGCTCTTTGGTCCTAGACGCACTCGTGAGGGACAACATCCTTTCAGCATTAACCCTGCCGAGCCCCTTAAGAATCCAATTACATCACTTCACATTCTTCTAAATGCCAGTGAATAGAGTTCCAACCTGCTTCACTTTTGCTCATAAGACAATTTACCCACATCAGGGATCATCCCCTGTGAACTTTCTCTGAACTGCCTCCAATGAAATGATATCATTCTTTAAATGAGGGGAACAAAACAGTGCCTAATACTCCAGAGATAATGGGATCTGCAGATGCTGGAGAATGCAAGATAACAAAGTGTGGAGCTGGATGAACACAGCAGGCCAAGCAACATCTCAAGAGCACAAAAGCTGAGTTTTGGGCCTAGACCTTCATCCTCTCTGATGAAGGGTTTAGGCCCGAAACGTCAGCTTTTGTGCTCCTGAGATGCTGCTTGGCCTGCTGTGTTCATCCAGCTCCACACTTTGTTATCCCAATATTCCAGATGTGGTTTCACCAACACCTTGTACACTTCCAATCAGACTTCCTTATTCTTAAATTCCAACCCCCTTGAAATAAGGGCCAACATTGCATTAGTTTTCCTGGTTACATGCTGTCCCTGTGAGCTAGCTTTCTGTGTTTTATGCACAGTGTCTAAGTTCCTTTCTGGTGCAGCTTTCTGTGGTTTCTCTCCATTTAAGTAGCACTCCATTCTTTCCTTCCCTTCCAGAATGAATAAGCTTTATATTTTCCCACATCATACCCAATTTGCCAACCTTTTACCCATTTATTTAACCTATCAATATCTCTCAACAACAATTAACAACGGTTACATAGTTACCATTTGCTTAGGTTTTTAATTCAAGGCTTTTTTTTATTGAATTCAAACTTCCAACTAAGTGCTTGGCCAACACTATCAGGCTTTAGCATAACTGAGCCTTTTATTTAGCATCGTGTTGATTAATGAATGTCTGCAGTTAAAACAGTTAATAAATTTTTCTCCTTTATCATTTTCCAGAGGAAAAAATCTTGAAGTACAAGCAGTACTTTATAAATTTTTTGTGTATCATCCAATATGCTGGCCACACAAACTGATTTAATCACTCCTGTGAACATTTTGTGTTCTCTTTTACTGGTCTTATTTAATCCAATTGAATGAACACACATACCTTTGGGCGGCACGGTGGCTCAGTGGTTAGTACTGCTGCCTCATAGTACCAGGGACCCGGGTTCAATTCCACCCTCGGGCGACTGTCTGTTCAGTTTGCAAATTCTCCCTGTATCTGCGTGGGTTTCCTCCGGGTGCTCGGGTTTCCTCCCACAGTCCAAAGATGTGCTGGCGATGTTGATTGGTCATAATAAATTGCCCGTAGTGTTCAGGGATTTGTACATTAGGTGGGTTATAGGGGATGGTCTGGTTGGGATGCTCTGAGGGTTAGTGTGGACTTGTTGGATCGAAGGGCCTGTTTTCACACCATAGGCATTCTATGAATTCTATGATACCTTCCTGTGGAACAAGGCGATGGTGCACTCTTGTCATCATTTCTCACAGATCTAATAAAAATATAGCTACTATTAATAAGATGTTATTTGCAATTATGCTTGCATATATTTGTTGGAGATTACATTGATATGTTCATTAAAAATAACATCAAAATTCACAAGTTTAAGTATGCTTGTCCACCTCACTCAAATATAAAAGAAAGTAAAAGAGCCAAAAATGCTTCTGTAGTGAGTGATAATGGGATCTGCAGATGCTGGAGAATCCGCGATAACAAAGTGGAGAGCGAGGTGAACACAGTAGAAGGGTCTAAGCCCAAAACATCTGCTTTTGTGCTCCTAAGCTGTTGCTTGGCCTGCTGTGTTCATCCAGCTCCACACTTTGTTATCTCAATGCTTCTGAAGTGCTTGAGGGCTGTAGATACTCAAGGCACATGTAAAATAGCTGTTGCATTTTAGGTCCATTCAATCCTATGAGGATCTATTTTAAAATGGCTGTCTACTTCATAATTAAGGCTAGACCATGTTTATTGATCCAAAAACATCGTCGCTAATTTACTATTATGTTTACTTTTCCTTTCATTATAAAAGTATTTTGAAATCTTCTTAAAGCTGCATTCTGGTGCTGATGTCCAAATGGCCTGAAATGGTGGCAAACTTTAATGATGACCCTACTGGTTCCACTGTAGGTTCTGGAGGAAGAGGAAGAGAATAGAAGGAGGTATTTAATTAGAACCTAGGTGTTCAAAGTAGGGACAAGCTTACACCGTCATTCATATGTGGACCAAACATAATATGTTCAGATATGTTTGAGGAAACCTGTATGTGGATATTTTGATTTCCCCAAGCAATCATTGATAAAGATAGCCAATTTCTTGGTGGCAGACATGGAAACTACCTTCAGAGCAAGAACTGTTCCTTTATGGAGCACTGAATGTGCCTATTTCTCTGAATGCTTGGGCTGTTGGACGTTTTTGAGCAAATCTTAGAGATAAGTTTCAAAACTCAATTTGTAGTGGTCAGATCCATTATTCAACTGATAGAAATTTTGTTTGTTTCAGTAATAATTTCAACATCTTCCCATTAAAAATAGTCAGTAGCACGAATGACAATTTTTTTCCCAAATATTAATATCTAAATTGCACAATCCATACAATAAAGTCACATAAACCAAAAAGAGGTTCCTCTCTATTAACATGAAGTTGATCCAGAACCACAAGTATAGAATCATAAATGATATTGTCCATTATCCATTGACAATATCGTTTTGTACCTCCTATTGCTTCAGGGACCAGGAAGTTCGAACAGATAGTGCTTAGGCCATCAATGCATCTAATGACTGCATATCATGCAATTTATGGACACTGAGAAATAAAGATAAAATGAGCCCCTTCCTTGTCAGGATCTTGATGGAGTAAACTGCCAGATGTAATAGTAATAATCCTGCTGTGTTTACAGTTTGGCGATATTTGGTACTACACTTAGATTAACCTAGCCAAAACAATTATAGATTACTGTCCCTTTGTGCGCCATTTTTCTATAAAGAAACATTGGCATTATCAGCTAAAGGAGAAAAAGCCTCAATTTGTGGCAGAGAAAATGTCAACCTGGAACTATCATGTTTTCTGTGCTATTTATATTCATCCAGAAAGAGCTTTAAGGCAGATTGTGATCGATGTCGGGTGAGTTTTAGCTTTGGGCTCAATCAGGAATTGTTCCAATTTTCAGAATTGATGCTATAGGTCAGGTGTCTCCTCAAATTTATATGCATTACAAGTGTTAAATTCTTTCATTTTCCAGTGTAATTGAACAGATTTTAATCTGGAATTTAAATTCATCTTGCAATGAAAAATATTCCTTGATATAGACCCTCAGTGTTACCTCACTGTAGGACAATGTATAAAATGGGAAATGATTTTTATTAGTTAGTAATCTCAAGTCTTTCTCCAGTGGAGGAGAATGTTAAGTAGAAGTCTGCTGGGTGGTAATTCAACATTACAAATTGTTCTTTCATTTAGAAGCTACAGGACCACCCTCTGCAGCAAACAAAGTTTCAGACAGAGGTCATGAGACTGAGCTAATGTGTTATGTATTAAGATGGGAAAATGAACTTTATGCACGCCCACAGCTGATGCTCAGCAATCTGGTGCTCAGCACAAACATTGAGAACCAAAATGAAAATTGCTTCATTCAAATGCCGACAAGGTGTTACCTTTTCCTTGTTCATTCCGCAATATATTATGTAGCATTTTGGTATTTCCTTATAGGGGTTTTGCTGAAGGAGAATCAGGTTTGAGCTGCACACAGATCTAACATCATAGGTCAGCCTGGATCACTGAATATAGAATAAGCTGACTTCAAAGCCAAAAAATTGGTACTCTATGTTTGCTGTTTTGCTGTCTGATAATGGGGGTTCCTGATGGAGTAAACTTCCTTGTAGTCCATTAGTCACCTAGTAGCTCACCCTAATATTTGTGTGTCATGAGCAAATCTACGCGGATTATTCAGCCATAATGACTATTACAGGGAAGTTGGTTCTATTTCATACCCAGCATCCTGTATGCAGCTGTTCACAATTCAATTCAATTCAATTCAAACCTTGCTATATACACTTCTATCATTGTTACAAAATGTTGTGATCACTAAAACTTAAATATTTTGTATATTGTCATTCAGATTAAACTACATGCAGAAGTGTCAAGTCTGACACAACAGGCAGTTTGCTCTGTATGGACTCCTGAACCCTGCCATCAAGCTCAAATTGAGGTCAGAAGCCAACACAATGTGAGCAACAGACGATCAATGATTTTCCCACATCTGGCCAATTTATGGTCAGAGATTGGGCTTGCCGTCCAATTAAGCTCAGTAGACACACTCATAAAGCTGAGGCACTAGAACGGTAACTGCTAGTTTGGAAGTTTGGTCTGTGTGTAAGAGAGACAGAGAGACAACTTCACTATGAAGGCATGCTCTCTCAAACATAGGAACTGGAGTAGGAAATTTAGCTCCCTGAGCCTGCTCCACCATTTAATAACTACTTCCATATGCCTGCCTTGGTCCCCTACCCTTTGATACCCTTGCTTTAAAAAAATGCCTACCTCACATTTACATTTAACAATGGAGTTAGCATCCATAATACTATAAGATATAGGAGCAAAATTAGGAACACTAACATTGTATTTGTATTCCTACCTGACAACGTGAAGATAGACCTGAAGCAGGATTCTCAAGTCCCTTAGTGCTTCAAATTGCTGAAGCATTTTCCCAATTAGAAAATAGTCTATGCCCTATTCTTCCCATCAAAGTGCACAATCTCACATGTTAACACATTTGTATTCCATCTGCCATTTCGTTACCCACTCTCCTAGCTTATCCAAACCTTTCTGCAGTCTCCCAGCTTCTTCACCACCACCAGCCCCTCCACTTATCTTTGTGTCATATGAAAACTCAGCAACCATGCCCCCAGTTCCTTTACCCAGGTCATTAATGTTTAACATGAATAGCTGAGGACCCAACTCTATCTAGTGCAGAAATCCACTAGTTACCAGCTGCCACTCTGGAAAAGACGCCATTATCCCTACCCTCTACCTTCTGCCAATCAGCTAGTTGTCTATCCATGCGTTGACTGCCTTTTGAAGAAGACAGTTCCTAGCCTCCAGTATTCTTTGCATGTAAAAGTGTTTTCTAACATCTTTCCTAAATGGCCTGACCCTAATTTGTAGACTATGCCCCCATGGTTCGAGAATCTTCAAACAGTGGGAATAGTTTATCCATCCTGCCTTTCCCTGTTAATATCCAGAAACCCTTGAATAGATCATTCCTTAGCTTTCTAAACTCTAATGAATAAAGACTAATTTGTCAAATCTGTCCTCATAACTTACACTCTGAAGTCCAGGTATTATCCTTGAAAACCTGCATTGAACTCCTTCTAGGCTGAAGACATCCTTCCTAAGGTGTGGTGCTCCTTGCAGTGTTCTAACTAGGGTTTTGCATAACTGCACAATTTTTAGAGTTAAGAGAAACAGGCTTTGCAATACAGACCACCACTTTGGGAAGAAGGGAATGGGATGTAGGGAAAGCCCGTTATAGAGCAGTCCAATGGTCTTCAAGCTTTTCAGGAGGAATTCCTTTTCACACTGGGCATGCTGCTATCAGCTCAAGCAGTTAAACTGCCTTGCTGCCTGCAGGGACCTTGAGTCCAGCAGGAAAATTCCTGCTGGCATCCTCAATCAACCTTTCAATGAATTATATTGACCACTCTCTGGTTGCATGTGGATAGTCCTGCTCCAACCCCAGGCCTAATTGCAGCTCTAGGAAGTGGCCTGGGGGTATGATAGTACTGGTGAACCAGCATGCCCTTTGGGAGCACTACATTCAAAGAGATAGTATATTATACAAAGAGGTTAAACAAATTTCTTCACAGTGAACTATTGTAAGTTGCAGTTGGCTCAAAAGCTGGATAGTGAACCAAAACATTTTTTTGGTCCCAAATTTCTGTTTGCTATTGTAGCCAACACTGAAGTTTAAACTATGTTATTTGTCCCTTGCGTGTTACTTCCATCTAGTTTGCTCATAAACAAACAACCATTACGAGTCAGGATGAGTTCATGATATTATCCTGTAAAAGTATCCACTTTCATGAAATAGATTGGAATTTCATCCAGTAAAATCATTTAACATGGAAAATATACTGAGGGTCATGGCTGATTGTTGATGAATGTTAAAGCAGACACTCAACTGTGGGAAGCAGACAGTGTTATGAAGTTGTACTTGATTACCTTACATTCGTCCTCATCTTCTGTTCCTGTTTTATTATGCCCAATGCAGCTCTGTACTTTTGACTAGGTCTTTCAATCCTGATTTCTTCAGAAATGCGTAGTGTTTCAATTGAATTTGGTCAAAGTCCTTCTTTATGGCATGGGATTTTAAGTTGGGAGAGACAAAACACACCCTTTTTGTTTACTGCATTAGTATTCTTGCAGAGTTTGAAAGCTTCACACTGTGTTGGTGAATGAGTGTGTGAATGAATGGGTAAGTGAGTGGGAGAAATTGTAGGTGTGTAACCTACAATTAGGTTGCAAAGGAATGGAGCTCGGATTGGGGACTAAAGAAAATGGCTTCAATCTTCCAAATCCTTAAAAGAAGGAAGTTCTATGCTGGACATTGCAATAATTTAGTAACAGCAGAAAAATCAAGAGATGCAGTGGTAAGGTGGAGCTGGATTTCTTCAGCATATATGTGAAGATTAATGCACGCCACCAGATGACTTCATTAAAGGACATTACGTGGATGAGAATTAAGTGCAGGCCAAGGATAAACGGTTGGGGTCACCATAGGTAACAGTGTGGAAGCTAAGGAAGAAATGATACTCTGCCAACAATCTGAGAGGTAAGAATGAAAGCAGGCAAGTTCAGTGCCAGCCAGCTGGACAACCATTAGGAGTATTGGAGGAGGATGATGTGGTCAATTCTCTCAATGACTGCAAATAGGTTGAGAAGGATATGGAGGGACGGTTTACCATTGTCACAATTATTTTGGTTGTCATTTGTGATAGAAGCAGAAATCTATTTGGGGGGATTTAAACATAGAGTTCTGAGAAAAATGGGCACAGACTTGGGAACTTTGTAGGTTTTGAAGTGGAAAGGGAAGTTGGAGATAGGATGATAAGTTTCTAAAGATGGTGTGGTCAAAGTTTATTTGAGAAGAGCAGTGACAACAGGTTTAAAGATGACAGAGACAGTAAATGAGAGAAAACTGTTAACAACATTAGTAACTTAGTCTTCCAGACATTAAGTCTGATTAATTGTTTTCCATTTAAGTTTTCCAAAGTTAATATTGCCAAAACAGAAATACTGAACTTGTCTATTAATCACAAATGCTCTGAATGAGAAACCTTAAATTTCATTTGCAGGACTCCCAACTGAGGCATAAAGCTACATTATATTTCAACCAGCAGGATAATAGGTGGCTTCATAGCAAGTAAAGAACACACATGTTACAGCTCATTGGAAATTTCCTATTCATTAATCACAGGACAGTTTTCTTTTTTAACTACAACTAGATGTCTGAGCCCATTGTAGCCTTCTCCAGGAAACATTGCTGAATGCAATAGCTTTGTATAAATGTGCCTAGTAGGCACATTGACATATAAATGAGTTATGATGAAAATACTTATGGAAATATACAAACTTAGAAACAGAAAAAGGCATTCAGATTTGAAACTATCTTGCCATTCTATTAGACCGCCACTGATCTACAGCTTAAATCTATTTACCTGTCTTTACTTCGTAGCCAATGATATCTCTCAATCTCACTCTTAAAATTTCATTTGAATCAGGGTCAAGAGCATTTAGGCGGTGGAAGGGGAACAGAATTTTCTCAATTTTCATCATCGTTGTAATTGAAATTTTCTTTTCACTTCCGAATGGTCTTGCTCTAATTTTAAGATTCTGGCATTTTTGTTTGGGGTAGGAAATTGGTTTATATGGGCATGATTTACATATTAAATGTTTTTTAAAAAAGTGACTGTCTCCTTTTTTAGTGAATGAAATGCTTTGAGACAGTAATTGAATATTTGCATATTGTTGAATTGTTAACATTTGTTGTATGAAATTAAAGCTTATTAGCAGGCTTTGCATATTACAAGTACAATGGAGTTGACTGTCTTGTTAAATCATTTAACTTCTGGCCTGTCAGCTGGGAGAGAAATCCAATACCACTTATATACATTTACCTCAAAATTGGAGAATGATACTGCACAAATGAACCTATTCAGCCCCTCAAGCTTTTGTTTGATCTATGGTAAAGTTATTCAATAAATTTTACTTTACTTCTAAATGATGACACTGTCATTTTCTTTTCCTTTCAAGTATTTATTCAGTTTCCTTTATGAATGCCATTATTGAAATGTCTTTCACCACCCTTTTGGCCATGCATTCCAAGCACAGCATCTCACTATGGTCAACTGAGAATTCTGCAAATCTAATTAGTTCAGAACTAATTGTTAGGCATGGTGACTCAGTGGTTAGAAGAAAGAACAAAGAACAAAGAAACCTACAGCACAGGAACAGGCCCTTTGGCCCTCCAAGCCTGCACCGATCAAGATCCTCTGTCTAACCTGTCATCTATTTTCTAACGGTCTGTGTTCATTTGCTCCCTGCCCATCCATGTACCTGTCCAAATATATCTCAAAAGATGCTAACGTGTCTGTGTCTACCATCTCTCCTGGCAACGTGTTTCAGGCACCCACCACCCTCTGTGTAAAGAACTTTCCACGCATATCCCTCTTAAACTTTCCTTCTCTCACTTTGAACTCATGACCCCTAGTAACTGAGGCCCCACTCTGGGGAAAATAGCTTTTTGCTATCCACCCTGTCCATACCCCTCATGATTTTGTAGACCTCAATCAGGTCCCCCCTCAATCTCCGTCTTTCTAATGAAAATAATCCTAATCTATTCAACCTCTCTTCATAGCTAGCACCCTCCATACCAGGCAACATCCTGGTGAACATCCTCTGCACCCTCTCCAAAGCGTCCACATCCTTTTGATAATGTGGCGACCAGAACTGCACACAGTACTCCAAATGTGGCCAAACCAAAGTCCTATACAACTGCAACATGACCTGCCAACTCTTGTACTCAATACACCGCCCAATGAAGGAAAGCATGCCATATGCCTTTTTGACCACCCTATTGACCTGTGTTGTCACCTTCAGGGAACAATGGACCTGAACACCCAGATCTCTCTGTTCATCAATTTTCCCTAGGACTTTTCCATTCACTGTATAGTTCGCCCTTGAATTTGATCTTCCAAAATGCATCACCTCGCATTTGCCCGGATTGAACTCCATCTGCCATTTATCTGCCCAACTCTCCAGTCTATCTATATTCTGCTGCAATCTCTGACGGTCCCCTTCACTATCAGCTACTCCACCAATCTTAGCGTCATCAGCAAACTTGCTGATCAGACCACCTACACCGTCCTCCAGATCATTTACAGATATCACAAACAACAGTGGTCCCAGCACAGATCCCTGTGGAACACCACTGGTCACAGGTCTCCAATTTGAGAAACTCCCTTCTACTACTACCCTCTGTCTCCTGTTGCCCAGCCAGTTTTTTTATCCATCTAGCTAGCACACCCTGGACCCCATGTGACTTCACTTTCTCCATCAGCCTGCCATGGGGAACCTTATCAAATGCCTTACTGAAGTCCATGTATATGACATCTACAGCCTTTCCCTCATCAATCAACTTTTTCACGTCCTCAAAGAATTCCATTAAGTTGGTAAGACATGACCTTCCCTGCACAAAACCATGTTGCCTATCACTGATAAGCCCATTTTCTTCCAAATGGGAATAGATCCTATCCCTCAGTATCTTTTCCAGTAGCTTCCCTACCACTGACGTTAGGCTCACCAGTCGATAATTACCTGGATTATCCTTGCTGCCCTTCTTAAACAAGGGGACAACATTAGCAAGTCTCCAGTGCTCTGGGACCTCACCCGTGTCTAAGGACGCTGCAAAGATATCTGTTAAGGCCCCGGCTATTTCCTCTTTCGCTTCCCTCAGTAACCTGGGATAGATCCCATCCAGACCTGGGGACTTGTCCACTTTAATGTCTTTTAGGATACCTAGCACTTCCTCCTTCCTTATGTCAACTTGACCTAGAGTAAGCAAACATCTACCCCTAACCTCAACATCCGTCATGTCCCTCTACTTGGTGAATACCGATAAGAATGTCACGCATTTTCTCTGAATCAGCGCATAACTTTCCTTCTTTGTCCTTAAGTGGGCCAATCCTTTCTCTAGTTACCCTCTTGCTCTTTATATATGAATAAAAGGCTTTGGGATTTTCCTTAATCATGTTTGCCAGCAATATCTCATGCCCTCTCTTAGCCTTCTTAATCCCTTGTTTCAGATTCGCTCTACATTCCTGATATTCTTGCAAAGCTTCGTCTGTCTTCAGTCGCCTAGACCTCATGTATGCTTCCTTTTTTCTCTTGACTAGTCTCACAATTTCACCTGTCATCCACTGCTGCTTCACAGTACCAGGGATCCAGGTGAGATTCCAGACTCAGGTGACTGTTTATATGGAGTTTGCACAAACTCCCCGTACCTGCATTGGTTTCCTTCAGGTGCTCCAGTTTCTTCCCACAGTCCAAAGACGTACAGGTTAGGTGGATTAGCCACATTAAATTGTCCCTGGTGTCTAGGGTAGGGTGTGGGTCTGGGTGAGATTGACTTTGGAGGGATGGTGTGGACTCGATGGACCGAATGGCCTGCTCCCATAGTCAGGATTCTCTGATTGTAAGTTTTCATTGAATTTAACTATCTAAGGGTTAATACAGAGTTTTAAAAAGTCCTTAAATCCGTACATAAAGTTGAATGGCATTGGTCAGACAAATGGGTAATTTTGACTCTACCTGTCCATTGGATAAGAGGACAGTTGAAATCAATTAATTTACTCTGTCACATCTATTCTAATAATGCCACCTTCACTGGGCTGCCTGCAACATGACCTCCTTTTTTCCCCAATTGACGAGCCACGTTGAAATTGACATTTCCTCACCTATTTCTGACTCATCTCACCACTTCAGTCCTTGTCCCTTCCCATCCTTTCCAGAAAATGATATAGTTCCCTTTGTCCTTAATTTCCACACTACGAGTCTCCACATTCAAAGGATCTTTCTGCACCTCCCCCTAGATGCCACCACCAAACATATCTTCCCCTCCCCTTCACTGTCAGCATTCTGCAGAGACTGTTCCCTCTGTGACACCCTTGTGCACTCTTCCATCACTCTTTGCACTCCTTACCATGTGATTGTTGAAAGTGTAACGTATGCCTATTCACTTCCTCCCTCTCACTCTCCAAAGCCCAAGCACACCTTCCAGGTGAAGCATCAGTTCACTTGTACTTGTCTCAATCTAGTCAAATGTGTTTGCTGTTCACAATGCAGTCTCCGAACACAGACTGGGAGCTGCTTTGTGGAACACCCCTGTTCTGTCTGTAGAAATGACTCGACTTCCCAGTTCCTTGCCATTTCGATAAACCTCCTTGCTCTCGGGCTAACATTTCTGTCCTGAAGCTGCTGCAATGTTCCAATAAAACATAATGCAAGGAACACCACCTCATTTTCCACTTAGGCACTTTACTGCTTCAATATCTCAATATTGAATTCTACAACTTCAGAGAATGACTGCCTGATGTTGGTCGTCCATTTGCCTTGCATTCTCCATTCCCCTGCTCTGTCCTCCCCATAGTGTTGTTTCGTTTTTGTCTTATTTACTCAGCCAGAGAGGACCCATTCTCACCACAATTTACACTTATTTTATAGCACTTTTTCTCTTCCCCCCACCATTAACAATCCCTTTATCTTTTGCACAGGATCTCCAAGCCATCTGTCCTCTTGCTCTTCCTCTATCTCTGCTAAAAGAAAGTAAAAACATTTCACAACACCTTTCAATTATGAAGCAGTCATATTGGACTCAAAATGTTAGCTCTGTCCCTTTACAGGTGCTACCAGATCTGTGAAAAGAAATCAGAGTTAATGTTTCCGGTCCAGTGACCCTTTCTCAGTTTTGCTTTCTAAGGTCTGCAGTTCTTTCAGTTGCTACCAGATCTGTTGAATTTTCTCTAGTGTTCTCTGTGTTTGTAACTAAATATAAAATTGAAGACAATAATTAGGTTGTTCTTTAGAACACATTAAGAAAACAGGACAGATGATGTATCACAAATGCAGCATGTGGGAGTTCCTGGATACCAGTTTGATTGAGGGAAAAAAACATAGTCTCTGGCAAGTGTTGGAAGCTCAAAAGCCTTTGACTCAGACTTTGAAGTGGAAGCTGAGCTACAACTCTGTGGGGAGAGGAGGGAGATTGCCTGAATTCTTTGTACCGGGGGCGGTCATACCTCTCAGGGCTAGATCATCTGGTTTGGTCAGTGTTTAGGGCCATGAGAGTGTGACTGCAATGTGGTAGGCACGGGAACATAGGGGAGAACAGCATGAGCCTCAGCTTTCATAACTTTCCAACAGTTTCGAGGTACGTTCAGCTTGTCTGTATGAGAATGGTGGGAGGAGGTGGGTGACTAACTGACCATGGCAGTTGGAGGGCTTAGTGAGAAGGAATGTAATGGTAGTCTAGAACTGTCTAGTGAAGGGGGATTGACACTATTCTTTACAGCAAAGGGTGTGCCCATATCAGTAGGATGGTCTGGGACATCTGCTCAGGGCTGGTGAAGACTTTACATTGGAACAGGGAATATCCACTCATCATGATCCATGTAGGTACCAATGACATAGACACGATAAAGAAAGAGATTTTGCACAGTCAGTATGAGGAGATAGGTGCCAAATTAAGAAGCAGAACCTCGGGGTCCATTGGACAATATCACCAATCCGGGGGAAAGTGTCATCTGTACAGCTGGGATGGATTCCATGTGAACAGTCCTCAAGACAGTGTGCTTGCCAACTGCATATGACATAGAGAGGATTTCAAACTGAATAATGGGAGCAAGAGGTCAGATAAATCAAAGAGTAGACTCAAGTCCAAAGTAAATAGCATTCATACAAGAAATGATAAAGTGACGTGGAGGGATTGAGAGTAAGAAGTTAAGAGTCAACCTAAAGATAAGATGAGGATTTACAAAGACAGTAAAAGTGTACAACTAAAGGATCTATATCTGATTTCGTGCAGCATTTGAAACAAAACAAATGAAGGGAGAGCACAAATAAAGATAAATAAACTCCCCAGCCAGGGAAACATCCTGCCTGCATCTACTCTGTCCAGGCCTGTTAGACTTTTATACAAACAGATCCTCCTCATATCTCTTTATCACCAATGATTACAAGACTTGTCAAAACAATCATTCTTCGTTGGACAGTTCTACCAAACCCAGCACCAGACTATTTAATCTCTGCTGCACTGTCTGTGGCAGTTATATGCACACAATACTCAAGATGTCGTCTCATCAATGTTATATATAACTGTAGTAATACTCCTATTTCTGAACTCAAGTCCTCTTGCAAAGTACTTAGCATACCACTTACCTTTCTAATTGCTTGCTGCACCTGCCTGCCTATTTTCACTGACTGGTACGAAGGGAACCTTGATTCCTTTGTATATCCATATTTCCCATGTATGAACATTTAAGTAACACTCTACCTTTCTGGTTTTCTATACCAAAGTGTGAAACTTTACATTTAGCCACACTGTATTGTATCTGCCATTTGTTTGCTCACTCAACATCTCTAAATCACTTTGAAGTTTCCTTACATTCCCCTCATAACTTACAATATCATCCAGTTTTGTACCACCAGAAAGCTTGGAAAAGTTGCATTTTGTTCCCTCACCTAAGTCATTTATATATATATAGTGACGAGCTGAGGCTCAAGTGATAATCCTTGTATGACCCCAACAGTCACTGCCTGACACTTCGAAAAAGTGTCTCTTTATTCCCACTTTCTGTTTACTATCTGTCAACCAATTCTCTGTCCAGCCTATTATATTACACAAAATCCCATTTAATTTTGTCTCCTAATCCCTTATGAGGGACTTTGTCAAAAGCCTTCTGAAATTCCAATTATACCACATTCACAGGTTCTCCCTTATCTATTAAGCTGTTATTTTAAAAAAAGTTATATCAAGGCTCTTTGCTTAATTACCTTGAATTTATCTAGGTTAATATGAATTTGGGAAAAGGAAGTTATGTTTAATCAATCTATTGACATTGTTTAAGGAGGTATAGTGCTGTGGATAAAGGGGAAACCATCCATGTACTGTACTTAGATTTCCAGGAGGAATTTGATAAGGTATTGCATCAAGGCTATTGTGGAGAATAAACCTAATGTGTTGGTATAACATATTATCATGAATAAAGATTGGTTGGCTAATAAGAAGCAGAGAGTAGGTGTAAATTGGTCGTTTTCATGTTGGCAAGATGTAATACGTAGAATGCCATAAGGATAGGTGCTGGGAACTCAAATGTTTAGAATTTATATTAATGACTTGTACCAAGAGACAGAAAGCGTGGTTGCCAATTTGCTGACAGCACAAGGACAAATCGGAAAGTAAGTTGTGAGGATGATACAAGCATGTTATGTAAGGACATTGGCAGGATCAGTTAGTGGGCAGTAATATTGCAAATAGAGTACAATGTGGGAAAATGTGAAATTATTAATTTTGTCATGAAGATTAAAAAAGCATATTATCTAGATGCTGAGAGATTTTAGAGTTCTGACATGCAGATGGATCTGAGCGCCCTTGTGCATGAATCACATTAGTTTGCAAGTACAACAAGTACTTAGGTAAGCTAAAGTAACAGAATGTTATCATTTATCATGAAGGGGATTGAATACAAATGTCGGGAGATTATTCTTCAACTATGCAGGGCATTGGTGAGGTCACATCTGGAATACTGTGTACAATATTGGACACCATGTTTAGGGATGAATGGCAGCAGCTCGAGAAGCTTTATCAGGCTAATATCTGTAATGGATAGATTGACTTATGAGAAAAGATTGGACAGGCTTTAGAAGAATAAGAAGCTACTCGACTGAAATATATAAAAACCCTGAAGAGTCTTGTGACGGGAGATATGGACAGGAAATTTCCTTTTATGAGAGAATCTCGAACTAGTGGTCGCTATTTTAAAATCAGGTATTACACACTTGAATCAGAAATTAGGTGTATTTTTCATTTCTGAGTGGTTCTTTAGACTTAGAAACACTTCCTGAAAAAGTGGTAGAAGCAGAGTCCTTGAATATTATGAAGACAGAGGGAGATACCTTTCAGCCACTTGCTTATCAAGAAGTTATCAGGGTAGGCAGGAATGTGAATTTGAGGATACAATCAGATTAGCTATGAGCTTAATGAATGTTGAAATATACTTAGTAGGCTGAATGCCCTACGCTTGACCCAGATTTATATATTTGTATATTCATGTATTAGGTTCTGCAAGTACTTCTTGAATAGTCAGCTGCAGTTTCTGTTACATTGTAACACGTGAATCTTTTCACGGATTTTTACAAGTTCAAGGTCATGGCAAAGGTAAGGTAGTGGCACTTACCCCATATCAGTCTTAGCCAATAAAGATTTTTTTCCCATTTTCTGAGGGCAGGTAATTTGAACTTAAAAAAATAAAATTGGATTGTGTGATCTTATTTGATATTTTCTATGAGATTGACAGTGTGAAACATATTTGTCTCACTCATTGTTTCACTGCGCATATTGCCAGATTTTGGTTTCTCAATCACTTTGTGTAAATGTCACTGATGGATACCATTGTAGTCACTATTATAACTTAAATGTATTCCTTATCTGTGGTCTGTTTGGAATGGTGTGTAGTTCTTTGTAGCTGTATCAGGCTTTACTCTAATGCACTTCCTCTGCTAATGTCCTTTTCTGCCACATACCTTGTTAACCTGATTGCAAAAATGAAATGCCCAGTTTGCATTCAAAAGACCACATATTCCACATGTCTTGATGTGTTTGGGGTTTTTTGGGTTTGTGTCAACCGTAATATTTGTACTCAAGACCTGTAAGGTGCTTTAACCTTTATACTGATATGCATCCTTCAATAGCTCTTTGGTACTATGTCTTCCATTTGTCCAACAAATCTTTCTGCAAAACTTCCGTGTAGGTGGATGCAATCATCAATGCAACAGTTTTGTTTGCTAGCTTCCTATCAGAATGAACCTGTCCTCTGCATCTGCTCACAAAGTGGTCTGTGGATTCTGTTTGAGTGACGTGGATTCTAGTTGAGGAACATCAAGCTCTTTAACCCTTATGGGGAGGGGATGCTGACTCTGACTTGAGCAGGGCCTGGACTGGTATCGGAGACTAACTTGGCTTATTATCATCGGGGTCCCTTGAGCAAAGGCTATCTCCATTGCTTTGACTCAGAACTATTAGCAACAATGACAAGTTTCCTGGCTTTGTGTCTGAACCAAACGGCACAGCAAAACAATGGTAATATGAATCTGGTATCTCTGGCTGAGCAGGTGAAGCACAAAAAGGCAAAACAGGGATAGAATTCTGCAGACTCAGAGCTAAGATAATAAGCAAAGATTCTGTACCTGCAGCCTGGTCCATTCCTGTGTGTGTGTGAGTGTGTGTGAGAGAGAGAGAGAGAGAAAGAGAGAGAGTGCATAGTATCCTTGATGCAACATTACAATGATAGCTGCCAGTGCCCAACATGCAACATTGAATCCAAGACAACAAAATGTGAGGCTGGATGAACACAGCAGGCCAAGCAGCATCTCAGGAGCACAAAAGCTGACGTTTCGGGCCTAGACGCTTCATCAGAGAGGGGGATGGGGTGAGGGTTCTGGAATAAATAGGGAGAGAGGGGGAGGCAGACCGAAGATGGAGAGAAAAGAAGATAGGTGGAGAGAGTATAGGTGGGGAGGTAGGGAGGGGATAGGTCAGTCCAGGGAAGACAGACAGGTCAAGGAGGTGGGATGAGGTTAGTAGGTAGATAGGGGTGCGGCTTGGGGTGGGAGGAAGGGATGGGTGAGAGGAAGAGCAGGTTAGGGAGGCAGAGACAGGTTGGACTGGTTTTGGGA